>NC_090924.1:1328551430-1329231430 GCF_040938575.1 Ambystoma mexicanum
GATGACACACAACTCTTCTTCAAACTCCCCCCTTCCTCCTCTTCTTCCTCCTCTATCATCCCTGACTTTCTATCTGCTTTTCAGTCCTGGTGCGCCTCCAATGATTTCAGGTCGTAATGCCAGTAATACAGAGATTATTCCTATTGGCACACCTGTTCTCTGTTTCCCTCCTGCTCTCTGGCTGTCCTCTTTGGGATCACCCTCCTCTCCTTCCACCGAAGCCAGAAACCTTGGGGTCATCGTCAACTCCTCTCTCTCCTTTACTCCTCACCCTGCTCTGCAGGCTTTCCCTTCATGGCCCGAGAGGCCCCAGGTGGTGGTGCTTCACCTGTCTAGCTATGACCATGTTGATGTCCAGGTGCCAGGTCACCTGTGGACTGAGGCCTGCCACATACACCTGGAGCTGGGGCAGAGGTGTCCTCACCATGTCCCTGACCCTGTCTACTCCCTTTCCCTCTTAGGGCCTTTCCACTCATCTTTGAAATGTAAAGGAGAAATGGAAGGAGCACCAAAATATTTTTCTGGGCAATATGAGGAAGGGAACAGTCTATGTGATGTGCGACGTAGATGTGTGGTCCAGCAAGAGTCCAATGTACCCCAAAAGCAAAAATATGCATACACGATATGCAGAAGCACCCCAAATTAGAACAATTGTGTACGTGATACCCAGAGCGCTTCCGAAAGCTGAAAAAACAGTACGCAATACGCAGGGGCACCCAGATACACAAAAAATGCATACACGACACACCATAGGCCTCATAATTGACAAAAATGCATGCGTGTATGCGCAAAGGAAACACTTTAAAAAGAAAAATATGGTACTTGGTAAATGAAGGAAACTGTTTGCGTAACACCTCCAAATATGTGCATGCGAAACTCGTCCATCTTCGTACCTTCGCGCGCACGACCAGTGTTTCGCATTGCACCCATTTAATATCACTGTCATTGCCGTGAGCTGCCTATGTACGCTGCGTGCAGTGTGTGTCATGTGATCTTACGCGCTAATGGCCTTTACTCTGTTTTCGGCTGCTTTTGATGCTAGGCATGGAAGACTGCCTATGTACCAATTTAACTGCCTCCTCCTGCCATGTGCTACCTCACACCTTGCCACCTGCTGCTGCCTGCCCAGTGTGAATGCCTGCTGCCCACCTGCACTGTGTGCAGAGTGCCTGCTGACCTGCATTGTCTGTGCTCCTGTGTCCGGCCCTGTGACCACCTCAGCTGCCATGTCAGACTCCCACCTCTCCATTCCACCACTGCTGCTCCACAGCCCACCTCCAGGACCACTTTTCCCACCTCTGGGGTTGCCTTGTCTGCAACATCATCCTCTGAACAGAGCAGCACTCTCATGTCAGCGAGGCATAGGGCTGCCAACTTCAGCTCCAGAAAAGTTGGCCTCCTGGAGGATCAGGTCCTGGAGAATCATGATGCCCTCTTTGACCCAGCAAAGCAACAGGGGACTGAAGGACGCAAGCAGATACGTGTAAACATCACAGCTGCTGTTAACATGGAGGGATGACAATCCACTGCCCCAAGTGTGTACAAAAGTGATGGGAGGACCTCAAGTCCAGGACCCACACCAAGGCATTGCATGCCCTCAAGGGCGGTGCCACTGGAGAGGGGCAATGTGCGGGCAGGTGCAAGTTTTCCACCTACAACATACAGATCCTGGTGAGGTTCTTTCCAGAGCTTTATCTCCAGATCTGCGAGAGGAAACAGTGCCTGTATCCTTCTGGTGAGTAGCCATGTTGGACACTGCTCTACAGTGCATGTGTGTTGTGCATATGCCTGCATGTTTGTAGTTACTCCCTTATGTATGCTGCCTTGTGTGCTTCAGTGATCCACAGTGGAGGCATGCAGTCCACAGGCAATGCTCGCTATGTGTGAAGTGTGACATCTGTTCATTAGACAAGCACTGGCATTATCATTGTGTGAAGTTGTACAGTTGCGCTAACTGTGCACATGCAATATAACTTGATGGTTACACATGCTTGGACAGCAAGGGTGCCAGATGAGGATGTTGTACCATGTGGAAGGCCTGCACGATGGACATGATGTTGTGTGGACCATAGCAGTGTATGTTTATCCACCCTCAACATCTGGAGGAGACATATGTGTTTGGATGTTTGGCTGTGTCAAGTTGTGGCATTGACATTTCGGGAAGATAGATGTGATCTGGCTGCCACAGCATGTGTACTCTGAGTTGATGTATGAGCATGCCATGTGTATGTGCTTGGGGCTATGGCATACTCACATGTGCCTCTGCATTTAGTGCATACATATGTTGCATGCTCACAGGTCAGGCTGTCAGAGAGGCATGTTGTTTAATGTGATTGTGTCGACAGATGCCCAAGCAGGTTTTAGCATTGCCATGCTGTGAGTAGTGCAATCATGGGTCTCTACTGTGAGCCAACATTCCACAGTGTGTCTTGACACAAATGTGTACACAGTGGTACCCAGGCCCGTCTGTGCTGCCATGCATTCTGTGTTTGGCCAACTTATCACTTGACTCCCTGCCCACCCCTGTACACCTGTGCCATGTCTCACCTAGAAAAGCAGCAGGTTGCAGTTGGATCACCTTGCCATTGCCACTGTGCCATGTCAAATTTCTTGGTATATATCTGTGGAGTGCCGTCTTTGTGCTGTGTTTACATGTCAATGTGTCGTGACTGTGTTCATCATTAACCCTGGATTGGTGTGTCTATTTTCATAGGAATTGGATGGACATGTATGTGAGTTTGGCTGTTGCTGGTTGAACCATGGTGCCTCATGGGACTGCAAATGCTTTGACATTGTACACTGATGCCGATGTTCTGTGTCTCCTTTGCCGCAGTTGCTGCAGCTGGCGAAGAGCACAGAAGTGCTGCATGGACCGTGGATGCGTGGACAAATCCACCAGACCAAGGTGCAGACCCCAGCCACTCCCCTGTGACAGCTCATCTTCGGGGAGTGATGTGGCTGAGGGAGCGCTAGGACCATCGGGCATGGCTGCTGATGGGTATGTCCCAGGAGGTGTAGGTGGCAGGGCACTCCTCAGCAGCGGTGGGACAGGGTGATGCCATGCAGGGGCCATCCACAGGGCAAGATACCCTGGAGTCATCCAGGTTGATGAAGGTGGAGGCGGAGGAGGGGGCCATTGCAGCCCAGCTCATTGGGTCAGGTGGGTGTGTCGAGGAGGGTGTTCATGTTACAACCCTGTCTCAGGGATATGCAGCTGTGCAGGGCACCATGGAGGTGCCTGCTCAAAGTCCTGTCGCTGGGTCATAGGATACAGCAGTGCGCCCAATCCGGGATGCTTCCACCCAGACCAGCATCCTCATGTCAGTTGATGTGTCCATCATGGATCACGTGCTGCCCCTGCTGACTGGTCTGACGAGTCCGACTGCAGTCATCCATGAAGATGGACAGGCTACTCGTAGTATTCTTGTGCATCATCACAATGAGCGGTGCTGCCTCTTGGCCTAGCTGGCAACAGCCCTGTTCTGTGGTGGGCTCTGTGGGCTGTTCTCTGCTGCGATCTCCTCCTCGGCTTCCTCCTCCACCAGTTGTCCTCCAGGGTGCTTTTCGGGCCACATTCCTGCACAGCCCCTTGATATGATATGATATGATATGGCATTTGTAACGCGCCTATACACAAGTGTTTCAAGGCGCGAGACTTGTGCACCAGTCCCACCACAAACGCCCCTTCTGGTGGAGTTAACGTCCGTGCAAGAGGTGGGAGTCCCATCAACGTCAGTTGAGGAGGTCAGCGTGCCTACCCAGGCACCAACATGTCCACAGGCAATGGAGGATCAGCAGGCACCTTGGAGCAGTGCAGGTGCCATACGACCCGACAAATGTCATCACGTCAGAGGGCGTTCCAACACAGCTTGCACACAGCACAGCATCATTAAAAGTCAACTGTGAGGAGGCAGACTGTTTCAGGGCACTCCAACTCGAGTAGGAAGGTGGCATCAATGAGGCAGGGGGGGCCTTGCAGGCTATGTCTTCCGTGTTCTAGCGATATGGGAGGCAGCTGCTTGCAGAGAGGCGGCGAGCACAGGAGGCGTAGGTGTTGAAGGCAGAGCTGAGTTGGCACTGCGTTGGGCATGGAGGCGGGCTGCCATCCTGGAGGTGACTTGCAGGTCCTCACAGGATGCAGGGCATCAGTTGTTGGCCACCCAGCAAACCCTCCAGGCAACAAAGGAAGCCTGCCTGATGGAGGAGGATATCACCTGTGACTCAGACCTGGTAGACATGTTGTCAGAAATTGGAGAAGAGGACTAGACCGCTGCCTTTGTATATAGTTCTTTAGGTATATTTTTATTTATTGGGTATTTATAATGCACCTATACACAATGTGTTTCAAGGCGCTCCAAGCCAAGAGGGGGGAACAGGGATGACAAAAACAAAAATGGCCTACTAGGCCTTGTGACATTAGGATTGTGCAAGTGCAGTAACAAGAGGTGCGAGGGAGAGGGGAGGAAGGAAGTGCTGGACAGGGCGGAAAGGGCCAGTGGGAAAAAGTGAGTGCCAGGGGAAGCCAGGTGGACAGAGCCAGGGGAATACAGAGAGTGCAGGGGAAGGAACTACAACATGCTAAGTGCAAGAGATAGTACTGGAAGAGCTCAAATGGTGCATGCCCTGCCAGGCTAGTGCCAAGGCAGGGGGCCAGGAATGGCAAGTGCAGTTTGAGGGAGGGTCAGGGGAGACCAAATGCAGGGGTAGACTGGACGAGGAGGTCCTGGTGCCCTGTAATAATCGGAAGGAACCAGGCAGACAGTCAAGAGGCAGACAAGGACATGAGCAGGGAGGGGGAAAGGGAAGGAGGATGAGAAAAGGAAGGACTTGACAAGCTTCCAGAACTTAAGGATATCTGGCTCAAGTTTGAGAGGGGCATGGAGGCCATTCCAGAGGGAGGCACCTGCAGAGGAGGGAGACCTACCCTGCTCTCTTTGCTTGGAAAAGCATCTGATCTGCAGAGAGTTGGAGCTAGAAGACCGAAGGGCTCTAGCAGGAAGTTATTTAGGAAGAGAGATTTGGATGTAGCGGGGACCCAGGTCCCAGAATATCTTGTAGATGATACAGAGGGTCTCAAACTTGATCCTCGCAGCAAAAGTGAGCCAGTGGACAGATTTAAGGGCTGGAGAGAGGCAATCCCTGGGCTTGAGGCCAAGGATATATCTTGCAGTCCTGTTCTGGATAGTTTGAAGGGGAGAAGGGAGTAGTTAGGCAGTAAAGGTTTAATTTTTGTTTTTTACTTTCCCCCTGGACTTCCGAGACATTCCATCCCAGTTTTGCATGTATATAGTTATTTATGAATAGGTTTCATTTCTTTTTTTTTCTTTTCCCCCATACTTCAGAGACATTCCTTCCCTGTTGTGCATGTGCATAGTTATGTTCAATACAGGTTTTCAATTATTTTATTTCACTCTTCATGCAGTTCATTTGTCTGTGTACCCATTTGATTGTTTTAATTTTGCCCAGTGCATCTCTTCATTGCAGCCCATGTGTATTGTAGCGTGACTGTGTGTGTCATGTTTATGCTGTGATGTTTGCGGGTGGAGGGATGCACATGTGCCTGACATGTGAGGGTGAGGCCATCAGACAACTGGAGGATGAACTGGATGATTTTAATTTTCTATTATGTGTGCAGTTTCACTGCGTGCTTGGCATCACTGAGTAAGTGTCGTTGGCATGGAGGCTTATGGTGTGTGTGTGATGATGTACATACAATATGATTTTGTTCACTCTCATTGGGGATGGATTGACACCTGTTCATGTGTATTTGCACACTTTCAAATTGTTTTCATTTTTGCTCCAGTGTTGTTTATGTGTCCCCTTTGCACATGCTTGGGATTGTGTACGTGCCCACACTCTGATCACTGTAGTGTGTATATATCATTGTGAGTGCTGCGGTGGGAAGTGGGCTCGCTGTGTATGGGTGGCCTGGACACATCACTTGTGCATTTGATATTTCATTGCTGTGTCACTCCCATGTCATGCTCACATGCACACCAACATCTGCAGACACGCACTGTCTGCTCTCATGTCATGCTCCACCTCTGCCACTGGAATGCAGTTGTGTCCCATGTTTGCTGTTTCTGTGTGGCAGCACACATTTCCTGCACCACTGAGTCATGCACTGTCAGACTGACCTCCCATCATACATACACAGGCCTGTCATGTTATCATCAATGATAGGGACTTTGCCACCTCTACCACCCGGGCTGCGATGTGCCCAGTTATTATTCATGGATATGTCCAATGTATGATTCTGTGTGCTTCTGTCCTGAACACACATTCACTTGCTGTGCTCTGAACCCTTTGCAATGACACATTGCCACTTTGCATTGCATTCACATGTCACATGTGGATGGAGTGGCCACAGTGTTGTTGGTGCAATATTGTGCTGTCCACTTGGGGTGCTGCAGATTCAGGTTTGGCAGGGAGTGATAGGAAATGCTCTGGTCCTGGATTGTTCTTCAGTGCTTTCAGTTGTTTGTGTTGGTGTTGGACAAGTTGAAGGTCTGCTTCATGGTGGAGGCAGTACACAGAGGTTCAGGCGAGTTGCAGCTATACATTGGATTGCTGGGGTGGCAGTCTGTCAGGGGAATGCGTGGAGTAGTGGCAGAGGTGAGGGTGACAAGTGGGTGGTGTCTGGGCTTGAGGGGGCTGCCTGGAGTAGTGTTGGAGGTCAGGGGGGCTGGTGAGTGGTGTCTAGGTTTGAGGGGGCTCGCTGGGAGTATTGGCAGAGGTGAGGGAGGCTGATGGGTGATGTCTGGGCTTGAGAGGGTTGCTTGGAGTAGTGTTGGATGTGAAGGGGGTGGTGGTTGGTGTCTGGCCTTCAGGGGGCTGCTTGGAGTAGTTCCAAGGTGAGGGGGCTGGTAGGTGGTATCTGGCATTGAAGGTGCTGCCTGGGGGTATCGGCAGAGCTGAGGGTGGCTGGTGGGAGGTGTCTGGCCTTGAGGGGGCTGTCTGGAATAGTGTTTGTGGTGAGGGGGGCTGGTGGGTGTTGTCTGGACTTGAGGGGGTATATGCCAGCAGTTTGTGTGCCTTGGGAGTAGGGGGGAAGGTTCACAGTTTCGCTGGGGTACAGCCGTTTTTATGGGGGAGCTTGCACAGTTTGACAGGGGAGCAGCCTTGACTTACGAGGGATCTCACGCAGTTTCACAGGGATACAGCCTTGACTAACGAGTGAGCTTGTGCAGTTTCGCTGGGGTGCAGCAGTGATTTATGATGGATAACGCACTGTTTCGTAGGCATTCAGCCTTGAATTATGAGGGATCTGGTGCAGTTTTGCAGGTGTGCGGCCTTAATTTACGAAGGAGCTTGTACGGTTTTGCAGTGTCGCTTGGGTGCTGGATGCTGGGTCAGGATGGGACGTGGAGGTTTGCACAAAGGTTGGTCTATGGCTATGTTTCTGGTTAGCATGGCGGCGTGTTGTGGGAAATCCTCGCGCACCTCTGTTTTCTTTGCGGGTCGGGTTGAATTGTGCTTTGGAATCCATGAATACGCAGAGCGTGCAGAGGAAAGATTGTGCGTAGGGCCATGCAGAGTCATTTTTGGCATTGCGACTTTCGGGATCAACGCACACTTTTCTATGAATCGGGTCCTTGGTTGGCTGCTTAGAAAGTTGTATATAAACAGATTTTCATGTTGGAAAAAAGTGATGTCATAGCTGTATATTAAGCGTTGATAGTCTTAAATAATTAATTGTGTATAGATGATTCAAATTCTTTCATTGTAGTTTCTGTTTCGTCTTTACTTTAATTCCATATCTAGTCTAATCTCCAGCTTTAACTTGTAGATGTAATGCTTTTTCGAAGACTAAAAAAAAAAAGAAATCTTGGAATGAGGCACTTTAGAAATGAGGACTTTTGATTAAGGGTTGATTGTCTGAGTGAGGGCCTTGATTAAGCTTGATTGTCTAACAGAGCTAATTGTGTGTAGGTGCTTCAAATCCCTTCTGTTTTCTTTTTCTTCCTTGTTTTCTTTTCATGTGTGAGGCAATCTTTGGTTGCAAATTCTAGATGATACCATTGAATAATAATTAAAAAAAACTATAAAACAAAGAAGCAGAAAAGAGGCAGATTTGACAGAATGCTATAATTGCAATGAATACAAATGGAAATGTACTCACCTTTCATCTGTGTTTTCTATTTATTTTATTTAGAGTTATATAACAAATTGCAGTGCAACCGCTTCGAAGCGCAAGAAATGGCGCCAAACATTGAGAATGTTGCATCCTAGGGCACCCTGCTGGATGTGATCTGCTTAGATTTCTATGACGTCTTGAGTGTAATTCCAAGTAGAAGACTTATAATGAAAGGCTGAATCTGGGCTAGCCTGGGAATGAATGAGGTGAACGATAGGGGAACTGCCGGAATACAGGCTTGAGGAGCTCTGGAGAAAGGGGTTCATGTAGAAGAGATAATAAAACAAACTGTTCGCCAGAGTACTCTAAGCGCGTCAGTGCTCAGAGGCCATAAGTGAAGGTTTCCCCTCTTAGGATAACACAAACATGTGATTTATGGTACAGGGTAGAATTATAAACCCACAGTCACAAAGCCAATACTTTGTATTTTGTATCGCAAAAAGCTTATTTGTGTTTGGGTCGCAGAAAAGAAGATTCAAAGGGACAAATACATGGGGTTTAAGGTGTAGGCGAGGGGTAGATGGTAGGGGGTGAGTTCAAGAGGGAGAAAATCACGTGTGAGAGATTGAAGGAAATAGGGTTGTTGGGCGTTGTGGGAGGGGCCAGAGAAGGAACAATATGTACAGAGTCAAAGGGGGCGGTGACAAAAAGGGAATAGAGGGCAGGGTGAAAACAGGCAGGGTTCTGATTTAATGCACCACTCTTTGTATGCCTACTGACCAGCAATCATGGAAACTGAGGACAGACTACAATTTCCTCTTTAGAGCCACCACTATAAGATCAAATGTGCGAGCAGTTCTAAATGTCTGCTGGCAACGAGAGAGATGCATTACATTATTCATTAAAGGCAGCAGTGCCTCCCCACCACTCGGCTGCACTACTGAGATACTGGCGGAAGGACGACTCTGGGGGCACTTGCAATATTTATGTTGCTACGGCTGCATTGTTGCGTGTGTTCACTTTCAGTTCTCACAACCCTGCCACAAGAATGTAAACAATGAAGACTGTGCATCACAAACATCTCTCCCAGCACTGGCCAAAACATCACCAAATGGGCTAAGTCTTGACAATCCGGCCATTCACCATATCATAAACTCACCATTAAGTGGCGCCAAGGCTCCACTGGAAAGTCAAAACCAAAAGAGAAAAAGTGCCAATTTTTAGAATGTTTATATTTTGCTCATAGCCACTTCAAAAATTGCCCTGCAGCCATCTGCCATTTTGCAGTTCTTAGAGTGGCCTGCCTGGAAAATAAAATCGAATATAGGTTGTCCAACAGCAAATTCTACTCCCTCCATCAAGAAATGGGAAAGTTTTGATTTCATTCAGTGGATTTTCTCATACCATGTTGGCTTTATTTTTGAGAAATAATCTTCTGACAAACTGTCAGTTAAAATGCAGTGTTCCTTCTTCCCGCCTCAATTTATCACCTTTCACTAGATCTATAATAATAATTGTTCATTTATAACGCGGCACTTAATACCAGCAAGTGGTATCGGATCGGGATTCGAACCTGTGTTGTGCTGGCTGTCTTGATACCAAGAAAAACATGCTACCCCTGAGCTATCCTTCTTCCCACTGAGCTACTCTTCCTCCCCCTGAGCTATCCTTCCTCCTCTATCTGAGCCTACATGCCCACAGGTGATTTACCTCACAGTGTGTGCACAGCCACAACTATTCCCTGTTACAACTGTATAGTGCTGTAATAGAATTAGTTGGTAATGGCACTGTATATACAAATATAAATTAAAAGAAACAACATGATTTGATGTACCAAGCGATTCTGAGTGACATCCTTCACAACGATAGTAAGGGAAATTATCTTTTTGTCTACAAAGTCACTTGAGACCATGAGTGAAAAATATTCCCTTGTTGATATTTACTGGTCTGCAATTGAATTTTTTTTTTATTGGAGTGTTTTTGCTGCAATAGCAGGTAAACACTATTGGTCCCATTCACAATGTGTTATACTGGACCAAGTCAAAAGAATCATGTGACCATTTCAGATTGATATCTGCTAGCTTATACCTTTTTCACAAATTCTAAGGGCCCAATTCATGGAATTATCTACACGGAAAATCAGGACTTTGAGTGCCAAACTGCATGCAAAGTCCCGTTTGTCGATTCATGGAATCGACTGCGCTGCACTTTTCCGTATTTTGCAGGGACTTCGGACAGGCTTGGCACGTCACTGCGAGAGGCCGAGTCACCGAGTGCCTTGCACGAGACACCATGCAGTGCGTGGGCTTGTCTTGCACAAAGGGCAGGATAGGGGGCGGAACACGGAAAATGAGGAAGAACAAGGCAAAATGTGGGTGTTACAAGGGATGGCCTGCAGGCAGTCCATCGCATGCCCACTACTACTTGGAACGATAGGTATTTATGGATCCGAGCGCGCAACCTCTCTGTGGGGAAATGGCCAAGCCCTCATACTATCCACCACCCGAAGTCAGGCGTACAGACACTTGTACATAGGATTCCCTGCGCAGAGGTAGGATTGGGTATCGGATTTAGGGGTGCGTGTACGCAGCTGTGGTTCTGATCTGACTTAGGGGTACACATAACCTGTAGCAGGGTGCAGGAATGGGTTACAGGGGTTTGCACGTAGAGTTTCCGAATTTTACCCGAGTTACGATAAATTGTACGCATGTTGTCGGGGTGAGGGTAACAGATACGGGGGACCCTGCGCAGGGTCACCGAGATGCAGGCCCGCTTGCACGGGATCCCACGCACTGTTTGAAGGGTGCATGTATTCGCACCCGGGGGAGCAGGCAAATGTAGCTGTTATGGATTTTTTTGCTTTGCGTGGGGGCGTGTCAGGGGCATTCTGGCCGCAACTTGCGTATACAATTACTTTGCGCTAACAATGGAGGATAGCACAGGGGCAACGCGCAGGGCTTGGAAACAAGACCAAGCAGAGCAACAGAGGTTCGGTATTAGGTGCGTTATAAACAACAATTAAATACATGAATACATTGCATGAATGCGTGCAGAATAAATTCTGCGTGCAGTGTCGTTCTCTGCACACAGCCTTTCCGGATCAATGTGCACTTTTCCATAAATCAGGCCCTAAAATTTGGAAGAAATCTGGAGATTCCTTGGGCATCTTGTGTTCACGTGCAAATGTGATTCACAAAGATTTCCTTTGGGGCATCTCAGAGATGTCCCAGTCATCTCATGACTTGCTCTAGTTTTAGGCTTTTCTATTTGCGAATCAGAAAGGAGGTGACAGGTGCAGGTGTGGGGTGCCCATAGGGACTTTTTTATGTGTCCCAGTAAAAATCTTTGTGAATAAGGCCTTATATTTCTTCTTAGGGAGGCTGGTTTCCTGCTCTTGCGGGAACAGTAAAATCAAGCATTGGCAAAGACAACAGGTTTGGCTTTTGTGTAGGCATGGGATGGGTATTTTCTAGGCACTGCCAAAATGGTACTACCCGGTCACAACATTCCAACAGCGGACAATGATGTGATTATCTGGGCATATGATAGCATGTGGGTGGTAAACAACATCCACAAGCTGTGCCCTCCCCACATGCCATCTCCCTCGTAGTTGTACTCCAATGCAATTGTTTTGCCTTATAGGTCACCTAAAAGACAAAACGTACTGTGCACACAGCAGCTATTTTTTAATAAAGGCAGTATAATTTTAAATAATGCATCTTTGAAAGGGTTACATGGGATTTTACCAAATTAAAAAATAACGAAAACGTTTTTAATTAACCATTTTTACCAAATAAATACCGAATTTGTGTCTGTTTTTTTGTTGGCGGGGTGGGGGGTCTCCCAAACCCCCTGTTTCCCTTTGTTTATAATCCCACCCGAAACTCCTCTGCACCCGTTTTAACCCCTTACTCCATCCCCCCATATATATATTGAAAAAGAAATGGGGTTTTTTCGGCAGCAATATTTAGGTTAAAATGTTGTTCGTTATTTAATTCTGTAAAATTACTACATACCCTTTGAAAGATTGAATAATACATAAAAAAACAGGAATTTGTTTATTCCATGATTCCCTTAAACGCCAAAGATTAATTTCGCTTTTGCATAACATAAAATGCAAACAGAATTAATGAAAAATGCAGAAAATAATATTCCTCTTTTCCTGTGTTCACCCAACTCATGTTTACTTCTTGCAAACTGTGATAGTCAATCTGACGGCTGTTCTCCATAAATAAAGGTGCTTGGCCAGTTGTACTATAACTGCCCGTGAAAGAAACCCCAGGGGGTCTTGAAAGCTTGGAGCCTTTTGTATTTGAAGGTATTGGTATTCGACCATTAACACCTTTAGCTGTGTCATGCCTCTGGGCAATCCTGCAGCAGATGCTTACAATGCAGGGGAAAGTAGCCACCAGGAACTGACCAGCTCATGGTGGCTACTGCATGCCACATCTACCAGGGAGGGGCGAGATAGTAATTCAAGGGGGGAACGCCTATCTGCAGGGCGAATGTCCCTGCATGCAGAGATGCTGGAGAAGCATAGTCAAGGAGATGGAGTCATATGCTGGGGTACTTAGGGTGCTCTATCTATGCTTGAAAGGTGCAATTGATTTAAAGGGCTGGATGCTTGTGATGTTTTTGATGGGTAGTGAGCCCCGGCGGTGAAGAGAAACGGCTAATAGGAGTGAAAAGGAGAGTAGTCGTACGGTGGACGGGGAACACCAGGTTAAGGAGGCCATAACAGTGGAGATTGCAAGGAAGAGAATAGCAGCAGGTCATTTCAGCCAGATGTCGGCCGGGTAGGGGTTGGGGGAGGGAGCCCATGAATGGATTTGAAGACAAGCACTAGACATTTGAAAAGGAGCAGGTTTTTCATAGAGAACCATGCTGTATGCTGTAGTGTTAAGGAACCGGGAGAAGAATGGGGGAGTTTGCAGAACACGCGTGTGGAAAAGTTGAGTATTTCTTCTAGCCGGGTTTTGGTGGAATGGTTGGGAATTAGATTTCCCTGATATGGAGCAGGTTAATGTTGGCAGCGGTTCTCGCGGCAATGGCGAAATAGTGAAGATTGAGATCACTGTGAACAAGGACCCCGGCCGTTAGCGATACTATTTTCAAGGTTTTCCCCAATATCAGTGAAGTGATGACATTTTCTGGGTTCAGAGGGGCCTGGTTCCTGCTAGGGGCCCAGTATTCTCTGTGTCAAGTGTGGCGATTATGCGAAATTCATTAATCCGGAAAAGGTCTCTAGGACACTGGCAGGAACCTACAAAGATGTCTATGTTCAGATCTATAACAAAGTTGTAGCCTTTGGTGGAGCAAGAATACCTCCAGAACCGATTCATATGGATTCCCTAGTGTCCAGCCCATCAGGGAATCACTTGGAATCCAGAGATGAATACAGGCCTAGAAACCCCATGGATGAGAATATATGGTACAATGTTGTTACATCGGCAGACGTTTTTTGCTGAAAATCTGTGCCTGAAAAAAACTTTAAAAAAAATATGGGAGGGGGGTTGGGTAAGGGGGAAATACCGGATGGGGGTGTGTGGAGAAGAGGGACTAGATAATAGGGAAGGGGACTGGGGTTGAAATCCCCAAATAAAAAAATAAAACAATTTCAATTCAATTTTTCAGCCGAAGATTTTCGGGCAAAAAATCAGTGAGAAAAACCTGCCAATCTACGAACATAGAACCAAAAATAGAGAGTGCACTCCAGAAGAATTATACTAGGATCATCTTTCATTTCTAGCTGTTCATGCACTAGCGATACAGCGCAGACACACTTCAGGGCCTCTACAAAGCTATTGAGGAGGGCACGGAATGTTCAGCCAGGCTTGGCATAATGCATAAGCAAATAGAATTGGTGTCAGGTGGTGTCAGATACTTGGCTTTGGCATTTGGGGCTAAAGCCAAGGGCCGCTGGTAGCCAGACATCATATATCCATGCCAGGGATTTGAATACTGATTCAGCCCGGAACAATGTGGCATTCAAGATCTCATTTCAAGGAATTCATGTATCTGGTGAGAGGCTAGATTTTTGTTATCAATTGGTATTTAGAGAGGGAATTAAAGACCAGTCTTTAACCTTTAAGGCACTAATTATGAGTTTACCAGTAATAGTAAAAGTAGACCATATTTCAAAATAAAGCCTGTTTAAATATCTGCCCAATTATAAATTAGACACTGTAGTTTTAAATATCACTGCGTAAAAAATATTAAAAAAGCATGAGGAATTGTGTTCTAAAAAATACATGCAATTTTCAAAAAATCTGGATGTGTTATTTTTAGGGAAAACTGTTATTTTTAGGGAAAACAGAAAGACTGCATATTATTTTTAAAACTTTTCAAAATCTTCGAGAAATATCTCACCATTTTTAATCCTCATGAAAGTTGGTGGTAATGGCAGGCAGGCGACCCAAATAGGGCATTTGGCAGGGTGGCAGAAAAACTGTTGGTGGCCACATCGTGCAGTCATCTCCCCACCTATGCACGATGACACCCTGTACCCCACAAACCACAAACACGCACAAGTAGAGGCAGTTCAGATCAGCGGTGACATGCATGGAAGTTTGTAGAAAACAGTACATTTTCTAGGGGTGGGAAAGGGGGAAATCTGCATGGGTAACTATTATGTGTGTGGGAACGATAGTGAAAATGCTTTTACTTGTTCGACATTCAATGCGAAACACTTTGCTGCAACCTTCCACACACACACATGTACAACATTCCTGGCTCCAGTCATTCCACCGACCTTTAAAATCTGCGTCCTTTGACTATGCACAAGAGCTGTGAATTTAATTGGCATATCCAGAAATGATCAGGGGAAAAAGAAATTGATTCAAATCTGTGGCTCACGTCTAAAATCCTGCACGAACAATGCAGACCAGTGCACAAGGCTAAACCTGCATTTCCTGCATTAAAACAAGTAATGTCTCTACACCAAAGAATACTTGAAAATGCAACAAACCAGACTCATAGCTGATGACTGGCAGGTAGGACCCAAACAGGGCCAGTTACTGGCAATCACCTTGAAGCTCCTCAAACCACCCTGAAGCACCTAGAAGCAGCCACAGCTCAGGAAGCACACCGTGGAGGAACCTGAATGGGGCTGATGCAGTCCAAGTCCGTGTGGTGGAGCCCAGGCAGTGATCCCAGGGGGCTCCGGCAGACCACATCATGGGGCTTCAGATGGGTAATCTGGGTGACACAGGTTCCCTGGAGGAGAAGTAGAGAGAGCTGTTTTATCCTGGCCAGTCACATTCAAGGAATCTGCACACACCGGCAGACCAGATCACAGGGCTTCAGATGGGGAATCTGGATGACACAGTTCCCCGGAGGAGAAGTAGGGAGAGATGTGTCATCCTGGCCAGTCACATTCAGGGAATCTACACACACCAGCAGACCACATCATGGGGCTTCAGATGGGGAATCTGGGTGACACAGTTCCCGGAGGAGAAGTAGGGAGAGCTGTGTTATCCTGGCCAGTCACATTCACGGAATCTGCACACGCCGGCAAACCAGATCATAGGGCTTCAGATGGGGAATCTGGATGACACAGTTCCCTGGAGGAGAAGTAGGGAGAGCTGTGTTATCCTGGCCAGTCACATTCAGGTAATCTGCACACAGTGGCAGACCAGATCATTGGGCTTCAGATGGGGAATCTGGGTGACACAGGTTCGCCAGAGGAGAAGTAGGGAGAGCTGTGTTATCCTGGCCAGTCACATTCAGGGAATCTGCACACAGTGGCAGACCAGATCATAGGGCTTCAGATGGGGAATCTGGGTGACACAGTTCCCTGGAGGAGAAGTAGGGAGAGATGTGTCATCCTGGCCAGTCACATTCAGGGAATCTGCACATACAGACACACAAAGCAAGTCCTCTACAACCCCCACTCTCGGCTTAACAATCTATGTCCGGTATCATTTCCTGTCTGTGAAATATATTGATGACAAATATAGTAGATATCAAACATACACCCCTCCTTCCTGAAACACAACACACACCTATAGTTCCTACCTAGTATTTATCTCACTCACACCTCCCCAAGAATTACAATAGCTGGCTCCAGAAAACCACAACTACAAAAATCCTAATGTTTCTTAGGCTTTTTCACACTTCCGGGAAGAGCCGGGCAATAAAGGCCAAAAGTCCTTTTGGACTTACAACATGGGTGGTGGGTGACAAACGAAGGAAGGGTACATGACACAGAGGGGTTTGGAGGTAAATATGTCCAAACCCCTTTTGTGGCTTAAATTGCACCAGCTTCTCCAACACTGGACTTCTAAATGAATCCTGGCCATGTGCTCTCAGTGAGCTCCTGGATGCGCGGGCACTGTGGGGTTTAGACTGGTGATGCGTCTTGCTGCAGCGTGCACATTTTTTTCACTGCCTTGGAGAGGTGCATGTTCATATGTGTCCTTCTTGAGGTCGTACAGCTGCTTCTCTGAACCAATGGCAATCGGCTCTTGCTCTGCCAATTTCTGTTCCAATGACTTGGAGTCTCTCCAGCACAGCATTGGTATGTGCTTTGAGACCTGGGCCCCAGGTTCTGCAGACTGGCTTGTTTTAGCCTCTGGACTGGTGCCCACACCTGCAGGCCCACCAAGATGCTACCGATACATATCTTTAGTGCTGCAAAGTGTATAATAGTGATAATAATAATTATAATTGGTTATTTATAACACATTTAATACCCAGAGGTTTCTAAGCGTGGACCCGTGGATGGAACATGTGTTGCTCTGCGTCGTGCCACTTGGGTGCCTCAGTGTACTACCACAAATCTGATTTCAGAGTACATGTCTGATTAGTTCCGCCCAAAATAACTCCTTGCGTTAAGGCCTGATTTGAAACAACTCAATGCCAGATATGGCATGGTCCATCCTGCATCCTTAAAAGAGACCCTCAGAGGACATACTACTTCTTTTAATGATCCTGCAGTCCTAAGACAACTTATTCAATCTCTAAGGATGGAAGATATTGATATTGCTGGCCCTTCATCGAAAAATCTACCTTAAAGACTACAGAAGATGTCTTCATGTTTAATTCTTCAAGTATATACAGTGTGAGAGTGTTGCCATGAAGCACCTACTCTCACGGGGTGCCCCACCCTCCTTTTTGAGTTTTCTCTCCAACATGAAATGTTTTGCCTGTTTCCTGCTAGCCATACTGCTATGCATTAGTAAGAATTATAATCTACTTTTACTCATGTTCATGTTTCTGTTTGTTACCCCTAACTCCTTATGTTTCTCCTTATCATCTTGTCTCTCTCCTAAGCATACTGGAGTAATCACAGTAATTGATTACTATATCATATGGAAACTCTTATCTTTATATTCTCCCAATTCTGGGTTGACTATCTGTTTCAAGCTCATACTTTTTACCTTTGATACACTGTGTCTATAAATATATCATCTTGGAATGTTAAAGGTCTTCCACAAACATAGGGAGGCTCACATCTTTGACAGTCATTATTGTTGTCGTGGATTCCGATTATTTCTAACAGTAGAAGGAGAGCGCTCAAAAGAGTCACATAGACCCCAAAAGAAGAGTCCTTAAAGTGCAAAGCTTAATTTAATACAAACCTGATTAAATACAACGAAATATACATTTTTAAATTCATAAACCATCTTCATACACATATTTGATACAAGTATTGAAAAAGAAGACGAAAATTGAAGAGAATGAAACGAGACAAAGTATTCAAAAAATATACACGAATCACAAAAGATAAACCATCATTAGAAAAAACAATTAAAAATGGTTTAGGCCTAACAAACAGGTTACTGTGCAGGAGATATGTATCTACTGCAAATGAACTAACAGGGTGTGTAAAGAATTACCCTGGTAGATTGATAGGGAGTATTGGCATGGTTAATTAATAAGCATAGCCTCGTTGTCTGCCTGTCAAAAGACAAAGGGTACTTTCCTATCTCAATAGAGACAAACTGCCAATCACTTGCATTCAAGAAACTCCCCTCTCAACCCCAGAAGCTGGCAAACTTAAAAAGCTCTGGGTAGGAAAAGTATTTGCTAGTGCAGCACAAGACAAGAAAAACAGTGTTATTAGCCTGGAAAACAAACATTCTCATTGCAAAAGCATTAACTCAGAAACTGATGACACAGGTAGATGGATTCTACTAAACCTCTCTAATTCTATTCACTATTCAATCTTAAATGATTATGGTCCTAATGCACCAGATCCTATTTTTTGGAAACAACTTAAAGAACGTCTGCTCGGCTCTAATATACAAAACCTCATTGTATGTGGAGATTGCAATGAAATGGTAAACTCATTTCTAGATATAGAATCTAATTGTCTTTTTAAAAACTAAAATTCCCACAATCAATTTCTAAAGTTCATCTCTGAATTACGCCTGGTTGATGCCTGGCGTGTACATCCTCCATCAGATAAGGAATTTACCTTTCACTCCATTCCTCATAATTCATTTTTCAGAATTGATTATATTTTTCTGGCCAACTCATTAACTGCTAACCTAACAAATTCCTCCATGAATTGTTTATCATTGTCAGACTATGCTCCTGTCCACATTAAACCTAGCAATATCAATTCTGCCCCCAAATCAAACAGATGGAGATTTAACTCGGCCCTATTAAAAGATGAAAAATGTGAGTCTCTTCTAACAAATGTACACAATAATTATTTCATAATTAATAAAGTTGATGATACATCTATCCCTAATAATTGGGTTTGCTATAAAACAGTTCTAAGAGGAGACATAATTTCATTTGTTGCAAAAAAAAGGATATGAAACATGAAACCGAAGCGATCTTAAGAAACTAAAAATCCTAGAGAAACAATATATCTCTAGTCCTTCTCAAGTGATTCACCTTAATATTTTACAGCTAAGAATTCAATAAAATAAACTCACTTCTGAATATTCATGTGCTAATTTTCTCGAATATAAATCCAAAATCTATCAATTCTCTAATCAAATGAGGAAATCCATAGCATTGTATCTCAAACGGAAACAACAAAGAAGTAAAATCACAGCAATAAAGGATTCAAATGGCACAAGAACATTTGCAGATGAAGAAATCATGAATGCATTTAGTAAATTCTATCACAAATTATACTCCTTGAATCTATACCGAATAATCCAAATATTGCTGCCTTCCTACAAAATATAACACGGGTAAACTATCCAGCTAATGCTGACTCACTCAATTCACCCGTTATGCAAAATGAAATTATCAAAGCTAGATAAGAGCTTAAAAAAGGTAAGGCACCAGGTCCAGGTGGATTTTCAATAGATTTCTATGCTCATTTTAAACCAATACCCACCCCAAAACTAAATGAACTTTTCTCTCACTTTGTATTAAACTCAAAATCCAACTGCAATTTTATGAAAGCTATGCTTCTGGCATGTCCTAAGCCTAATAAGGATCCAGAGGTGCCACAAAGCTATAGACCCATCTCCCTAATTAACACTGACTGCAAAATATTCGCAAATACACTTATCCCTTTTATGCCCAAATTCATTAGACAAGACCAGGTT
This sequence comes from Ambystoma mexicanum, assembly GCF_040938575.1. NCBI lineage: Eukaryota > Metazoa > Chordata > Amphibia > Caudata > Ambystomatidae > Ambystoma > Ambystoma mexicanum. The sequence goes on from NC_090924.1 coordinate 1,328,571,024, forward strand.
GGGTATGTTAAAGGTAGACTTTCAATATACTATAAAGGGGGAAACCCAATTCTTACTACCTAAGTAGTAGCTCTACCTTTTATCGGGGAGATAATAATGTTAGACGTAGGAGGTAGTTAGCTATTGTCAACAGTTTACAGTCATTATGCATTAAATTAGTGCTGTAAAGTTCATTATGCAATCATTTTTAATAATCCATATTCAATAGAAAAACACGTTTGCTTAAAAAAAGCTAAGGGCCAGTCCCTTTCACTTTACATAAAACAATTATACATAGTTAAATTCAAGGTAAAAAACACATAGACAATGTAGTCGTGACACTTTATTTTTAGGGCCCTTTGATGGCCTCAATCTGATTGTCAGGTAGTTGGTTCTGTAACTGGCGCAGAGAGCAATTGCTATCTTGTACCGTTTATACAACCATAATTCAAGTAGTTATATCGTCAATCTAGTCTTTAATCTAGAGGGAGGAACTCTACATGTTTCAGTTCTCAATTTTTTAATGGAACTTTCATCATGAGTGGTGTCACTGTCTCTGGAGGTATTGTAGTAAAAGTAACGATAATAACAGCGGTTTTACATCAATAATAGAGCGTGCTATCAATGCATATCTCTTGAGTTGAAAAAATCTTGTTCTTCGTGTTTAGTATCGAACTTGAGTGTTCATACTGCAGCTGTTGATAACAAACAAAGATAAAAAAGATGGGCTATAAATGCTGTTTCAATCTTATAGATAATTCTAGTTTATCAGACTAGGCTAGGTTAAATTTGTTAACAACAGCTGCAATATGAACACTCAAGTTCGATACTAAACACGAAGAACAAGATTATGGATTATTAAAAATGATTGCATAAAGGTAGACTTTCATCATCCAATATTAGAAATTCTTAAATGCCTCAAATGTTGCAACCCTCTCAAATGATCCCCATGCTGCTGTAACTTTAGATACTAAAAAAGCATTTGATAGAGTGGAGTGGGACCTCTTGTTTGATGGCATGCAATGGCATGGTATTCACAAGACATTCATATCCATGATTAAAGTTCTATACTCCAACCCTAAAACCTCTATCTTTATAAATGGCCAGATGTCTCCCTTTTTCCCCTTTGGTTAGAGGTACAAGGCAAGTAGCTCCTCTTTCTCCTCTGTTATTTATTTTAGCCCTCAAACAATTTTTAGACTCTATTAGACTACATCCCGTTATACAAGGAATATCTCTTGGTGATTTTCATGTCAAATTGGCAGCCTTTGCTGATGATATTCTTCTATTTCTTAGGAATCCTGAGATGAGTTTGGGGATTTTGCTATATCTCATTTTTCTTCAGCCCGGCATATAAATTGAACATGGGCAAACCAGAAACGTTACCTATAAATATTTATTGTACTAAAAATCTTGTTCAACCATATGGCATGACATGGCGTCCTGAGAATATCCAATATTTAGGATTACAAATGTACGCATCTGCCATGGATATTATTACAGGAAAAAACGAATATTGCATTAACCAAAGTTAGAAATGTCATAGATTTGTGGTCCCCGTTATTTTTATCCTGGTGGGGATGTCTTCAATCTATTAAAATCATGATATCCGTAATCAAATTGTATATTGTATTCATACTTCCTGTCCCAATTCCCAATACATTCTTTAATGTTGTTGATTCATGTCTTGCCAAATTTTTGTGGGGGAAGAAAAAACAGAGTTTCCCTTAGTAGATTAAAGGAGAAAGCCACACGTGGAGGGGTGGCCTTACCAGATTTTAGCAAATATAATTAAATCTTTGTGCTGGTTTCGTCAAGCTGAAATTTGTTTTACCCCGTCATGAGTTTGGCCGGAGAGAAATATGGTTTGGCCTTTTTCTCTGTCAGACTGTTTTGTATTTGATACTACAAATAGATATATCAAATGTTCAATTTACGGCCAAACAGATTAGAAGGTATTTTACTTCTACAAATCCCTCCAAGTTCATATCATTGTTCATATGGTTTAACAATCTTATGGATTGACGGCAAAGTTATTTGTTGGAAAAACTGGATACTTAAAGGAATAAAATATGTACATCAACTTTTTAATCATGAGACACCATTGACATTCACTGAATACAGAAAATAATTCCTCATTCACAAGTCCTTTTATTATCAATACTCTCTATCACTGGATGCTATTATAGAGAATTCGGAACTACTGATGGAATCCCTCAAACTAACATGTGTGGTCTGACAGAATCTTATGTACAATTATCAGTTCTCAGCTTCTCTCTTCTACAAAGAACTTACCAACGATAATCCTCTGTGGAAAATGCAGCAAGACTGGCACCAAGACTGCTCTCTCACTTTAGAATACTATAGTTGGCCATACTTCTGAGAAGAAAACCTCGACCATAATGGTGTCGGCTAACCTTTTTTTTTTCGTCACAGAATCTTTATTACCCTTGTTATTCCTTTTAAGTGTAAGATATCCTTGGATAACAAATGCTGGAACTGTAATGAGGCTGAAGGTTCTTTCAAACATATGTGTTTGTAATGTAAGTTTATCGAACATCTTTGGGATGATGTATGGCTCATCATTAAATGTATCTTAAGGCCCAGATTCATTAAATTCTGCACAGAAAAGGCGCAAGCCGTGCGCCGAGAAGGAGCGCATGCCAGCCTTATCTCGCAGAAACAATTGCGTGGCACGCATATTCATGGATTTCCTGTGGGATCAGTAGCTGTGGCACCAGGAACACCAATCTGCATCAGTAACGCCCCCAACACGCCACCGCACATAGAAAAAAGAAAGTGAAATGCCTAACACGGCGCAAGCCTCCGTGACATCCCTGGTCCAGCATACATCCCACCTAGTGAAATCGAGTGAAAACCCTGCGTGATCCCCACCCACACCCCGGAGAAATCGCGTGAAAACTCATCGCGTACCCCAGACGCACATCAGCCAAATCGTGTGAAAATTCTGCATGTACCCCGGCCGCACACCAGCCAAATCGTGTGAAGACTTATTGCATACCCCGAACGCACACCAGCCAAATCGTGTGAATTCTCATTGTGTACCCCGCCAGCACGCCAGCCAAATTGCATGAAAACTCATTGCATACCCCGGATTCACACCAGCCAAATTGCATGAAAACTCATTGTGTACCTCACCGCGCACCTAGCCAAATCTCGTGAAAACTCATCACATACCCCGGATGCACACCAGTGAAATCATGTGAAAACTCAGCGCATACCCCGGATGCAAACCAGTCAAATTGCGTGAAAACTCAGCGCGTACCCCTGCCGCATACCAGCCAAATCATGTTAAAACTCAGCACATACCCCGGCCGTAACCCAGCCAAATCGCATGAAAACGCATTGCACACCCCAGCCACACCTCCCTCCACATATGATACCCCAGCCCCCATCACCCGAGACACCACCCTCCAGGCAGCCTCCTCCACATGGGATACCCCCACCCCATTACCCATTACCCCATCCTGCAAGCAGCCCCCACCATATGGGATAACCCAACTCCCATCACCCGGTACGCCACCCTGCAGGCAGCCCCCACCACATGGGACACCCGAGCCCCCATCACCCATGACCCCAGCCTACAGGCAGCCCCCAACACATGGGACACCCCCATCCCCATCACCCATGATGCCACCCTGCAGGCAGCCTCCACAACATGGGACACCCCCACCCCAGCCCCCATCACCCGTACGCCACCCTGCTGGCAACCCCCTCCAGACCAGACATCACCTGCATGCTGGATGTTGACATGGTGACACATGTTCACTCCATCGATCACGTCAAAGGACCTGGCGCCAGCACCCAGGTACAGCTACTTGCAAAGCAACCTACTGTCCCGGCATTGGTGGGTGATACCATAGCCCAGTCCACCAGTGCTCCCACCCCTACTGACCCAAGTGGTCCCAGCCGCACAGGGTCTGTACCACCTTGCACGAAGGCAAAGCGTGCAGTAGCGGAACAGGCTCAAACCTAAGGCATGGCACTGGAGCCCTCCACGTCGAGGAAGAGGAGCTTCAATGATAAGGAACTCCAGATCCTCGTGGAGTACATGCAGGAAAACTACTGTGACATGCTCATGCAGGCAGGGAGCACACATAGGCCTGCTCAGCATATGGTCCACTGGCAGCGTGTCACAGATAGAATCAACGCCTCGGGCAATGAGAGTCGCATCGCTCCTGGGGTAATGAAATGTTGAAATGACCTCCGGTGCAGAGCCAAATAGAAGCTGGGTGCCAACTTTGCCTCTACTCTGGTGACTGGAGGTAGGTCACCACGAGTGACCGATGTACTCACTCCACCTGAAGAGGTCATTAGTGAGCTGATTGATGTGGAGCAGATCCAAGATGTGGGAGACCTGCTAATTTACGAGGAAATGTCCGGTGAGTGATGAAGCCTGTGCATCCAGGACATGTGTATGTCGCTTGAATGAAGTGTTATGATTGTCTGGCAATTATGCCTGCATTTGCATGACTGCCATGAGCGGACCATGTCACAGTGGACTGACACATGCTTGTTATCCTGCATACTGCATACAAACAATGTACTGCACATGTGACAATCCTCCTCACCACACCTGCTGCCTCCTTTCCTGTCGCTCTCTGGCCAGCCTCTCTTGGCCCTCTTCCTGCTCCAACCTGTGATGCCTGATAGCCTGTGATAATCTTCCACTCCACACTTGCCTTCTCTCCTCACATCTGTGCCATCTCAGAGAGGTCACCCTACCAGCTGCACCTCGTCAGAGGTATTCTTCCTTTCTTCTCCTTCCCCCAGCAGCCCACTGTCTCCAGAGGACTGGGCATGCCTATGCAGTGCTACTGCAACAGACTCTTCCATGATGTGAGTGCTTCTACTCTTTTCCCTCTGCAACCCATCCAGAACAGGACTGTGAGAATTGTCCTTTTGTCTTGGGGCCAGGTATTGTATCTCTCCAGGACTGTGATCATGGCACTGGCTCCCAGCAGCTATGACTGTTCAGTTCAAAACCTTGTGCATCGTCCACAAGGCCTTATGGGTCCTGGTGCCACAATTCCTTCAACTCTATCTTTCAAATTAGCTGCCTTCTCATGGTCTTAAATCATCCCTCTCCTACTCCCCCTGGGTCAGTTGCTTCTCCTAGCAAAGAGTTGGTGGTTGAGGTCTATCTTCGGCTGGGGCCTCCCTCTGGTACAGCCTCCCTGCCTCAATGGAACTGGAGATGAACATTCTCCGGGTCTGGAGGCACATCTGATGCTTCCTCATATGTTGTGCTTTCTCTCCTTCTCTCCACTGTTGGAGTCCTGGATGACTTTGAGAATGCACTGGTCATCTGGTCACACTCTGATCTCCAACATGGGCCTCTGAGCCACCAGTTGAACCCATGCACTGGCTTCCTAGCATCCCCAGCACTTGGGAGCTGTTTACTGTATCCCTACAACCCCCTACCAGCACTTGACACCTGATGTCTGCACTTACGCTTCCACTGCCACCAGCCCGTTGCATTTCAATTACTGGTTATTTTGTTATATTTAAAGTTGATGCCGTTCCCGTGTACTGCACTGCCCCCTCCCACTTCCACCTCCCAGGTGTCCATTTCACCCTGCCTCTTCACTTGCCTGATGTCAATGTCACCTGCCCTCATGAGATTGGTGTGTCAGGCTTCAATCTATTGCACCACCCTTGCATTGTCACACTTGCGTGTTTGCAGTTTGTGAATTACATGTCATGTCATGCCACATCCATTGAACATGCCACTGGGGTAGTAGTCAGCAAGTGCCATCTCATGCTATTTGACAATTCAGGCATGGCTATGCTAAGTGGCATCTGTGTATTTGCATCAGTGATGTTAGTGACTCAACTATGACAGTCAGGTGCTTGTGTGTGAAGCATGTGTTATGCACCATGCACTCCATGTGGTGTTAAACCCTTCCACACACGTCCAGGGCTGGTTTCATGCTACCTATGCCTTCCATTAACACTGCCAATGTACTGGACTTCGTGCCATTAGTGACATACCATGTTTATGTGTTGCAGGACTACATTGTGATACCTATGCTATTTAAATGGCTCTTCATGTTTTTTTATGTCCATGTGAAGGTGATGAGGCACTGGAAGCAGAGGAGGAGGTTGAGAAGGAAATGGATACAGAGCCGCCATGGAGAAGCAGTGGAGGCCGTGCTGTGGGACCCCATGATGATCCACTGGTGCAACAGTCAAACCCGGGTCTGACTCAGTATGAGTCCACCTCTGATGACACCTGTAGCTCTGGTGGTGAACCGGATTTGGATTCCTCTGTGCTATCGCAGGTGAGTGCATCAAGTGTTGGTACTGTTGTAGCCGAAACGTCTGCAGGGTCACGCTCCACACTCTTGGCTCCTGGTCCTGGGACAGAAGAGTAAGGGAGGATGCAGCCCTGCAGCCACAGACAGCAGCACACATGTTCCCTTGGGTCAGGAAGGCGTGGGGTCCGCCAATGCGGTGGACGTGTATCGGCTGGTGATATTATGTGGGAGCAGTCTATGTATACTGTTGCATAACAACAGGGTGGTTCGTATGAAATGTTGGCTCAGGGCATGGATAGGGTGGCCAATTCCATGATCCCCCCAGAGAGACAGCTGGAGCACCAGCTGCAGGCATTGCGCTCCACATGCCGCTCACACAGGCTGAACATGCAGGCCAGCAACAGGAGCAGACGGGCAGAACTGAGGGCTCTGCAGGCATCCCTGGTTGCAGAGAGTCAGGGCCACTGCATGGTTACCATCCCTTTTTGTTGGACATTGAGATACATTCTTTGTTCCTGTTCCACCTTGCCAATCTCCAGTATGTAAGTGACTTCAATCCAGCACTCCAACTAAGTCAATGCTTATTATGGAATGCCCAATGGAAGCCCTTATTTATATATTTTTATGTCAAATTTCTTTAAACCTGGATGGTGAACCCTTATATAACACCCCTCTCTTTGAATCTCCCCGACCTCACTGAGCCAAGAAGTAGGTTTGTTTTGCAAATTAAAAGGTTTATTTGAAGAGTTGAACAGTATATATATCACACTTTTATGAATAAAATAATATCTGATAGCACACTTATGTAGATGAACGGTAATCAGCAATGGGTAATATTACAATACCAACAATCTCTTTAATCAGTAAGGAGTAGGAATAGGAAGGATAAGGTAGCAGGGAATACTTTATATGATTCAAGGAAATGCAATGATGGGAAAGAATGCAACACAGAAATTAACTTGATATGATTTCAATCAAAAGATAATATGATCACTTTTTCCCTTGTGACTACTCACTATGCAATATGAAGAGATGGAAATAAGGGCACACAGGTTTCAGAAATACAATCAATAATGCAGTTCAATCCCAGTTCCCCCCAGCAAGCTTAGAGAAAACAGGTATGATTTTAAACAGGCAAAAATACTTTTCAATGTGATTGCAATGAAGGTGAAAAATATGCTAAAAAGATTTTAATTCACTAAAGGATATTCAGGATTAGTGAGAGTTACTTTGTATTGGTTCAAGTCAACACTAGCAATGATTCATGAATGATTATCTGATCGAAAACGAATCTCAGGAGTTGCAAACAAGAAACAGCTATTTTGGCATGTGTTGAAATGGAGCTAAATGGCAATTCGTGGCAATTTCTCTCCGTGTGCGTGAAACACAATTATAATGATTTGGAATATCTTTTTAGGTTTGTTGGAAAGATTAGGATCTTAGCTTCAAAATGACAGTTAAACTTCGGCTCTAGGACGTGCGGTTCAAAAGTTACGGAGGTAGATTTTTCAGAAATAATGTCAAGATTTCAAAATGACAGATGCGCTTTAAAGATTCGGAACCAATATGGACTTAAACTAAGGGGCTATGAAGAAGCAAGACACTCAACGGTCAGCCACCAGAACCGCGGCACCACCGCTCTGATCTCTGTCCATCAAAACACTTGTCCCTATTCAGAAAATATCAGCGCATTGCTACAATTATCAAGAAATTTGTGGAGGAGAGAAGAATTTAGGATAGACAAAAGAAGTTCTGTAATGCAGTCCTGGACAGGTTGAGATGGTTGGAATAAGATTACTTTAAACTAAGAGATGACTATGGACAGTTCTAGACTAAATTCTCACTCCTAGGCTTTCGAATGGAATGGGCCCCGTCAAGAGCTGATCAAGGATTTGGCTGGGTTCTCCCACCACTGGACAGGTCTCAGGCACTCTGGGTTCTGCTCTCAGCACTGCACGGAGGTCTGGGTGGCCTCTTGGACTGGATCTGACGGTTCTGGATACTGCTTTGCTTTCTGGGTCTGGACCTTGGTTCTAGCACAGGGTTCTTGGCTAGAATAGAACAGCTCAGCCCGGCTGTTGAATGGTTTGGTTTGGCCCCGTGGAAGTTTTGGGGTTAGAATCAGGTTGCTAGATTCTGCAGGCCTGCTGAGAAGGGTTCAGCTCTGCTTCAAAGTTCTAAAGTTTGGTTCTAGAATCTGGTCTCTGGATCTATCTGAAGTCTGGAGTCTTTCTGCAGGGTGCTGCACCAGGAAATCAGTTGAGTAGTGGAAAAGTGTGTGTCTCTGGGTCTCAGTAGTCCCTATTTATGTGTTTCCAAAGTGGGTGGGGAGGCGGGCTCTCTATGCCCAACCCTCTAAGGATCCTGATAGGTCAGAAAATGTCCTGTCCCCTGATTTGAGACAGGAGCAGTGTGTCATATGTGTCAGAGTGATGCTATGTTTTATGGCTTAAATGAAATCCCTCCCCTTAGAAAATCTATTTGTCCCAAAAAACATATTTCCCAGATACACAAGTTGTTCATAATACATATACACATCACATATTAATTAAGGCATGTCTCTGTTCAAGTCCCATGTTCCTTCGAGCTTGGGTTCAGAAATGACCATTTATTCGTGCTTTTGGTGGGTTTCCCAATATTGGTTCTGCACTAAATTTTACATAGGCATACACACTCCATCTGAGCACATCTCTGTAATTTTTCATGTCCCTAGGATAAACATAGTAGCTACAATGTGAATAAATTCCAGGGGTTAGTCTTAGAACATTGCACAGATTTCAGCTTAGTCTTAAATTGTGAGTGATTTTTTTCATTTCAACAATCCCAAAGTTTCATATTTTTGTCAGCTTGGTACAATTTGTTATAAGCATTTTTATAACACATACATTTGCTTTCAATTCAATTCACATCTCAGTCTGGTCCGCCTCCTAGAGCTGGGCTGACTCAGAGGTCAGATATCTCTCGTTCATGCTAGCAGTTTGTTGACAGGTACACCCAAATTTTGCATATTCCTATTCATCCCAAAGAATCCATTGTCTTGACTGAGAGCAACAGGCCAGGGTACATCTGCTAGTTCCTGTTCACACCAGCCTGTCAATCTCTTGGCCAAGGGCAGGGGAAGCGTCCTTTGTCCAGGGAAAAGGTGTGAAATTTGTTTCAAACACAGCGTGGGAACTTTTAATTCTTAACTCAATGTCTACAAATTATCTTTTCTTATAATATAACCCACATTTTTAACACATACATTAAACAATTTCTTCCTTCAAGCCTTTTCAGAATATAGTTTTGAATTGTATCCACCTCTTAGGCTTCTGATAGCAAGTCTTTCTTTGGCATAGTTTGGGGTTCAATGTAAAAGTTTACACAAATGGGTTTAAAACGCCGGCTTCTTGGTAGAGGCGAGTAAACACCCATTCTTGACAGATTTCTTCCAGCATGCAATCCTCAAAATATACTTTGTTCAGATATAGATACACTTCTGTGGACCTTATATTCATGTAGATTCTTGCGGGAGAATGATGTTGACCACCCAACAAGGAGGTTGGATCTTTTTGGGGGTTTTGTGAGCCATGATTTTAGCACATTTTTGACACCAAAAAAAACGGATTTTTGAAACTAGCTCTGTTTCTTTTGCAATCAGCATTGCTATTTCCAAGTGGTTTCAGGCCACTTTGTGGGTAGCCCAAAGGTGGTTTTTGGCAGTGGTATCCTGTGTTACCAGTGACATAGGCAAAAGTAGATGGTGGTTTTCACTGCCAATTTCTGGTGATTTCTGGCGAGCAGCATGCTTTCCAGTGGGCATTATGATGTTTCTGCTGTCAGCAATGCACAGTGATGTTGCAGGACTTGGATGAGTGGGTTGATAAATCCCACAAGCATTGTTTGCCTTCCTGCTGTATGCACTTACCTGCCCCCTTTAGTTAGCAGAGCCACACAAAAATGTACAAGTGTGCCCTGTGCAGGTTGTGAAATATTGAGGCACTTGTGCCAATATGATGAGTCACTGTCAGACAGATTCACTCTTAGGTCCTGTGTTTCTGTTGTGGTGTACTGGGCAATTGATGTTCATGTGTACATTATTATTTTGATGTGTGAGAGTGTGTTATTTGTGAACTTGTTCCATTGATTGTTGATGTTGAGCGCTTTGTGACAGTAGTGTTATGTGTTGGTCATTTCTTTATCTCTTTTGACATTGTATACCGTGGCATGGTGTGGCAACGAGGTTACATGAAGTGTGGGAGGGTTTAGGTGACATACCGGCATTTAGATGTGTACTTTGGCAGGGTGTTAGTGGCATACTCATCTTCCATGTGTTCCTTTTGTGCACAACTGATTGAATTTGTTTAAGTTCTGATGGATGCACACAATGTAGCACTTCCAAGGACACATTCTCGGGGTGTTAAGGTTGGGACAGAGGATTGTCCCTTTTTCATCATCGAATGTCACCTGAAGTGTACCAGGGCTGTGTGCAGTCCGCAGGGGTTGGATTTTAGGTGAAACATTGTGTCACAAGCTGGGTATGGGCAGCCTTGCCACTTGCCCTTTCCCCTCCCATGTGGTCGGGGATGGGTGGGCACCACCATGTCCACCAGTATGCCACGCCATGTTGAAACGTTGTGCAGGACTCATGCTGCCACAATGATCCTGAACACAACTGGTGGTGCATATAGTAGCTCACCACCAGAGTGGTCAAGGGAGTGGACCGTGACGTGAGCACTCTGAATGTTGATGAAATGCCAGTGCTTGTGATTGTGATAGATTTGCTCTGTGGCCCTAGGTGGACGTAGGGCCACATGGGTGCAATCAATGGCACCAAGCACTTTAGGGAAATGCGCCACCCCGTATAAGTCCTGGACCACGGCTTGCCTTTCTGTGGGTGTTCTGGGCATGTATATGTGCCTGCCGGCTGAGGGGTGTGCAGTCATGATTGGCAACACCTGGTGTAGACAGCGTGACTGTGTGGCCTGTGAAATGCTCCTGACTTTGGCAGTTGCCCGCTGAAATGACCCAGTGGCCAAAATATGCAGTACATTGAGCACCTTTTCCAAGGGGCTCATTGCTTTCGAGCACAGGGTGGGTGATGTGAGGTCATCTTCCCACTCAGTGACCAGGCCTTATATGATGAGGTGGAAACCTATTCCTGCTATAGACCTGGTCATCAGGCATCCCAAAAAGGCCGGTCCTGGGTAAATAAATGCGGTCCCTGGACATCCTCCTCCTGCGGTGACCCACGATCACTGCTGCAAGAAATGGTACATTCATCGCAGCTGTATACAGATATTGGTTCTTCGTGCAGGCTTTTTATGGATTGGTTTTCGTGCACGGTGGCGCTTACGCCTGATTTTGCGTGGCAGACGTGTTTCCGGATTTGTATGTCTTTTTCCGCATGCCGGAAAGCTCTGTTCGATTCCATCAATACGTGTTCCTAGCGCACGTATGGGCATTGCGAGGATTTTATTGTGGTACTTCCCATGTTACACCCACATTTTCGCTTGTTGTTCCCTATTCCACGTGTTCTGCCCCCTTTTTAGGTGACTGCGCAAGACAGTATGCGCCTTCACTGGAAGTCTCGCACAAGGTGTTTGTGGTGTTACAGTGACGTGTTAGACCCGCAGGAATTCAGCGCAAGTGTCGGGTAAGCCCCACACATTGGGGCTCATTACGAAGTAGGAGGTAGCCATGGTGCTATTAGCACCATGGCTATCCCCTTACCGCATTCTGGGTCCGGGTTCCCGAAATAGGGAACTTACGGGGTCATTCCAACCTTGGAGGACCCGGTCAGTCCCCATTCCGGGAACCATTCCCATTCGAGCCCCCATAGGAATTTGCGGTACCGTTATTAGCTCTGAAGTCCCTTAACAGGTCCCTTCCATAACGACTGGTAAAACCAGGCGTTAAGGAAGGAACCCGCTAAGGGTCCTCGGAATAGGGTGGTAAGGGATTACCGGCACAGGTGTCCTTACTGGTGCCGGTACTCCCTTACCACCTACCTCGTAATGAGGCCCATTATGTTCCATGAATCGTCAAATGGGCAATTGTGCAGGTTTTCGTGTGCAAGTCCACATTTTTCGGCGCAAATAATTCCATGAATCAGGGCCTTAAAGTAGATTAACCTTTTCATTTTAAGATTCTATAGCAGGGAAATGCTCTTTGTCAAAATCATTTAGACATACATACATCACATATATTTCATTGTATTTCAAGTTATCATGACTAATTAGAAGAGGTTTGACCAGATTCATCACAAAATATGGTGGAATTCCATATGCAACATACATAGAATTGAGGGATGTATTGCTTCAACCCCATTTTTACATCATAAATTCGAATTGAAATGGAGAATGTTTTCTGATTTCCTAACCTCTGAGAATTGCGCTATACAATATGATATATTTAGACTGGTTCAAAACAGTACCCTTACCAAATCCTTCTTCCCCAACCCCATGACCCTTCCCACTACCTCACTTCTTGTTTGTCATGAATGTTATATGCCCCCCCTCTTTTATAAAGGCTAGTCTTACTCTTCATTTTTACTCTTGCATACTCCAACCCCATTGTGCCATACCTTATATCAGTGATCTATGTTATTGAGACGAAATATTATACAAAATGGTTAACCCTATTATTGTACTCTGGACTATACTAGATCTACATTGATCAATGCCTTTAATAAAAAACTTATTGACAAAAAAAAATATGTCGTTTTGGACCCATGATAGGTGAGAGACACTAAAAGGGCCATGACAAAAGGTTTCAAGGTTACCCTGCATGGCCAACTTCTGCAAGTCATTCATCCCGAAGATACCTGCAATCATGGAACTACCATGTGACCTTACCAACACCACTATAGATTGGGAGTGGGCAGTGCAGCACTCCTTAGCCTTCCTTGGAACCAAACACACCCACAGACCAGACGCCTTGATGGCATTCTTTGACATCATGAAAGATGCCGACATCAAGCCAATGTTAGCCCATACAGCTTCTGCACTGTCCTTACACAGGTATATATTTAGAAAGTCTCACGCCATTGCCAATGCCAGCCATTGCCAATGCCAGCCGGGCACTCACACCCACCAAATAACCCTGCTCTCAGATAGAAAGAAAACCATTGCAGTGCTGTGGAGAATTAAACACTTCCACCTATACACCCACAGACAGCGATTCACAGCTGTCACAGATCATAAGTCTCACATCTACATAATTCAGGGTACTGCTCCTCGACCAGCAGCCATGATTGTAACCTGAACGTGCCTCCTCCAGGGCTACAACCTTGAAGTACAATATTGCACAGGAACAGAGAATGGTGCAAATGTCTGAGAATGCTGACACCTTTCACGAGATGTAGGAAACAGAGGACACTGTGCAGCACATGTGAATGGTGTGTGAGATGGCGCTCTCCAAACATCTGGATGCTATCTAGAAAGAGACACAAAAGGAAAAGTGCCTCTAAAATGTCCTATTGAGTCTAGAGTCAGGCCACTGCAAATCTCTGGTCCACCAACAGCACAACTGCATCTTGGAGGTCAAGGAGCTATTACAGCTATGACTGCCATTCACACGGCCATTTTACAGTTGGAGGAGAGCCTACTCTTGAGAGGGGACATGAATAGTCATCCTGTCATCTCTGGTTATGAGAGTAATCCTGCAAGTGTACGAGGTGCACCAATGGATCATTAAAACCACCTCATACCTGCTGTGGAAAATGGTTCCACAGATGTGACCTGCACATCATCTACAGACTTTCCCAGGTCACTGTTTCTGACAATCTCCTCTCCAGATCTGCAGTCCAGAGAGAGGGTGAAAACCATGAAAGAAAGTCAGCACAGTTTTCTGCTCCCTGCTTGTTGGCACACCCCTCCTGCTCAAAGTAGTGGGACCCACAAGCGTGGCGGCTATAAGGACAAAACTGAAAAACATCTTAGTGACCCAAAGCATCTCAATGGACCGTCACTCCAAGGGAGAGAATTCCAGAGCGGTCTTGGCCAGCATGACATCTGGTCATGCTTCTTCAAAGGTGAGCCTGTGCACCCTTCCAAAATACGCTGCTAACAGTCATCCAAAGGAAAGGAACAAGGATCACCACTGAGAGGATGAGGGACCCTCGAACTCAAAACGTGGTGCATGTCAAGAGACCGGACTGGTCAGGAATGTGCTGAAGACCAAGCAGGTTGCTAGCCTCGAGGGTCATGCTGCCTCCTCAGACACTGCTCCGAATGCCCAACGGAAGAAAACCCTGTCAGCTAATTTCCTGTGCCAACTGCCCTGCTGCAGCCACAAGCCAAAGGTTGAGGTATGACCCCCGAGGTCATTTCAAAGAGAGAGAACTATGACCTGATACAATGAACCCATCAACGCAGATCAGATAACTGAACTTTCTTACCCAGGTTTGGCACCAGCGATGAAAGAGGCGTTGTAGTGAAGCCACACATCTGTGACCCTTGGCTATCCCACTGGGCTGCCGCATCACTGGGATATTTCTTCTCTCTGAAAGATAGTGAGCTAAAGACTCTGGGTAAGGCTCTTGTAACCAGGACTCATGTCTGGCAGAGAGTCTCGCCGGAACCCCCTTGTTATTTGCATATTTCAAGTACCATTGGGTCTCACCCTAAGTTACTAGGGGAATCCAAAGGTGGACCCCTTGCTCACTATTCTTAGAGAGGCACAGCTACACCCTACTGATGAGGTTCAACCAGACCGAAAAACGTGTCTGGGGTTGCTGTTGGTGCTCTTGTTCAGAGGAGAATTGCCTATCATTTTGGTGCTGGACTGCCCCAGGGCAGGACAAAGACTGATATGTTTGGGATATTTCTTCTCTGTGAAAGATAGTGAGCTAAAAACTCTGGGTAAGGCTCTTGTAACCAGGACACATGTCTGGCAGAGAGTCTCCCAGGACCCCCCTTGTTATTAGCATATTTCAAGTAACTTTGGGTCTTACCCTAAGTTACTAGGGGAATCCAGACGTGGACCCCTTGCTCACTATTCTTAGAGAGGCACAGCTACACCCTACTGATGAGGTTCAACCAGACCGAAAAACGTGTCTGGGGTTGCTGTTGGTGCTCTTGTTCAGAGGAGAATTGTCTATCATTTTGGTGCTGGACTGCCCCAGGGCAGGACAAAGACTGATATGTTTGGGGTATTTCTTCTCTGTGAAGGATAGTGAGCTAAAGACTCTGGGTAAGGCTCTTGTAACCAGGATTCATGTCTGGCAGAGAGTCTCCCAGGACCCCCTTGTTATTTGCATATTTCAAGTAACTTTGGGTCTCACCCTAAGTTACTAGGGAATCCAGACGTGGACCCCTTGCTCACTATTCTTAGAGAGGCACAACTGCACCCTCCGGATGAGGTTCAACCAGACCGAAACACATGTCTGGGGTTGCTGTTGGTACTCTTGTTCAGAGGAGAATTGCCTATCATTTCGGTGTTGGACTGCCCCAGGGCAGGACAAATACTGATATGTTTGGGATATTTCTTCTCTGTGAAAGATCGTGAGCTAAAGACTCTGGGTAAGTCTCTTGTAACCAGGACTCATGTCTGGCAGAGAGTCTCCCAGAACCCCCCTTGTTATTTACATATTTCAATTAACTTTGGGTCTCACCCTAAATTACTAGGGGAATCCAGAAGTGGACCCCTTGCTCACTATTCTTAGAGAGTCACAGCTACACCCTACTGATGAGGTTAAACCAGACCGAAACATGTGTCTGGGGTTGCTGTTGGTACTCTTGTACAGAGGAGAATTGCCTATCATTTCAGTGCTGGACTGCCCCAAGGCAGGACACAGACTGATATGTTTGGGATATTTCTTCTCTGTGAAAGATAGTGAGCTAAAGAGTCTGGGTCTGGCTCTTGTAACCAAGACTCATGTCTGGCAGGGAGTCTCCCAGGACACCCCTTGTTATTTGCATCACCCCTAAGCATGCACACACTGTGCACAGTTTATGGTGTTGTGTCTCTGTTCTCAAGTGGGAGACTGAGATGGGGGTGAGCATGTTCATCAGTCCCTTAGTCCTGTGTCACGTGCAACTCAGCATGCTTATTATGACAGCACATGGAAAATGGTGAAGAGGATTCACAGAAAATCCATCACAAAAACGGTGCCCAAACCACCAGCTGTAGCCATGTAGATTTATACCTCTGGCGCACTACTCCCCTCAGAACTCGTCTGCCCCACCCTACCTGTCACCATTGGCAACAGGTGTTTGGCACAGTTTGGAGTCATCAATCACACCCTTAGCGGCAGAGCAAGCTCACACACACACAAAGGATATCCAGGGTGGCCCAGTCTCTTTAAAATATAACCAGATTTTCTACTGCTTATATTTTCTATTAAATCCTTTTTCATAATAAGAACAGTCATCTTAATCCCTTTTTAATGAGTCTGTCCCCCACCCCCAAACTACTTGCCGGTCCTTTGTATTGCGTATACACACATGCACTCGCGCAACCTATGATATCTGATGTAGACAGGAGCATACTCCAAGGCTCCCATGCACCTTCCTGTGGTGGGCAATGGTCAATGTGCAGATTTGCCTTTCTGCGTCGTTAGTGCTCTCTTACTCGATGTGCCGGGTTACAACCATTCAGCTCCTGCCACACATGGTAGAAGCTGCCTCTGTGGCTTCACCCACCGTTAGAGACCCATTGGATCTGAAAGACCCTACCTAGCTGCATTGGAGTCTTAGATCTCTTCCGAATGGACAGGATCTATGTGATTATTGAGACAGCCGAATATGCCGACTTTCTTTTTTTTAAACATTTACACCACATATATATATGCGGGGGGAGACCCCCTGCAGCCCCCCATATTAATATTATACTCCAAACCCCTCCACATATATATGTGGTGTAAGGGGGGGTTAAAAGAAAAGTCAGCATTTTCATTTTCGGCCGTCGCAATTCCCAGGGTGACATTTTTGTACGATTCCGAATGGATACACAGGGATCTTTTACTCTTCTGTGATAAATGATTCTGGAGGCAGGAACAGACCAGGTGAGACAACTGATACTGCTACATTGGTTGTCCTCGCAAGCGCTGTCCTGGGGTAAGTCTACAAAACTGTAGATGGTCTGTGACCTGTAGGAGTGGAGTAACATTACTGAAAATGTTGTGGGGGACATGAATTCTGCAGAAAAGGTGCCCTAGCCAAATGAATGGGGACAAAATGGTGAGCCATGAAAGCTGGGGGGGGGACAAACACCCCTACCCCCCCTAAAATTACACCCATGCCTGTAGGAGTGGCTATGACTTCCAGGGCGTTACTATGGGATGACAAGACACACTGGGCCACGTTCTCAAAACTTCTTTGGGCGCAAGTAATGGAATGTGCTTCAAAAAGGAGCACCCTAATCCACAATGGGCATCAGACATCCTCTTTAACCCCTTTGCACATTTGCACAAGTCCGGGGCTGTTTCTGCGCATTTAAAAGCGCATTCCGAATTTGCTTTAAAAATGCTCAGAAAATGTAGACATTCTGCTTTTGCTGTTTGGAACAGGTGCAGGTGGATGTGAATTGCATGACAGGTTTCTGATTCTGGCATGCATTGTTTTTAAGTGTGAAAGCAGCGGTGTGATGCACTACTGTCACACTTGCATTTCTAGCCCTCACACAGGAATTAAAATGCATCTATTAAACTCTTGTTTCATAGTGACAGGCATAAAATGCGCTGTTGCTGGGAGCAAGTCATACATTAGTGTTGGAGCACACCTTTGATTCTAATGTACGCAAGTGGGCTGGCCCGTGCATCTTTGCACTGCAGTGATACCCCTCTTGAAGTGGAAAAATCACTTTTGAGAATAAGGTGACCTGTGCGTTTCTGCAATGAGCGCAAACGAATAAAGTGCATCATGTGTGCTTTCTTCATTTTTGCGCTATTTTCGAGAATCTGGCCCACTGTGTCTTCACTGACCAAGACGTAGAGGCCCACATTACGAGTCTGCCGGGAACCCTCCCGTGCTACCGGTGGGTTACCGGCAGACTCACCTTACCGTTTCTGCCGCCTGATATCCCGGTAATACCGGTAATACCGGGATATTACGGGCGGCGGAGGAACAGTAAGTTAACATTCTGGGGCCAGATTACAGAAACTTTGCACCGGTGCAAATGCAAGGTTTGCACGGTATTAGCACAAGGGCAAAGTTAGCCCTATTTTTAAAAACACAGGGACACATTAAAAAAACCATTGCACCTCGACAAGTGCAGTTTGGCATATTAAAAGCATCAGTGCAAAAATTGCCTCAGTGCAAAAAGGATGCATTTTCAGTACATGTTTGCACCGGGGCAAAGTTTGCCCAAGTGCTAATACGGAATAGTATTAGCTCTAGGGCAAACTTTTCCAAGATGCAAAAATGCATCAAAAATGTATCTTTTTGACACTAGGGCAATTTTAACCTTGGTGCTTTTAATATGGCAAACTCTCCTTGTGAGGTGCAATGTTTTTTTAATGTGTCCCTGTGTTTTCAATAATGGGAAAAACTGCCCTAGTGCTATTACCGTGCAAACCTTGCACTTGCACCACTGCAAAGTTTCTGTAATCTGCCTGCAGCAGGAGTCATTGGAAATTAGAACCCTTGAAGCACCGGCACCATTAGTAACGGTGCTGGTGTTTCAGTGAAAGATCTGTGGTAGGGGCTTGAACTACCAGCAGGTTGGGCATGCCGGTAGTTCACTGCCCCTACCGGGAGACTTGTAGTTTGCTGGTCTGGAAAAGGTGCCGGTAACCATTGTTACCGACACTTTTTTCCAGACTGGCAAACATGTAAGGAGGGCCAGAGAGGGAACTGCAAGCTCTTCTCCAGGACAAGCAGATTACATAACCTCTTTGTGGTGTATGTTTTAGGACTTAGAAGGGCATGCATTAAACCGAGT
The DNA here is from genome assembly GCF_040938575.1 of Ambystoma mexicanum. Taxonomy (NCBI): domain Eukaryota; kingdom Metazoa; phylum Chordata; class Amphibia; order Caudata; family Ambystomatidae; genus Ambystoma; species Ambystoma mexicanum. The sequence continues at coordinate 1,328,590,148 of NC_090924.1, forward strand.
CACTTTTTTGGTGCAGGGTTCGTGAAATCACAGTTAGCCACTAATACATGCCTTCATCATCCACTGGTAGGTACTAAGACGGCTAAAAACGAGGTGCTCTCGGATGTCAAAACTAATATTGAAAGCTGTCAAATAACCCATTTTGGAGCCCTGAAAACCCCAGCGAGTAGCACACAGGGGAGGAAGATCCCTTCAGAAATATGGAATGAAAGCACTTGCATGTTCCCTGAGTGATATAGCCTCATTTGCCTTCGCAAACAAACACATGTAGTCCTTTTACACTGGTCCATGTTATCATTATGGTATACGTGCCCGGGCAAACATCCTTCATGGGCTGGCACAGAACACAAGTCACTCAAGAATTGGCACCCGTTTTGTGCACCATTGGCGAGGCTTTAGTATCTTTCTTATTTTAATTCTGGTGCTAATATGTATAGTGGTAATGGTAGTGCAGGGTTAGGCAACTTGCAGCTCCACAAATGTTTTGACCAATAGGCCCTAACTAGCAGTATAGTCAATGATGAAGGATCTTGGGAATAGTAGTCCAAAACATATGGTATGGAGAGGCAGAGGTTGTAGTTGATACATTAATATAACTACCTGTGGTCTCTTCCTATCCTCCTTCTTCCCCATTTCAATCATCCCTGCAGATGTAACCACATTGTTACGTGGTCGTGTCTCCTTCACCTGTGACTTGAGTGTGACTTTGAAAAGCACAGGAAAACCCAGAGTACACATGTATTTATTTAGGCTCTGTGCATTGCCGCATCACATCCTGCCCTCCATGGCTGGAACGCCTGTGCCACATACTACCCTTATCCTGCATGTTACCCACAATGCCGTGTATAGCACTCTGTTGCTTCCAAGCTAGGTGTGCACTATTAAAGCCCCCCAAAAATACAAATGCTTATTATGTAGTCCAGACACAAATCACTACGCGTACACCATTCGGTGAGTGTGCATATAGTTTACTTGTGTGTTGGCCTCAGCCTGCTGCCTGTATCAACGATATGCAACTCATTTACATTTAAGCAATAACCACCCGTGGCCCCCAGGATGGGATAGGTGGTAACGGCCAAGGGCCCAAGTTAAAGGCCCAAGCATATTGGGGGCCTTTAATGATGGTCTCTGGTGCCGTTACCATCTGTTCCAGCCTGTTGAACTGCTGGTTATTGTTATTAGCACCCCAAGTTTCCAATCCGGAAACTGGGGTGCTAAGAGCATTGTATTTTGGTTCAGTGAACGGGATGCTTTGCAGCGTCCGTTCATAAATCAAAATACTTTCTTAAGATGGCTGTCATAGATCAGGAAGGCGTTGCTCCGTGCAGAGCCCCTCTTCAATTTCCATGGCAGCCACGGAGCCGCAGCAGCATCGCAGCGGGAGCCTCCACCACTGAAGAAATGCGGTTAAGTGGAGCTGGGTGTCGGAGGAAGAGGACATCATAAAGGAAAGGGAGGGTGGGGGAAGATGGCAGTGTGGGCCGGGGCTTGGAACAGTAGATTCAGCTGGCAAACCAAGGAACCTGATTGGTTGCTCCCCTGTCCCGATTGTACTAATTGAAAAGAATCCTTGGGGTTGCTGATTGGCATCCATAGGCTTTGGAATAATCCCTGGACTTTGCACTCCTCAGAAAGAGCAGACGGAAAAGACAAGACAAGATCCTGGCTCAGAGAACCCTCCAACTATAAAGCAACACGGTCAATGAATATGGGAACTCCTTCAGGAGCCTTTCTTCTTTGGTTTTAGGGGACCCTGTTCAGTAAGAGCATAACTGCTGAACCCATATGCATGCATTAGTAATGGCCGAACCCCAAACCCTCACCCATAATGATAGGCTCACAACTTGTTTCAAGTGTTGGCAATAAAAAGGCCGTACGATTTTATTGTACAGATATGGGTTATGACAATAACAATATCACATATCATGATGGTATCATACTTTTGGGCACCGGGTCCTGAGGTTACCCCCTCGGACCCGTGCCGCCTTCTTGTGTCCCACGACTTGTTGTGGGCACCGTACAGTGCCTTGTACTTCTTTTTGTTCTTCTCTCCTTTTGTAGGGTGGGTGGGTTCTGTGGTAAAGAAGCAAGAAGATTTGGAAGACACTGAGTAAACAGTGAACCTCCTGTTTGCTTGGGTCCCCATTCAGGGTCCACAAACAGATTGTCTTTACTCTGAGCATGCTGCTCTCATTTATAGGACCCCGGGAGGCCCTGGGTCTTTGTTGTGTATGTGGTGGGGGCCGCTGTTGTAGCAGCCCCCGGCTGGATAGCCTACTGTCTGACCCCCTGGTGGAGCAGATCTTTGAACCTGGGCCCTGCTTGATGGTTGTTTCCTTATGGCGCTTAGCACCTTGCTGTTTGGAGGAAGGGTGCGATGACTGTTCGCACCTTACCCTTCTGTGGCTTTTGTCCTGCCGAGACTGCGTGTCTCCGTAGCTGGGGGGAAGGAGAGGAGCAGGCGTGGGGGGTTGGGGCTGCCCCTCTCCCAGCTGCCGATGGTAACAGCAGTTACCCTGCCTCACTTGTGGGATGCCCATGCAGCATTGCCCATAACTGCTGAACCCATATGCATGCATTAGTAATGGCCGAACCCCAAACCCTCGCCCATAATGATAGGCTCACAACTTGTTTCAAGTGTTGGCAATAAAAAGGCCGTAGGATTTTATTGTACAGATATGGGTTATGACAATAACAATATCACATATCATGATGGTATCATACTTTTGGGCACCGGGTCCTGAGGTTACCCCCTTGGACCTGTGCCGCCACACACGGGCAGGTTCCCGGCTGGCCGTGTTCCCCCAAGAGTATGTCCTAGAGACAGCCCCTGGGAGCAAGAGTTGTATTGATTTCCCGAAAGAAATGCTCCATGCCCTGGCTAGACAGATGGGTGCCGTCGTCGAGAAAAAGGTCTGGGTTGCCTAGTGTAATGGCTGTGTGTTTTATGAAACCCAGTCCTCTAGTCATACAGAATCTCTCTATAGTCCTGTTCAGTTTTCTTCTGGATATGTCTATAGATTTGTAGCAGTTGGCCCCTAGCCATTTCTTTCTTGGTAAGATGGCTGAGAAATATATTTCGGTACCCCTTCAGTTGTGCGAAATGCCTGCTAGGGAGGAGCACATTTCTTTGCATAGGGTGCGTCTAGCTGTGTTGACTAGGTCGTTGCCCCCTAGATGTATGATCAGGAATTCTGGTGGGACCCTGTATGCCACGAGTTCCGCTAATGTTTCGTGGACGTCCACCCAACGTAGGCCTCTGTATCCCCACCATGGCGTAATGGTGTTTCTGAAAGGTGGTCCATCTTTAGTCTCTTCTGCCCATCTGCCTGCCCTGAAAACGAATGAGTGGCCAACTATCCATGCTGATCGTAGTGTGGTCCTCAATTCGCCTGTTGTTTCTGTGGTGGTGGGAGGGAGGGGAAAGTAAGACAAATTATTAGGGCAGATGGCTATATCGATTGCGGTCTGATATTTTTTTTATAACAGTCTGACTTCCATCCCCCTATGTTTTTTAGTAGTTCCGGTGTTAAGCCTACTTGCCATGCAGTGGTGGCGGCACCTATCCCGAAGGAATGAGTGCCGAAATGTTTGGGATCCCACCCTGCTCTGCTGATTGCTTTCATCAGCACTCCTTTAAATTGGTAGCGGCTTAGGGCTGATGCATCCTTGTGGATTAAAAAACTCCCCCCCACTTTAGGTTGTTGTGCGTAATAGAGGTTGGTGATGCACACCAGGCAGTTGGTTGCCTCGTCGATGCAACAAATATTGATGGTTCTTTTTGCACCCGTTTTCGACTGTTGCATTTCTATATTAACACTCTCCTGTCTCACCCTGATTTCCATGACGCCCAGGCCGTTTGTGGCCTTGGTGCTGGAAGCGATGAATTCACCTACCCGGAAAGCCCCGAAATAGGCTAGGAAAAAGGCTGTTTTGAATAACATTATCTCGTAAGGGTGCCAACATATGGCTTCCAAATGGCTTGCTATCTGTACTAGTTTGGTGAAATCAAGGGGTCGGCGGGTGTCCACTTGCGGCCCCTCCAATCTGCCCCATCCCTTCATTGCATAAGAAATTAGTGTGTTCTGAGTGGGGTCTGAATCGCCCCGAATTTTCGTTAAGTATGAGATTGCCACCAGGTGTTTTTTGGCCCAATCCCTTTTGAAACCTTGTTCCCGGGCCCATTTTTAAAATACTTCTATATCTTTAATCGTTATTAGTTTTACATGGTTTAAACCTGTGGCTTTCAATACTGTTTGCAAGTACTGTGTTGCTTGCCACCGCCCTCTCTGCCATCTCTGTTAGGAAGCCTGTGAGGTTGTTGGCACCCGTTGTTGTTGTGCCTGATTCTTGTTGGGCATCCCGGCCTGGGCTCTCTGGCGCTGGCGTTGATGCCAATGTGTAGCTGGCACCCTTTTTAGAGATGCCTGCTTTGTATTGGTCCTCCCGGCCTGCACTCTCTGGTGCTGGCATTGATGCCAATGTGTTGTTGGCACCCGTTTTAGAGGTGCCTGCTTTGTCTTGGTCATCCCGGCCTGCACTCTCTGGTGCTGGCGTTGATGCCAATGTGTTGTTGGCACCCGTTTTATAGGCGCCTGGTTTTCGTTGGGCATCCCGGCCTGTGCTCTCTGGCGTTGGCGTTGATGCCGTTATCCTTGTCTTCCCATTATTGCCCAGCATTCTTCTGGTATTGGCATCACCTGTTCTTGGGCGTGCGGCGCTAGCTCTCCGAATCTTGTCCACTGGAAGTGAGATAAGGCATCAGCAATGTTATTATCTGCCCCTGAAATGTGCTTCGCTTTGAGTACAACGTTTACTTGTAGTGTGACTGTTGTAATGGCTCGCAATACTTTTAGTACTAAAGGGCATTTCGTAGACCTTCTGTTTATGGAGCCCACTACAGCCATGTTGTCGCACCAAATCAAAAGTGTCGTATTCGCTAGTCGCCTGCCCCAGATGTGTAATGTTAGCCAGATGGGGAATATTTCTAGTAAGGTGATGTTTCTTGTCCACCCTGCTGTTTTCCATGAATTGGACCAGTGTCCTGCCACCCATTCGGAGTCTAGTATGGCTCCAAACCCCTTGCTCCCAGCAGCGTCAGTGTATAGGACCCTGTTTGACCGGGTATTTAAAGGCGTTTGCCAAAGTAAAGACCCGTTGAAATCTCGGAGGAATTTTCCCCATGTTTCCAGGTCCTGTTTCACCTCTCTGCCTAGCCGGATATGCAAGTGTGGTTTAGTGAGTGATTTGATTTTGAACTCCAGGCTCCTGGAAAATGTCCTCCCTCAAGGTATTATTTTGGATGCGAAATTGAGGCTGCCTGCTAAGGATTGCATTTCCTTTACAGTCCCCTTTTCTCTCTTTATCAGGTTTTGTATTTTAGTCAGGAGTTCTGATATTTTTTTTTTGGGGATTCTGCAGAGCCCCTTTGCCGAGTCTATTTCGATGCCCAGAAAGATTATGTTTGTGTCTGGTTTGGTGGTTTTTTCCCCCGCTAGGGGAATGCCCCATTGAGCGGCCATGTGCTCCAGTTTTGTTAAAGCCTGGCCGCATTCCTCGGAGTTTGGTGGCCCTATGACCATGAAATCGTCTAGGTAATGCACTATTTTTGTCCCTGGTCTCTGCTTTAGGAACGGCCAATGAAAAAAGGAACTGAATTGCTCAAATAGTGCACAGGATACTGCGCACCCCATGGGAAGGCATCTATCTATGTAGAATTTATTGTTAAAAGTGAAACCTAGCCACTGATGTGACTCTGGGTGGACGGGCAAGAGTCTGAAAGCAGATTCGATGTCCAGCTTAGCCATCAAGGCATTTCTGCCGCACTCTTGTATGAGCCTTACCGCTTCTCGGAAATGCGTGTAAGTTACAGCGAATTCTGTGTGTGCGATGCCATCGTTTAGCGACTGGCCTTTTGGGTAGGAAAGGTGATGGATTAGACTCATTTTTCCAGGTTATTTTTTGGGTACCAGGCCTAGTGGAGATATTAAATAGTCCTTTAGAGGCATGGCGTCCCAGGGACCTGCTACCCTGCCCAGTTGCAGTTCTTTCTTGATTTTGGTTTCTACTATATGGGGGTTGTCCCTGGCTGACTTTAGGTTCATCGGGATATTTTGTGACCCAGTGCCCTTAAATGGGATAAAAAACCCTTTGGTGAAACCCTGCGATATTATCCTGCTGGTTTCTGTGTCTGGGTAGCTGATTAGAGCGTCCCTATAATTGGCCGGGTTGATGGGCGTTCGTCCTAGTTCTAAAATTGGGATATCATTCTTTCTTGGCTGGTAGTCTGGTGCAATTGCTTGTTGCATGGTCGCCGTTGCAGTTTGTGCAGGCGTGTTTGTACCAGCATTCTTTGCCCCATGTACACTGGTTTTTCCCGAAATTTCTGCATGGGATGCTGGATTTGACAACCTGCTGTTTGTTCTGTCTGTGAGCATTATTTTTAGCCGCCCCAGGCTGGTTCCTCCGAAAGGGCTGCTCCCCTTTTTTGGATCTATCGTTGTCATGGGATTTGCTTACTTGCGAATTTTTGCTATTTTTGGAAGAAAAATGCATGGTATCTTCTTCCTGGGGAGGTTCGGCATTGAGGGTGTATAAATCGTTCTGGACTTCATCCCACTCAATGGGCGGTCTTTCTGACATGCTCCTCCTAAATCTGATGTCGTATGCAAGCCATGTCTTCCCCTTCTGTGTTACTTTTACTTCCCTTATTTTATCAACGTATGCCCAGATCTTCCTACCATCCATGGGGAATTTTTCTTCATATATTGTTGCTAGTATGGCAAAGGCCTGTAACCAGTTGTCCCAGTTTTGTTCGAACTGGGCGTTCCTGGCAATGGCTTTCTCTTCTATTTTTTTGGGATCTCTAAAAGCATCTTTCCCTTTGCGCTGTGCTTCTATTAGGGAAAAGATTTCTATAAACTCTTTGGCCCATATGGCTTCTTTGATTGTGGTATCAATGTTCCATGCCAGGCATCTTTTGTATCTATTTAATATCTCTGTTCGGAAAGATTTCATTTTTTGTTCTACTTGCGCATTACAGATTGATATAATGTCAGTTGTATTGCTGCCGGGTGTCCCTGTCGCGCCTGTGTTGTCTGCGCCTGGCGTTGTCCATGCTTTTACGGCACCTGTTGGATCAGTTGCTGGAGTTGTCGAGGCGTTTGCATTTACAGCTGTGGCCGCTATTGGCAACTGCTGTACTTGTTGTGGCAGAGTAGCTATAGGTAGTGTTACGGGTGGGTTGACAACCGTTATATTAGGTTCTATTGTGATCGGGGGGTTTGAGGCCCCAGGTTCCCTTGCGGGTGGCATCTGTTTTCCCCTTATTTCTACCATTAGTTGCTGTAATTCCGCTATATTCTCGCATCATTTTGAGAATTTCCTGGTACCTTTTCTGGCGTCTTCGGATATTTTTCTCTTTTTCAATGGTGCAGGAACCTCCTCCTGGCTGGGTGGGCTGGTAATTCCTTCCCTGGGTAGGCCGTACATGTTTTCTCTAACCCATGCCCATCCGTAGTGCTCTGCCGCTTCAATGGCTGCTAGCAATTGTGGTGATTTGGGCTTCTGCGCCGGTGTTGGGGGTGCCCGTGTTTTCCGTTTGGGCCCCATGTTTTTCTATGCCTGCTATAGGAAAAAGAAAAAGGTGTTTTATCACGGAGTTAAACCGTTGTTATCGGCGAGTTCTTTGTGCCTGTTCTATTTGTTGCCCGTGGTGGGTAACTGTTGACTGGTGCCTTCTTTGCCCGGGTTTCAGAAACTTGGGCAGCCCCCAGGCTTGATTTACTGGATTTAAATAATTGGTTTTGCTGTGAGATCGCCCTGCAATATTACAGAAATTATTTTAAATCTGCAGTCTTTGGGCCTGCCGAGTTTGAAAATGTGTTCGCAGCTCTGCGTTGCTGTCAAGCAAAGACGAGCTCCCAAGCTGGTTTGTGACTCTGCCCAGTTTAAAATTGGCTTGCGAATTGGCTTGCGTTATCCTGCCCTGTCTGCCTTATAACACAGGGGTTCTGGTCCACTGTAATAAAGTGTATCTTTTCTGGACATAAATGTCTATTTTTCCTCCCTCGTAGCCCCAGCGCGGTTGCTCACCTGTAAAGTGTTGAATCGGAAACCGTCTGTGCCGTGCTGTTCGAGTGGCGTTTCTCCTTCGTTCGCACTGGTTTTGTGGCTGATTCCACAGCACGTGTCTTTGTTTGCTGTGGATTGGACACGCTCGCCGCTCGCTTTTCGGTCTATGCCGAAAATGTTGAAGCTGACAGCGTCCGCGCTGGCCGTTCGGTTGCCGTTTCTTCCTTCGTTAAAACTGCATTGCAATTGGTTTGAACAGTACAATGTTCAGGAAGGAAAAAGACACTGCGATGTACAGTGAACTTCAAGAATTGCTAAAGAAGCAAGAAGATTTGAAAGACACTGAGTAAAAAGTGAACCTCCTGTTTGCTTGGGTCCCTGTTCAGGGTCCACAAACAGATTGTGTTTACTCTGAGCATGCTGCTCTCATTTATAGGACCCCGGGAGGCCTTGGGTCTTTGTTGTGTATGTGGTGGGGGCCGCTGTTGTCGCAGCCCCCGGCCGGATAGCCGACTGTCTGACCCCCTGGTAGGGCAGATCTTTGAACCTGGGCCCTGCCTGATGGTTGTTTCCTTATGGCGCTTAGCACCTTGCTGTTTGGAGGAAGGGTGCGATGACTGTTCGCAGCTTACCCTTCCGTGGCTTTTGTGCTGCCGAGACTGCGTGTCTCCATAGCTGGGGGGAAGGAGAGGAGCAGGCGCGGGGGGTTGGGGCTGCCCCTCTCCCAGCTGCCGATGGTAACAGCAGTTGCCCTGCCTCGCTTGTGGAATGCCCATGCAGCATTGCCCAGCATGGATGGCATCATCACCCCTCCATGTTCAAAATCCCTCATATAATAACATGTATTACGATATTGTTTCTGTTATGAATGACATCATACCTGATTCTTCCTGCTTCTAAACACTGTAATGTTAGGTGTTATTAGCCAGTGTAATGGTTCTCAATTAATCAATCTCAGAAGGATGAAGGTACAGGTTAGTCCTTCAGGTTTTCAGCATGAGAACTGCGGCCTGGTAGTGAGTAGCGGGTGCTTGACACGCTGAGCTGTTTTCCCAGCTAAGAGGTACATACTCTAATCATCATGTTTCAAATGGAATGGGAACACTGATGCGTCTCTCAAATCATCATAAACCGCCCCCCCCCATGTCTAAGGCAGCAGTGCATTAAGAGACCCTGCAGTGCCACAGTTGAACACGCATCCACTTCTTTTCTTTTTAATTAGGACAGTAGAGGCATGCTTACTGCATGTTATCCAGCATGCATGTAAGGAGGAGTCCTCTCTCTGGAAACAAGCAGAGGACCCCAGATTGGAGTCTCAGGGGAGGTCTCTAGCCTGAGTGTGTGCAGGTTTGTATTCCTACTCAGAATTATCAGCAGCTCTCCCTCTCTCAAGATTCAATTGCGCCTCTTTCTCAACCAGCGCTGTAGGGCTGTCAGTCATATCTTCATTTGATTATTATCAGGGCATTATTTGTAGAGTATCTATTGAGTGCAGACCTAGATCTGGGATGCAATGGAGCGCTTTACAATCATAGGGGGAAGAACACGGTGAGGGAAGCAGAGAAACAAGGGAGCAAGGAGCTAACAACAGTGAAGCGGGAGGGCAGGAACTTTGAAGCAAGCACACTCAAATTCTGGCAAGTTCAGGAGTGTGGCACCACCTGCTGCACTCCTACACACACACACACACATGCACGCACACACACATGCAAACACACATGCACTCAAATACACACACTCAGACACACACACTCAAATACACACACACACATCCCTCCATTCCCCTATGCATTCCCACACACACACTTGCACGCAGACACACATGCATGTGTGTGTAAGCACACACATGCACTCAAATACACACACACACACACATAATCCTCTATTCCCCTGTGCATTCCCACACACACACGTGCACGCACACACACATGCAAACACACATGCACTCAAATACACACACTCAGACACACATACTCAAATACACACACACACACACACATCCCTCCATTCCCCTATGCATTCCCACACACACACTTGCACGCAGACGCACATGCATGTGTGTGCAAACACACACATGCACTCAAATACACACACTCAGACACAAACACATCCCTCCATTCCCTTGTGCACACGTTGCACATCCGCAATAAATTCACACATGCACATTACCCACTGCCACAAGTGCCAATTCTTGAATTCAAAATGTGCGACGCCGTTAACTGCAGAAAACTGTACAGCCCGGCGCCACCACCCACATAACAGCAGCACCCTATAAAATAAAAATACATTTAGTGGGTGAGTGCATGCCTATCGCCGATACGGATCACGAAGAGTCAAAGGCTTTTTGTTGCAGCGAGGTTTATACCTGCGGGGTACTAATGCTGCGCTGAGAGATGCTCCGCTTTTATTCGCTTGTCCGGACATGATTTGGCAGATTAATACTGACGCTGGATAGTATCAGAGCCCTAAATAATCCTCGCCCCATTGCCCAGCTGTAATAAAATCCCTACACGTATTTCATTTGAAAAGGTTGTAAAGGTATTTTAGCGTTTTGGCGTCCGCGCAGGCTGCAGGGATTCAGGCTGGAATATAGATCGGCCTGGCGCAGGATGCGGAAGGCAGAGGCGGACAAATTCAATTGGCGCACACTCCAGAGCCAGACATCCGGTCCCGAAACAGCGTCTAATTCGATTTCAGGAGAGAGCAAGATGAGGCTGGCTTCCTAGGAGCACGCTCGTCGAGGCCGGGCCTTAAATGGGTCCAGAGAGAGCCAGCTCGAGTCGCCTGACATGGTAGCGTGACGGGAGGCGGGGGCAGTCTCAAACGGAGAGAGTCTGCGGTGGCGTCTCTTGCCTGACCTACAAAGAACAGGGATGGGGCCCGGTGGCAGCGTGAGGGGCAAACATTCAGTGCATGTGGTGGGGCATATTTTCTGGGGCACCCAGGTTGACCCAGGTCCTGTGCATGGCTCTAGGTGGTGGCAGGGACGTCAGTTTACCCAAATGCCAGCGGTAGCGGAAGTGACATCTCTCACCCGATGATGGAAAGTAGCACAAGAAGGTCTTTGTCGCTGATTACATCACATAAAGTTGAAACTCAAATGCAAAAAAATACAACTCATATGGCCATTGATAAAATAACAAACACTGATGAAAGTGGACAAAAGACTTTAGTTAACCATATTTAAACTAGAGGGCCGCCTTGATATCTCATTGGTGGGATTATGGTATGCCGGTGGGACATACATTATAAACAGCATAGGTCGGCATCATTGCCTTCAGATGCCAGTGCTGCCATAAATGGCCTGTTATTGCCATTTTATGTCAATTATATAGTCACACATCATGAGTGTACATTTTTGTCCTGGGAGGATAGCTCAGTGGCAACGTGGTCCCCTTGGAAGCAAGACAACACGAAGCAACACAGGTTTGATTCCCGGGTCCGTGCTTAGAGCCCTCTGGGTATTTAAGCGCATTATAAATATGCAACTAAGACAAAAAAAACATAAATTACCCAACAAAAACAAAAATAATTCCTGTAACAGCGCCTCGATGCCTGCAGGCTGTGTGAGCGCTTTAAGAATGCAAATAAATTTAAAAAAAAAAAATATATATATATATATATATATATGTGGGTCGAACTCACAACAGGGGACTCTTAATGTGCATCACAAGTTCAGGGAATAACATTAAAATCCAAAGCGCAGTATTAATTGATGCACAGCTGCCAAGTCAGATGTTGAAGCAAACCATATGATGCCAGACAAAGCCTCCTATGCCTGTGATAGAGATAAGTCACAGCAACTGGCATCGAAGTGCAGCATCACTTGTTAAATGCATTCACAAAATCCTTACTATTACAATAGAATGCCAGACAGTGCTTATCATAGTCCGCCTATTTAACCATCGTCCCCATATGTAGGGAATAGCCCTAAAACAGCCCTAAAACAGTATTCCCAACAAGGAATCAATGAGGAATAGAGGAATAAAAGGAAACAATGAGGAATAGCTCAAAAACAGGATCCCACCAAGAAATCATGAGGAATAGCCCCAAATACAGGATCCTGTACAAATCCAATACTCAATCAAAACCAAAAAGGACAAGGAGTCCATCTTTCCAATTAAAACTTAAAAGGAACAAGATAATTACCGAGAAAGGATAACAACAAACTAAGGACCCTTTCCTTTGAGGAAAGGACAGAAAGTCACTTTCAAGAATAAAAACAACTATTGAACAAAAATGATAGATCGACAGCAAGATTTGTTGAGACATAAATAAAAAAAATATTGTTTTGACACTCTCCCACATTTGCATGTATGTATTTACAGCACCAGAGTTTGGCGCAATTGATATGACCAACAACAGCAATCTATATGTAGGGGGCAGCCTTATATATGAATGTGCAGCCACCATATACCAAGTGCAGACTCAAATGATCTAGTAATGACATCTAATGGCTCCTATGAACGATCCACTCTTCATATGTAAGGGGCATCTTAGCATGCTCTGGTTCTGCCTTTATGAATTGCCTTCCCCTGCCATCACCCGCACCTGGAAGGCCCTCTTAAGGCCCCATGTAGGCACCACCAGGCACATCACAAAGCAGGGGTGGAGTTTCCACCACTAAAAGATTGAAGAAAACAACAGTGCATTTCAATTTCACAGTACCCCTTCACATTATAAGGGCACAGCAAGCACCTGGGATGTTGCATGTTACATGCGAATATTCTGCTGTTGGTCGTCAATCCTTTTTCAGTGTCTTTGGCACTGTGGCAAGACCTTCTGGAGCTGGCATAGTGTAGTACAATCTGGTTCAGAAATATACTGGCATAGTTTATTACAGACTGGCACATTTCTTTGTTTTGGTTATTAGGTGGCACAAAACATGCTGCCTATAAGCCAAAGTTATTGCCATCGCACGAGCACCCAAGGGAGAGATGAGGTGTGATTAGGGGCACAGCCTGTGGGCTTTGTTTGGTTATTTACTCACCAACTGAGTGCCCATGGCCATGCTAATGCCTGTGGCTATTCCCACTGACTACCTGCCCCTGCCTGCACATAACTCATCCTCCTTGGATCTTGACTCAAGTTCTCTGCATTCTGAACAGCCTTCTGAAAGGTAATGACTTAATTACAGTTATAAAGCAGCTAAACCAGCCCCTGGTGTAATATAACTGTTTTAGCCAAGTGTGCCATGAGCCACTTGAAGTGTAAGCAGTCTGTGTGTCCTTGCATCTGTGTCTTGCACTTAATTCCTGTTAAAACAAGCATTACCAAAGGCAATCGTTTTTGGCTACGGTGTTGGTATTAACAGCATTTGTCAGGTTCCACCATTATTTTCCCAGGAAATGCCGCCACTTGCAGTCTGTTGGATTCTAATGGCCAGGTAGTAACATTATAGCAGTTACTGGAAAAGGCGGTTCCCATAAAAGCCACATCTTTTGGCTTTGACAATGCTTGTTATCAGTAGCATGCAGCCGAACAAACCCATGTCATTTGGGAGATTCTCGTTTAGCCCTTTTTGTTACATTCCAGGACTGTTAGATTTGACTCTGCCATTTACAATCCAGGACTACAAGTCCCTAAGATTGGCTACCGCTGTCCCCTGTGAATTGCCTCTTATGCATATGGTTGCTGAAGGGGCATATTTATGGTTACTTGATAAATTATCATACCTCTGATGTTGTATTCCCTTGATACTTACCATGACTTACAGTGACTTACCATGACTTACAGTGACTCACCGTGACACACCATGACGTTGTTGTGCTCCTGATGAAGGGATCCTACTTCCCGAAGTGCATTGAACTATTGATGAAATACAAAGAAGAATGTAGTGAACATGTGGTGTCTTCATTTAATCATCCCAACATTTTACTTTAAGTAGTATTTACTTGCTTATCAATATTGAATTTTGATTGGTTGTTTATCAGCATTTATCAAATGTGCGAGGGGACATGGTTATCAAATCTTAGGATACCATTCATACTATGTATAAAACAAAGGGCAGGATTTTTTTTTAATGTGACAGTTAAGATCTTTGTAAATTCCTACATGAAATGCTTCTGGAAAGCTTATGCTCCCTTATCAAGCCAACCCATGTATTAGCATTTAAAAAATCCACATAGCTCTTACCTGTGGCTGCTTTCTGGTGTTGCTGAAATCACCACCCAATTTCAGAATGTAAACATAGCTCGCTGATTGGTGTTTTACATCCTCAAGGGCACTGCTTTTGTGACCTCTGCTTGAACCAGGGGCAGCAAGACAGTGCCAGAGGTACAAAGGAGGAAGCCAGGGGTCGCAGCTGCGACCCTCAAAGGACACCGAGGGGTGTTGGGAAGCTTAGGGGACCAGCACCAGGTTTTGCAGGGCTCCCACTTTACTTTGTGTTACACGTTAAGCCACTGTTCATGGCACACTATTTGGCGGCTGCTGGCAGTGTTTCATTTGTAAATAAATAAGTGTGCCAGGGACCACATGTTTTCTAACATGCCTGTGACATTGGAGTGGGCAGCTCCCTGCCCCTGTTGCCACCACCCACATCTGTTCTCCACAGTGTGAATGTATTTGGGGTAAAAGCTGCAAGTCACACCAGCTCGTTGGGGTTGATGGATGCACTATGACAGATATGCAATTTACAAACACCAATTAACATAACATAAACTAACCTAATGTGAGGAAATGGATGCTGGTCCATCGGAGTGCGTGGGAGTGTAGGGGTAACATGGGATAACATGGGCCACTCTGCTCTCACATTTCTAGATAACAAAACACAACACAATCATAAAGGCGAAACTGGGACAGTTAAGGGATATATCTCCTTTGCATTTTGTGGTAACGTGCCAGAGGGAAGTGGCTATATTCTCAAGGGAGTGGGGGTACCAGTGGTGATCCCAACAACACACTAGCACAGTCCAAAATAAATGGAATGTGCAATCAAGGTTCTATAAAAATATATATGCTTTAATCAAACACACCAACTGCACATAGAGCAAATAGAAAATACTGTACTTAAACCCACCCCAAAGGAAGAACAAAGAAGATGCAGCAGGCTGGAGAAAGTAGAACTCTGAGCATAGTTCCGGGGGTGGTAGGAAAGTACTAACCACAAAAAGGATACCTGATGAAAACAGGAGTGATCATGACCTAACCAGTCTAGGGTTCAAGTGGCCCGGGGAGGCAGGGCAGTTCAGACTCAACAGTACCTGGATTCAGTTCTTGGTGAGCTGATGCAGTCAGACCCGGTGTCGAACATAGATGCAAGCAGATCAAGCTCAGTTTGGGCACTTTGGATTGTGTGGGCACAAACAGCAACTGGGTGTTGAGTAAGGGCGAAATTGGTCAGGCGGCTCTAAAGGGTGCAGGCTGAACGCTTCACAGTTGGCCATGCCGAGTCAGGCTTTAGCCACCAGGAGGGATCAATGAGTGATGTTCCAGCGGTTCCAGTTGGTGGTTGACAGTCGTCGAAGCGTTGATCTTGGCTGCGTCAATGTGTGATCGATGAGGCAGTATTTCAAAAGCTAGCGGGGCCCAGCCGTGGTTGTAAATCCCAGTTAGAGTCGCCCTGTGACTCTGCAGTGATTCAGTTCCGGTTCTGGCACTGAGCAGTCGCTTCGGGCCTACCAGATGACAAGCTTTAGCTTGGACACGATGCAGTGTCGAGCTGGCTGAAGGTGCAAGCAATGTTCGGTGTGGTGGAGGAGCAAAGCCACCAGCGACTTCCCTCTGGTTCCAGGTTTGATGAATACAAAGCAACCCATTCCGTCCAGTAGAACAGTAAGCTTCAGTTAATCTGATCGCTGTGAGGCCCACTCAGGGGACTCAAGGTTAGGATGATTCTATTCAGGGTCTGCTCTCCCAGCTCATGAGATTCCGGTGCAGAGTGGTGGGTCCTGCATCACAGCATAGATGACTCCTGAAGTGTGCTGGGAGAAGTAGGGGACAAATCTTCCTTCTGTCTTGGATGATTCCTTCTTCACCACAGGCTGAGGGCTTTGGAGAGTAGAACTCTCTCAAAGGAAGTCCAGTGAGATCTTCACAACAAACCTGTGGCTTTAAACTATCAGATGTGAACTGGGAGAATCTGCTGGAGGGTTGGAAGACCCCTTCTTTTAAGGGAAAATTTCCTATGGTGATTGACTATAACTAGCCTGCTTTAGTGGTCCAATCCTTCCTCTGGAAGGGAGTGGACTTTGCCCTGCTGATGCCACTCTCAAAGTGCTTTGCTCCAGAAGAAGTGGCGGGGACAGGAAAGGGATAGAGGCACAATGAGAATCGAGATGGTGAAAGTCTTCTTACCTTGACCAGAGCCCTTCTGCGTATCTTCATATTGCCTCCTTCCCTTCTTACAGTACCCTGTGTGAGGCTACTCCTTTTGAACGGATGTGCTCCCTTGTTGCATAGGCCCAGGACAGCTGTCAGCTGTGCAGCATTTTAGGGTGGAGGGTGCTACCTGCCCTCACAAAGAGATCAAAGAGAGACCTGGTTCTCCAGGTTCATGTTCTGCCATTTGGCAGGCTACACCCAGCTGACCAGTGTACACATGACCTTCCACAGCAGAGCTGACTCACAGGAGTGGGCATATCTGCGATATCAATTGGAATGCGGCAGTCAAGCTCATAAGTAGAACCATGCACTATGCCTAAACCTAGGCATAGCTTTTATTGAGAGTTTAGCCTGCCAACAGCATGGGCGACTTATGATCGTCATAGTTTTGGGTACCGTGGGACATTTCTTAAATGCTGCCTATGTGCCCCAGGGAATCAGCTGTCTCTGCTGTGGTCAATCAGGCATCTTGTGACCTTTAACCGGCTCTGTGCCACAAATACAGCAGGCGCCACTGATCAGGCTACTGATGCAGCATGGCAAAAGTACACTATGTGTTTGGCATGGAGTCAATGGAAAAGGCGAATCTGGTTGACAGATTACCCCTTTTTGAGACGGAATTACCCTCATCATTTTATTTGTTAATAAAAATCAAAAAATCCTGGGCTTTGCACCCTTGCTAGATGGCAATTCCTGACACATAAATACTAATTGTATGAATTTAGTGCTTCGTTAAACACATTGACACTTTTAACATTTTGCTCTGATTGAAGCCACAGAAAGTAGAGCAAACACACCTTCTATGGTGAATTGATGGACAAATGCATCAAAAATCATTAATGAACGGCAGAACTTTGATTTCAGACAATGCAGAAAGATATTCTTGTGTAGGCTGCCACTCAGGACACACATTCTTCAGCAATGGTCTTTTCCCTGGCATTGTCCTTATAGCCCCACTCAATGGCTCCCCTTTTTCCAACCTCAGTGAGATGAAAGATGTCAGCTCAGGGAGCCAGAAAGGGGTTTTGACCAGGTGACCGAAGAATGCGTCTCACCTGTTGTGTAATGTCAGCCAATTTTGGATATAATCTTTAGAAAGTTCAAAGGGAAAGGTAATATCCTATCAAAGTAATTCCTGGAAAATTAATGTATCTAGGGATTTTTCCACATTGCCAATCATGGACTCGGGAGGATAGCTCAAGGGCAACGTATTCGCCTTGGAAGCAAGACGACACTAAACAACACAGGTTCGATCCCCGGGTCGGCGCTTAGAAACCTCTGGGTATTACGCGCTTTATAAATAACCAATCATATCATGGGGTGCATGAGTAAACATGCTTGGGAGGGTGTGGTGGCTGCATCAGGCTTCGAAGGCTCCTCACCCCAGAGACACCTCAATATCTCAATCCTAGTCCCGAGAAGAGAGGAACTCAAACCACGTTTTAAACCAAAGATCCAGAGGAGGATATCAGTAGCTGGACAAAGCACGAAGCTGAAAAACAAAAAAACGCACCACTATAGGGAAAGCTCCCTAAACAAGCACAGTCACAGTCGTGAAACAATTCATATGCGTTGGTTAGTGGGCAAAGAAGAAGGGGAATGCGACCCAAACACCTAAGAGAGGACAAAAGAGACAAACAGAAAAGGTCAGGGTACCAAACTGACCACCGCGCAACAGTCTCCTTGCAACTGAGATGGTGCAGGAGACCCATGTAATGTGAGCAAAACACAGACATTTCAGTTCACAAACCCTCAACAAAGCCGCAAAGGTAGCTCTACAACCAAGTCCAGGAAACAGGTCAAAAAGTGCAAGTGAGAAGATGAGATTTAACACCTGCCGCTAGACTAGAGTCAGCAACCTTTGACTCTCTAGATGGTTTGGACTACAACTGCCAGTATCCATAGCCAGGCTAGTCAATATCAAGATAATTGGCTTCATAGTCAAGATACTTTGGAGAGCTGCAGGTTTGCACACCCCTGAATGACATCCTATAGTGAATGTCGGGGGCAACCAGCCTTTTGCGGGGGTTAGCAAAGATATGATATGTTATTTATATAGCGCCTATGCACAATGTGTTTCAAAGTGCTTCAAGGCAAGGGAGGGAACAAGGGAAAATACAATAACATTCTTACAGGCCATGAAAAACAAGAATGTGAAATTAACTATCATGCTTTGCCTAGCGACATTTTAAATAGTGCAAGGTCTAAGACACAGATAGGAAGGAAATGGGAAACAGACAGGCGACTACCATAATAGGCCTGATGACATTTCTGGTAGAGCTGGAGATTAACAAGAGGTGAGGGGGAGGGGAATGGAGGGAGAGTAACAAAACAAGCGACTATCATACTAGGCCTGACGACATTTCAGATAGTGCTGGATGGGGGGAGAACAAGAATAGGAGGGGGGGGAGGTGACAGAAAATTGTTGCTATTGTACTAGGTCCAAGGCCACGTCTGATAGAGTAAGTGCAAAGAAAAAAGTAGGCGAGGGAGGAGAGAGGGAGTAGGGATAAGTGTGAGGAGTAGAGAACAGAGATTTAAACAGCAAAAAGAGCTGAGAAGCAGAGGGGAGAGCGAAATACAGTTGCAGAGGTCAATAAAACACAATATGTTGATGGGAACAAAAAATGTAGGCAGGGATTCAAGAAGACGATGGGCACAGTGTAAATCAGGGCCAACCTGAGTACGAGATCCATGGAGGTCCAACATGAGAGTCGAGAAGGTGAAGCACCAACGTCAATGTGTCCACAAAGTCAAATCCAAGAGTAGGCAACAGGTCAGAGATGGTAAAACCATAGTGAGTCAAGACAACTCCTGCAGTAATAGGTGGGGGACCCGAGTGGCCTGGGGGGCACATAGAGGCATCATGAGGGACCGGAGGGGGCTGGGAGGCACAAAGTGACATCACAGGGGACCTGTAGGGGGGTGCGTTACTTTACTCTGAGTGTGCAGGTGGTAAAGACATTTCTTCAGATTGGCAAGAAAGACTTAGTCCTGACCAGCAACTGGAATGACCACACACTAGTGGTCACTACTTAATGCACCTCATCATAGAGGGTGGCAGATTTCTAGAGGAGCTGCTTTTTTTTGCAGTTTATTTTCAATTTATTGGTTGTCGTTTTTTAACTATAATGCCAATTTTGTTTTTCCGAGTTGGCTGATCCACAACAAAGCAAGTAATTTTTAGCTGTTAGAAGTCATTCCACGTTGACAGCTAAAGTCTTTGATGGCCAAACTTATATGTATGCTTGATATTTAAAAAAGCGTTATAGTTATGGTGACATTTGGGTAAAAAAAAAAAAGAAAGCAAAATAAGGAAACATGTACCAAACTCAACATATCATTATTTAGTGATTCAGTCATACAACTCTCGCAGTCATATATGACAGATATAAAGCTCTTTAGTCATCCTTATATTCCTGTAATCTTTGGAGTTCTTTTTTTTTTTAAACACTTTATTAAACAGTAAGCAAATACGCTACAGTGCGCCGCCTGCCGGCCTTCACATCATCATGGCGCACCACATGGATTTGGCGTTTGTTATTCTCTTATAGAGGAACAGGTCCGAATATTATTTACAGAACAAAACAAAAATTCATCACCACCACTCTCCCCCCTCAACGGCCGTGCAAAAAAGTCTCGGAAGAGTACCCCTCTTCCATCTCATTAGTATATGTCAATACCTTAAGCCATTCTGCCCTCGTGGTGTCTTTCGCCGATTTCTGATGTTGTAATATGCATTTTTTTACAATTAAACAGCTCAAGTTAAAGAATCTGCATACCAGAAACGAGACCTTCCCAGAATCACCTAGGAGGTACTTAGAGGGGGATAGTGCAGGGGGTTTTTGTACTGTGACTTGCAAAGCGTCCGCCACCTCCTGCCAGAATCGTGCAACCTGTGGCCAGTCCCAGAACATATGACACAAGTCTGTTTGTGCACTGCCACACTTCACACAGTTATCATTGACATTTGTCGCAAACCTAGAGATACATGCTGGCGTGTAGTATAATTGGTTCAACACATTAAATTGTATTAAACAAAACTGTGCATTAAGCAAGATTTCCCTCGCCAATTGGCACCACCTATGCCATAGGTCGTCCTGTATTTCAATGTTGAGATCCGCCCTCCACTTCTTTTGCCTTGTTTATTGAGGTCTGCCCTTCTTGGCACATATGGTATATCCTTGATACCAGCCTCCTGGCGCTACTGCCATTTACCACTGTCTCCAAACAATCATAAGTGTCTGGCTCCCATGGAAACGATGGCCACCGGCAGCAAACCGCTGCTCTTACCCTATAGTACTGCACATTTTTAATGGGGCTGTTCCCCAACTTTGCTGCAAACTCATCTAGTGTCACAAACCTCCCATCTGGGAACAAGTCTCTTAAAACCAAGCTCTCCACGGCATCCCACGCTCTCTGGATTTCCCAGTCATATGTTGGGGGGAAGTCTGGGGCAGTTCCACAGGGGAACAGCGTTCACAATTTGGGGCTTCCACCTCTAACCTTTTAAACAGTCTAGACCACGCGTTCACTGTTGTGCATACTGGGTACAAGAATCCACATGGCGGTCCCCTAGGATAATTGACTGGAGATCCGTCAGTGATGCACTGTGTGCTTCCAGAGCGCAGTGTATCGGCCCCGGGATAGAGGAATACCAGAGCCAGGTGCATTGACCCTGCGCTACAAAATATTATACTTTGCAGTCTGGGACCACCAGACCACCCTTATGGTATGGTTACCCTAGTCGCTGCCAGCTCGAGCCACCCTTTTCACCTAAACAAAGTCGACAACCATGGATCGAAATGTTCCAAAAAATAGCCTTCCAGGTCAAATTGGGAAAGTGCTAAAATAATACAGCAAATTAGGGACCACCACCATTTTGAGCAAAGAATGCCTCCTGTATAGTGACATCGGTGATCAGGCCCACAGTTTAACAGCCAACGCGTCAAGGTATGTCTCATGGTTGTCCCTGTATAGCGAGCGTTGCGAGCAATACACGAGCACCCCCAAGTGGAACCCCAACAGATCAACAGGTGCAGACGTATTGTCTGTCATTGGAAACAGTTCCCCATTTTGCCTCATTTATTCTGTAACTGGAATAGTGTGAAAATGTACGGACCTCCTCCATTATCGGTCCAAGATTCTGCTCCGGATCTCGGATTTATAACAAGGTGACGGCGGCAAACAGGGATGCGATTTGTGGTGGACCAGCTATTCGTACCCCTCTGTGTCCATGTCTATCTCACATCACCCGCGCTAGAGGCTCATTCGTTAATGTAAACCGTAATGGGGACAAGGGACACCCCTGTCACATACCACCTCCTAATCGGAAGGGCGGTGACAGCCTACCTTTAGTTCGAACCCTAGCTACAGGGTTAGCTTATAGGAGCCGCACACACCCAATAAACTAGCCGCCAATACCCTTATGTCGCAAGACCCCGAACAGAAATGTCCATGATACCGAGTCGAAGGCCTTCTCTGCGTCCAGGGAAGGGGTGACTGCCCTAGTCCACCGATTAATCTGTGACATGACGCCAAAACGCCTACGCAGATTAAGAGCAGTAGATTGGTCTGGGATGAATCCTGACTGATCTGGGTGTACCAATGTCAACATATGTGGTAACAGCCGAGAGGCCAGAACTTTGCAAATATCTTGGTGTCTGAATTAATTAATGACAACGGTCTATATGAGGCTGTGTCATGCAATGGTTTTTTCGGCTTTAACAACACTGAAATGATAGCCTCTGAAAGCGTTGATGGGAGCCTGCCGGATGCTAGTCAATCCTCACATAGCTTGAGCAGTCTCAGTGCCAGCACCGACCCAAATTCCTTATATAGTTTGATACCTAGGCCATCAGAGCCAGGGGCTTTCTTAGAGGCTAAAGCAGCGATAGCGTCCACTATTTCCTTCACAGTAATTGGCAGTTCTAGAGCCGATTATGCCTCCTCAGACAGACCTGGGAGTGCAATTTCTCCAATATATTGGAAGACCTCATCCTCCGAACACGTGTCTGCATTGTCATATAGAGTCTTGTAGTAATCTTAAAATTCCCAATTGATTCCCTCATCCGTATTCGGCATGTTCCTCACCTGCCCCTTGATCCCAGTGATATGCTGGGCCCATTTTTCAGCCTGCACTGCTCCAGCCATAAAACGCCTCAGCCTGTCCGCCTTGCCATATTGACGCGCCTGGGAGGGTCAAGCAGTGCAATGGACCTCTTTGTCAGCTAGTTCCTGAAACGTCATTAAGTTTCCCTTGATTAGTTCCAAAAATGCCCTGTTATTAGTTGAACCATACTCCTTCTCCAGTTGTCTCAAACATATTTCGACAATTCATGCCGGGTCTACCTCAATACCCCTGTGGTCATGGACATCATTTCCTCTGCAACGAGACCTTGAAAGCGTCCCACACTGTGGCGTATAAAGGGACTGAACCTTTGTTTCTCCCAAAAAACTCCTCAAGCTTGTCTTGTAATGATAGCCGCAGGTCAGTCTACATCATCACAGAAGGAGCCATTCTCCACAGCGGTCGGTGCACAGCAAGGCCCTCCCATGTCATCACTTTTACAGCTGGTGAGTGTTCAGTGAGTGTCCTCAGGTGAATTACACACTCCGGTACCCGCGTCGCCCACGGTGCCGACATCAATCAGTACTCTATACTGGACTGTGTGTCATGGACCATTGAATAAAACATGTATTCCACCACGCCTGGTTGCTGGTTTCACCAGACATCAATTAGTTCCATCTAGGCCGTAAGCTGACTAACCATGTGTGCTGCCGCTGACAGACTATGTTGGGTTGTTTTGGACCGGTCCAGTACACAGTCCAGGACAGTGTTGAAGTCCCCGCCCCATATTATTGGAGCAGCTATCACGTTCATAAGTATCTCAGCCAGATCCCCATAGAATCCAGGGTCATCTGTATTATGGCCATAAGAATTGACCAATACAACCCCCATACCAGCAAGTCTCCAGCATGCTATCACATAGCAATTCTGGGGGTCAATGATCTTTTTTCTTCATGGAAACTCAGTGCCTGATGTATTAGGATAAGTACCCTCCTGGCTTAAGTTGAATATTCTGTGTAATACCTCTGATTACCCCTCTTGGATGCAAACCCCCCCGTTCAGTGGCCCCTGGCCATGCATTTCCTGTAGCATCACTCCCTTGGGGTGGTGCCGGGCCAGGTAGGTGAGGACCTTCCACTCCTTAACAGGATTTTTAAGACCGCGGATGTTTCAGGACGTTAATTGTACACGTTCACCCATGCCTTCTTCCCAAAAATTTGCCTCATACCTGCCAACCCCTAAAATATCTGTTGATCATTCCATCTGTGCACGCTCTGCAACACATCCGCCAACCCCCCCAACTGACCCCTCCTGTCTGGCTAACTATTGCCCAATATCCATCACTACTTTCCTGGGCAAACTCCTGGAAAAGCTGGCCATCTCCCAGCTTAATCTTCACGCTGAATCTGTTGGTTGTCATCATGACCATCAGTCTGGGTTCAGAGCAGCCAGAAGCACAGAAACCGCTCTCCTGAACATCCATGATGACCTGCTCTCTAACCTTGATTCTAATCTCCCCTTTGTCCTCATCTTACTCGGTCCAACTTGGGTCCTTCCTTTCCTCTAGCTCACTCTCTACCTGTGGTGTTCTCTAGGGGTCTAACCTCTCTCCCTGGCAGTTCAACCAATGCCTGGCACCTCTCGCCCACCGCATTGCCGCTCTCTGCTGCAACTTTCAGTTCTATGCAGATGACACTCAGCTTGTTTTCAGACTCCCTTCTGCCACCTCTTCTCCTTCTCTGTTCTCTGACTGTCTGTCTGCTATCCAGGAGTGGTGTGCTGCCAACGATCTCTGCCTTAATGCCAGTAAGACTGAGATTCTCGTCATCGGCACACCTGCACCCTCCTTTCCTGTCACTCTCTGGCCGGCCTCCCTTGGCTCTCTTCCTGCTTCCAACATTGAGGCTAAACACTCTCTTTTTCTACTCACATCTCTGACATCTCAAAGAAGTCAAACTCCTCAGATGTATTCTTCCTTCCCCCAGAAGCTCACTGTTTCTAGAGATCTCGTTCTCTCTAGGCTGGATTACTGCAACAGACTCTTTCTAAATCTGCCTGCTCCTACTCTCTGCCCTCTGCAACCCATGCAGAACAGGACTGCAAGACTTGTCCTTGGCCTCAAGCCCAGGGATTGTATCTCTCCAGCACTGAAATCTCTGCATTGGCTCCCAGTGGCTGCAAGGATTAAGTTCAAGGCCCTCTGCATTGTCCACGAGGCCTTCTGGGCCTGGGTCCTCAATACCTCCAATTCTCTCTTCGTAAATACCTTCCTACACAAGCTTTTTGTGCCTCCACCTCCAACTCCCTAAGGGTCAGTCGCTTCTGCAAGCAACGAGTTGGTAGTAGATCTCTTTCTTCGGCTGGGGCCTCCCTCTGGAACAGCCTCCCTGCCTCTCTGAAACTCGAGGAGAACCATCTCCGGTTCCGGAAGTACCTCAAGACCTTCCTTTGTGTTTCTGCCTTCTCTGTTCATCTCCCCTGCTGATTCCATGTCTGATACTAAACTAGTCATCTGGCTACCCTCTCATTTCGGGCCCAGGTCCCTATCCGCCAGTTGCACACATGCACTTTTGGACACCAGCTGTCTGCACTTACCCTTGCACTGGCCGCACTTCTTGTTATTGTTTGGATCCCATGTACAGTATTGCCCCCTCCCCTTTCCCCTGGCACGTTTCCCCTCCTGATCCCCTGCACTTGCGTGATCTCAATGTCACTTGGCCTAGTAAGAACGTTGTCTCTGTCCTCCCTCTGTTCCCCCTTCCTTGCCTCGTTGCGCCTTGAACACTTGTGTATAGGCGTGCTACAAATGCCATATCATATCATATTATATCATATCATAACATAACCCCATCCTTCCCACACCCTCCCCTTGTTACCCAAATGGCTACCAACCCGGTTGCAGTCTAACCCCACACCCACATATCAACTCTCCCAACTTGGTGACGTCCACCATCCCCTCCCTCATTATCGCCCCCAACCTGATGATGTGTTCCCAAAACAACAATGGAATTCTCTTGTGGTGCACTGTGAACAGCAAACACATGCATAGAACAGTCATATGACTGTGCACCTGGCTTCATTAAGACACCAGTGTTGTGTGCTGTTACTCTGATTCATTATACATACACATTTGCTAAATTATAAGGATTTCCTGTTCAATCTCATGCTTTGCCCTGAGCGCCCTCCTCTGCTGGTTCGGGGCTGCGATTGTTCCTGCGCTCACACAGTGAAAGGGGAATGGAAGCTTCCATGTAGGCAATGGCATCAGATGGATTCTCAAAAAAGAGTGCTTGACCTCCATGTTGTATCCGTAGCTTGGTCAGAAACATAAGGGCATATGGAACATGTCTTGCCCGCAGTAATCTCTTCACCTGGTTGTATGATCTCCTCAGTGCCTGTGCCCCGGTGGCAAAATCCAGATATATATGCACATTGTTGGCCTCATATCTAGAAAGTTTTAGGATGAGATCTCTATCCCTCTAATTATGTAATTTTGCAATGATGGTGCGTGGGGGAATACCAGCCTGGGCACTGGAGTCAGGGTGCGGTGAGCGCGCTCCACCATGAAATGCATAGAGAATGTTGCCATCCCGAATAGGTTTCTAAGGAGGTCTTATGTGATTCGTTCCATGGGCTCTCTGCATGATGCTTCTGGTACACCCACAATGAGAACATTGTTGCGTTGTGAACAGGACTCAAGGTTGTCGCATTTGCCCCGGGTTTTAACCAACTCTGTTCTTAGCTCCGCTATGGCCCAATCGTATTGGCCCACCCTGTCGTCCACTTCTCCAATCCTGGTTTCAGCTTTGGTTATACGGCCACTCTCTTTCTCAAGTTTGTATTTTAATGAGCTGATGGTCGCCAATATGTCATCCAAGTTAACATTGACTGATATGAAGCCATTCTGCATAGCTGTCGAAAGGTGGTTGTCCCCGGTGCTGCAGCAGTGACACCACCAGGGACCAGGCCCTCTGGTCCAGAGAAGCTTGCTGAAGCAATCGTAAAGTAGTCCCTGGGACCACGTTTCTTCCTGGCACCTTTTGTCCTGATGAGCTCCCTCAAACCCGGACGTTTACCTAGGCCGGGACCAACTGATTTCAATCAGCCCCGAGGCAGGTGTGCCTCGCCATTCTCAGAACTAAAGAGTCTTTTTCTGCTTAAGTATGTTATGCCTGTTGCAGGGATTCTACAATCTTGAACAATCAATCACTATTAGGACGGTGGAGCCAAGGCCTCAGGAGTGCACCGTGGCCAGATCCAGTTAAATGGTACCAGTGACCGCCCCACCCACAGATCTGGGTAGCAGCTATGTCAACGGTACGGATGCCAATCCGTCGTGAAACCTGTGGCTGTGGTTCACCACCCAGGAGGAGCACAGTTCCGGTAGTGCCCGCTCTCCACAATTGCCCTTTACCAGACTAATAGGTATGTTGTTAATCTCCCAGCCAAGCCTCAGCCCTTTGCCAAGTATTAGAATTCCTCTTCAATGGGTACAAGTTATGTGGTCTTTTATCATTGAAGCAAGCTAGGGGATGCAACGATGTCTGCTTCACTTCCAGTCACCTATACAGACGGGCCCTACTCACTTCACCAACATCAGGCGACTGCATGCTCTTACCGGCTGTGTAAGTGAGCCTGTGCCTCCCTCTATGTCTCCAGAGGACAGCATTTTGTTGTTGGTGTTGCGCCCAGACGTTGAGCTCAGTGCCAGCAACCACATCAATAGTGTCAACCGGGGGAGGACAGAGTCAATGTTTACATGGGATCAGGGCTGTGTCAGTCTTCACACGTGCCTTCTTGGTTCTTCCATGGATACACCAAGTGGGCCGGGTGGGCACGGCTTCGTCATCGCTGCACGACGTCCCTCGCAGGTTGCTCCCTACTGTATTCCCCACAGGGTAATCACTGTGACTGCCAAATCTCTATTGGTATTCCGATGCTTTCATTTGTACAGGGGATTACCTCTGTTGCGCAGGCAAAGAGGTATATTTAGAGCAGGCCGGTGCGGGTCACTGGATCGCAAGGCCCTCAACACTGTGGGGCCATTATATGCTGTGGACTGTCAATGCACGGCCCCGTGAGCTCACTGGAGCAACAGTTGGGGGTCCGCCTTCTCAATGCTGTGCTGATTTTTCTGGTGGTGTTTTCACTCACTGCTGCTCCATGGAATCAGATGATTCTAAGCCACTGATCACTGTGCTATCCGCTGTCCCAGTCTCTGCTCAGAACATCGAAACTCAGCACAGAGAAGGATATATTTGCATTTAGGATATTGCCGGGCTGGAGCTACGCTCAGACCGCCATTCCTTCTTGCTGCTCAGTAGCAACCCCCTCTGGAGTTCTTTTTAATAAATACACATGTACACTGTGTTCAGTGGTGTAACACAAAATGTGGGCCCCCCCTGCAAGCCCTGCTGAGGGGATGACCACTACCACACACTGCCCCCCACCACTGGGCATGGGGATCATAGGGCCAACCACACTGCAGGGACTGTGGTGGCCCCCGTTATGCCAGTGACTGTGTTAAGCAATTACTTTTATATTCAAATACATGACATGCATTTTTTAAACCATTGTAAAAATTAGGGTTTTCCTTTCAGAAAAGTATAGGTTAAAAATGATGCATCCTTTTACAATAGTAAACACATGCCTATGCTTACATCAAGCACAGAGTTCCCCTAGGTTGCACTAAGGAACAAGCATGAAATAGATCATAGAGAAGTTAGAAGGGTGCAAACAAAAACCGTATGCCAAAGGTACACACTGTTTCACAGCTGTAACGGTGTCCCATAAAGCTATCCGTTCAGCCATCTTTACAGAAGCAGCTGAGTGCTAAGCAGGCACATGGCATCCCTTCTGGGCTCGTCATGTGTCTTTGATAACATTCTGCTGCATGCTCTGTACCACCAGGAGAACCAACTGCAAAGTATGTCACACAATGCATAACTGTGATGTTTACAAGTAATCTTTACATTAATTCTATTTTAAATACAAGGTAGTCTTCCACTGTGAAAAAGTACTTCAAACGACAGCAGGACGTCTTTATACCCACAAATCTCAAAAGGTTCCTGTGTATCGTACAGTCCAATCAACTTTAAGCAGTAAACAAACATTTAAAATTAGCTTAAATGCACGCTAGCAAGACCCATAGCCTAAACCATACCCACAAAGGTAATATTGTGTTGGAATGCCCTATTCATTGCTCTATTTGACTCTTGGAGTTTTGGGTATTTTGAACAACTTCACAAACACGTAATGTTACACGTGATACACTGAAAAATACAAGTGCCCTGAAGACAGAACCAGCAGAATATGTATTGGGGATGATTCTATGTATATATTTCTGTAGCAATTTAGATTTATGCTGGTCCTAGAAACACATGAATACAGTGTTGGCACACTCTCCTTGCCCATGTAAATTAGGAAGGGCATAAATAATATCATTGAGGGTTAACACACAGACCCCCTAGTGGGGTACAGAAAGGGTTTTGGTATATGAATTCCTAGTCCAGATAGACAAGTCATATACAAACAGAGGAATGAATTCCAAATGGTGTTGTTGTATAATTGTTTTTAGCACAATAATGTTGAGTACAATGTGTTATTGATAAAATTAAAATAAGTATATTTTTTGATGAACTGCATGGTTATTCGCCCTTCTTTTGAGTAGGGGGTTATCATGACCTGATGCATTGGTATCTGTGAATACTCGCTCTTAGTGAAAAGGATAGGAAGCTGGCTTGTGGGAATTTGCTGTTTTGGCAACTTCACAAACAGCAATGATGTAAACAGTATGTACCACTTCATTTGTTATAAAAGGTGCCTGCATTGTGCAGCTACGAGGAATGGTGTTGCTTTCCACACATGACTGCTCAGGGTGGCCCTTATCCATTATTCCACCATGAGAATTCACAGCCAAAGATCCCAAGAACCTTCTCCAACTGTCTTTACTCTACTGAGGTGTTTATGCCTAGGCAGAGTTTGCAAACTTCACTTTTGATTTGTCCCTATTTTAATGGCGTTCCAGCCCAAGGGATTGGAGGTACAATGGCTGTAGCAGGTAACTTGCCTTATTTCCATTTTGCCCTCGGCTAACACAGGAGCTGTAACCATGAGATGGGGGTTGAGTTCTTTTTATTTCAATATTTTTATAAGATGTGTCCGGACCACTTGCAAATATTTCATATGTAAACTTTACCATTTAACAATACCGGATGTAGAAATACTGTTATGTTGAATTCATATTACAGACATGTCTAGGTGCTTCTCATAGAGTGACCACGGACAATTTGTAAGAGAAACCAGATTTCAGCATTGAAACCCAAATTCCTTGCTTCAACCTTCTCTCACTTGTGTCCAGTTGGCAGACAGCTTTAGTTGTGTTCACTTCCTCTGAAAGTTGTTTTTGGACGTAACCGAAAGTAGACAATTAGCCTAAACAATTACCTCTAGTATACTCAACTGTAGAACACACTGCCTTTTCCAAATCCTGGGCAGCACTGATCTGAAATCACTCTTTCAACTAGCATAACATAGAGGATGACAGGTTGGAATTAATAGAGAGGAAGCAATTACTTTCTAATCCCTGCAACCTTAAAAAACATCTTTATAGTGTTATGGAGACAAAAGCTTGGGTACACAATGGGGGTGATGGGGTGTAGTTTGGACCAAGCGGACAGAGTTTGTTTAAGGGGAGGAATCTGGTGAAGGTGCAGAGTCTGACTGAGGTGGAGTTTAATTTGGGAAGGAGCTCATGCACTTATTTGGTGCCTAAGGCACTGAACCCAAGACTATAAGTGGGAGCTATGCAGGCTGTAATGTGAACAGAACAAGACGGCATCAGTTTGTTGTCAACATAGATCTGGAAGACCACAAGCCTGGTTATTTTCAGGGAAAGGTAGGGCTGCTCCTGTGAGATCAGCAATCCCTGCACTGTCAGCAGTCCTTGATAACACAGTGCATATGCATTACTTCAGATTAAATGGCCAGACTGGGCATCATGTGCCCCGTCAAGAGAGCCGAAGAAGCGAATGGCATGCTTGCTAAGGGTTGATGACATCACGAGACAAACCACAAGACTGATGTTGCAAATGCACTAGTTGAAGTGATGATAAGAACATCTTAAAAGTATAAATGTGTTAGTTTTGTAGTTGAAGTTAAGGTTAAGTACTTGAAGTATTGCTTTCATGTCCTTATCTCTCCATGGTATTAAATACAGCCACTTTTTATAAACAGTTTACTTGCTTGTGATTTTAAGCATCTATTTAGTTAACCAATACTCAGGTCAAAAGCAGGCTTTTTCAACAGCATTTTCTCAAAAATCCTGCCGGTGAAATTGAGTAGTACTTTGGAATTTCATTGCCCCAGAACAGGGGTCTGCGACTCGTGGCTCTCCGGATGCTTTGGACTTTTGATATTTTATTTGTATCTCCCTCGTACACAAGTGTTTCAGAGCGCGACAAGGCAAGGGAGAGGAACAAGGGAGAACAAAAACAACAATCTTACTAGGCCCAGTGACATTCAGAACGCGCAAGTGCATGGGAGAGGGACAGGGAAAAAGTGCATGGACTCTGACTCCCATTATCCCTCACCATTGACTATGCCTGCTAGGGCCGATGGGTGTTGAAGTCTAAAACAGCTTGAAAGAAAAAGGTTGCAGAAGCCTGCCCTAGAATATGATTATGTTTTGAGATGTTTGTGGTTGCAAATTCATGCAGTCCAATAACTAAGCTCTATTGACAATATGCCAAATTCACAGTTCCTAGCTACCACACTGCTACCCTAAGCCCGTACTTTGGGCAAAATCGAATACAGTGTTTGCATTCTAGCATCTAAATTGGTCAGAATTACCACCGTGGAATTACTGTTCGTGGTCATTCTGGAAAATTCGCCCAGGAGACCTATAGACTCAAAAATTGGGGACTAACCTCATTATGCTACCACTCCTAATTCCGTGAAAAGTCCACAGGAGCGAGTGGCAGTAATGGTAATCAAATTTAGCATAAAACCAGCCGATTTACCGCCAATTTACCACCAGACTTGTAATGAGGCCTATTGCTTTGCTGCTTCCGGGATCAGTAGGAGCTCAAGTGAAGTGGTTAGATTCAAGGAGACTATATCGCGCAAAATGAAGACGCATGATTTAACTTAAAAACATGGAAAGTGTGGGACCTATGAAAATTATTTTTCATCTCGTATCTACAACAGTCAAGTGCATCAGATGTGCATGTGTCATGAGTGTGCCTGCACTCTGCTGCATCAGTGTCTTGCAAAGCTGCGTCCACTTCTAAAGAGTAAAGGTGACCCCGCCCCCAATATGAGAGGTACCACTCTCTCCCACTCCAATGGGTTTTTAGTGAAATCCCGGCTACAAACGTCGCCCTCTGTGTATTTGCATACTGATAGTCAACATATTGATTTACAATTGGATACAACAACATCATAACCCCTCAAAATGGCCTCCCCGTGACGTAGTCCAGCAATTACACGCAGTATGCCCACACATGGCTGCAGTTTAAAACCTGGGGAACATATTAAGAAAATAGCAGGTGGCGAAAGAACCTGTAAAGACACCAATAGACAAGTGTAGAAGCATCAACAATGCCGCGTCTGATCAGTTACTTTAATATATACTTTTTCAATACGTACAGTATTCTGGTTCTTTTTGAATTTACACTGTTGCCTTGAAGACAGCAGGTCAGCAGGAGTTTTTCAAAGTCTTCAAACCTTGACGTTAGTTGTTAATTCACAACATTGCATTATTTGTGTAAGACTTCAGAATTATTCTTCATAGAGCGCTTTCCTGTTTTGTCTGAAAATGCAATCTTATTCCTGGCCTGAAACCATTCTTTTCGCATCAGCATGTGTTCTATAGGCCAATCTCTCGTGTTCTAGCCAGATTCTATTGCTTCGAAACAATACCCTCACCATGTTCTTCTTCCTACTTCTTGCCCTCTCGTTTTATACATACTCTTTCGACCTTTTCAAATACTCTTCTCCCATCCTGGATTCACGGACTATGAATTTCAGGCAAAGTTTTCGCTACAAGCTGAAGCATATAAATGGTTCTTTGGCAGACGAAGCAGAGACTTCTCATCTTTTATTCATATTCCTGAACATTGTGAATTTGCATTGTTCTTCCTCAAAGTCTGAAGTAGCTAGGAACCTGAATCATATGGAGTGAATTTGAGCCGTCAAGCACCTGGCGCGCTTGCATGCAGCAGCACCCGGTGTATTATGGGAGCTTTGACACAGTCCCTCCCTTCAATCACAGATTCTCTCTGATTCAAAGTGCTCCAGGCCATTGGCATTCTGCATGACAGGAAATTGGATTTACTAGTGCGTACAATGAAATGGGCCAGGCAGGCCCTCATTTTTGGTGCTGTCCTAGATGAGGACCTTCAAGACCTGTGTCCCTGCAGGTTCTACGTTTCACTAGGAGTACTGGTCCATAGCAACCCATAGGGGGTCATTCCGAGGTTGGAGGTAAGGGAAAAACGATGCCGGTATTACCGGCATCGCTTACCGCTACGGGCCATTCTGACCAACCAGACCGCTAACTACGGCATCGTACCTTACGATGCCGTAAATAGTGGTCCTGCCCCGTGCGCGACACTCCATGGCAGCATTACCAGCATGCCATAAACCGGAGCTGATCACAAGCATTGCAGACATGCAAGTAACGCCCTTCTGAAGCCCGAAAAATACCTAACCTGCATGGAGTAAATATCGGCATCTCCAAGAAAGGTGTTAAGAACCCTGAGCAGTGTTTCCAAGAGCCACAGGTGCACACAATCAGCACAGGTGGAGGCAATGGAGTATGGCACAGCACAAAAGGAGCACACCCACACACCACACCCCCTCCCACACCAAGATGATACCAATAGTAGTAGCATTACTGGAGCTGGAGGCCCTGCTTGCAAGGCAACAACAACAACAACTACATCCCCCACCACAGAGGAGACACAGGAGGAGAATGAGGGTGAGACAGGCCCAGCACGCCCCACCAGTGCAGCCACCATTACCACGCTGGCAGCCCTCAATCCCCCGCATCAGAGCTACCCCTTCAACCTAACACCAGAGCAGATCCACACCCTGTACCGGCTTGTCGGTGACACCATCCCCACCATAGTGGACCTGATACACAACGACATAGTGAGCCCCATAGAAATACGCACTGCCATCCCCCCTCTACTGAAGGTAGTGTCTGTGCTCCACTTCCTTGCCACAGGCACCTACCAGCACACAGTAGGGCACATGCATGGCATATCACAACCCTTATTTTCATGGATACTGAACCAAGTGCTGGATGCCCTCCTCAAGCACACAAGGGACTAAATATCCCTACCACGGACTTCCCAGGAGATATTGGATACAAAAGTTGCCTTCCATGCACTGGCAGGCATGCCAAATTGTTTAGGTGCCCTCGACTGCACCCACGTGGAGTTGGTGGTCCCGCATGCCATGGAGGTGGTGTATTGCAACCGCAAGCAATACCACTCCATCAATGTGCAGATGGTATGCAATGCCAGCAAGATCATCACACATTGCTGTGCCCGATATCCAGGATCAACTCATGACTCTTTGGTCCTGCGGAACTCCACGCTACCACACTATATGGAACGACATACTGGACAACGTGCCTGGCTGCTTGGTGAGTTGCCTGACTGGGCCATGGCAGTCCATCGGGGTTGTGAGGTGGGTGCCTGCATACTCCACTTGGGTGGAAATGTTGACGCCAGTGCACGATGTGCACATCATCGAACACTGCGCCCCAAAGCAAGTGAAACGGCACATGACTACCAAATCCCACAGTGATGAAGTAAGGCCGACACCTAACACTACATGACTAACGGTTAACCAGGCCACATCCCACGACACATGCACCACTCATCGGCAGCCCTCACACGCTGTAAGGGCATCCTGCACTATGCACTGCATATGCACTATGTCGCTGCCTCCAGCATATCACCACACAGGACAGTCATACCTGGGAGTGCATTGAAATGAGCCTAACAGGGATACCACAGCATGTCACTGGTTCTGCACACCCATAGGAGTGCTGCAAGTCACCATGGTACTGATCAGTGCAGAATGACGAATATGCTACTGACTACAGCCAACACTCCCTACTACCAAATCTCACAAAACACAACACATCAATGATTTTACTCCAACACTGCTGCATGCATATACGATGCACATGCTACAAGATGTGAGTGCACACCATAACCCATCTTGAAGATGCTACCCCCTCCATCAGTCCATTGCACAGGACACATAGCGGGGCCAGAAATGGGGTCAATGCATTCAGGGACATGTGCATATGGGCAGAAATCACCTGCTGCCATGTAAGACTAGTACAGTTGTCCCCGCCATGAATGTACGAACACTTACCTTCATTCCCCTCTCATGCAGGTCATGGTGGCTATCCCTTGAAGCCGTGGCTCATGACCCCTGTCCGAAACCCACAGAACAGGCATGAGGAGGACTACAATCGTTCCCATACCCGTACACGTGTGGTGATTGAGCAGACCTTTGGCCTGTTGAAGGGACGATTTTGTTGCCTCAGCCGGTCGGGTGGGGCATTGTCTACAGCCATGAGAAGGTGTCCAAGATCACCATGGCATGTGTAATGCTGCACAATATATGCATCCGTCGGAACGTGCCCCTGCCCCCTGACATGGAACTGCTACCACCTGATGATGATGAAGGGGAGGAGGAGGAAGAAGTGGCAGGCCAGCATCACGGTGCTGATGCACAGGAGGGACGTGCCGTGCGGCAATCATTGATTGGACAATATTTCTGACACACAAGTTAGCAGAGGGTGTGAGGATGTCAGGACATTGGGCACTGGGTGTGGGGATACATGTACACTATGCACTGCGCAATATTAAATGACACATGCGCAATGATGAATGTTCACTCTGTTTTTTTTAGATGAACAACTGGTGTATTTAAAGTGAAAATTTCAACGTGAAAAACAAACCCTCCACCACCCTCCCCCCTCCCTCTCCCACCACAAGTCCCCAACACACCCTCACCCCCTCCCACCACAACTCCCCAACACACCCTCACCCCCTCCCACCACAACTCCCCAACACACCCTCACCTCCCTGCCCCTCCCACCACAACTCCCCAACACACCCTCACTCCCCTCCCCCTCCCACCATGACTCCCCAACACACCCTCACCTCCCCCCACCACAAAAACCCAACACTAGTCCCATAGGGTCCACATAGCCCACATGTGGATGGCAGTAATGTCACTGTGCGCTCCCGGAGCTAGGGGGAGGCATGTCCTGGTGGCGCAGCGTACGGAGCGACCGACGGAGCGGGCTGGTCTGGGTGGAGGAGCATGCTGAAGGTGTGTCCTCATGCTGGGCTGTTGGGCAGGATGAGCAGCCTCCAGAGCATCGGCTATGCGGCCGAGCACCTCACAGAGTCGGTTGGTGCTGTCCGTTATTACCTGGCCCAGTGCCCTCAATTCACCATGCCACTCCTTCCTGGTCTGCCGATTGTCCTGCACGAAATCTGTGATCAGGGCTGTGAGCTGCTCAGCCTGCTGTGCATCTGCGGATGAGGTAGTGGCCGTGCTGGGGATCGGGCTGACATGTCCTGCCGGCGCTTTCTCAAGGGAACTGGGCACAGGACTGGCATGTCCCTGTGTTGGTCCTTGGTCAGATTGATCAAGTGTGTCAGTCTCACCCGAGTCAATAGAGGAGACCTGGGGTTTGTCGTCCTCTGTCGCTCCACAGATGGAATTGGGGCTGTCCGCAACTTCGAGGGGGGCTGTGGCTATGACCTCCCAAGCCACACTCAACTCCTCAGACCGTGGCGTTGGGCATGTGTCTGCAGCCAGTGCAGGGAGGGGTGGGGGTGGTGCACCCTCCACGGGCCTTGTTGGAGCTGGTGGTGTGCGTCCAGGTGTTGTCTTCCTCACTGGGAGACAGCGGCCCCTGGAGGTGCTGGGACGGTTGCTCCCCTGCTCCTCACTGTCATGCTCACTGCCATAGGCAGTGAATAAGTCAAAAACATTATGTCAAAAGACATAATGGGCCTCATTACGACCCTGGCGGAAATCGAAAAACGATGGCGGAAATGCAATACCGCCATCGAATAGCGCTCGGTGCGATCATGACCCGTCACCGCAAAGTACGATGGCATTAGCGACACCGTAGTGAACGCCAACGCTAACTGCACCAAGTACGCGCGCGCGCGCCATGCCAAACCGTAATTACCACCATGGCGCAACGGTACGTGAATTCTGACCCTAGCGGACATGCACCTAACGCCATCAAGCACGGCGGAAAGTACCATTCCGCCATGGTGAGAAGTACGGCATCGCGAGCCAACCGTAAACGGCCCTACTGAGTGCCTGTACACCGCTCCCTGGCCACATTGTACAACTCCCCGCAGGTGCAATGAAGTCACGCAATGCAACCAGTGAAATGTACTAGTCATCCATGCCTGCCAACGAACAAATGAATCTCAAAAGGGGCCAATGGGAGCTGCAGGGCACAGATGGCACGAATACAGAAGCTATACAAATGGACATGACCTCAGTCTCCCACCAAGAAACGCACGCAAACACAGGCACCTGTGACCAGCCATATTCCGATAATCACATCATTCCACCAATCCAACTGGCTGACCGGCATCTGTTACACAAAAGCTAATCCCCCGCCCCTGAGCATGACATCATCAAAACAGTCATATTGGCAGCCCTTATCCCTGACCTCACTGGGCTTCGTAGGCAAACGCGCCCAGCACAGTACCACGCAACTATACTCCGAAGCTGGAACCCAATGCAGATCTCCTCACAATACATCGCTCCCCAAATAGGAATATGCCACATCACTCGCAAAGAAGAACGCTACACGGTTCATATCAGAATAGAAATTTAATGCACAACAAATTCACCAAGCCCATACAGCCATTAGGCCATGAACTCCAAAATACATTTCACCATTGTGGGCTGCATCCGCAATAAATGACCAGCTACTTCTTGTGTGATGCCCTGTTCCTTCATGGTACACAGGGGCTACATTCTCGTACGAAAAGG
The DNA here is from genome assembly GCF_040938575.1 of Ambystoma mexicanum. Lineage (NCBI taxonomy): Eukaryota > Metazoa > Chordata > Amphibia > Caudata > Ambystomatidae > Ambystoma > Ambystoma mexicanum. The sequence goes on from NC_090924.1 coordinate 1,328,627,679, forward strand.
CAACATGGAAGCGCCTAGAACCGCAGGGCCGTCCCAATAGGGAGGCACTAGTCCAGCTGAAAGGCCGAAATGTTGCTCCTAGCCACTAGTACTGCGTAAGGGCATGTGGCCCATTGGCGATCGTCCCATAAGATCGTAATGCTGCTCCACTGATTAACACGAAGCAGCAGGTGTCGGGAGTAAAATCCATCTGCAGGAGTGGCATACAGATGGCAGTGGCAAAAGGGGAGGAGATACCTGTCACCCAAATGAAATGAAAAAGAATAGTATGGCCATCAGAACTTCATTTGAATTACTCACTTCAATGATCACACCAAATCCACAGCCATATGCATGCTAGCCCACTCCAAAGGATCATCACCACCCAAAAACCACTTGCGAATCATAACTATCTATATCGAGGTGAAAACACTATCACAAACGAGTGTACCTGTGCATGCGCCTGTTAAAACAGAATCCATCAGATGGGATTGGTAACGTGCATAGACACAAGTGTCTGAAGGCGCGTCGAGACAGGGAGGGCTCAACAAGGCCAGATAGACGATGGTCCCACTATGGCAGCCCTGCATCACATAGCGCAGGGGAGGTGGATAGATTCCAAGAAGCCCTGTACATGGCAAACTCTGTATCAAATCATCTGTCCATGCATCCATACATCATTCCCTCATCCCGTAATGAAAACGCCTGTTTCCATACTCACATAACATGTGAAATTTCCATTGAGTCTGTGCGTTATGCAGCCTGCAAAATCCACTGTGCCCCAGCCCGTAATTCCAGTGTTGTGAAGTAACATGTATTTGGGAACGTCCGGCCTCATCGCCCACTTCGCTATTGCGCATCCCAAACTATTCATATCAATCATTGCATCCTCGCCATGGCCCCTGTCCCAAGGACATTGAACAATAGAACGTTATATTTGCAGTCAGACCTGTGGGCATCTCCTCGCCGCTAGCTGAAAACCGAAAGCGCCGCCCTTCGAATTCCTCATTTGCAACTTCACGTCGAAAAGGCATCTGTGGCGCTTGAAATCACAAATTAATCCATCTAGTGCGGCTGTGTGTGAAAATGGCAACTGCCTTCACTCACAAATGGGACGCCCCGCCCGTCGGTGAACCTCGGTACAGTGTTGCATGAGGGTCCACCGTTACTCGAGTACTACGTTCCACTGACCCTTCACAAGTCTGTTCGCGACTGCAAAGATAGTATGTGAAACAATGGGACCATAGCAGAATGAACATATCAACCAATGTTACACTGCCATCGGGTACAAATACATGATTGTAATAGCAAGATGCCATTCGTCGAATTGCAGCGTTGTGTGCGGGACGTGCTCGCCCAAAGGGGAGAGCAGCTTGCACAGGTGGAATGAATCACCACAGGTGGAGGCCATACAGCCTGAAAACACATAAATTGCACACCCAGCCTCCTCCCACAACCACACCCACTCCGAAATGCTACCGGCAGGACTAGCTATGTTGGCCCTGGGGGACCTGATAGCACTGCAAGTACTCCAACTTCAAGAAGAAGACGAACACCAACTACAACCGGCCGCACGGAGGAGACGCAGGAGGAGGAGGAGGGCAAGGCAGGGCCAGCAAGGGCCGCCAGCACAGCCACTACCACCACGCAGGCAGCCCGCAATCCCACGCCTCCGAGCACATCCGTTCAACCTCACTGACGAGCAGATCCACACCCTCTACCGTTTGGACCGGGACACCATAACCGCCATTGTGGACATGACACAGGCTGACCTTGTCAGCATGATAGATAGCCCAACCGCCATCCCACCCCTACTGAAGGTGGTGTCTGTACTCCACTTCCTGGCCACAGGCACCTACCAGCACACAGTCGGACAGTTGCATGGCATATCACAGCCACTGTTCTCACGGACACTATTGCAAGTGCTCGATGCCCTCCTGCAGCACGCAGACGACTACATCTCTCTACCACGCTCGGAGCAGGAAATTACCAACACAAAAGTGGGATTCCATGCACTTGCCGGCATACCGGATTGCATTGGTGCCATCGACTGCACCCATGTGGAATTGGTCGTCCCACATGCCATGGAGGCCCAGTACCGCAACCGAAAACAATTTCATTCTCTGAATGTACAAATGGTGTGTGACTCCAACAGGATCATTACACATTGTTGTGCCCGATTCCCTGGATCAACCCATGATTCTATGGTCTTGAGGAACTCTACAATACCACGCTACATGGAGCGACACGCAGGGAACAGATCCTGGCTACTCGGTGAGTCTCATTTCATGCATGATGATGTGGGGTATGTGATGCGGCAATGACCTGGCAGGAAGGGGGGGGTGCGTACGTAGCAATGGCATTCCTCAAAATTCCTTTATTGTCCACATACAGGTGATGCCGGGTATCCACTGAAGAGATGGCTCCTCACACCAGTCCGGAACCCACGGGACCAGCATGAGGAGGACTACAACCATGCCCACTCACGTACCCGTGTAGTCATAGAACAGGCATTCGGCCTACTGAAGACTCGTTTCCGCTGCCTCAGCAGGTCTGGCGGGGCACTCCTGTACCGCCATGAGAAGGTTGCAAAGATGGTCATGGCATGTGTCATGCTCCACAACATGTGCGTACGTAGAAATGTGCCCATGCCCCCTGACGCAGAACTGCAAGCACCTGAAGATGGTCATGATGAGGGTGGGGATGTGGCAGCACCTCAAGGAGTCTGCGAGGCACAGGAGGGCCGTGACATTCGTCAGCATCTCATAGATGCATGCTTCTAGCACTCACGCCTGGTGGCTGATACATGGACACGGGACTCGTGGCACTGTGTGTGTCTGGAACATGCACAATATGGACTGTACGCCTATAATGGCCTCGTACACAAAGATCAATGTCCACACATCTCATTGGATGATCGTGCATTGTTTATGGCATATGTGATATCATGTTAAACACCCTATCGACCCGCCACCCAAGTGAGCCCAACACACCCCCTCCACCCTCCTACCTCCCCCCGAACACCAGTGTCCAAAGATGCTCATTGTCAGTGGGCAGTCGCTATTGCAAGCCCCCTCTCCGGGTATCAGGGGCACCCTTGCCTGTGGAGCGCAGGTTCCTCCCAGATCTACGTTGGGGGCTGCCCTGGACGGAACTTGCAACGGATGATGTCTCTGCCTGCTCACGTCCATGCATGTCCCTAAGGGTTTGTGAGAGCTCAGTGAGCACACGGCGCACTGCGGCAAGTTCGGCACATACGTCTTTGGACGTCGCATGCAGTTCCCCCCTCAGGCTCTCGGTGCTTCTCTCCATTTGTACTCTCAGGCTCTCGGTGCTTCTGTCCATTTCTACTCTCAGACTCTCGGTGCTACTCTCCATTTGTGCCCTTAGTGTCTCTGTACTTCTCTCCATTTCTGCCCTAAGTGTCTCAGTTGATGTTTCTATGTCTGCCTTAGTGCCCCCACATTCATCGGCATGGTCCTTGAGGAGCGTGGCCAGTTGCTGCTGTTGCACGATTACCTGGTCGAGGGACTGTTGCCTCTGCTGGGCCATGGCCATTTGCGGTGGTGTCACAGAGTGGCTGGTCACCTCATGTTGCCTTGCCACAGGGCTTGTGGGGGATGGCCAGTCGTCGTCTTGTGGGTGCCCCTGCGTGGTATCCTCATGGTGTACGGGATGGAACAGACAGGGGGATTGAGACAGGTCATGGATGGATCTAACTTCGACATCCCCGTTTTCTGTGTCGGAGCATGCTGCCATTAATGCTGTGTCACCTATGGTGCTGCTGCCACCAGAAGCAGTGCCTACTGTGGCATCCATTGGGGGGACCTGTGGTGGTGCTGTTGTGGGCATGCTGGCTGCTGGGGTGCCTGTTGGAGTTCCCTCCTCTGTGCTGCCACTTGATTTGTGCTGCTTCCGTGTCTTGATGCGTGCAGCTGAGGTGGAGGGTCTTTGGCCGTTGGTCTTGGCCCTCTTTGCAGGTGTGCTGGTAGGGGTGTCCTGGAGCTCGTCGTTTGGATCGGACCCTGTGGTGGAGTAAAGGAGGGCGAGCGTTATTAATGGGTCTGTGGAAATTGGAATGGCAATGTATCACATGCATTGGGGTGGTACCTGAGGGTGATTTGGGTCGGGGCCTTGGAGGTGGTTTCATTTGTGTGTGGAGTGAGGGTGCAGTTGTTTTGCAGCCTGCAGTTAGGGTGTGCCTGCTGCACGTGTAGAGGGTGTTTTTAGGATTTTTAATTATTTATGTATTTGATGTGAGTTTTAAAGTGTGCTATCAGGCCTATGTATGTGGACGTTCTCCTGGACATGTGTTACTGTTGCACTATGTGGACACATGGTACTTCACATGATTGGACATTGTGGTTTTGGCATTGTTTTATTTGGGACACCTACCTGATTCTTCGGATGTCTGCACTCCTTTCTCCATCCCTCCGACTCCCTCTATGCTCTCCATTCCAATGGTGGAGGCACAGATTTCTTCCCAGGGGGTCAACTTGATGGGTGATTCCGATCCTCCCCCGGTAGCTGTGGCAATGTTGCGGTTGGCAGAAAGTATGCTACGGACGCATATCCGCAGGTCGTCCCATCGCTTTCTGCATTGCTGTGGGTTGCGGGGTGCGGTCCCCACCGCACTTACCCGCTGTGCCACCAGGGCCCATATGGCCTTCTTGTTCGCAAGTGCCGTCCTGGTCATTTGCGTGGAGAAGACGGCGGCAGCATTCTCCTGGAGGGTCTCTGTGAGCACGGTGAGTTCCTCACGGGAGAAGTGGACCTGCCGCTTGCGGTCGCACGCTTTCTTCGCTACTTTTCCCATTTTTCTTGGTTTCACTAGGGTGGATGACGGGTTGGGATGTGTCTCAGGGTAGTATTTTTAATGGTTGTGTGGTAATTGTGGTTTTATAGGTGTACGGCGTGATGTTTCCCGTTCCGGGACCATGCTTTTACTTCCGTTTCCGTATATTTCCGGTCACCGTACTTTCCGGTTGGCGCTCACTGCGGTGACCGCTAAGATGGGTGGCGGTATTGCACCTAGGGCGCCGTACGGCGGCGGTGTGGGCCGTTTTGGGGTCATTTCCGCCATCGCGGACTTTGCACTTCCGCCATGGCGTGGTGCTCGTGCCCGATGAAACGCTATTTACGCTATGGCGGTCCGGTCGGTTGATTTCCGCCAGGGTCGTAATGAGGGCCAATGTTGGAAAAGAAATGTCGAAAAAAAAAGTCTAATGCTTTCTTTTTTTATTTACAGGTTTTCTTTGGGTTCCAGAGGTAAAAAAAGGGGTAAAAAAAAATAATTACAAAAAGGGGGGTAGAGAGGGAACCCCCCCATTTCGAACAAAAAGCAACCAAAAAAAGAAATTCGACATTTTCTTTTTAGACTTTTTTTTTTTTTTAGACATTATGACTTTCGACATAATGTAATTCGAATTTATCACTATAAACCCTCACTGCCTGTGGGGGTGGAAGAGAGGTACGGCATGAGTGATGATTTGAGAGCCAACATGTATACATGGCTACAATTGTACATTCAGATATTTGTGGGTTATCAGCATTTGGGTAGGGAACGGCACATCATTCAATATTTGGGTGGTAAATGCATGCATATGTCGGTGTCACTCATGTTGGCCGGGTACTGTGCTGTCTGACATGCACACTGTTTACATCAACTGCCCTGTGTGCCTCATTGACTGGGCCACTTTGTGCGGTATGTGTCATATACGTTATGGCCTTGCACCTAGCACTAGCTTGGGTCTCACTTGCTACGGCATGATTTACGGGGGGGGGTGGCCGACCATGCCGTGACTCCTTGGCCAGACCTTACCAGTGACATTCATAACATTGGCGTTGGCAGTGTTGACTTTGGGCACTCACCTCCATCAGCGGATGACGTTGCACCACACTCCATTTCGCCGACCCCTTCGATGGATTCAGAGCCTATCATGGCCGCACATGTCTCCTCCCACGGCATGAGTTTCATGGGCGAACTTGGGCCTCCTCCAGTCTCCAAGGTCTGGCTTCTATTTTCAGAGAGGATGCTCCGCACCCTCAGCCGCAGGCCGTCCCCCCTTTTGCGGCAGTCCTTCGTGGTGCGGGGGGTGTTGCCAACAGCACTCACCTTCTGGGCCACTAGTGCCCAGATGTCTTTTTTTTAAGCACCGCCACCCTTCGCATGTCGTTGCTGAAGACAGTCTCAGCATGCTCGTGGAGGGTATCCACTAGCATTTGCAGTTTGTCTGGGCTGAACTGCTCCTTTTGGAGGCGGGCAGCTCCCTTCTTTGGCGCTTTGGGCATTCCTCGGTAGTGGTGGTAACTTTCCGGTATGTCAACAGTGTGCCAGGGGTCTTGTCTGGTGAGTATGGCAATGGATTGTGTCTTTAAAGATGGACGCCGTGCTCCTTCCAGTTCCTGTGTGATGACGCTATTTCCAATTACGCATTTTAACGGTGACCGTAATTAACGGTGACCGCTATTTACGGTCACCACTAATGCCACGTTCCTCTATGGCGGTAGTGTTCGTTACGGTGCGGTTCATGCCGGTAGGGTGTTTTTCAGGCATTTTTGCAGCATGCTGCTACGGTCATTACCGGCATGGCGCAAAGCTTGTGCCCGCAACCTCGTAATTGTGCGCTTTTAGCGGTCAACTGTCAGCTCGGACACGCTATTTGTGACATGCCGGTAATGGACGGTATTTACCTCCAACCTCGGAATGAGGGCCATTGTGTATTTAGATGCTTTCTTAGCTTTCTATAGGGACTCAGGCAGGGAATGTATCAATCATTGACGCATTCCATCCCTGCTTCCATTGAGCAGAAATCATAGAAAAGGATCGATCTTCTGGCTGCAGGGCTGAGTGGAAAAAGTAACTTTAACAAAACAAAAACAGTTTGCAAATGTTGTGTGAATGTGTGTTTGTACATGCGTGGGCACATGTACATATGTGAATGTGTGTCTGTAGTGTATTGTGTGTGTCTGTGTGTGTGTGTTCAGGAGCAGACATGTACAGACACCAGAAAATGTTTAGCTATGTTCATGAAAATTATTTGAAGGCCAACAAACCAACCATGACATATATGGCCAAGCACTGAATGACAATGGGCCTTATTACATGTTTGCTGGTATCCCGTTGTTAAGACGGATTTCTGAACTCTGTCCTGGTGGCGGAGAAGTTCAGAAGGCCAACCTAATTACTTGGAACAGGGTAACCTCTGGACGAGCCAGACCAATCAAGGTAGCGATTGCGGCGGTCAAGACTAGGTCTCAAGAGGGGTGAGGGTGACTGAAAGCCCGCAATGGGCACACAAAGCAAGAACACTTACAAACTACTCCAAACAGTTGTTATATTAAAAATATATACACATTTATTTCAAGGCCTTTAAAACAATGACCGTAGCGAGAAAATCACAATGGGCCTCATTACGACCCTGGCGGAAAGTGACTGACCGGACCGCAACAGCGTAAATAGCGTTTCCGCCATTGCACGAAGGAGCAAAGTGCGGCTAATCACGACCCATCGGGCACGAGCATTACGCCATGGCGGAATCCGAAAGGCTGCGATGGCGGAAATGACCCCAAAACGGCCCTTATCGCCGCCGTACGCTGCACCAGGTGCAATACCGCCACCCATCTTAGCGGTCACCGTAATGAGCGGTCACCGTAACGAGCGGGCACCGTAAATTACGGGCACCGTAAATATACGGAAACGGAAGTAAAAGCATGTGGCCGGAACGGGAAACAGCACGCCGCACAACTATAAAATCCGAATCCCAACACAACCATTAAAAATCCGACCCTGACACACATCCCAACCCGGTAGCAACCCCAGTTAAAAAAATAAATATGGGAAAGGTAGCCAAGAAAGCGTGTGATCGCAAGCGGCAGGTCCACTTCTCCCGAGAGGAACTGACCGTGCTCACCGAGACCCTCCAGGAAAATGCCGCCGTCGTCTTCTCCAGTCAAATGACCAGGACGGCCCTTGCCAACAAGAAGGCCATATGGGCCCTGGTGGCACAGCGCGTAAGTGCGGTGGGGACAACACCCCGCACGCCACAGCAATGTCGCAAGCGGTGGGACGACCTGCGGATCCGCGTACGCAGCATACTTTCTGCGAACAGGAACATCGCCACAGCTACCGGGGGGGGGTTCAGAGTCGCCCATCAAGTTGACCCCCTGGGAGGATATCTGCGCCTCCACCATAGGAATGGAGAGCATAGAGGGAGTCGGAGGGATGGAGAAAGGAGTGCCGACATCCGGAGAATCAGGTAGGTTGGCCAAGAGAAACAATGCGAAATCCACAAAACACGAACATGTGCAGTACCATGTGACCCCATAGTGCAATACATACTTTGCCCTGACAGCGCCCTCTAAAAGTCAGAATGAATAAACAAATCAATCAAGATGCCATAAACAACCCCTACATGTGCAGCATGCACCCCCTAACTGCAGGCAGCCAAATGAATGCATCCTCAATCCACACGAAAATGAGACCACCTCCAAGGCCCAGTCCCAAATCAGCCTCATGTACCACCCCAATGCATTTGATACGTTGCCATTCCAAATCCGACAGACCCATAACTAACGCTCGCCCCTCTTTACTCCACCACAGGGTCCGATACCAACGACGAGCTGCAGGACACCCCTACCAGCACGCCTGCAAAGAGGGCCAGGACCAACGTCCCAAGAGCCTCCACCTCAGGTGCAAGGATCAAGACACGGCAGCAGCAGGAATCAAGTGGCAGCACACTGGAGGGGACTGCAACAGGCACCCCAGCAGCCAGCAAGTCCACAACCCCAGCACCACAGGTCCCCCCAAAGAACGTATCTGATGGCACTGCCTCTGGTGGTAGCAGCACCATAGGTGACACAGCTGTCATGCCAGCATGCTCCGACACGGAAAACAGTGCTGGCGACGTAGGTACCATCCATGACCTTTCCCAATCCCCCTGCATGTTCCATCCCCTACACCATGACGAAACCACGCAGGGGCACCCTGAAGACGACGACTGGCCAACCCCCACAAGTCCTGTGCCAAGGCAACATGTGTTGAGCAGCCCCCCTGTCACACCACCGCAAATGTCCATGGCCCAGCAGAGGCAACAGTCCCTCGACCTGCTGATCGAGCAACAGCAGGAAGTGTCCACGCTACTCAAGGACCATGCAAATGAATGCGGGGGTTCCAGGGCAGCCATGGAAACATCCACCGAGACACTCAGGGCACAAATAGAGAAAAGTAGTGAGAGCCTCAGGGGAGAAATGGAGAGAAGCACCGAGAGCCTGAGAGCACAAATGGAGAAAAGCACCGAGAGCCTGAGAGCACAAATGGAGAAAAGCACCGAGAGCCTGAGAGCACAAATGGAGAAAAGCACCGAGAGCCTGAGGGGGGAACTGCATGCGACGTCCAAAGACGTTTGTGCTGAACTTGCTGCTGTGCGCCGTGTGCTCTCGGAGCTCTCACAAACCCTCAGAGACATGCATGGACGCGAGCAGGCAGAGACATCATCCGTGGCAAGTTCCGTCCAGGGCAGCCCCCAACGCAGATCTGGCAGGAACCTGCGCTCCACGGGCAGGGGTGCCCCTGATACCCGTAGAGGGGGCTTGCAATAGCGTCTACCCACGGACAGCATGCATATTTGGACACTGGTGTTGGGGGGGGAGGTAGTAGGGTGGAGGGGGTGTGTTGGGCTTCACTGGGTGGCGGGTCCATAGGGTGTATAAATCAAATCACATTAACAATACAGCACCTCATTATCATCCAATGACATGTGTGGACATTGATATTTGCGTACGAGGCCTTCATAGGCGTACAGTCCACAATGTGCCTGTACTACACACACACAGTGCCACAGGTCCCCTTTCCGTGTAATAGGCACCATGCGTGGTTGCTAGAAGCATGCATCTATGATGCTCTGTCGGATTGCACGTGCATCCTGTGCCTCATGGACTCCTTGAGGTGCCTCCACATCCCCACCCTCATCATCATCATCATCTTCAGGTGCATGCAGTACAGCGTCAGGGGGCATGGGCACATTCCTACGTATGCACATGTTGTGCAGCATGACACATGCCATGACCATCTTAGAAACCTTCTCATGGCTGTACATGAGTGCCCCGCCAGACCTGCTGAGGCTGCGGAAACGAGCCTTCAGTAGGCCGAATGCCTGTTCAATGACCACACGGGTACGTGAGTGGGCATGGTTGTAGTCCTCCTCATGCTCGTTCTGTGGGTTCCGGATTGGTGTAAGGAGCCATCTCTTCAGTGGATACCCGGCATCACCTGTATGAGACGAATAAAGGGTGTCAGTGGAATGATAGTGCTAAGTAGCCCCCCCCCCCTCCTGCAAGGTCATTGACGCATCAAATGGGCCACGATGTCATGCATGGAATGAGACTCACCGAGTAGCCAGGATCTGTGCCCTGCGTGTCGCTCCATGTAGCGTGGTATTCTTGTGTTCCTCAGGACCATAGAATCATGGGTAGATCCTGGAAATCTGGCACAACAATGCGTAAAGATCTTGTTGGAGTCACACACCATTTGCACATTGATTGAATGAAATTGTTTCCGGTTGCGGTACTGGACCTCCATGGCATGTGGGACAACCAATTCAACATGGGTGCAGTCGATGGCACCAATGCAACCCGGGATGCCGCCAAGTGCATGGAATCCCACTTTAGCGTTGGTAATCTCCTGGTACGTGCGTGGTAGTGTGATGTGGTCGTCGGCGTGCTTCAGGAGGGCATCGTGCACTTGGAAGAGTGTCCGTGAGAACAGTGGCTGTGAAATGCCATGCAACTGTCCCACTGTGTGCTGGTAGGTGCCTGTGGCCAGGAAGTGGAGTACAGACACCACCTTCAGTAGGGGTGGGATGGCGGTTGGGCTATCTATCATGCTCACGAGGTCAGCATGTGTCATGTCCACAATGGCGATTATGGTGTCCCGGTCCAAACGGTAGAGGGTGTGGATCTGCTCAGCAGTGAGGTTGAACGGATCAGCTCGGAGGCGTGGGATTGCGGGCCGCCTGCGTGGTGGTAGTGGCAGTGCTTGTGGGCCTTGCTGACCCTGCCTTGCCCTCCTCCTCCTCCTTCTCCTCCGTCTCCCCTGTGCGCCCGGTTGTTGTACCTGTTGTTGTTCGTCGTCTTCTTGTAGTTGTAGCACTTGCAGTGCTATCTGGTCCCCCAGGCCCAACATCGCTAGTCCTGCCGGTAGCATTTTGGTGTGGGAGTGGTTGTGGGAGGGGTTTGGGTCTGCTATATATGTGCTGTCGGCCTGTATGGCCTCCACCTGTGCTGATTGAATGAATCTGTGGCAGATGCAATCCCTTCTGGCCGAGCACGTCCCGCACGTAAGGCTGCATTTGGCCGCATGGCATCTTGGGATTGGAATCATGTATCAAATCCCGATGGCAGTGTGATGTACTTTGACTGATTTTCATGCTATGCTCCCATTGTTACACATGCTATAATTGCAGCCGCTTACATACCTGTGAAGAGTCAGTGGTATGTAGGGCTCGATCGATGGCCGACCCTCATGCAGCACAGTAACGTACTTCACCGACGGGCGTGGCGTCCCATTTGTGATTGCAGCCAGTTAGCATTATGACACACAGCCGCACTACATTGATGTAATTGTGAATGCAAGCGTTCACAGAAGCCTTTTCGACGTAATGTTGCAAGTGAGGAATTCGAAGGCCAGCATTTTTGGTTTTGAAGTAGCGGCGAGGATACGCCCACAGGTCTGGCTGGAAATGTAACGTTCTATTGTAGAATGTCCTTGGGACATGGCCCATAACGAGCAAGCAATGAATGATATGAATTGAATGGGATGCGCAATAGCGTAGTGGACGATAAGGCAGGACGTTCCCAAATCCATCTTGCTTCACAACACTACAGATCCGGCCAGGTGCACAGTGGTTTTTGCAGACTGCATTACGCACAGACGCGATGGAAGTTTCACATATTATGTGAGTGAATATTCATGCGTTTTCATTGCGGGATGAGGGAATGATGAATGGATGCATGGACAGATGATTCCATTTAGGGTCTGCCGTGTACATGGGTTTTTTGAATCACTCCCCTTCCCCTGCGCTATGTGATGCAAGGCTGCCATAGTGGGACTTACGTCTATCTGCCCTTGTCGGATCCTCCCTGTCTCGACGCGCCTTCATACACTTGTGTCTAGGCACGTTACTAATCCCATGTCATGGGTTCTATCTTGACGGACGCATGCACAGTAACCGACGTTGCCAATGGTGTATTTACCTCGATTGATTTCGTTATGAATCGATACTGATTTAGGGGTGTGTATATTCCTTTGGAGTGGGCTAGCATGCATATGGGTGTGGATTTGGTGTGTTGAATGAAGATTGTAATGCATCATGGGTCCCGTAATGCAATCGGTTATTTTGTGTTTCATTTGGGTGACAGGTATCTCCTGCCCTATTGCAGATGCCATCTCTACGCCACTCCTCCAGATGGATTTTACTCTCGACACCTGCAGCTTCGGGTGAATCAGTGGAGCACCATTACGATCTTATGGGACGATCGCCAATGGGCCACATGCCCTTACGCTGTACTGGTGGCTAGGTGCAACATTTCGGCCTTTCAGCTCGACTAGTGCCTGCCTCATGGGACGGACCTGCGGTTCTTGCCGCTTCCATGTTGCCTTTTGGAACGTTGATGTAGGCCCTGTGTGCCATGATGGTACAGGGCGTCACACAAGTGGAAGCTGGTCAATTATTGCAGATGCAGCCCTCGGTGATGATGGATGTTTTGGTGTTATTTTGCAAATTGCTGTGGGGCCTTTGTCATTTGGATGTGCATTTAAATTGTATTCCGATATTTGTCGTGTTGCGTTATTCTTTGCAGGTGATGTGGCGATTTTCGATTTGTGGCGGTATGTATTGCGAGATGATCTGCATTGTGTTCCGCCTTCTGAGTTGAGTTGTGTGGTACAGTACTGGCCGCGTTTGCCTACGTAGCACAGTATGGTCACGGATAGGGGCTGCCATTGTGACTGTTTACATGATGTGCTGTTCAGGGGCGGGGGATTGGCTTTTGGCCGACTGGTGCCTGTCAGCCAGGTCGATTGGTGGAATGATGGGATGTTCAGAATGTGGCTGGTCACAGGTGCCTGTGTTTGCGTGCGTTTGTTGGAGGGGGACTGGGGTCATGTCCATTGGAATAGCTTCTGTATTCATGCCATCTGTGCCCTGCAGCTCCCATCGGCCCCTCTTGGGATGAGCCTGGCTGCTCAGTCACTCTGCCAACTTGTGTGGTACATGCTTCTGCTGATGGTTGGTTTGTTTACTGGCAAGAGTACAGGCCTGGTGCAATCCCCCTCAGGATGCTGTTTTGGATGTTGCCTTGCGCTGGTGGCAAGCGATGGGGGACTACTGTTGTTTTGTGTCATGTGTTCTTGATTTTCATTTTGATGTATTGTACCTTCACATGCCTGTGCTGCATCAGTACGGCTATGGTGACATGCCGTACATGGATGCCCACTCACGGGGCGCTTTGAGCCCCTGCATGCATTTCTACGTTGGCATGCATGGGTGAATTGTAGATTTCACTGGTTGCATAGTGTGAGTACATTGCGCCTGCCAGGAGTTGTGCAATGTGGCCAGGGAGTGGAGTACAGGCACTCAGTGGGCCATTTACGGTTGGTTCACGATGCCGTATTTCTCGCCATGGCGGAATGGTACTTTACGACGTGCTTGATGGCGTTCAGTACATGTCCGCTAGGGTCAGAATTCGCGTACCGTTGCGCCATGGCGGTGATTCCGGTTTTGCAAGGCGCGCGTGCGCGTACTTGGTGCAGTTAGCGTTGCCGTTCACTGCGGTGTCGCTAATGGCATCGTACTTTACGGTGACGGGTCATAATCGCAACGAGCGGTGTTCGATGGCGGTATTGCATTTCCGCCATCATTTTTCCATTTCCGCCAGGGTCGTAATGAGGCCCAATATAACGATAGTAAACCAACACATACCATATCAACACAATATATATACAAATACAAGTCTCAAGCGTTATATGCACGAAATGTGTAGTCCACCTAAAAGGGAGGGAAAACAGGCAGTGCGCAATAATGCTTAGACCCAGTTCGCCTTCAGAGGCACCTAACTAGATGGAAGTCCGAGCCCTGCGAAGAGTGGAGCCTTGTGCTCAAAAGTACCTGCACGCGCTGGTGCCAACGGGCAAAAGGAGAAGCTCTTCGAGGGAAATCAGGCAGTTCAGTTTAGTGCACAAAAGAAGAAGAACAAGTTCCGCGACTCAAGCGCAGCCTCCACAGTGGGCAGAAGCAGAGCGCGAGTACGGAAAAGGGTGCTGTTTGACACAGCGGGGAAAAGCAATGGGCTCCTGCAGGAGGGCGACCAGATCCTAGCTATGCTACTCACCGGTCCCCGATGCAAGCAGTCCCAGGCTTCTCCGCGTCAGTTTCAGCAGCTGGCAGGTTCAGAAGAGCAGGGAACGCCTCGTTGTCGTGTTGAGTAAAAAGACTTCCCAATCGAAGAAACCCGCACAGTTTGTTACCACAGCAGGGCAACGGAGCGGCCGTGTGTATCTGAGCCAAATGTACACTACTCACTTCAGACCTGGGAACGCCAAGTGTACGAAGCGTGTGAGAGTGACAAGGACTCGAAATATTACACAACCTGGTGGCGGTTACAGAGCAAGACTCCCGTGTAAGCTGGTCAGTCAGCTGGATGGCCCAGAGACGCTTCCGAAGGCTTACTGGCAGGAGATGGTGAAGATGCCGAGAATAGCTGTTCCCGCTATTCCAAGGGTCGAAGTACCAGTACAGGCCTTCTGGTTCGATCAAAGGTGAAAAGGGTTTCACAAGGCGACAGCAGTGCAGAGGAGAAGTCCTTCAGCGGGTCACCAGCGATTCCTCGGTCCAGCCTCTTGGTTGCAGGATACTTGGCTCCTGTATTCCTTCGTTTGTGAGAACTCAGGAGATCGACATGGTAGTGGTGTTTCCAGCCCCCTCTTATCCACGGTTCCCTTCGCACCAAAACGGAGGGGACCCAATGGGAGATACGCTCATCAACACTCACACCATTCATGGACCAATCACGGACCACGGTGGTCCCAGGCATTCACACCACCCTAGACTCTCTGGCACCCAGGATGTGTATTGGGACCAGACATCCCAGCCCACATCCTGGAGGCACACACAAGACATGTAGAAGCCCGCGAAAGCATCCGTGTTTCGCAGGAAAGTACATGCCCAAATAAGGAAGGCCACGGGTCGGCTCGACCTGGGGAAGGTGAAGGGAGCAAGACGGTCAGCAGACAGGACAAAGGAGCCTCGTGGTCTGGCCATTTTGGGAGCCAGGCCACCATTTTGGGTTAAGCGCGAGAAACGCGCTTAGAACGCCAAAAGGAGCTCAAAACACAAGAAACGATCGCTGCCACCATTCCTGTCCCTGAATCACTTGCACCGATCAGATACAACCCTAAACGAGTATCTAGGGCCTGTAGAAGGCTAGAGACCCAAGAGAGCTGTAACTTAGCTTACAGTGCCCTCTTGTGTCATGTTGCACGAAAGCCGCAACATGATAAAAGAAACTACGGGAAACAGCGTTCCCCGGTGCTGACTGTCTTAAGGGCATGTCAGTTTCCCGGTAAGAAAGGAGCGAAAGCCCAGAGGAGTGCGGCAGAAGGCTGCACTTCACCGGGCAAAGTCGAGAACAAGGTGAAAAACAACAGCAAAAAGTTTAGGGGTTGCCACATGGAAGGAAAATTACCTACAATTACGAAATCTTTCCTAACACCCGTCAGTAATTCTGACGAGATACCGGTAAACTGACACTTCCGTTTACGCTGCCTGATATCCTGGAATTACCAGGATATTACAGGTGGCGGGAAATGCAGTAACTCCCCATTCCATGGAGTCCAATAGAACTCCATGGAGGGGATTTCCAGAATTACCGGCACCGGTAATACCGGTGCCGGAATTTCTGCCATTTATTTGCTGGTAGGGGCCTGTTTTACCTCCATCTCTTGGCGGGAGATAAATCAGTGTCCCCACCGGCAAACTTGTGTTTTGACGGTCTGGTAAAATTGCTGATGCCGGAATTACCGCCAATTCTATCAGCAATTTTACCAGACTGGCTACACTGTAATGAGGTCCAAAGATTTTACAGGACTTTCCTGGCATGTAAACCGGAAATGGCTGCATCACAATGGGTTTCAGGGCAATTGTGACTACTATATTGTCATCTACATAACAATGCCTTTACAAAGGAATTCTAGAATACGATTTGCCACTGGCTGGTTGCATACTGATTTAAAGGGCAATTCTCAGACTATATTGAGTTCAGCCAGCATAAACATGTTTTTCATGGCAGTACTGGTATATACTGGGCACAATCAGAAGTTTAATGTGTTCTCAGTGTTGCATGCTGTCATATACTGGACACAGCTAGCACATACCTTCTTTGCAGTGGCAAAACTGGCATTTATTGGGCAGAGCCAGAATGCAAGTGTGATCTTACAGTGGCATGATGTATTGATTTGGAAAGACCAGCGTGAAAATATGTTCTTACATTTGCATGTTGGCAAATATTGAACACATCTAGCATAAACATATTTTTGCAGTGGCAATACTGGCGTGTTTAATGTGGGAAGTTAGAGGCTTTGTAGAATTGTACTTTACAGAGGCAGTGCCGGCATATAGTGTTGGCGCAGGTGTAGAGAAGGAGCTAAGTGCCCCCACCTCAATCATCTCACCCACAGAACCTATATGTTGGATGCCAGAGTGTGGACACGTGCGGTACCAGTGAAGATACCGATACCTATGAGAATCTGGGAAGCAAGTTTCCCATTGAGAAAACCATACTTGCATACGAGATAATACGATGGCTATTTGAATACAATTCCTGAATAAACAGAGCAAATGAATGATGAAGAAGAATGGTGACGTCATACAGAGAAAAGCTGACTTGTAGAGAAGAGATGCAGAGACTAGAGAATACAGGCAATTCTATAAGGCATCAAGAAAGTATCGAGATAAATGACATGTTGGGATCAAGATGAAGAAACTTATGCTGCAGGGAGGATGAAGATATCAAGCTGTTTCACACGTGTACACATGCAAAAGAAACGCAAGCAGACAAAGTATTCTTAAGGCTAGCTTTATAGTGAATAGAGTGCGGCATGCGCCCGCCCACATGTACATATATATTGGAGTCAGTAAATGATGGCTGTTCCCATTAAATGCAATAGCAGAGCTGGGTAAAAGAAGGAAGGCCCCATTTTCCAGTGTGGCGCAGTTAGAAAACAAGTGAATTCCAGGCAAATCTCAGAAAGGCGAGAATGGACGAGCCAAGAAACCAAGGCCATATCAGACTGGTGTGAGCTGACATTGGATACAAATCGTGTGAAAGAACAAAGCTCCTGTTTAGAAGGCATTAACAAAACAAGAAGACGTCAGAGGTCTATTAAAGAATAGTATTACAAATACACTGAAAACTCGATTTTGTGGTCTTCAGTTACGTGGGGACAATAAGTTGGACCAGCATTATGATTATGATTGGTTATTTATAACGCGCTTAATACCAAGAGGTTTCTAAGCGCGACCCAGGGATCAAACCTGTGTTGCTTCGTGTCATCTTGCTTCCAAGGCGAGCACGTTGCCGCTGAGCTATCCTCCCAGAGCATGATGGCCACACCTATGCACGAAGGCAGAGCGTGCCTTCACCCCCCTGAATTCTCCAGAGCAGGGAACATGTTCAAGTCCGAGTTCAAAGGCCTAATTGACAGTGGACCACTGAGGTGATGATGGATGGATATGTTAATTGGTGGGAAGATATGGTTAAAACTAGCTCATCAGCACCTGGCCTCTCAGCCTGTGTGCTGCTAACATAGGTCAGAAGATACTGACAGAGGTTAGAAAGTAACCAATGATAGCAGACCGCATGATCAAGGGTCCTATAGTTGTGTAGCCAATTAGACGTCGAATATTTAGTGATGTTCATAGTGACATATTTTGGGGAAGGGATTAGTTGCCCCACCTGACGTTAAGAAGCAAATCACATTATTCCACTGCTCTAAATGAGTATGAATCGTATACCTAGATGATCATTGTAGAACCTATCACACTCACCATTAGGTTTTTGTAGTTTGCCACGTAGCGTCACTGTGCCAAATGTTCGAACTTAGAAAGTGTGCCTAATAGCACAAGTGTGATATAGTTGAATTTAGAGAGTATGCCTGATTAGCGTCACTGTGCCAAGTTTGAACTCAGAAAGTGTGCCTAATAGCATCACTGTGCTGGGGTGGAATCCAGAAAGTGTGCCTTATAGCGTCACTGTGGTATAGTTGAATCTAGAAAGTGTGCCTAATAGCGTCACTGTACTATAGTTGAATTTAGAAAGTATGCCTAATATCATCACTGTGCTAAAGTTTAGTGGATGGAGTGGACATATCTCTGTATATCTCTGTATCTTCTATTTATGCTATGTATATGCTATGTACCTGTATCCCCATGTTATCTGTATCACATGTTTACCCTATCTATCCTGCTGCTTTATATATGTATGCCACTATGTACACCCCTGTCCTGCTCACGTGCTTGGTCACAGGCGCTTTACTGATAACCATCATATCACACTACTACGCTTACTCTCTCCTATACACCATCATTCAACTGGAACACAGCTATGCTATGACACATTCGGCCTAGCTGTTCTCATACTAATATGACCTCACGAACACCTCATCATCCTAATAATTCACAACTAGCTGAGCACATACCGGCTAGCTTAGTCGTCTCCTCAGGCCTAACACAGCCATCACTCAGTCTGGGTGTTCACCCTCCCGACTGAACACATCCAACTGATTTCCTCAGCACCACACCTACAACTAAGAGGTGGCTATCATGCAACAACCACACCAGCTGCACACATATCTGGTGTGCCCACGTACCATACGACTCTCTCTCTCTCTACTGACTTGAACTGCGGTTCCCAAGGGCGTTCAACCTACCAGCGCTTTGAGATCATACCAATGATACATAAGGCGCTATAGAAATGCCAAGTAACATAACATAACATACGTAGGTTAAATGTCACCTAGGACAATTTTTTGCTATAAAAAATAAGATTTTTTCTAAATGCTTTGAGAAGTCTCGAGAGAGATCGTGATGAGGGACTTCTGTTGATGTCCGTTGTACTCCCCGTTATATATAATTGTTATTAAAACAGTATCTTTTGCCAACTACCTTGAGTTGTTTCTATGATTGATGTTTGAGTAAATTCTGCATCCACTGTCCATCTCTAAGGTATTGCTAACCCATCTTAAAGGGCTGGGAGAACCCCCAGTTCACAGGCATCATGCACATGTCCTCTTCAGGGGCAGTGCTGACATATTTCGGACACAGGAAGTGTGCTTTCCTGTGGAAATGTTGATATGTTTTGTGGGCTGAGGCAAAATGTTTCTGCCTACTCTTGGTGACTTGGCATCCATTGAATTTTCACAGTACAAAAGTTGTACTGGCAAACATAAGGTAGCATCATTTTTTTAATTGGTTTCAGAAATCTGCAAAATCAGCTATAAAGTTCTTTGCTTTCAATATATGGTTGGTTTGAGTTGCCACTAGATAAAGTTTGCCAGTAAAACTTCTGTCTGATAGTGGCCGCTCCATTGAAAGAATTACGTGAGCTACAGAATTGCCCTGCAAGTATGAGAACTTCAGTAACATCTTCGGTAAAAATGTTGCTGTCATTGAATACGGTGGCACCTTGCCTTCTAGTCGCTTCTACGCCCTAACTGCGGTTCTAGGTAGCAAACCTAGAATGAAGCCAAACTGGGAGCTGCAATCAAATCAAACAAAAGATCGTTTCCATGTGTTCGGAGTAGAGACATAATGTCATCACCAGGGTTGTTTGCTTGATTATTCCTGAGTTCAAGGGTGAACCATCCATGCACATCACCTGTTCCTCTTTGTCATTCTGGTTCAGTCGTACTCCTGCATAGTGTATATCCATAAGGTTTCCTCCGAAGCCAGAGTGCACCATTAAGGACACTGGCATTCAGATGTCAGTCCTCCTGAGACAGTGAGGTATTGGGTCTGTTGCTCGACCCCTAACTGCTTATATTGTTTTTGTGGAAATATTTGTACCATTTTCTACCATCAAAATATAAATGGTGGGTTGACTATAGCAAAGACAAAAGAGGTGATGCCTGGAAGGTTTAGAATCAGTCCCAACCACTGACATTGCTCTGGGAAACCATCTACACCACCATTCTTTGCTTGCTAAGCCATTACAAAAGGTGAAAGAACATATGCAAATAAGGGTTGTTTCCACCCCAAAAGGGGCAGCCCAGCCCAAACTGCTAGATCACATCCTTTCTGCACAAAACCACAAAACATCCCCAACCCTGTTTCAGCTTCGTTGGACCTCATCAGTGAGAGGTAGCTTGGGTCTCTAA
This sequence comes from Ambystoma mexicanum, assembly GCF_040938575.1. Taxonomy (NCBI): domain Eukaryota; kingdom Metazoa; phylum Chordata; class Amphibia; order Caudata; family Ambystomatidae; genus Ambystoma; species Ambystoma mexicanum. Next base: position 1,328,648,086 of record NC_090924.1, read on the forward strand.
GACAGCAGGCATGGGACCCACGTTTGGGCATACTCGTCCCACTCGGGGGACTATAGCAAAAACAAAAGAGGTGATGGTTGGAAGGTTTAGAATCAATCTCAACCTCTGGCATTTCTCAGCCCAAACTGCTTGGTCACATCCCTTCTGAACAAGACCACAGGCATCCCCAGACAAGTTTCAGCGTCATTGGGCCTCATCACCCCTTTTGGAGTGGGACCAAGCCGGATTTACATATGGTCTTTCCCCTTTTGTAATGACTTGACAGGCGAAGAAGGATGGTCTAGAGGGTTGCCCAGAGCAATGCCACAGGTACAGATTAAGTCTAAACCTCCCAGCCATCACCCCTTTTGTTTTATTATAGTCACCCCGAATGGAACGAGAATGCCCACACGTGGGTCCCATGCCTGTTGGACCTAGAGATCCAAGCTACTCTTTACTGATGAGGCCCAACAAGGCCAAAACATGTCTGTGGATGCTTGTGTTATCGTGCAGAAGGGATGTGACTAAGTAGTTTTGGCTGGACTGCACCTTTTGGGGTGGGACCAAGCCTGATTTGCATATGGTCTTTCCCCTTTTGTAATGGCTTTGCATTTAAGAACGATGGTCTGGCGGGTTTCCCAGAGAAATGCCAGAGGTTAGGATTAATTCTAAGCCTTCCAGCCAACATCCCTTTTGTTTTGCTATTTTCACCCCGAGTTGGACGGGTATGCTCAGATGTGGGACGCATGCCTGCTGGGCCTTGAGACCCCAGCTACTCCTCACTGATGAGGCCCAACAAGACCGGAACATGTATAAGGATGCTTGTGGTCTTGTGCAGAAGGGATGTGACCAAGAACGATGGTCTGGAGGGTTATCCCGAGCGATGCCAGAGGTTAAGCTTAATTCTAAACCTTCCAGCCATCATCCCTTTTGTTTTGCGATGGTTGGATGTGGGATGTGTGGGGAGTGCAGGGGCTCTCCCCCCACATTTGGTGGTAGAAAACATTTAAAAATAAGAGCAGCGATAGTGAGCAGTTACATTCGAGAAAAATACAAAATACATGCATTCAATGGTGACATGGGGGATTTATGCCTTGCATAGTAGTATCAAGGATTTGCATGGGGGTTTCATGACCTTCCCTGTTTGATGGTTCAATCCACGCTACTGTCAGGCTGGCACATTTCCCTGGTTTTTCCCCTTTGCTTGCTGGGACAATCCTGAGCATAATAGCCTGCCCTGCCTTGTTACAGTAGAGACACAGGTTCTCTTTTTTCTTTTATCCTTTTCAAGACTCCATGTACAGTATTTACCTGCATTGCTTCTGTTGCACCAGACTTTTCCATGATCCTTGTTGAGAATCTATGTCTAGACACACAAAATGTATGACATTCCCTTCCTTTTGTCAGTTTTGCATTCGCTCTGGAAATAATGGAGTCGCAATGCTAGATATGTAGCTAGATATGTATATGTTTGTGGCTCTATTTGAGCAAAATGTCCTTTAGTTCACCACTTAGTTCTTGGTAGAAAAGTGCTAGTCATTTTTCAACCAGACAATCTGCTTCAAAAACCAAACGATTGCACTGTGTCACATACGTTACCACATCTTTGTTTACCTATCCCGATGCAAGGAGCTCTCGAAACTTGATCAATTTATTTATTTTTATGTATTTATTTTTCACTTGTTGGGCACCTATACAGGAAGCAAGTACTGTTCCAAAGTGCCCACAGGGAAACAGGGAGGGGAGAGGGGATGAGCGATAGTGTAGTAACAACAAAATTAAATGGTTAAATACAACAATAGAAGAGACAATGGGGAGGGGAAGACAAACCTACTATACCTTGTGAGTCTCCAGAACGTTCAGGTGCAGAGGGGAGAAGGGTATGGGACAGGTGCTCTGGTGCTCATGGAGAGCAGAGGGGGTGAAGTGCTATGAGGAAAGGTAAGTGCAACCTCCAGTGGTGGAGGGTGAGCTTGAGGCAAGTGCTGAGGATAGACAGCAGCTGGGATGTTAAGATGTGGGAGATCAGGGCCAGAGGATGCATAAAAGCGCTGCACACCAATCAAACTACTGTGCGATTAGCAGGGGAGAGAGGGAGGGAAGGAAGAGGTAAAGAGGAAGGTCTTGAGGCTTTTCCAGAACTTAAGGAGGTCCTGCCCAAGACAGCGAGGGAGGGGGAGGCAGTTCCAAAGAAGGGTGCCTGCTGAGCAAAGTGATCGACCACCTGCCCTCTGTTTAGCAAACTGCTTTACACACAAGAAGTTGGTGTCAGAGGAAGGCAGGTGTCTCAAGGTGGAATATTTAGTCAGAAAGAGTTGCAAATAGAGTGATTTCCCATCTGTGAAAGGTACAGTGAACAAAAAGCGTGTGCTGCAAACTCTCATCTCAGAACAGGTTATCATGCCATGTTCTTTCTGGAGAGGAGCGCCTGCTATCTTCTTTGAAAAGAGTGATTCTTGGCCCCAGACAACCTTGTGGATTTGAATTTAATCCGTGCTGCGATCGGGAGCCAGTGAAGACTTTGTAGGGCAGGAGAGATGCTGTCCATGGGCTTGAGGCCAAGGACAAGTCTTGCTGTCCTATTCTGGATTAGCTGAAGGGGTCCCTGAGTGGACAAAGGTAGATTAAGGAAGAGGTTATTGCAATAGTCATGCCTAGAGAGAACCAGAGCCTGGGCAACATTAAGTCTCTGGGGGAAGGTGAGGACAGGTAGACTTCGTTTCAGAAGGAAAAGCTGAAAGTGGGACTTCTTGGCAATGTCCTGAGTATGAGGGAGGAAACAGAGAGAGGAGTCGAAGATGACTCTGAGGTTTCTGGCTTCTAAAGAGGGAGCAGGGGGAGAGCCCAAGGAAGAAGGCCAGAGTGAAGGGAAGAAGCTGGGTGCCGTGGTCCGAATAGGGAGGATATCTGCTGGCATTGTGGTATATATAATTGGAAGTACACCAGGCTTGGATGGCTGAGAGGCAGTGAGGGATGATGGAGGGTGCATGGGAGTCCGTAGGAAGTTTGAAGAAGAGTGATGTGTCATCAGTATAGCACTGGAAATTGGGGGAGAAGGAGGAAGTTAGGCGTGACAGCAGATAAATGTAGATGTTAAAGAGCCAAGGCAAAAGAATGGAGCTGGAGATGGAAGTAGGGGAGGAGAAGGTGTCCAATATGACTTTGGAAGAGTGGTCAGTTAGGACGGAGGACAGCCAGTCCAGTGCCCACTCCAAGATACCAAGGGTGTCATGGAGCCTTTTTATGAGGATGGAGTGGTTCATTGTGTCAAATGCAGAAGAGAGATGCAGGAGGATGAGGACAGTAGGAGAGTTGGAATCAAGGGATGCCAGCAGTTCTTCATGGGTGTTCTGAAGAGCAGTTTCCATGCCTCTGGATGCTCAGAATCCAGATTGATGGTTGTGGAGACCGCCAACAAGTTCAGTGTGGGAGTTAAGTTGGGGGAGGGCCAACTTCTCAAGCAGTTTCCCCATGAAGGGGGTGACGAGATGGGGCGATATTTGGCTGGGCAGAAAGGGTCTGCTGGTGTTTATTTTAAGGAGGGGGTGGAAAAGGGAGTGCTTGAGGGCAGATGGAAAAGAACCAGTAGCAAAGGAGTGGTTACAAAGATCAGCAAGAGCAGGGACAAGAGAGGAAATGTCGTCCTTGATGGTTCTGGATGAGCAAGGGGCAACCTGTTTGGAAGAGACCTTCATGGAGTTGACAACTCTGGTAGATTGTTCTGGAGAGACATGGGTGAAGGAAAAGGAGGAGGGTGAGTGGTCAGGGGAGGCAAGGGGGAGGGATGGGTTGGAAGAGTGCGTGACAAGACTGTTCAGTATGTCCTGGGTTTTGGAGGTGAAGTGAGTAGAAAGTGCATTGCAAAGATCCTGGGAAGGAGTGGGGGCAGAGGATACTGCGGCCGGGTTGGCAAGTTCCCTGCAGATTTTGAAGAGTTCAGCCATGTTGTTGGACGTGCTGAATACCCTTGCCTGAACGTGGGCCCTTCTTTAGGCACGGAAAGAGAGTCTGTAATGCCTTTGGAGTAGGTGGCAGCCAGATTATCAGAGGGTGAATGTGAGGTTTGCCACTTCCGTTCTGCAGTCCTGCACTTAGGTTTCAGGTTTTCAAGTTCAGAGTCATACCAGGTGTTACGCTTCGAGGCGGGTTTCAGGCTCAGCCTCATGACAGGGGCAAGGATGTCAAGAGTGTTGGTGATGGAAAGATAGAGGTTGCTGAGAGCCGAGTCAGAGGTAGAGTCTGAGTTGGGTGGGCAAGGGGGAATGAAGGTGGATGTGAAGGCTGTAGCAGACACTTGTTTCATCAGATGGATATCTGTGATTGAGGTTGGCAGGGCTTTTGGAGGAGTTGTCACATGGCCATCGGGACCTAGGTGGGAGGAAAGAAGAGAGTGGTCAGACCAAGAGGGAGGGGTGACCAGAGGAGATTAGAGAGGGAGGTCAAAATGGATGATGGCATCCAGTGTGTGTCCGGCAGAGTGGGTTGAAGGGAGAATGGAGAGGGATAGGGAGGTGCAGAGGTCAATGAAGAGGATGGATGCTGTGCAATGATGCTGTTTGCCAATTCAATCTTTTGCCAAACTCCTCAATGAACATACCCCAATCGTCCAGTTTTGCATCATCTTTCTGGCCCAACAGTGTTTCCTGTGCTACCATGTCCTCTCCTAAGTAAGAGATTACGAAAGCAGTTCTTGCTTGGGTGATAGAGAAAACTTCTGGTCTAGTCAAAAAGTGCAGTTGGCACTGTATTATGAATGTTAAATACTTCTGTGGATCCCTTCCCTATCTTTCGGGGGTGCCACAGTGACCTGTACCTGTACTGTTGTGGGAGGCTGTGGTGGTGGACGCAAGGACAACGGTTTTATCTGTGCTGCTGATGCTTGGACTCATGTAGCTAATGTTGCATAGTCTTGACATGTGGCAGCAATCTCTATGCTTACATTTCCAAGGGCTTTTGTCTTGTCCTCCATGACCCGGCAAGTCCTGCTAGCTAGGCACCATAAAATATGGCGCCTTTCGCTTTTGACAGGTTCTGAAGCCAACTGCTTCATCCTGCACTGAGGTAGGGTGAACTCCAAAATACCCTTGGGCGTTTTTTTTGTCTGTATTCTGGAGACACAGATAGCACTGCTAGCCCCACGAGGGATGTGGGTTACAGATCGTTGGTTGGATAGGTAGGGAGAAGAAGGGTATAAAAAGAGGGTAAGATTGTGATAACTGTTGGTGGCCTCTCTGCGCTTGGCTCTGTGAGAAAAGGGGAAAAGGTCCTTAGTGGAGCGTGGGAGCGGCAGATGCTAAACCTGTTGTGTTGAGGGATGTTGAGAGATTGAGGGATGCAAGTCCGAAATACCCAGTTCCAGTGTGCCAATCTGCTTTCTAGATGTTTGGCAGAGAAACTTATGAGTATGTTAACCATAGGGAAGAGCTCAAGATCTAATAGACTACATCGCTTTGAGACTTGTTATGGGAGAGTGTGATAGAAATAAAGAGGACAGCTTAGCCACTGTTCAGTTAGTGTTGATGTGATAAGGCCCACGGTGGCTGTCAGGGGAAGGGGAGAGTAATGCTTACAAGCCAAAATAACCTGCAGCCTTGAATTCCCACCTTTTGCCGAGAGATCTATTTGCTATTTCACTGACTCACATTGACACTTTCAATCCTTGCCTGCTCTCTCTCTCTCTCTCTCACTCTCTCTCTCTCTCTCGCTCGCTCTCCCCCCCGTCTCTTGTCCTCTCAAATAGATACATTGCATCTCATATGCAGGAGAGCAAGCATCAGTGAGATGACAGATGAGAGGGAAGGGTTAGGAAGTGCGCAAACTCCGTTCATTTACCACAAGCAACATCTAAGGGTTATGAGAGGCAAGAACCTTTGGGTCAGAGGAAAGGCTACTTGGAGTGTGAGGGCAGCAGTCAACCATTTCACTTTCCTTAGCAGGCTCAGAGGGATGCAGTCGAACGTACCACATCCAAAAGTTTGCATGGACTAAAAGTCCGAAAAATGCTACCACCAAAGGTTCGAACCACCAAAAGTTTGAACCTTTGGTGGTAGCATTATAGGTAAGTATCGAAATAAAAGATGGAGGGGGCTGTGGAGGTGTCCCCCGCAACATCTTGCTCACTATACTGTGTGGTATAGTGAGCGGGGTGCTGCAGGGGACAACCCCGCAGCACACCCGCGAAAAAAAGAAAAAAAAGAAAGAAAAATAAACAGGGGCTGCGGGGGTGTCCCCCGCAACACCCTGCTCACTATACTTCACAGTATAGTGAGCGTGGGTAACCCATGCAGCCCCCATAAAAAAAAAGAAAATAAAAGGTCCCTGTGGCGCCGGTTCCCGATCACGGAAGTGAAAGGGAACTGGCACCGCAGGAAACCAGCGTGAAGAAGAAGGTAAGTAGGGTATGTTTATGTTGGGGATGTGGGTGGGGGTGTACTGAGGGTGTGGGTGGGGGTGTGTTATGGGTGTGTTGTTGGTGTGTTGTGTGTGTGTGTGAGTCTGTATGTGTGTTCGCATGAGAAAGGTGCAAACCTTTGGTAGTTCGCACCTTTCTCATGCGAACGTTCCGGCCACGGAAAATTCAGCCGCGGTCGGATCACTTAGATTCGGCTCAGAGATGCCTTAAACCTCCCTCTAACATGCTCAGGTGCTGTGCTAAGAGGCCTGCTGGGAATTCTGCCTTCAAAGGCAGTGCCCGTCTTGGACAGGGCAAGAAGGCATTCATCAAGCTTTCATCTGACAGTTGGGACGGGGCTAGAATCTCTGCTCGTTCGGGTTGAGGCAGGGGCCAGAATCTCTGCTCATTCCCCCTAAGGGATCTACCCTGATGCGTCTCACCAACCCCAAAACTCTTCTCTCACAAGCCATCAATGAGTATCAGGGTCAGCTACAAATCTGCAGGGGGTTCAGCATGATAAAACGAGGAGCAGAAAAGATAGAAGGTGCTGTGTCGAGCAATTGAAAGGGTAGCATGTTGGCATAAAGGCAGTGCAGCGGCTGTAGGTGGATAAAGAGCATCATGTTGATAGTGACAGGAAGGGTCCAGCCCTGAAATCTCTCCATTGGCTTACAGTGGTTTAAACATTAAATTCAAAACCCTTTGCATTGTCCACAAGGCTTTCTGGGGCCTGGGTCCATAATACCTTCAGCTGTCCCTCCGTAAATACCTTCCCTCCCCAGATCTTCGCTCCTCCACCTCTAACTCTCTCAGGGTCAGTTGTTTTTCAATGAAAGATGCTGGTGATAGATCTCTGTCTTCGACTGGGGCCTCCCTTTGGAACAGCCTCCCAGCCACTCTGAAACTTGAGGAGAACCATCTCCGGTTCCCGGAAGTACCTCAAGACCTTCCTCTTTGCTTCTGCCTTCTCTCCTCCTCTCTCTTGTTTATCTGTTCTGTCCTGGTATCATGCACCTGGTCGCCCTCTGACTTCAGCCCAGGTACCTGTTCACCCTGCCATCCACCCAGAATGCCGCCGTGGCAATCCCTTGCACTGGTGTCTGTATCTGTTACCCTACAGTACCCCCACCCCTTTGTTTTTTTCTGCACTTATCAGACACACCCTGTGCCTTCAACCTAGCACTTGCCTCTTGTTGGCTGCACTTCCAATGTCTGCTGCTTTTATTATGTATTTATTCTTGTTTTATTTATTTATTTATTTATTTATTTTATTTCCTTTTGTCCAGCACTTTCCATCTCTCCCCCCTTCTGTTGCACTTTCCCTTTTTCCCTCTTGTGGGATGTTTTTACCCATGCATCCGAGCCCTACCACAAAAACTGTGCAGTACTGGCATTGAAAACATCATGATGGCCAGAGCTTCCCAGAAAATGCCCAGGGAAATGCATGAAGAATAGGCTGCCACCCATTTTTGCCGATGTTATGGGCACAGAAGGGCACTGCCTAAAACCACCATTGGACTACCCACACAGTAGCCTGAAACCATTGGGAATGGCAATGCTGATTGCCAAAAGCAACCTAGAACTGTGGGGAATTCATTTCTTAAATCCCAAAAATGGTTGCATTACCAGTACTCACCACTATCAGAAAGCCGGCGTTTTACAACAACACCAGACATTTGTGTAAAACTGAATAAATGAACCCAAAGCAGGCCAAAGAAAGACTTACTAAGAGGTGGATACAATGTAAAGTTATATTCTGAAGTGACTTGAAGGTTTATAACAAAACTGGCTGAGCTGTGGATTTCAGCAGTTTAAGTAAATTTGGACTGAAAGACACTAAAAAGCTAAATGTTTAAAAGAAATGAGTGACCTACTTTTGAGTGTCACATAGGTTGCAATTGTTTAAATGTCATAGTTTTAAACTTAGAATCAACATTCTAGCTGCATGTGTAAAAATTGTTAGTTTATTTGAATGCAGAAAACTGGCAGCCAAAGAGACATTTAGCTGAGGCCTGGCTTAAAAAGAGAGGGAATTTTGCCCACCAGCTACCCCCGACAGGAGTTGAGACTTGCACAACAGCTGTGTTCCCAGGCCTAGCTGCCTTTTTGCTGTTCCCACCAAAAGGGATATGACACTTCTCTGATTGAATTACCTGGGCTCTGCAGGAAATTGAACAAAGCCCTGTCCTGACTCAGGCAAATGTTTTATTGGGGGGGGGTCGTAAAAGTGGCTTCCTCCTGGAAGGAAAGGGGAGGAGCACTGCCTGTGAGAGCAAGCTGGCTTGGCAGAACTGGAAAAACCAGAAATTCAACCTTGTGCTGGGGGGAAACCACACCCCTTTGGGGCCAGAACATAAATCTAAAAAGATGGATCATTCATAGAGCGGACTTGTGAAAATTTTATAAGTGATATCATTATTCTTGTGATTTTTCGGTGCACATTTGAAGACGTGTTAGGACCCGGTGGTATGTTCAGGGGGGTTTTTAGCGGAAAAGAGGATATTACTCTAAATGTATGTATGTTAAAAATCTGACACTCCACCACCTAATGCCCACATGCTTTGCGAACATTTGTGTAAATGGGGGGACAAATCCAATATTGGTAACCCGACCAAAAAGTGAAATATGTTGCCATTTTTGAACCCAAGCTCCTAGAAACGACGGAATTGAAACAGGGGCTACCATCAGTAAATGCATGATGTGTGTATGCAATGCCAAACAACTGTCTATCGGGGAAATATGTCTTTAGGTCAAATATAGATTGTGTGTAAAGTTGACAGGGGTGGGTTCTCTGTATCATAAACAGACCTCATCATGATGACACTTCATTTCATTCCCCCAATCAAGGGGAAGAGGAGGAAGTGGCCAATGACAAGTGGAGAAGGGTAGGGCCTAGAAAGCTAGCCTCTCCACCCACTTTCAAAACACATAAAAGCAGACAGTCAGGACAGATAGGGACATTCTATTCCACCTGCTGCGGGACGCTCTGCCGGGAAAATCCATACTTTACCTCCATCAACCTTCAGAGAGCCAACATAGAGACTTCAATCTATCCACCTTCAGAGACCAAGACTTTACTTCAGAATTTGTAGCAGAGAGGTCAACTACAAGCTAAATCCCTCTTTAGCAGGCCTCAAATCATTGCCACTATTCACAGCCAGGCGAGCTGTTTGAATTCTTTGCAAGAACTCTTGCCATTTGCCAGAAAGCAGTGTTGTATCCAGAGAGAGACCAGCTGAACCGGAGACCGCTGTATCCGGACCCACAGACCTGATCAGAACCAGAGACCCAGACCAGACCAGCAGAGTAGAGCTGACCCAGATCACTGTGAAGTGCCGAGACCAGACCGGAGTCCAGTCCAAAACCTGACCAGATCCGTGGCGAGGCCTAATTCAAAAATATATTGTGAGTACCTAGCAGAACTGTGCAGAACCAATCTCTTAGTTAAAATAATATAATTCAATCTATTTTAATCTAACCAGAACTGCCTCCTCATACTTTTGCCGTAATCACGATTCTCGCACTCGCGAATTTTACCGCGATTTGCGATTTGGTTAAAAATCCAGCCACGTGTGAAAACAGCAGCTTCCTTGCTTTCCTTGCTAAAAATTCGTTTGCCTCTTAAGAACCATCCCTGAATCATTGCTAGAGTGAGCCTGGACTAATATTAACTAGATACCACTCACCCTGAACCTCTAGAGGGAATTAAAAGCATTTTAGCATATTTTTCACTTCATTGCCAGCACATATAAAAGCATTTTGGGCCTGTGTTTCAAACTTCTGTAGTCTAAGCTTGCTGGGGTGAACTGAATTACATTTGATTGCATTTCTGAGAACTGTGTGCTTTCCTTCCATTTCCTTGCATTGCATGAAGGGGGGAGTGGATTGCCAGAGAAAAGTGATTACATTGTTTTGTTGAAATCATATTGAGTATTTCTGTACTGCAATTTCATTCCACCTTGCATCCATTTGAAACCATAAAAGTATTGTTGCTATCTTATCCATCCTATAACCACTCATCATTGATTATAAAGAAGTGTGATAGTGCCAGACTATCCATTATTGATTACTGCTCAGATTAAGTGTGATATTCAATTATTAATTTATTATAAAGTGTGATATATATATCTATTGTTTACATTATCAAATAAACCTTTTAAACTTGCAAAACAGAACTACTTCTTGGCTCAGTGGGGTCAGGGGGATTCCAAGAGAGGGGTGTTATATAGGGGTAGTCATCCAGAACGCATGAATGGACGTAAAGATATATCAATAAGGGTTTCCATTCAGTATCCCAGACTAGGCATTGACTTAGCTGTAGTGTTGAATTGAATCCTCTTACAAATTGGGGGCTCGAGCCGGACGTTTGGGTTAGATCTATCACTTGTGCAGATTAATACAGTGTGCCAGCTGACCAGATACACATATCCGGTCGGATCACCACGCTGTGTTACGCTGTAAAGCACTCCTCAAAGGAACGCTCTAAGGAAAAGGTCTGTTTTGCAAAAATAAAATATAAACTTCTGTAAGTCAGGAAGGAACTCAAATTCCAGAATGACGACCTTGGTAGATATGAAAATAGCCAGAGAACACTTCTTACATAAGCTATTTGTGAGAGGTGAGTGGAATCATCAGGACCAAACGGTCTGGTTGCAGGCAATCGCGCAACAGGTCACTGAAACAGGGTCAGATAAATGGGGAGATCAGGGTCCCCTACATGTGGCCCTGAGTGAACTATACATGGCCCCGAAGGCCAAGGATGAGCACCACAAGATTGCCAGGGTAGCGGCATATTTATATTTACATATGGGAGCCATGCAGGACAAATGTGCTGAAGGCCAAGATCTGGCGAGTAGGCAACTGCTGGCACTACAGAAGGCCCAATCTGATCTGGACTCTTCTGAGCAGAGGCTGCTCAGGAGCCAGGAGTCAGAAAATGACAGCAGACGGTACATCACTAAAATAAAGGAGGATATGGATGTGCTGCAACAGGAAAAGGCGGACCAGGATACCAGATTTCTGGCCTTGCAGAAGGAGCACCAAGAAGGTTTGGACTCCCTACTGCAGAGCCAGAAAAAGCTGGAGCAACAGTTAGACTTCAATAGGGCATGTGCTGAGCAGGTAGTCATCCTGAAAAAAGCCACCTAGATAGGGAGAAGGCAGAGAGCAATAAACTGATTTTGAAAGACCTGGATACCCAGGCAGAGTTTGACCAGGAGCGCCAGAAAACTGGTGCCTTCCAAAGGCAAAGGGACGACCTGGCGGCACAGATGCAGGCTCTTAGTCAGGAAAGGGATACCTTAGGCCAGGAAGTCTGCCACTTAAAAAGGAAAATGGAAGAAAATCACCTGGCCCTCCAGGGACTGGGTGACCTCCAAAAAGAACACCATAACTTGTTAGAGCACACCAGGAAGGTGGAGGATGCTCTGGCAAGAAAGGAGCAAGCCAATAGGGACACAGCTCAGGAGGTAACCCTCCTGCAGCAAAGACTGGCCCAGTGCTCCAGGACCAATCAGGAAACGCAGAGAGAGAATGAGGCTCTCTGCCAGTACAATGATAGGCTCCAACAACAGGTAGCGATGCAGGAGAGACTGATAGAGTCTAGTAAGGCCTTAACTGAGGAACTGAAGGCGCAGGCTCTTGCATTGCAACAGGGAGCAGGGGCGGATAGAGACCAGGTTCGCTGGGAAAGGGAAACTCCTGAGCATAACCTCAGGAGCATTGGTACCAGAGGCCTTTATCTCTCTCAGTCCCTGGACTCTGCCACCACCCTGTCCCCTGGCGCACATGAGCACCGGGCCACAGGGATGGCAGATTACTATCCAGCCAGAAGCATGGGGCTCATAGGCCAGTACCTCCCAGGAATGGATGGGCGGGCATCCGGGTATGGGCACCCAAGCACAGTGCAATTTAGTGGGGAACCCCAGGAGAATAGGCCCATTAAGGGCATCCTGAAAACTTCTGCCCAGTTAGGTCAGTGGGGGGGGGTACCCATCAAATCCTGGCAGCAAGGAGGAATCTGAAGACTCCTCTGAACGGCGCAGGACACAGGAGACCAGGTCCCCACATTCTGCCAGCCACTCCCAGGCTTGCAGAATCCGGGAAAACCTGGAAGAGCAGACAGGAACCTCTGGGAGCAGTGCCTCTGAGTCAGAGGATGAATGGACCAGGGTTACCCGAACCAAAAAGGCCAATAAGGCAAAAAGGGCCTTGCTTAAGGACCCCCTTCCTGCCCCTACCTGCAAGGCTAAAAACCTTGGGGTCATCTTCGACTCCACACTCTCCTTCTCTCCTCATATATCTGACGTCTCTAAGAAGTCACACTACCAGCTGCACCTCCTCAGAGGTATTCTTCCCTTCCTCTCCTTCCCCCAGAAGCTCACTGTCTCCCGAGCCCTGGTTCTCTCAAGGCTGGACTACTGTAACAGCCTCTATCTTAATCTGCCTGCCTCCACTCTCCGCCCTCTGCAACTTATCCAGAACAGAACTGCGAGACTTGTCCTTGGCCTCAAGCCCAGGGACCGTATCTCTCCAGGACTGAAATCTCTTCACTGGCTCCCAGTGGCTGCGAGGATTAAGTTCAAAACCCTCTGCATTGTCCACAAGGCCTTCTGGGGCCTGGGGCCTAAATACCTTCAACTCTCTCTTCCTAAATATCTTCCTTCACGAGCCCTTCGCTCATCCTTCTCCAACTCCCTCATGGTCAGCCGCTTCTCGAAGCAACGAGCTGGGGGTAGATCTCTCTCCGCAGCAGGGGCCTCCCTCTGGAACAGCCTTCCTGCCTCCCTGAAACTTGAGGAGAACCATCTCCGGTTCCGGAAGCACCTCAAAACCTTCCTCTTCGCTTCTGCCTTCTCTCTCCCTCTCCCCTGCTAAACCTGCTTAACTCCCCACTGAATTCTGCACTAAACCTGCATCTGAGCCACTCTCAGCGACCTCGGTCCAGGTCCCAGCCACTCTCCACTTGCACTGCCTCCCTGGCTCCCCCTGCACTGTGGGACTGTCACTGCATCCCTACAGCCCCCTTCCCAGCACTTGCTCTGCACTTACCTCGCACTTGCCACCAGCTGGCCCTTTTATTTATTATTTATTATTTATTTATTTTTACGCTACTTACCTTGTACCGCACTTCCCCCCCACCTCCTCCCCCTGCACTTTCTCCTTTTCCCCTTACCTCTGCACTTGCGCGATCTGAATGACACCTGGCCTAGTAGGATCGTTTGTCTGTCTTCCCCTTGTTTCCCTCCCTCCCTGCCTCGTCGCGCCTTGAAACACTTGTGTATAGGCGCGTTACAAATATCATATCATATCATATCATATCATATCATATCATATCATATCATATCATATCATATCATATCAATCAGGAGTGTCATCACGCCTTATCATAAGAACGCCAAGTACTCTGTTTGGGAACACTTGGAGCTCTATGAGCAAATGATGGAGACTTTTCATTTGAAGGACAGCCAAAGCTGTATCCAATATGTAAAGTGGACCTTCTCACCAGAATACTCCAGTTTCTTTGCGGGGCTGGAGGACCAAAATCATTTAAGATGGTCCACCTATAAGGCGGCCATCTTGAAACATTTTTCTGTTCACAGAAATCCTCATGAGGCTCGCAAGGCAGCCTACAATTTGCAATGTGGGGAGGATCAGGCCCCACAAGAATTCGTGCAAGAACTGAAACGTGCCTTTGCGCAGACCACCAGAAGGGTGCGCACAGACAGCAGAGAATTTGTCAATACATTTTTCCATGCCTTGCCCAAATATATAATGACCCAGCTCGTGAGAGATTTTCATGAGAAAAGATCTTTAGACTGGGTCATTGAACAGGCTACCGGGATCTATGAGGTGCAGAAGCCCATAGAAAATAAAAGCAATACCCAGAAAAATCCCAAAACCAACAGCACCCATGCTGCTGCCAAGGTGGCAGAGGTAAAGGTCACCCCCGTTTTGGATTTGGAGATGGGGGGCCTAAAAACCTACCTGCACCTAATAATGCTAGGCCCAGAAGGTCCTCGGGCCAGTCACAGACAGGGAGTGAAAGAGGTAGTCCCACAAATGAGGTCCCTCGCTCTCCTGACTATGTAAGTCCCCGCTATATGGGAAACCGACCAATCCTGGGTTATGTGTGGACTCCTCCAGCCCAAGGGGGGGGATCCAGCCAAGCACCTGACCCGGGGAACTTCCCTCCTAACTTCCCCCAGGAGGGCAGAAATTCTCCAAATCCTGGGCAGAACATTTTCCCCAGGTATCCACCCAATTTCCAGTCCCAAAATCATCCATCCTTCTTTCCCCAATTCCCTGAGCTCAGACAACCTAATCCGGGAGAGGGGAGGCCAAGGGTGGAGGGGTACCAAAATCTTCCCAACCAGGGGTACTACCAGAGAAGGGATAGCTACCCTTCCCGGGATCAGCCCAGGGGAGAAAATAGAGCCCCGTATCAGCCTGAGCGGGTTTCCCAGTTAGAGCGCCAGGTCCAAAATATGGCACGGGATCTGGGTCACATACTGATGGCTCAACAGAACCCTCAGATGAGCGTGCCACCGCAGAATGCCCCAAACTCTGGACCTGGTACTCCAGAACAATGACGGGGGCAGCACCCCGATAACACACCGGCTCCCAGGGAGGAGGCACAAGGGGAAGGGGGGTGTAAAACCTTGGAGGAAGCTTCCTTCCCAACTTGTAAACAGCCCCTGGAAAACCAGGAACCGGAAACAAAATCTCCTGCCCCTGAAAGCCTGCCTCCCAAGGAGCAGAGGGGGGGTAGGAGAAACAAAGGACCCAAACAGACCCGTTTTGTGGAAGAAATACAGATCTTCCAATTTGAAGGAGAGGGATCCCCAAAGGATCCTGGGAAAAGGATCTTCTCCTTCAGAGATGGGGGAACTCCTCCCAAAGAAAAATGGGTCCCAAGGGATTCCAATCCAGACTGGGGAGCTATGGAGACTGAGCTACCGCCGCCCATCATCTCATCCCAGAACCCACATTACCAAAATCCCCTGGTTCAAACCCATCCTGGTGACTGCCTCCAAAAAGGGGGGGGCGGCCCAGAACTGGAACCAGGGGAACCCACAATGGCTCTGATCTCCAGTTGCCAACTTTTTCTTTCAGATTCCCAAGACTCTCCACAGAATTCTGCCCAAATCTCTTCTCTAGCAATGTCCAAAACCAGAAAGTTAGCCCACCAGTTGTCCAAACATGTGCATTATCTGTCCCCCCTTGAGGAGAAGGAGGGAAGATACTATGCCCCGGTACAAGTACAGGGGCAGGGTACAATTTTTGCACTGGTGGACACTGGATCCCAAGCTACCCTTCTGTCCAAAAGGGCCTTTGAGGAACTAAATGCCGGAAGGGGGGAGAATTACCGTATTCCTCTCACCTCTCTTCCTGGACAACTCCAGAACTTTGACGGGAAGGAAATTCCCGTCGAGGGGATGGCAGACTTGGACATTAAAATTGGGCGACACAAGTTGAAACACCCAGTCATAGTTGTGACTCCAGAGGGCACCCCTTGTTTACTAGGGAATGACCTCCTGAGAAGGTTGTCACCCCTAATAGATTGCGTAAACAAGGTCCTCTGGACCCAGACTAGCCGACCCATAAAATTAAAACAGAGTGTCAACCATGTTAGTTTAAACGGCACATGCCACATGGTTGAACAAAAATCTGACCAAGTAGAATTCCACTTCCAGAATAACCAAATTCCAGACGTGACAGTAATAGCAGTAGGACAACAGACTGGTGATGGGGGGTCCTCTCTATTTCTGAAAATCAACCTCCCTTCCAGTTTAAGGTGGTATTCCACACTGGAAGGAAACACCCTGAAATTCTTTACTAATCCACAATCAGAAACTCCCACTCCTATAGTCCAGAAAGATGTGAAATCAGCTCAGAGCCTGGCTGACATTCAGCAAATTGGAGAGCAGTTGTTCATCCCTGTCCAGTTAAATGATGGGAAGGACTCTGTTTTCGCTCGAGTGTGTGTGAACAACGGTAAGAGCTTCATCAGCGAAGCCATGTTCCGCCAACTCCCAAAAGATCCAGCCATTCCCACATACAAACTGATAGACAAGTGGGAAATTGACCTGGAAGCACCTAATTCCAAACAGCTCCTGCCGAGCAGGTGTATGCTCAAAATCTCCATTGGAAACAAGAGCATAGTCCATAATTGTTGGGTCGTGCGAGACGTCTCTGCCGCCTTTTACTTAGGCAGTGACATTCTCAATCGCTTTGCCATTAGTTTGGACCTAATAAACTTCAAAGCTTGGTCCCGATTAGCGGATAATCCCATGGGCTTTGATGATCCAGAAAAAGCATTTAGGTCAGCTCAATTGCTACCTTATGCAATTGAAATTCAGATCAAAGAGGAAGTCACCATCCCAGAAAGGACCCGACAATTCTCCCTGGAAGTGAAAGTTAAAAGAGGACAACATTTGAAAAACCCTGATGCTTACATACATCTAAACGCTTCTCTCCAACAGCAAGGGTTGGGGGTAAACACAACTCCATTAGTCAACATAGAACATGACACCATTCTAATAGAGGTGGATAACAGCGACTTAAAGAGTATTACTCTAGCCGCAGGCACCATTATTGGAATGGAGGTTGATGAAAGACATTTTTCCATCGATTTAGGAAATGAACTGTTAGGACCAATCCCCAAGGACTGTTTTGACAGTGAGGACAATACAACACCAGACAGGATTTTTACCCGCCATGGGGGGAACTTCCTGGTGTACACTTCTTGCCCTTATGGTAAGGAAGATGTGACTTGTGACTTCAGGAGGGATGAGGTGATTTTCCAGGTCCATAGGGCTGCCTTTCCCACCTGAAGCCTCCAGTCCAAATCAGCACTCTGACCAGGGACTTCTCCACCCAGCTGGAGGAGGCCGCTGAGATAGCCAAACCAGAAGTCTTTCCAGGCTTCAGGCAGATGGTGGAAGAGAGAGTCAACCTAGCTGATGCCTGTGTGACTCTGGAACAGAAGCAAAAGTTGAAACAAGTCTTCTTGGATTTCCAAGATCTCTTTGCGGTAGACTCATATGACTGTGGTCGCACCAACATCCACACAACAACAATCCCCACGGACCCTGGCATGACTCCAGTGTTTGTGAAGCAATATCGCTTGCCTCTCGCATCAATGGAGTCCCTTACTGAAATAATTAAGAACCTTGAGTCCAGGGGAATAATCCGTCCCGTCCACAGCACCTTCAATAATCCGGTGCTGGGAATATTAAAGCCAAATGGCCAGTGGAGACTCTGCGCTGACCTTAGGGAGCTCAACAAACGGGTCCATACTTCCCAATGGCCTCTTCCCTACATTGATCAAGGGCTGGCCCAGATTCAGGGGTCACAGGTATTCACTGCAATAGACCTGACCAATGGATACTGGACCGTGCCAGTCAGTAGGGAGGACCAATACAAGCTGGCTTTTACCTTTGGGGGCCAGCAGTATACATGGACCTGGACTCCCTTCGGATACCTCAACTCCGGCAATGAATTCAACATTTTCCTGCATAAGGCCATGCCCGACCTGGGTGCGAGGGGTAACCTGGCTTATGTAGATGATGTCCTCATCAAAAGTTCATCTGTGGAGGAACACATAGCAGAGATCCGTTATGTTCTGACCCAGTTGAGGGCCGCCAGAGCAAAACTTTCCTTTCAGAAAGCACAGTGGTGTAGAACCCGTGTTAATTTCTTGGGGCATGAGATTACTCCTCAGGGTCTCTGTCCCCAGGAAAAGAAAGTGGAAGCATTTCAGAAACTGAAAGACCCCGCAACTCTGCGGGAACTAAGGAGCCTCCTTGGACTGACTAATTACAGCAGAAAGTTCATTGAGGGCTACGCAGAGATCACCAGACCCCTGATTCATCTCCTGAAGGGGGGGGGTCAAGTGGGAATGGGGTCCAGAACAAGCCGAGGCGGTAAAACAACTCAAGAGAAGCCTCTCACAAGCGCCTTGCCTAGCTTACCCTGTCAGAAACAAGGAGTTCTTCCTGGAGACGGGGTTCTCTAATACGTGCTTGACGGCAGTATTATACCAAAAGCATGACAAGGTCAATAAAGTAATCTCCTATGCGAGCAAAACTTTATCCTCTGTGGAGGAAAAATTTAACGATTGTGAGAAGGCACTCCTGGCAACGGTGTGGGCATTGAAGAATTACCACCCGTTTATCCATGGGGAACACATCATAGTGGAGACTCCACACCAGCCTCTGCAATATCTCCAAAGTGACAGAATCCGGGCCGGAAATGTGAGTAATTCCCGAATTACTTCCTGGATTCTGTCAATGCAAGGCTTTCCTGTGGAGGTCAGATATGGCCAAAACAAGAAGAGCCCCTCGCGCAAGGTCTGGCTGACTTGCATGATTGTGCCAGAGAAAACTGTCTCGAGGACGAAAGTCTAAAAATCAAGGACAACACGGAGGCATACCTTAATTCCCCACACAAAGTCTTTGAAGAGGACAAGTGTGAGGGAATGCCCACTGTCTATGTGGATGGATGCTCTTACCATGTTGACAACAACGGGGAGAAAGAACTGGTGGCCGGCGTAGGGAATGCATGGGTGAATGAGTCCCCAGAACCCTCCGCTGGATACAAAATTGGTCCCCGAAGTAGTCAGGTGGCAGAATTGATGGCTGTGCATCAGGCCATCCTCCCTGCTGTCCAGCATCAACTCCACGAACTGGTCATAATCACAGATTCGGATTATGTACGGAACGGGTTCGTGGAGCACCTGGTTAATTGGAAAACCAGAGGCATGTTATGTGCTAACAACAAACCCTTGAAACATGGGAAGTTGATCCAAAACATTGATGATCTGGTCACATCGAATGGGATGACCACCTACTGGAAGAAGATCAAGGGTCATTCCAAAATAGAGGGACCAGACAAAACTGGAAATGACTTAGCTGATCAGCTGGCCAAAACCGGGGCCATCCAAGGGGATCTAATAGAAATAGAGTCCTTGTTGGGGGAAATCCAGGTCACTGCTATCACTAGGTCCCAGACAAATGCTCACAATGATCTGTCAACTGCCCAATGGAGCAAGGAGACCCCTGATGCTGATTTGATTACCGCTCAGAAAGGGGATCCAATAATTGGTTAATTTTACAAACACATTGAGGACCCTGAGAACTTTCCCCTGACGGATACCGATTACAACGGGAAAGAGGGCCTTAGAGTGTTGATGAAATGTCCAAAAATGTTCTGGATCCAAGACGGTTTGTTGGTAAGGAAATCCAAAGCTGGCCACGATCAGTGGGTGGTTCCTACCTCATTCCGAAGCCTGATGTTAAGTCACGCCCATGATGCGGCCACCGCCGGTCATAGGGGGTTTCACACAACACTGGAAATCTTAAGAGAGGTTGCATACTGGCCACACATGGGCCAGGACCTCAACCAATACTTGAAGGGTTGTCTTGTGTGTGCACAATTTCAGCCAACATCCCTCACACACCGGGCGCCTCTCCAAAAGAGGGGGATGAAACTGCCATGGTCAGATTTACAAATCGACTTCGTAGGCCCTGTGATTCGCTCGTCTAGAGGAAATAAGTACATGTTGACTGTGACATGCTTGTTTACCAAGTGGGTGGAATGTCTCCCAGCCCCAAATTGCAAGGCAGAAACAGCAGCTGCCCTGATGATTAACCACATCTTTTCCCGTTTTGGTCTACCTCAAAGGATTGAGTCAGACAGAGGTAGCCACTTCACCAGTGAAGTAATGACAAAGATGTGGGAGATACTGGGGGTCAAGAGAAAGCTACACATTGCTTACAGGCCAGCTTCTTCTGGAGCAGTAGAGAGATACAACCGAACCATTGTGAGCATATTAAAGAAGTTTGTGGCAGATTCTGGGCCAAGTTGGGATATCCGATTACCTCTGGTCCTAATGGCCATCAGATCTACCCCTTCATTTGCAACCAAAATGTCACCATTTGAGTTGATGACTGGACGCAAGATGGTGCTTCCTCAGCATTTGCTCTACAGAACCCAAGAGCAAAAGTTGATAAATGCCTCCACAACTCATGAGTATGTGGAGAATTTAAGGAAACACCTTCAGCATGCTTTTGCCTATGCTCAGCGGAATCTAGAAAGATCAGCCGAGAGTATGAAGACCCACTATGACCTGAAAACTTCCAGGAAGGAATATCAGGTGGGGGACCGGGTCTATTTATACAATTTCCAAAGGAACCAGGCCAAACAGAGGAATTTTTTGCCTACATGGAAGGGACCCTTTGAGATTATAGACAAGATCTCCCCTGTGGCCTACAAGATCCGCACCCCCAAAGGCGGTTTGGCAGAGGGGGAAGACAAGTGGGTACATATAAACCAGTTGAAGTGTTGCCATCCCAGGCACACTCTGCAACAACTGGAGGAATCCTCTGGAATACTAGAGGGTACTGTCTCAGATTAATTCAGTTCTAACTTAAAATATCCTATATATCGCCTATCAAATTCTGAGTTTTTAAATGCAAAAAGAAATGTGCATGTTCATATGTTTTGACTATAAATTTATATGCCACCCCACTATATCAATGGTGGGGGAAAAATGTCTATGAATAGGTATTGCCGCTCTTCCTTTGTCATCCTAGGAGAAAGAAAACCTTGAGACTGGCCAGGGAGGACGATCTGGAGACCGGGAGCAGAGACGCAAGGGGCCCGGGGTACCGCCCAATCTTCCCATCAGGACCGGCGAGGAGAACCGATCGATCAGTACCGGATGGAGGAAAAGATGCAGAACTGTGCCATCTACCGGAAGAAGATGAGGGAAACATCCCAGATCTTGCGAGTTCCATCAGTGAAACAGAAAGGCCATCGCAAGAGGGGGGCTTGTGGGATGTTTTTACCCATGCATCCGAGCCCTACCACAAAAACTGTGCAGTACTGGTATTGAAAACATCATGATGGCCAGAGCTTCCCAGAAAATGTCCAGGGAAATACATGAAGAATAGGCTGCCACCCATTTTTGCCGATGTTATGGGCACAGAAGGGCACTGCCTAAAACCACCATTGGACTACCCACACAGTAGCCTGAAACCATTGGGAATGGCAATGCTGATTGCCAAAAGCAACCTAGAACAGTGGGGAATTCATTTCTTAAATCCCAAAAATGGTTGCATTACCAGTACTCACCACTATCAGAAAGCCGGCGTTTTAAAACAACACCAGACATTTGTGTAAAACTGAATAAATGAACCCAAAGCAGGCCAAAGAAAGACTTACTAAGAGGTGGATACAATGTAAAGTTATATTCTGAAGTGACTTGAAGGTTTATAACAAAACTGGCTGAGCTGTGGATTTCAGCAGTTTAAGTAAATTTGGACTGAAAGACACTAAAAATCTAAATGTTTAAAAGAAATGAGTGACCTACTTTTGAGTGTCACATAGGTTGCAATTGTTTAAATGTCATAGTTTTAAACTTAGAATCAGCATTCTAGCTGCATGTGTAAAAATTGTTAGTTTATTTGAATGCAGAAAACTGGCAGCCAAAGAGACATTTAGCTGAGGCCTGGCTTAAAAAGAGAGGGAATTTTGCCCACCAGCTACCCCCGACAGGAGTTGAGACTTGCACAACAGCTGTGTTCCCAGGCCTAGCTGCCTTTTTGCTGTTCCTACCAAAAGGGATATGACACTTCGCTGATTGAATTACTTGGGCTCTGCAGGAAATTGAACAAAGCCCTGTCCTGACTCAGGCAAATGTTTTATTGGGGGGGGTCGTAAAAGTGGCTTCCTCCTGGAAGGAAAGGGGAGGAGCACTGCCTGTGAGAGAAAGCTGGCTTGGCAGAACTGGAAAAAACAGAAATTCAACCTTGTGCTGGGGGGAAACCACACCCCTTTGGGGCCAGAACATAAATCTAAAAAGATGGATCATTCATAGAGCGGACTTGTGAAAATTTTATATGTGATATCATTATTCTTGTGATTTTTCGGTGCACATTTGAAGACGTGTTAGGACCCGGTGGAATGTTCAGGAGGGTTTTTAGCGGAAAAGAGGATATTACTCTAAATGTATGTATGTTAAAAATCTGACACTCCACCACCTAATGCTCACATGCTTTGCGAACATTTGTGTAAATGGGGGGACAAATCCAATATTGGTAACCCGACCAAAAAGTGAAATATGTTGCCATTTTTGAACCCAAGCTTCTAGAAACGACAGAATTGGAACAGGGGCTACCATCAGTAAATTCATGATGTGTGTATACAATGCCAAACAACTGTCTATCGTTTAAATATGTCTTTAGGTCAAATATAGATTGTGTGTAAAGTTGACAGGGGTGGGTTCTCTGTATCATAAACAGACCTCATCATGATGACACTTCATTTCATTCCCCCAATCAAGGGGAAGAGGAGGAAGTGGCCAATGACAAGTGGAGAGGGGTAGGGCCTAGAAAGCTAGCCTCTCCACCCACTTTCAAAACACATAAAAGCAGTCAGTCAGGACAGATAGGGACATTCTAACATAGAGACTTCAATCTATCCACCTTCAGAGACCAAGACTGTACTTCAGAATTTTTGCCATTTGCCAGAAAGCAGTGTTGTATCCAGAGAGAGACCAGCTGAACCGGAGACCGCTGTATCCGGACCCACAGACCTGATCAGAACCAGAGACCCAGACCAGACCAGCAGAGTAGAGCTGACCCAGATCACTGTGAAGTGCCGAGACCAGACCGGAGTCCAGTCCAAAACCTGACCAGATCCGCGGCGAGGCCTTATTCAAAAATATATTGTGAGTACCTAGCAGAACTGTGCAGAACCAATCTCTTAGTTAAAATAATATAATTCAATCTATTTTAATCTAACCAGAACTGCCTCCTAACTGTCACCTGTCATTTGCAAAGCTGTCACCTGTCATTTTCTATCATTTTCTATCTGCAAGCTGTAACCTGTCGCTTTGAACTTTTAAAATTTCAAATCCAAAAAACTACCTTTATTTAATCGTCCGTATCTCTGGAACCGTTTGGGCTAGGAACTTGTTTTAACTTTCCTCTGAAAGCTTAGAATCTCAAACTTTCAACAAGCCTAGAACCACCGACCTCCTACTCCTTATACTTTTGCCGTAATCACGATTCTCGCACTCGCGAATTTTACCGCGATTTGCGATTTGGTTAAAAATCCAGCCACGTGTGAAAACAGCAGCTTCCTTGCTTTCCTTGCTAAAAATTCGTTTGCCTCTTAAGAACCATCCCTGAATCATTGCTAGAGTGAGCCTGGACTAATATTAACTAGATACCACTCACCCTGAACCTCTAGAGGGAATCAAAAGCATTTTAGCATATTTTTCACTTCATTGCCAGCACATATAAAAGCATTTTGGGCCTGTGTTTCAAACTTCTGTAGTCTAAGCTTGCTGGGGTGAACTGAATTACATTTGATTGCATTTCTGAGAACTGTGTGCTTTCCTTCCATTTCCTTGCATTGCATAAAGGGGGAGTGGATTGCCAGAGAAAAGTGATTACATTGTTTTGTTGAAATCATATTGAGTATTTCTGTACTGCAATTTCATTCCACCTTGCATCCATTTGAAACCATAAAAGTATTGTTGCTATTTTATCCATCCTATAACCACTCATCATTGATTATAAAGAAGTGTGCTAGTGCCGGATTATCCATTATTGATTACTGCTCAGATTAAGTGTGATATTCAATTATTAATTTATTATAAAGTGTGATATATATATCTATTGTTTAAATTATCAAATAAACCTTTTAAACTTGCATAACAGAACTACTTCTTGGCTCAGTGGGGTCAGGGGGATTCCAAGAGAGGGGTGTTATATAGGGGTAGTCATCCAGAACGCATGAATGGACGTAAAGATATATCAATAAGGGTTTCCATTCAGTATCCCAACTAGGCCTTGACTTAGCTGTAGTGTTGAATTGAATCCTCTTACACTCTCCCATGCACTTGGCGTCCTCATTATCACTGGGCCTAGCAAGATCGTTGTTTTTGTTCCTCCTTGTTCCCCTCCCTTGCCTCGTCGCGCTGTGAAACACTTGTGTAAGAGTGCCATATAAATAAAATATCAATATTAATATCAATAAGGGTGTATTTTGTCAATGCCACTTTTAAAACCGGTAATATACCGCAAGTTCTTAAATATGTGGCAGTGACCCCCCTTTAAAAAAAAATAGGGTTTAGACCATAAGGAGGCGGCCAATCTGTGTCCAATTACTAATAAGCTATTTCTGTTAAAATTCATTGATAAAGTCGCAACACACAGCTCCAATCCCATCTGACAGCGGCTGGTATTCTACATAAGAAACAGTCAGGCTTTCAACGCTGTCATGGTACTGAGAGTGCACTATTAGATCTCCAAATACAAATGCTTGCCACATTGGAGAAGAGCAGATCGGGGCTGCTGGTCTTATTGGATTTGTCGGCAGCGTTCAATCTGCTCGAGCATGGAATTTTGTTGGAGGAATTGGTCTCTGTGGGTGAACTCTCTGAGAGTGCTGTTAAATGGTTCAAATCCTTTTTGGAAGGCCGTAAATGAAGGGTCTACTTCAACATCTGAATCGGAAACTATTCTTTGTGAAGTCCCCAAGGGGGCCTGTTTGTCCCCACTGCCTTTTAAAACATATATTGTCCCATTATGTAGGAAATTGGAAGAACTTGGTTTCTTTTTCACAAATTATGCCGATGACTTCCAGCTGCTTCCAGCTGCTGGTAGAGTTGAGTGGAAATCACGCAGCAGATCAAGAAAAGTGAAATCAGGTCTATCAGAGCATTCAAAGTTGGATGTCTTATAATTGGCTATGTTTGAATGCTACTACAACAGAGCTGATGATCTATGAATCACAACAAGCCAGAGACAGTTTAGAACAAATGTATGAATATTTTGCAAATTGAAGGTAGCCTGATAAAAGTGGCACCTAAAGTCAAAACACTTGGCACTTATATGGAGGCAAGTCTAGATGTGGGGGCCCATGTTGAAGCCATCTTAAAGAGTGCTATCAATTAAAAGTACTAAGACAGGTGGCTCCTTTAGTCTCTAAAGACAATCAGACCAAATTCGTCAGGGCTGTAATACATCCACGTCTGGATTATTGCAATGCCTTATTGAGTGGGGCCAATAAAGAAAATATCAAAAAACTACGGAGAGTCCGAGTAGTCCACTAAATGGGTTGGAACAAACCTATATCCGTAGCTCGGAGGGAGCTGCACTGGCTCTCAATTGCCGCAAGGAATTCTTTCAAAGTGCTGACAGTGTGCCACAAATGCAATTTTGGACTGGCCCCTCAATAGGTTAAAGAGAAGGTAGTCATTCATCACGCAAGGAGAGACCTTCGTTCTGCACAGACCTGTTACCTCAGGGTTGATCGCATAAAAAGGGATTGGGGAAATGGCAGTGATTTCCCTTTTTTAAGTGGCAAGGACTTGGAACGAATTGTCGTAGAGTCTCCGTAAGGGGGAGGATCATCTAGTTTTTAGAAAATTGTTGAAAACTAGTTTGTTTGAGTGATGGCACATACCAATTGCTTCCTGTGTTAATGTTTTCTCTGTGATAGCGCCTGGATGACTTCCGTCTTTGGCACTCTAGAAATTAAATAACATAACATAAAATAGGATGGGCTCTCCAATAACACTACACTCTCGAGTTTTCAGTCTCTCTGGCACCTTGCTAGGTAAGAGTCTCTCGCCCATGGCCCTGCAAGGCTTTATGCAACAGCTAAATGATGGAACCATTGCAAAAGCAGCAATGCGTTATTCATTCAGACATTAAGAGCCCTTCTTCCAAGAAGGAAAGTACAGAGTGTGGGGGTGAATACAATGTGAATATCAAAGTATGTAGGCCATATCGAAAGCCTCGTATGCTTAAATGTCCCAGATGATCATGAACAGAGTTCCAAAGGCAGAGACAGGGACAGAGATGATTTGACCTTCAGCCCTAGTCTTACAGCTGTAGTTTGCAGTTTGGAGCTTCTTAGAGACATGGACATAGATGGTTTGACCTTCAGCCCTAGTCTTACAGCTGTAGTTTGCAGTTTGGAGCTTCTTAGAGACATGGACATAGATAGTTTGACCTTCAGCCCTAGTCTTACAGCTGTAGTTTGCAGTTTGGAGCTTCTTGGGGTAAGAAAATCGAGGTGCCTGGGAGGTAGGTATTATTGAAATGTACAAAAGAAGGGTGAGTGTCTTGTTGGTAATACATCATTTGCACAATAGAGAGGTACTTCAATTGGATCATATTGACAACAGAGACCAACGAAAGGAAATGAGGCTGGTGTGAACATTCTGAATTCTGTAGAGCCTGTGTAAGAGAGACATGGTAAAAGCAGTTACCATAGTCTATTCTGAGCGAGATACAGACATTGTTATTTGTTAAACCATCGGGAAAGATCACGAAGAGCATGATTACATGTAAGGACATGTAGGACATGATATCAAGTAAGGTCAAAACGAACATGATTACAGGCAACGACAAATAGGACATGATATCAGGAAGGTCAGGAAGAACATTATTACAGACAAGGACATGTACGTTCTGACAACAGGAAGTACAGAAAGAACATGAATACTGGCAAGGACGAATAGCCATTATGCAAGAAAGGACAGGAAGACCCTGATCACTGCAAGAGCAAGTAGAACGTGGTGTCAGATAAAGACAAGCAGGGAATAATGACATGCAAAGTCAAGTGGAGTATGAAATAAAACAAGATATCAGCCAAGGGCATGTGGAAGATGACTGCTGGCAGGGGCAGGAAGCACATGATATCAAGCATAATGCCAGTCAATGATAAACAGGACATGATGTCAGGCAGGGAGAAGAGGGCCATGTTTGTTGGTTTATTATTAATTTATAAAGTTAATGTTAACAGGCCAGGACAAGTAGGGATTAATGTAGGTAAGGGTAAATAGGTCCTGGTATCAGGTAAGGAACCCTAGGACACGAAGGTATAAATGAACACAGATACATTACTCTCTCCTGATGTGGGGCTGTGTTGTACCCACCCTATCCACCTGCGGAGCCCAAACTTTGACCTTTCCCACAGTCAGATTTAGACCATCCCAAGACAATCAGGGTCTTACCCTGCCCATGCAAGAACGAGATCTTGTGACTTGTCCTCTCACCATCGTTTCTTAGCAAGCGAAGAGGTCCGTGGCAGGGAAGATCCCTACAATTGCTGATTAGTTTTCCTCTCCAGCAAGCACCTTTGTGGCACTCCCGGAAAGGGACCAGCCAATGCAGCAGTTATTTAAAAAGCAGCAGTCGGATGTAGGAGCTTATAAGGAGTTAGGACTGTAATTAGAACAGATTGTATGTCTAAGCTAATGATATTTAACTTGTAGGATTCGCCAACTAACAGAAAGCAGCAGGACAACTAGGTCACGCGTTAGTCTCCTGCCTAAGTCCATTCTAGAGTGTCATTTCTTGCCTGGTACTAGAACACAGGCTGTCAAGGCCCCAAGCTTCCAAGCGCAGGAGTGGTACGAATGAACCACCCCGCTGCAGTTTTGCACCTGCAAGACTAGGCTTACACACGCCTCTGCGACCCCAGTAGGGAAGGAGGGTAAGGGACACGTTGATTGGATAGGTACGGGTGATGAGGGTAACCGGAAAGAGGGTTAGGGCAAGGTAGTGGATGGGTTGGGGCACATAGGGTAAAGCTAACAACTGTACAGGATAAACATGCACCACATGCATACATTCCCCACTGTATTCAACAACATGCAACACAAGATAACCAGTAAAGCACTTTACTTTACTTTGTGAGTGCTGGCCTCCTGCCTGCGAACTCTCAAGTCCGGCAACTGGAGCAATTCAAATGATGCAAAAAGAGCTTGTATTAGTAATTGCACGGTATGCCGCATGTGGCTCATAAAAGTACATACAGCTGTGCATGCAGCTATGACTGGTGACACCCCCCAGGGCAAGGTTCATGCAGGTTCATGCAATACGGTTGTCTAAGGCTTTTCCAGGATTAGAAGGCGTCTATTTGCACCATGCCAGCTAGCAAAGGTTAATGCATGTGTTGTTACACATGCAAATCCTTTCTGGCCGCAGGTGGCTTAATACATGCAGCAATAGTGATCCCCTGCACGTGGCTAAAGATATGCGACTCCTGAATGTGGCCGCACATGGCAAAAGCTGCAGTTCGTTAAGGGTTAACCACACATGCTTAAAAGCATGTGGTTCGTGAAGGGTTACTGCCTGTGTCGTTCAATGTAGTGTAAGTAGCCAGCCGCCCTTGGCTCTAATACTCATGCATGCAGGGCAATGCTCGCGGAATTCAGTCACTGTCTAAATGGGTTGCCGGTGAGCATTTCATGCAAAAGCGTGGTCGCTGCAGGCAACAAGGTGCAAGGCACACTAAGCTTTTATGAGGTCAGGGGGACGTAGTCTGTTTGGGTTGTGCCCCCTGTGCGTGTTTCCTTGATGCTGCGCATGCTTCTCTGGTGCTCTGCTCCCCCCCTTTGCCTCAGTGCTACTTATCTTTTGCCAGCGAAGGGCCAGAATGAATTTTCCTTGGGGCGTGGCCCCTCGTATTGATCCTCTTGGCCAGAGCTCTTCTTCTTCTTCTTCTTCTTAATTATCGAAAGCGTGGGCGGACCCACGCAGGCGCTTCCCCATCCTATAGGATGATGTGCACCATACCCACTAATTATTATTTGGCTCCATTTAAGCTCACAACTCCTCCCACCTCCCCGTCTGCCTCACAAAATCCAACATCACACTATTCCTTCTCCTGCCTCCCTCCCCATCACCTCCCAGTATAATCGTCTCATTCAGCTCAGCCACACCCAACGCAGTCAACCGAACCCTCATGAATTCTCTCTCCGTAACATGTCTTTCACACCTAATCAAAAAATGTCCCACCGTTTCAGGCACCCCACACACCATACAGTCCCTTGATTCACGCTTCCCTATTCGAAATAGACAGTCATTCAGCCCCACATGACCTATCCTCAACCGATTCAGCATCACCTCCTCCCCCCTCCTCCATTCTGAACTCCCTGCATCCACCTTCACTGACACTTTCCCACGAACACCGAACATCCACCTGCCCTTCACCCCATTCACCCACCTCTCCTGCCACTCATCCAGGACCCGTCTCATCATCACAGCTTTCACCTCATCCACACTCAAAGGCAACCTCACATCAATCGCTCCCCTCCTCATACCCTCACCCGCCACCAGATCCACCAACTCATTTCCCAAAATGCCACTGTGACTGGGAACCCACGCCAACTCCAGATCCATACCCTCGCGCACACACCGATCAATCTTCATCCTAATGTCCAAAATCACATCCTTCCTATCACCATCCCCTGCCACAATCGCCTGTAACCCACTCAATGAATCTGAGAACACCACCACTTTCTCATACCCCAACTCATACACCCTGTCAATCACCATTGCAATCGCCACCAACTCAGCCGTACAAATAGACACATCATTCGTCAGTCGTCCTATTTTATAATCCCCAATGCTTTCTAGATAAAACGCCATTCCCACTCTCCCAGATATAGGATCCTTTGAACCATCCGTAAACACCTTGTATCCTTCCTTTCCTGCCACATACTCCTGACCCAAAGCTTTGATCTCACCCCGCATACCTCTCTTCTTTGATACCACATTCGCCAACTCCAAACACACCTTTGGAGATCTCATCATCCACCTCGGCCTTCTCTCCAAATCCGTATCTACCACAATCATCAAATCACCCACACCCCACTGCACTCCCTTCTCCCACATGTGAAACCCAAAAGTGCCCCCCTTCCTCCTCCACCGATCCCTGTAATAGTCAAACCTCCAATTATACTTCAAACATTCACGCACCGGATGAGCCACACTCTTCGCACTACACTTCACCCACCATCTCATATTTAACGCATCCCTCCTCAACCCCAATGGCATCTCTCCCACAAGCACCTGAACCGCATTCACTGGGGAGGACCTCATCACACCCGAACACACTCTCAATGCCCTCGCCTGTACTCTATCTAACCGCAACTTCTGACTCGACGTATAACCCACTGACACCTGACACCCAAAATCCATCACACTCAAAATCAACCCCTTGTACAACATTCGTAAACACTTCTGTTGCGCACCCCATTCTTTCCCAGTCACCGCCCTCAACAAATTCATCCTACGTTTACACTTATCCACCACACCATCCACTTGCATATTCCAATTCAACTTTCTATCCAGAATCACCCCTAAGTACCGAAACTCTTCCACGCTCTTCACCCTCACACCTTTCAAAACCAAATTCAACTCCTGCTGCACTCTTTTCCTTGAGAACACCATACTCACACTCTTATCCACAGACACAGAGAAACCCCATTTCCCACACCACTCCTCCATGCGTACAATCGCAGCTTGCAACCGTCTCTGTACCAACAACAAACACTGCCCTCTTACCCAGACCACACCATCATCCGCGAAGAAATCCACCTGACACCCAATTCCCGCCAAAGCTCGAATCAATCCATCCACCATCGCATTAAACAACATCGCACTAATCACACTCCCCTGCGGTGTCCCATTCTCCATCTTCCAAACTTCAGACAGTACCCCCCTCACTCTCACCTGAAATGTCCTATCAGCCAAGAATGCCTTGATCCACCGAAACATTCTTCCCTTCACACCCATCTCCAACAGTCTCACTAACAGCCCTCCCTTCCACACCATATCATACGCCTTCTCTAAATCCAAAAAGAACGCTCCCACCAACTCTCCATCACATAATGCCTCCTCCACCCCAGTCACTAATCTCACTAATGGATCAGCCACCGACCGATTCCTCCTGAACCCACTCTGAAAGTCACTCAAACATCCATTCGACTCCAAATAAAACCCCAATCGCTCAACCACCATCCGTTCCATAACCTTACACAACACAACAGTCAACGCAATCGGTCTATATGACTTACACTCTGTAGGAACCTTGCCACCCTTCAAAATCGCCATTACAATCGCTCTTTTCCACATCTTCGGCAAAACTCCATTCTCCCAGATCTCATTAAACAACGCTAATACCTCCAACTTACATTCCTCAGGCAACTTCTCCAAAGATACATACATAATTCCATCCACCCCAGGGCTAGACCACTTCCCCTTCCGAATCGCTCCATCCAACTCTACCATCGAAAATGAAACCTCATATGGCCAGAGCTCTTGCTGATGCGACTGCTCTGGTCAAGTTCTCAAGCACAAGCCCTCTGCTTTTGCTTTTGCGCATGCGCACGCACATGCCACTCCCAGCATGGCTTGATATCTGTAGTTCGTGGCCTGGAGGCTGCTGGGAAATGTAGTTTACAGGTCTTTTCTCCTGCAATGAGGGCAAAGAAGCCTTTTATAAGGCTGCAATGTTTTTCCTGGCTTTTGTTTTGTTTGCTTTCTTGGCTGCCTTTACCTGGAGCATGTGTGGTTGCCCTTTGCATCCACTCCCACACCCAACACACACACACTCACACTCTGTGCCCTGACAGTACTTTGCCCCGCACGGAAGGACCTGGGTTTGGGTTTTTCATCATTCGACGCATGATCGTTGTCGAATGCTTTAATCAATCTAGGAGCATGGACATTCTGTGCTGGTTCCCAGGACCAATCTTCTGGGCCATAACCTGCCCAGTCTACGAAATAGTAAAGTCCATCTTTACATTACTTCGTACTCTGGATGATCTTGTACCAATATAGGTGGCGGTCCCACAGTGCGAATCGAGGCTCGAGCTGGTTTCAACAATAATACATGAAAGGTGGGATGAATTTTCATTTGACTGGGCAAAGCTAACCTCACTGCCACTGGATAAACTATATCTTTTATGGTGAACAGACCCAAATAGTGCAGCTGCAGTTTACGGGGGCTTTGCATTCTGGTATTTTGGGTGGATAACCAAACTCGATCTCCTTGTTTATACTGTGGATTGTCACGTTGCTTCCTATCTGCGTATTGCTTGTAAGTTTGTTTTGCTAGGTTTAGGTTATTTTGAATGTCTCTCCAAATCTGTTGCATGTGAGTTTGTTGTCCTACCAATGTGGGTAAATCTACTTGAGGGATGACTGGCGCTGTGGGCAAAACCCGTGGATGAAACCCATATACCCCAATAAACAGAGTGTGTTTCATAGAGCTGTGCACAGTATTATTAGAAGCTATCTCAGCTAACCAGACATACCGGACCCACAGCATCTCGGCATTAGTTGCACAGCACCGTAAATATTGCTCAAGCCCCTGGTGTACTTTTCCAGTCTGCCCATCATTTTCTGGATGGTATCCTGATGACAGACTGACTTCCATAACAATGAATTTGCAAAATGCTCGCCAAAACTGCAACGTGAATCGTGGACCTCTGTTGGTGATAACAGATGTGGGTAAGCCGTGTAGCCATACCACTTTATGTAAGAATAGCTCTGCCACTTCTAACGCCGTGAGGATCCCCATACACGGAATGAAGTGGCTCATTTTAGTGAGTGAATCCACGGTGAACAAGTTCGAGGTGTACCTTTGGATCGTTTTAGTCCCACGATCAAATCCATAGTGATTGTATGCCATGGGGCCAGTGGAGTGGGCAGTAGTTGAAGCAGCCCGCCGGCTTTTGATGACTGGCCTTTGCCTACCACAGGTGTCCCAATCAGACACGTACATCCGCACATCCCGGAGTAAAGTGAGCCACCAGAAATGTCGAGCCACATTTTTTGGAGTTTTAGTGACACCTGGATGCCTGGCTAGTGAGGCATCATGGCACCATTGCATGACCTCCTTTCTTAGTGCAACTGTGGGTAGGTATAGGGAATTGGCATAATACCAGAGACCACTTACCAGCGTGTGCTGGTGGCCTTCAGTAAACCAGTCTTGCAAGTCCCTGGTTGACATGGCTTTTAATACATCCTCAAAGATGTTAGGTCTTCCTACCACTCCAATGATATGAGCTGCTGGGACGATAAGATGAGCTTCACTCACCCCTTTTTCCTCCGGTTCAGGATATCGTGATAGAATGTCTGCTATTTCATTGTCTGTCTCTGGGTGATATGTGATGAGAAAATCAAAGTCTGCAAAGTATAGCACCCACTGCAGCTGACAAGGACTGAGTGTTTTTGCAGTTTTAATAAACTATAGATTCCGGTGATCGGTCATGACCGTGACCGTGTGACGAGCTCCTATGGGATAGTGTCTCCATTCATCAAACATGGATTTCACCGCTAGTAATTCACGATCTGCTATAGTGTAGTTAGCCTCTGCTGGAAGCAATTTAAGGGAATGGTAGGCCACTGGGTGTAACAAGTCTTTCTTAGCATCTCGCAAAGAGAGAACTGCTCCTAGCGGATAACTTGATGCATCTGTCTGAACCACAAAAGGCTGGGCTAGGTCTGGGTGTCTGAGCGCTGGTGTGGAAGTAAATGCCAACTTGAGTTGCTGGAAACCACGCTCAGCAGAATCGACCCACAAGAACACTTGTCCATTTCTGAGTAACGCAGTGATCGGGGTTACCAACTCAGAAAAATTCTTAATGAAGCATCAGTAAAAGTTAGCGAGCCCTAAAAGGATTGCACTTCCTTAGCTGATGTGGGAGTTGGCCACTCCAAGTCTGCTTGCACTTTCCTGTCCATCTGTACCCCTGACGGAGCCAAAAAGTAGCTGAGGAACTCCACTATGGTACGGTAAAACTCACATTTCTCTAGTTTAGCAAACAGGTTATGTTCTCTAAAACGTTGTAGCACTTGCTGTTGTTTAATGTGTTCTTGCGTGTTCCTGGAATATATTGGTATGTCATCAATATATACCACGGCGAACATGTATAGGTATTTGCGAAGGACTTTGTCAAGGAAATGCTGGAAGGCCGCGGGTGCATTACAAAGACCAAATGGCATGACCTGGTACTCGTAGAGGCCAAATTTGGTTTGAAGTGCCATTTTCTACTCATCTCCGGCCCGTACTCAAACCAGGTGGTACGCACATTTGAGGTCTATCTTAGTGTAAATAACTGCGCCACGTACCTGATCCAACAAAGCCGGGGTCAAGGGCAATGGTACCGGTTCTTCACTGTGATGCAGTTAAATCCATTGTAGTCAATGCAAGTTCTAAAGTCACTGGTCTTCTTAGGCACAAAGAAGAGTGGCAACGAGATGGGAGAGTTGGAATGCCTGATGAACCCACTAAGTAAGTGTGTATCGATGTACTCCTTTAAGTGTGCTGTTTCAGCCTCTGTGAGGGCATACACATGACTACATGGTAGTACTGCTCCTGGCCCCAAGTCTATGCAGCAATCGAACGATCGATGATGTGTAAAGTTTCCACAGCTTGTTTACTGAATACATCCCTGTACTCTAAGTACTCTAACCGCAAATCATCCAGTTCAGGTGTTTCCACTTATATGACGGATGGCTCGGGTATGGGCTTCTGGACTACAGACAATGAGTGTTCCATATTTACACAATGCATTAAACAGTAAGGTGAGGACAGAGTAACAATGCCCTCAAACCAAATCACCTGAGGGATGTGTTTGCGGAAACAGGGAAGCCCCAAAATAATGCCAAACTGTGGCGCTGCTATGAGGTCAAACTGTACCTCCTCGAGATGATTTTTCGGGCAATGTAGAGTAAGAACCTGGGTACACTGGGTTATGGGCCCAGAACATAACATAGTACCATTAACCGCCCGCACAGCTTCTGGAGACTTTTTTTTAACTCAAGTGTACCCCCAACTTGGCAGCATATGCAATGTCCATGAAGTTTCCTGAGGCTCCAGAATCTAGCAGCAAGGTAACCCAGACTTCCTGACCAAGAAAACCTAAATATCCAGACAATGTGATGTGTGGAACATAATTGACAAAACCTATAACTGGGGCTGCTTCAAATTCCTGACTCGACTGTACGACCCCTACAACTACAGAGCTGAGGTGGTTCCCTGCTTCTTGGGCTTGGTAGGGCACTCCTTGACAAAGTGACCTGTGGCCCCGCAACACAAGCATTGCCCTTCTTTTCACCAAGGCTCTTTTTCCTCTTTGGTGAGTGGGCCCCGGGTTGAACCAATCTGCAAAGGCGCTTCCCCAAGTGCCTTTTCAGTTAGTTGTGTAGTTCGAGACTGATAGAGTCTGGTGATTGGTTGCAGGTCCCCTCTCTTTTTGTCCCCCCACCGTTCTGCCTGCCGATGATCGAGACACAGTGCAAGGTCAAACATTGGAGGGCAATCACGGGGCTGCGGGTCTACCTGTGCTATAAGATCTTTTAACTTGTCCCACAACCCTTGGTAGAAGAAAGACATTCTTTTCTCTCAGGACCACTCGGTCACAATTGAATTGGGTGCGTACATTATGAGTTGCTTGCTACCCTGTCGTAGGCTTAGTAACTCCCTGTCCTTACACAAAGCAGCAGCTCTACGATTAAAGATTTTCCCAAACTCCCCCAAGAATTCGTCCGAGTCATACAGTATCCCATCGCCCCTCAACACTCGGGGGTTTGCCCAAGCCGCTGCATCCCCGCTCAGGTATGAAATAACGAAAGCTGTCCTAGCTTAGGTAGATCGAAAGGCTGCGGGCTTGGTGAGAAAGTGAAGGCGACACTGGGTCAAGAATGTCTGGAATTTCTGGAGATCTCCGTGTACCTTTCAGGCGGGGCTAAAGGAATCACGGGCTCTGGAGTTACCTGTACTTGTACCGGGATGGGGGTGGAGGTTTCCCCAGGGAGCGGGGCAGTCTGTGCAGTTAAACTATGCATCTGAGTTGCCTAGGTGGTGTATTCCTGCCTGGTGGCGTCAAGCTCGGCCTGCAGGTCTTGTAGAACTTTAGTAACATCATCCATGACTAGGCCGGGTCGTGACACTTATGCGCCTGCTATACGTGGGCTTGTGCTTCTGTCAAGGCTCCAAGCTTCCAAGCGCAGGAGTGGTAAGAACCAACCACATCCACTGCAGTCTTGGCCCATGCAAGACTAGGCTTACACAGGCCTCCGCAACCCCAGTAGGGAAGGATGGTAAGGTACACATTGATTGGATAGGTACAGGTGATGAGGGTAACCGGAAAGAGGGTTAGGGCAAGGTAATGGATGAGTTGGGGGACGTAGGGTAACAACTGTACAGTATAAACATGCACCCACATGTTTACATTCCCCACTGTATTCAATGACATGTAACACAAGTGACACCAATAAAGCACTTACTTAGCTCTGGTTGTGAGTGCGGGCTTTCTGCCTGCACACTCTCAGGTCAGGTAACTGGAGCAGTTCAAGTGCTGCAAAGAGAGCTTGTATTAGTGATTACACGGTATGCTGCGCGTGGCTCACAAAAGTACATACAGCTGTGTATGCCTCTATAACTGGTGACCCCCACCAGGGCAAGGTTCATGCAGGTTCATGCAATATGGGTGTCTAAGGCCTTTGCCACCATTAGAAGGCGTCTATTTGCACCATGCCATCTTACAAAGTTAAATGCACGTGTTGTTACAAATGAAATCCTTTCTGGCCGCAAGTGGCTTAATACATGCAAAAATAGCGATCCGCCGCACGTGGCTAAAAATAT
The DNA here is from genome assembly GCF_040938575.1 of Ambystoma mexicanum. Lineage (NCBI taxonomy): Eukaryota > Metazoa > Chordata > Amphibia > Caudata > Ambystomatidae > Ambystoma > Ambystoma mexicanum. Next base: position 1,328,684,930 of record NC_090924.1, read on the forward strand.
GCGACTCCTAAATGTGGTCGCACGTGGCAAAATCTGCAGGATGTTATGGGTTAACCACACATGCTTAAAAGCATGCGGTTCGCGAAGGGTTACTGCCTGTAGCGTTGAATGCAGCGTAAGTAGCTAGCCGCAGATTGCTCTAATACTCAATGCTTGAGGCATTCAGTGACTGTCTAAATGGGTTGCCAGTGAGCGTTTCATACGGAAGTGTGGTTGCTGCAAGCAACAAGGTGCAAGGCACACTTAGCTTTTATGAGGGCAGGGGGACGCGGTCTGTTTGGGCTTTGCCCCCTGCGCGTAATCCCCTGGTGCTGTGCGTGCTTCTCTGATACTGCGTGTGCTTCTCTGGTGCTCCACACCAGTGCTACTTACCTTTTGGCAGCGAGGGGCCAGAATGAAGTTACCTTGGGGAGTGGCCCCTCGCGTTGATCCCCTTGGCCGAAGCTCTTGCTGATGCGACTGCTCTGGTCGAGTTCTCAAGCACAAGCCCTGTGCTTTCGCTTTTCCACATGCACGTATACATGCCACTCCCAGCGTGGCTTGATTCTGTAGTTCCTGGCCCGGAGGCTGTAGTTTGCAGGTATTTTCTCCTGCAATGAGGGCAAAGAAGCCTTTTATAAGGCTGCAATGTTTTCATTGGCTTTTGTTCTGTCAGCTTTCTTGGCTGCCCTTGCCTGGAACCTTTGTGGTTGCCCCTTGCACCCACTCCCACACCCAACACACACACACACTCACACTCTGTGGCCTGACACAGGCATTTAAAGCTGCAGTGGAATCTCCGCAGTCAGTAAAGGGGTGCGTTGTTAGCCCCTTGTCACCCGGAGATCGTCGTCTTTTGGATGTTTGGCCAGAAGCCCTCAGCGCAGACAGTGTCTGCAAAAAGTGAACTAAGAAATCATCAAGTATGCCACTTTATAGATTCTTCTGCCGTTAATCAGGTGCCAGTAAATATTCCCCGGACAGTGGAAGACCATGAAAGTAATATCATAGATGTATTGCGAAGCAAACATAGCATAGACACGGCTGTGGTTATAGATGCATTGCAGGGCAGTCATAGCTTAGATTTGACTTCTGACTCACCTCCTAAGTCTGATCTACAAGTGTATCAGGATCAGCATGAGAAAGTCCTCTGTGAATCACCAAAAGGTGAAACAGACAACCTTAATATAGCAGTGGGCAAAGCTATGGGACATCCCTTTAATAGTTGGATCCTGTCATTGTTGAAGGAAGCCCTTGCCGCTATGGATCAGGATAAGAAGGGATGGAATCTGGCCACTAGCTGCCAGTCTGTTCAAGAGAGGATTATTCCTGACCAGGATACATAGGAAATGGTTATGGATTTCCAAAACTGGATTGCCACTTTTGATTATATAACGCCTCAGCTGTGTAGGATGGATAAAGAGTGCCAAACAGACCAATTGATTGCCCCAAAAACTGTCAATAAGGCGGAAGCGATCTGACAAACTGAGCGGGAATGATCTAGTAACCCTTTGTTGTTGCCTCTTGAACCCGCCGTAAGTCCTACCATTTCACAAGGCTTTGGTGGTAGCATAATCTCCTCACCGGGTCTTATTCCCTCGGTTGGCAAGGTGGCAACCAATTGCGGACAGTCATTAGTGAGAACCAACCAATTGCGGACAGTCATTAGTGAGAACATTGTCGTAAAGAACAATTCTCTGTGCTTTGATTATGATTATTATTATTATTATTATTATTACTATCATTATTATTATTATATCTAAAAGGATTGCAGATAAAAGGAACATGGTCATTGTGAATGAAAATAACACAAAGGGCATTGAGCCGAGAGAGGTCCTTCGGAATAAGGCATGGTTGCAGTGTAAAACAGAGGGGGGGGGGAGTTATATCAGAACCCGAGATCTGAGATTTGTTCAGAGGGTTCAAATTAAAGAATGGACTTCAAAACACGGCCCAGGATTGCATTGTCATCAGAAGTTTCTCTGGCAATGTCCCTGCTTTTCTTGACTGCTGCCATTCATTAGCAAAGATGGCCTCCACCCCGAGTCTTAGAATTGTAATTGACTGATTTTCTGTGTTTTACCTTTGTTGTTTTTCGTTTGATGCATGATTTTCATGATTAATGTCTTGCTTGTTAAGCCTTTTGTTTTTATGTGCCCCCGTAAGCCTCCAGGTCATTGGTTGCGCATTATAAAAAAAGTAAATAAAACACAGTGGGACCAGGGGAGTTGCTAGGTCTGGAAAAGACCCGGGGCTAAGCTGATGTCGGAACTGTTGGGACTGGGGGCTAGCTAGTCTTTTGGCTGTAGCTCCTGAGATTCTATCCGGGGCTACAACCAAAAGATCAGGGGCTATAGCCCCCTAAACCCCCCCCCCTAGCAATGCCCCTGAGTGGGACATTGAACTGCACTTTGTGTTAAGTAGTTTCTTCCCTGAGTTTAAAAACACGTGCTTATTCCACAATCTCCTGCATGTGATCACTGTTGGTAAACTCAACCCTTTTTGTGTAAAACTGTGACTATAATGGGCTTGAAGGTTGCTGGAGAGCAGTGCCATACATGCCAACATGACCCGTGCCATTTCTGTTTTTCTTTGCATTCTGACACTTGTAGTCCTGCATTTTCATTTAATACATGGAAGACTACAAATCCCAGTCCAAAGAAAATACAAAGCGGCAATATGGGAAATGCCCCCCTTTTTTATCTAATATCAGAAGCCCTTGCAGAAGAACATTGAGTTGATGTGAAGACACTGTGGGAGCGGCGGTTGGGAATTGGTCGCTAGGGCTGAAGTGCGGCCGGCATGTTTCAGGAAGGTGGTTGGGCTGTTGAGAGGTGTTGCGCGGATGGTGGATGTGTTTGGTAGTGGCGGGTAGTTGGCGGAGCTTGGGACGGGGTGTGAGTTGGTGGGGGGCGTTTGTTTGCGGTAGGGTAGCTGGTGGTGTGGAATTGGGGGTTGTGGTTGCTTGTGGTTAGGTGGCTGGTGGTTTGTGTGGAAGTGTGGGTGTCGCTTGGCTTGGTCGCGGTGGGTGGGCGGCGTCGCGCGGTGCCTCGCCTGAAGCGCATGTGTAGGCGTACGGGCCGGGGTCTCGCGGGTCTGCGCGCCAGTCTCTGGGGCTCGCTGGGTGGTGTTTTGAGTGGTGGGGGGTGTGTGTTTGCGGTAGGGTGGCTGGTGGTGTTGGATTGGGGGTGTGGTTGTTTGTGGTTGGGTAGCTGGTGGTTTGTGTGGAAGTGTGGCCTGTATGTTGATTGGTGGGGTTGGTGCACATCATCCTTTAGGATGGGGAAGCGCCTGCGTGGGTCCGCCCACGCATTCGATAATTAAGAAGAAGGAGTTAATGTGAATGTTTATGTTTCATGCTCTGATGGAGGCATGTATCTTCTTAGGCAGTAGGTTCTACCAGAGACTGTTCCTATCCTCCATTGGATGCTCGTATCTAAATCCCTGCCTGTTCACCATGTCAACAGCTGGAGACCTTGCTATGGGGTACGGGGGCATCTGAGGGGGCTATAGCCCCCGGTCTTTTGGTTGTAGCATGAGATTGAAGCTCAGGGGTTACAACCAAAAAGGATAGCTACCTCCGAGTCCCCGTAGCACCAGATCTTTTCCAGACCCAGCAACACCCAGTCATACTAATAGGTCTGTGCTAACTGCACTGCGGCTCATAAAAAAACAGAGAATGCCATCCCGGTATTGACCAAATTAATAGTTATAAACATACACATTGTGTAGATTACCAAGGCTACGGTTTTACTAGCAGCACATGTCCACGGTATTCTGGATCTCTGGGGCCAACTCACAAACATGTTCTTTTACACTCATGTGCCAAGGGCATTTACAAATGGTAGAAATGGCTGCATTCTGCAGTGGTGGATTCGCAAATGTGAATCTACCTGCACAAATACTTTTGCATACTCGTAGTCTCCCCACCAGCAGCCTGCGGCCGATCCACAGCGGCGATTGCCACATCGCAGGGTGCATCCCTAATCAATAAAGGGGCGGGCCTACGGATGCTTCAGTCTCACTGTCTGTTTCCCCTTTGCCTCGTTTCCCCTGTCCCAGGCAACATGCAGTGGAAAGTTCGATGCAGAAAGCGGCCTCCGAAGAGCACACAGTGCAACGGTGAACAGTGCAAATAGTGCAATCAGTGAAAGTATAGCGAAGCTCAAAGTTCATGTAAAGGGTGCACCTGAATCAACTTTTACAGTCTGAGGGCGTTTGCAAAATAGTATTTTATTTATTTTATCTGGTTGCTTATAGCGCGCCAAGCCCAAAGGCATCTGGGTGCTCACTTACACAAAAGGATACAATTATTACTCAGGTTGCAATCAGAATATAGTCATGAAGCATAATATATACTGTTTAAGCGTTATGATATGATAGGTTATTTATAACGCACTTAATATCCAGAAGTTTCTAAGTGCGGACCCGGGGTTTGAACCTGTGTTGTTCTGTGATGTCTTACTGCCAAGGTGAGCACATTGCCGCTGAGCTATCCACCCGAGACTACTGCGAGATACATTATGATGGTATCAGGTAATATTATCTCCATCAATATCGCCATATATATGGTCGTGGGGTAAGGACATAGGTGATATTAGTGGGGATCATTTATGGCGTTATTGGGACCAGGTGTTGCAGGGGCGATATTTTTGTATGCCGATATTTTTGCAGGGATATAACACATGGAACCATTATGATACATTATTTTCACGGTTGCATATAGGCATTCGAGGATGAATGGTGGGATTTTGATAAGTACAGCAATTGGACTGGCAGGGTGTTCCACAGCTTGCTGGCAATTGTGGGAAAGCTGCTGGCACCCACTTTTTGGAACTTGTATCTTGGGGTGGTGAGGAGGTGCATGTAGGCTGCTCTTGTAGGCCTAGCAGGGTGTGGTTTAGAGATTATATCTGACAGGTAAGCAGGGGCTGCCCGGTGAAAACATGTGTGTGTGTGTGTGTCAAGGTGAGTGTTTTGAACATGATTCGTTCTTATATCAGTAGCCAGTGGAGTTTTTGTCTAGTTGCAGAGATAAGTGCTGATCTGAGCACTGCTCTGAGGGCGTTATTTAACAGATGTTATAGGTCTTCGTGCCGGCATATCACGTGTTACAATGGTCAAGTCGGGTCAGGACTAGGGCTCTGGCCAACGTAATACAGCTGTCAGGTGATAGAAATGGTCTGCATGCATTGATGAGTTTGCAAGTATAGGTTGCAGCTGAGGTAGTGGTGTTTACTTGTTTTGAGAGAGTGAGGGAAGAGTCCAAATAAAAACCCAGAGATTTTACCTCGTTAGAGACTATGATGGTGTTACCATCAATGTTAAATGATTTGAAGGCATCATTAAGTTTGGCAAGCCTGAGTTGAGAGCCTATGAGGAGCAGCTTGGCCTTGCCGTCGTTCAAGCACAACCCGTTTTGCACCATCTATGCTTGGATGGATAGGTAGATGGCATTGAGTGTGCAGTGGTGGTGTCGTGGTACCCTGTGATAGGTATGAGGACTTGGGTGTCGTCTGCATAGTTAGTGTAGGTGAAACAGGGGATTTGTAAAGATATTATACAAAGTATGAGATACGCATGATCCTTGGGGTACTCCACACGAGACAATGGTACTAGGTGCTTCCGCCTTGGGGGAGAAGACTTTCATTGTTCTATCTGTTAGGAAAGATGTTATTCATTGTGTGGCATTGGGGGAGAAATGTGCGGCCGAGGACAGGTGCTTGCATAGGATATTGTGATCCACAAGATCGAATGCAGCCGAGAGGTCCATTAGAAGGAGCAGGGCTAACTTCCCTTTATCTTTTAAGTCGTCTGTTTGGATTTTTAAGTCCAGGAGTGCTGTTTCCATCACATGTCTCTGGTGGAATCCAGACTGTCTTAGCCCAAGGATGTTATTAACTTCAAGGTATTTCTGAATTTGAAGGTAGGCTACTATGTCTAACATTTTTAGTAGAAATGGAACTGTCGTTATTGGACGATAGTTCGTAGGTATGTTTGGGTCGAGGGTAGGTTTTTACAGTAATGTTAATACCCAAGTGTTTTTTTAAGTCTGGGGGAACGCAGTTGTTTTTGCACGAGGCATTGATGAGATTGGTGATGAATGGGGTGAGTTGGGGTGCGCAGTCCTTGATGACTGATGGCAGGCAGGGGTCACCTTGGCACCTTGATGGTTTTAGGCTTGAGATGATTTGGAGAACCTCAGCGTGAATGACCTCAGTGAATTCGGATTGAGGCACTTCAGTGTTATTTGGGGTTTTTGCATGGTGACTGAGAGGGTCAGTGAGATTAGCTAGGGTTTTCCTTTTTGCTTCATTTTTTGACTGGAGTTGAGTGATTTTGTCAAGGAGAGCGTTCTGTATGTTCAGACCCCAGCTTGCATCCTTGTTGCAGTTTTCCACAGGGGGAATGGGGATTCTAGTTTTCTAAGGATAGAAGAACATTTCCTTTGTTTTTGAGTTTGCCTTGGTAATTCTGTCATTGTACAGTGAACTTTTTGTTAGGGGGACTTGTTGTTTGTATACACAGGCAACATTGTCGAAAGTATTTTTATTTAGTTTGGTAGGTGATTTTTTCCAGAGAGATTCAGCCTTTCTCTTTGCTTTTCTTATTGCTTTTAGGGTGGGAGTGAACCACCCATTTAAGTGAGAAGGTTGTTTGGCTTTGTGTAAGGCAAGAGGCACCAGTTGGTCCATGGGTGAAAGTATCATTTGGTCATTTTTGTCGGATCAGGATTACTGTGTGTTGAATTGCTAGGATAGGTTGCAATAACGGTAGTGGGTTATTGGCAGTTGTATTTATTTCTAGATGGGGCAGCTGGGACTTGATTTAGGAGGTTAGTCCAGCTAATCTTGATATTGACATTAAATGTTATCAGATGGTGATCTGACTATGGGTAGGGAGCGTTGGATATGATGGCCGAGTTGCAGTTGATATCTACCAGCTAGTCAAGTATGCAGCCTTTCACATGTGTAGGATTCAGGATTCTGTGCGATAAACTGAGAGCTGACATAGTGTTGGTGAAGGCAAGGGCATTTTTGTCCTGTGGGTCATTGAGACCTAGATTGAAGTCACCCAGTATAATGGTTTGAGATTTAGGTTTGGCATCAGAGGATAGAATTTGTTTTGCATCATTCTCGAAGGTGAGTACAGGTCCTGGCGGTCTGTAGATGAGGTGGAGATTCAGTGTGGTGGTAGCAGACAGCGACTTTTTTACTGAGAGACATTCCCCAGAGGTAATAGGATTGATGGGTGTCTCTCTTATGTTCAGGGAGGTTTTTGCGATGATGGCAATGCCTCCATCTTTGGCTGTGGGACTGTCCCTCCTGCAGACAGAGTAGCTATCTGGAACGGTGAGGGCCAGGGCTGGGCCGGCTGCAGTGTGGAGCCAGGATTCTGTTGTGGCTAGGAAGTCAAGATTGTGTTATGTGAAGATGTCTGTTATGTCTAGTGCGTGTGCTGGTAGAGATCTGGCATTTACAAGCGCACCTAGGATGTTGTGGTCATGCGTGTTGATGTTGGTCTGGTGGAAGTTGGGTTGGTGTGCATCGGTGAGGGCAGTTCTGAGTGTTAGAAATGAGTTCCTTCTTAGGATGGTGGAGGCACTGGTGATAGTAGTGTTTCTTGCAGACTTCTTCCTGATTGTTAGGTTGTTGTTTCTGAATATAAGAGGGCAAGGGCAACTGGGTTATTGACTAAAGGCATGGATGGGTTGCCAGTGATACGAGACTATGCTTGTCTTTGTGTTTAATCATGTTGTTGTTCCCTTGGAGGGATTTGTGGAGGTGGTTGAGAGTTGCAGGTTGGAAGCAAGTCGGTTGGATGGCTGAGGAGTCTGGTAGGTGTGGAGGCATGGATTGGGATAATCTAAGGATAGGCAGAGTCATAACACGACTGAGGTGTTTGATGAGTGAAGGGGTCATATTAGTCACTTATGGTTTGACAGCCTATGTAGAGCAGTTGCAGTGGTAGCAGTGGTTGCTCAGCTAGTGGAGGTAGGGGCAGCTAGGGACCAAGGTTTGGATTAGAGGTTGGCCTTGTGTTGTAGGTTTAAGCCCTTTCTGGCTGCTGAGAAAGCAGAGGAACTGGAGGTCATTAATTGATTTATAGATGAATTTAGGAACATGTGGGCTATGTAAGGCTGTGCCTTTCACAGAATGTTGGCTGTGTGCATGCAAGGACGAATAGGTAGCTGCGAGGCTGATTCCAGGGAGTGTGTGAGAATATACGTCAGTTCACTTTACAGATTGTGACATACAGGTCAGTGGGTTTTATTATGTTGGCACCGCAAGACACGCAGCACGGCGTCGGGAGGCGTTTGGGCACTGCAGTCATATTTAACAATCACAGGCAATGCATATCAATTCACAATGCGGCATATTGGCTGGAGGCACAAGGGTAACACAATTTAGCAGGTAAAGCTGTGCTCAGGAGGCGCTTGTGCAGCTGCAGGCATATTTAACAATCACAGGTAATGCATATCAATTTACTATTTCTTCTATGACATATGCTTTATCCGCTTCTGTATGCATCAGCCTTGTATTTATTTTTTATTTTATTTTTTTACATTTGTATAGCGCGCAGGCAGCCCAAGGGCATTGTGGCGCTGTTACTTGCAGACAACTTAGTTACATTATGCATAAGTTACAGATTGGGTACATAGGCGTAACACATAATATGCATAGAGGCGTACACAGGTCAGGTATACATATGGCAGGTGTACATGAGAGACGGTAGAGAATCAAGCAAACAGGGTGGTTTTCAAGGTTTTGCAGAAGGTGGTCAGAGAAGGTTCAGCTCGCAGGGCAGTGGGGAGGGCATTCCAGTGTAGGGCTGCAAGGTAGGGGAAGCTGGCACCCCCTGCTCTTGTTTTTTTTACCCTGGGTACAGTGAGTAGGTTGGTGTAGGGGGTCCTGGTTGGTCTTGAGGACATGGCCGGGTGGATCCTTTGTGCCAGGTAGGCTGGTGCTGCAGAGTGGATGCATTTGTGGGTGAGGGTGAAGGTTTTGAAGATGATCCTCTCTTTTATAGGTAGCCAGTGGGAGGCTCTTCTGGCAGTAGATATATGCTCTTTTTTGGAGATGCCTAATGCTGTGCAGAGGGCATTGTTTTGAGTGACTTGCAGTTTCTCAAGGTTTTTTGTGGAGGTCCCTAGGACAGTGCAGTAGTCCAGCTGTGATCCCATGATAGCCCTAGCTATGTCTGTGCAGGTGTCGCTGGAGAGGTAGGGTCTAACTGCATTGAGGAGTTTGGCCTAGTAGGCAGCTGAGGAGGCAATGGCTGGTCATGGACAGATTGGAGTCCAGGTAGACGCCTAGGGTTTTCACTAACTCAGATACTGGAATTATGATAGAGTCAATGGTGAAGTGGGAGAACTGTGCGTCAAGTTTTTTTAGGGTGTCAGAGTTGAGACAGAGGCTGTTGGCAGCCATCCAGGTTTGGATTGCGTTATAGATGGTGTTGAGGGTCTTGGAGTCAGTCTCATAGTCGCCTGTCAGGGTCACGAGGATCTGCGTGTCGTCCGCGTAATTAGTGTATGAGATCCCCATGGCGTCAAGGATGAGGAAGAGGGGGCAAGTGAATATATTGTAGAGGGTGGGAGAGAGGCAGGAGCCTTGTAGGACCCCACACAGCATAATGGTTGGGGATGCAGTAGCTAGATCAGAGAAGACCTTCATGGTCCTTCCATGTAGGAAGGAAGTGATCCAAGCACTAGCATGGGCTGAAAAATTTGCAGTGGAGGTTAGGTGGTGGCATAAAACGTCGGGATCCACGGGGTCAAACGCAACAGAGAGATCGAGGAGGAGGAGCAGGACAGGTTTGCCCAGGTCTCTGGCATCATCCATCTGGTTTTTTTAAATCCGTGTTTTGGGCGGAACCCAGATTGTCTCAGGCCTAGGAGTTGGTTCTCTTAGATGAAGTGTTGGACTTGCAGATAGGCTGCCTTGTCCAGAATTTTAAGGAGGAAGGGGACGGTGGTACGGTGGTGATGGGTCTGTAGTTGTTAGGTGTGGTGGGGTCAAGTGTGGATTTCTTTATGAGAGGCCTGACCCATGCTTCTTTGAGGAGGAGGGTACTATACCTGTAGTGAAGGATGCGTTTACAAAGGCTGTGAGAAATGGGGCGAGGGACTCAGCACAGTCTTTGATAATGGTGGCGGGCCAGGGGTCTCCTTTGCAGTTGGAGGGTTTGATGCCTTTCATTAGGGTAATGATGTCTTTCTCCTCGATGGTTTTGAAGGAGAAGGTGGGGGAGGCATCTAGAGAGAGGGGGGGGCGGGAGTAGGGGGAGTGGGCAGAGAGAGTCTGCAGTTCAGGATTTTGGCTTGAAGGAGATCTAGTTTGTTGCGCATGGCAGTTTGGATGCCGTTGCACTAGGCTTTGTCTTTAGTGAAGTTCTGGGGTGTAGGGTTAGGGGTTTCAAGTTCCCTGAATATGGTAAACATTTCTTTGGTGTTGGAATTGGCTTCGGTGATTCTGGCTTCAAATGATTTGGATTTTGCTTGAATGATGGCTTTTTTGTATTCCTTTGAGCGGGTTTTGAAGTCAAGTTTGTCTTTATCATCTTGGGAGGTTTGCCAGCGCGCAAGGGCAGAGTGTTTGTCCGTCTGGAGTTTGAGTAGGTCTGGGGTGAACCAGGTGTTGGTGTGGCTTGTGGGTTTGGACTTCCGAGGTTTGAGAGGAGCAATGGAGTTGATTGCTGCCGATATAGCCTTGTTGTAGTTTTGCGCCAGGGTTTCTGGGTCATTGGAGAAGGGAGGTCTGAAGGCAGGACCCTGGAGGAATGGTAGAAGTCTTTCTTTGGTGAGGAGGCGGGTGCTTCTGGTGAGGGCAAGAGGCAGAGGGTGGGGGGGATGGGGTAGGGGGGAGGAGGTGGGGATGTTGAAGGTAATGATGTGGTGGTCAGACCATGGGGTGGGGGAGTTGCCAGTGATTGTTAGAGGGCAGTTGTGCTGAGCAATCCAGTCAAGTGTCCTGCCCAATGAGTGGGTAGGGTCTGTGACAGTGTTGGAGAAACCCAGAGTTTCAAGGGCTGAGTTGAGTGCTTTGGAAGCAGGGTCCTTGTGGTCATTAAGACCAAGGTTGACATCACCGAGGAGAATCGCTTTGGTAGATTGCTTTAGGTTTTCTGCCAAAAGGTGAGTGATAGTGGATTGGAAGCCTCCTATGGGGCCGGGTGGCCAGTAGACCAGTTGAAGTGTAATGGTGCAGTGGTGGGAGGTGGAGAGTTTATGTTGGAGGTAGTCACTGATGTCATTCGTAGTTTTGTCATTTTTTCTGATGTTAATTGAGTCTTTGGCTATGATTGCAACTCCACCACCTTTGGTGGGGCGGTCTTGCCTAATGACAGTGTAGCCAGGTGGGAGTGCAAGGGAGAGCGTAGGGCTTGAGGCTTCATGCAGCCACGTTTCGGTGACCATGAGGATGTCTAGGTTGTTCGTGGTGATGAGGTCATGGATATCCAGGGCATGGGCATTGACGGAACGGCCGTTAATCAGGGCACATTTGAGATGGGAGGGTGAGGGGGGGTGGTATCTGGTGGGGGGGCTGTAGTGTCCGGGCTCACAGGCATGGTAACAGAGGCAGGTACATCAATACATTCAACTGGTGAGGTAGAAGAATTGGCAATAGTGGGGGTCCCATTTTCAGGGGTCATAGGCATGGTAACAGTGGCAGGTACATCAATACATTCGACTGGTGAGGTAGAAGAATTGGCAATCGTGGGGGTCCCATTATCAGGAGTCACAGGCATTAAGGTCGCTGTTTTGTAGACCTCAGATTTGACCTTAGGGGGTGCAAGAGGTTTAGCTTTAGTTTTTTTGTCTGGTGCCCTCGATACAGATCTGATGGCTGTGCTGGGTGAGGGGTGGGGCATTGGGGGTTGTTCGTCTGGAGAGAGGTACAAAGGGATTTGGTGGGCAGGAGCGTACCTGTGGCAGACGATCTGGAGGTGGCATTGGTTCTCGAGGGTAAGCGAGTTTTCCGAATGCTTGTGGGTTGTGGCACAGTTCTGTGTGGGGCGTAGAAAGTGCGTGCGTGTAGCGGATCGCGTCTAGAATCAGCTGTGAGGAGCAGGGTGGGAGGGGATGCATGGATCCTCTTACCTCTAGAAAGTGATTGTCGGTCGGTCTTGGCGGATGGCGACGAGCAGCGAAGAGCTACAAAGAGGGGTGCTGGCCTTGTCTCCAGCCCTTCGCTCCACGGCTTCGCCTCCCGGTGCACCTCCCCTCCATTTAAAGCAGGATGGGAGGGACGGGGAGCAGAGCAGAGCCAATCCGGCTTCCTTGTTGTGTTGGTTGCTGCAGTGACCGTGGGGCCATCTTGGAGGCTCCTGTAGCCTCGTTGGGTCGATCAGCTGTTGTAGCAACACGCACATCAGTCAAGTCCATGAGATCTGACTTTATGATTATGTTGTGTGATGCTTTTCTTTTGTATGCATGCACACTGTGTGACATGTAACACATTAACACTGCTCACTTGCAAGCTATACAAGAACGGGTACTGCCATGTGGCCATCTGAGTGTCTTTATTTTCCCCCCATTGTAGTGTGTGAGCCCAATCTCCCGTAGAAAAATAAGATGGCCCCTGCTATAGGAAAGGGACCTAGTCCCTTTTCCATATTTATGGCGGTCGGAGAGCCAGGACCAGAGCACAAAGCTCTGGTCCAGCAGGTAAGTGAGGAGAGTGGGACAGGGTGCAGAAAGAGAGCAGGATTTCTTTGAGGGTGAGGAGGGATAGGGATGTGGGGAGAGCACAGGAAGAGGCTCTGTCCCTTTTCCCTTCCAGTTGCATCCCAACAAACAAGTTGGCACCACCCAGGAAAGGGCCACAGGTGGCTGGACGATGCAGGGAGTCCACTGTGTGTTCTCACCCACATTTACAGCCACCGTATAGGCTGAGCACCCTTCCCCGAGTGTGAGTATGGCAGAATGCCCTACCTGGCTTGTTGGCCATCAGCTACCGCTTCTGTTGTTGTGCCCCTGCAGTCATTCCCAATATGTGCTATGTGCTCTCAGCTAAGAGATCCAATCTTTCTTTGCTCTCCTAGATTTTTGATATGCTTCCCTATATACACCCATCCAGCATCCAAAAGTGGGGAACACTATGCCTCCATTATTATACCATCAAGCCCCATAGCATTGAGAGTGCACACAAAAGGGGACATGACAAAGCAGTTGCTTATTGCGCTTGTTGACTCTATGGAGCTGAACTACAAAACCACAATGGGCCTCATTACGTGTCCGGCGGTAACCAAGCAGGAAATTCCGGCAGGTTACCGCCGGACTCGTATTACCATTCCGCCTCCATGATTGCCGGAATCACCGGGTCATTACAACCCCGGTGACCTAGTAATTCCGGTGGCCGAAATCAGTAAATCCCCATTCCCATGGAATCCCATAGGACTCCATGGGGATGGGGACCATGGAAACACAGGTTCCGTCTATGACAGAGCTGGTGTTTCCATGTCTGCCTGCAGGTGGGTGGTATTAAAACCCACCAGGTCAGACCTGGTGGGAGTGACACCTCCCGTCTGCAGGACTCTTAATCAGCCGGTCCAAAAAGAACGGTGGTGGCGTATTTACCACCACCGTTCTTTCCGGACTGGTAGGGTCATAATGAGACCCAAAGTATTAGTGGTCTCAAATTTTATATCCTAGGTGTGTTCATACCATCAATCAGTGTGGTGTTCCCAGCAGAAATTGAGCTAGTCCTTGCGACCATGAGCTCTGCAGGGTGCTCCTTACTGAGGTCATTATGTCCTGGGTACGAAAGTAATCAACCGGGTCCTGTTATCCTTGCGCGTCCAATATCATTCACTTGCACGGAGATGAAGAACGTATTACCTGGTTCTAGTTTCACTGTATATCGTTTTGGAGATCTAGTTCAGAAAAAGCACATTATCAAGTATCATAGATCTAGTTTCTAGAGGCTATGATTTCCGTTGGACAAAAGAACCTTGAGGGCTCCTTGGCCTTAAAAATCTGTGTGTCACCTGATAAAGATTGCCTTATCGCACTCTGCTATTTCGACCAAAATGGTTCTCTGGAAAACCGTGCTGGGAATAACAGACTCAAATTAAGCTGTGAAAAGGGGTTTCAGCAGTTTAACCATTGCCCATCATTAGAGAGTGCCCAGGCCTGGGTTTCTGAAATTCGCAAATGGGCGTCTAGATTCTAGACAACCTTATCCATGGACAAAATATCAGTCAAAATATCTTAAGACCTGGAAATCTTTTATTACTTATGTATTTGTCAAATAGGACTTTTACGGTGTACACCACAAGCCTCCTTTATTAAATGATTATGAACGGTTATGGCTGGCACTCGCAACCTAACCTTTGGATATGTAGAGAAGCCCCTCAACACTCACAAGAGAAATAAATACAACCTACTTGGGGAAAAGTCCCAGAACACAGCTTGCAAGGAGATCAAGGTATATTCTCATAAAAACACAAGTGCGAGATAGCAAATAACTCTGCTGCCACGAAGCACTCCGGCAAAATCAGCATGAACAATGTTTTTAAAGGTAAAAAGTGTCACAACTGACGTACATCGCATAGGTTACAAATCCAAGTAGCTGGTTGCTGTGACGCTACACATAGGTGGCCTGTTCCATAGGGGATGCGAGGTCATCTGCTCATCTTCTTCCATGTGGGATTCTTCTTTGTGCATCATCAAGCACAAAGCTCCAAATAAGCAATTTTTAACACAATTCAGTACATCCCATATCTGTGGCCTAATGTGCACCATGTACTGCAGACATGGGCGCAGAGGCTACTTTCAAGATCACAATAACTCTAAACCCCTGCTCTAGCATCAGCACCATTCCACTTCTTCCCACCCCGGGCATACATTTGTTTCTTTCCCTCCCTGGCACCTCGCAGAACAAATCACAGGGACCCTTGGTGGGGTGAACTTTTCTTTCTGCTTTGATCTTCCTGATAGATAAGCACACTAACAGGTGTATGGTTGGTGGTATGGGGATGACCAGTACACTGGAATCCTGGGGTGTTCGGGTGGGGGTATCTGCCCACTATAATTTAAGATTATAACTGGCGAAGGTCAAAGGCCTTCTCCCTTCTTCTTGTGGGATAGTATTTGAGTGGGAGCTTTCGGCATTGCAGGGCACATTCCTATTGGGATATGTGTACAACTAGGGTGAAACAATAAGAGGTTTATGAATCTCCAGGGATTTGGCCTTCTCTGTGGCTGCCTATGTTACCACCCAGCCCTGCATGCACATACTCACTTCTATGTTTTGGGTCTGAACCTGTTGCCTTTGCTGCAGTGCAGCGATAGGCGGTCATTTCAAATGGCTGCTTTTATTCCACTACCAGCGTGATCTATAACTACACACAGGGCTCCAGATAAGGCGAGTACTAGGCCTTTTTATGCATGAAAATCCTGTAAATAGGCCTGCTTTATTGTTTTCCTGGGTACATTTACACACAAGTTTAGAGCAGAAGGCAGTACAAAGGTCAGGTTACTTGACAGAAACCAGAAGGCTATTTGTGATTTTTATCTACATGGATGTAATTGCAATCCACCTCTGAAACAGAATGTATTTCTCTGGAACCTTTCAAAAAATAAACTGCACACTGATAAAAGGAATGGTTTCTTTCCATTCAACTTCAGAAGCACTGTGCATGTTTTCCTAGAATTTTAGGATTGTATAATTAATAAGATAGAAAACTAAGTTGCAATTGAGATTTTCTTTTAACAAGTTATGCTTTTTTCCAGTGAAAGCAAACCAGTATTGCACACTTGTATTTTTCAGAGTTCCGGTGCTGTGTGCATAATCATGCAGAGGCAGATCATTTTTACACTTCTAATTTAATTTACAGTCTAATTATAAAAACAGTGTGTAAAATGATGCACAGTCTAGTTTACATCCATTCAACCTTGCAGTCAATGGGGTACATTACTGTAAATGGTCAGTGGCAGCAGAGTCTTTGCTCAAGGGTGAGTAATTGTCATTATACTAATCACAGGTGTTCTAGCCTCTCAAATCTTCAAGACTACAAATAAAACATCCAAAACCTGACTCTGAAGAAACTGCAACGCTGTTCAAAAATAAACAAATGAAAGTTACATTGGTAATTGAAATAGAAACTCAGCAAAACCTGTCCCTGTGATAATCCAGATAGGTATTTAACATTATGTAGCACTTCATAAATGGTTTGTCATACATATAGGTACTGTGATCATTATACCTCAGTCGATACTCAGTTAACCAACCTATGAAAGATGTTAGCCAATAAGAGCACTCCTTGCTGCAATCTCTGCGTGATCTGTGGGTTGCGGGTTCAAATCCCAGCAAGTCCTTTCATCTTTTCGATGTCGATAAAGGAGTACCGACTTTGGTTTTGGTGGTAATTGTGATAAATATGTTCTATGTGCAGCACTTTGCCAAAAGAGCTATATAAATAACCATTTAACCACTAGATCAGATATAGAATTTGGCATGGAGTCCTTGCCTCTCTGCACTGTTGTATCATAACATTGGCATACCATTTGGTAGTAATAGCTTCAGGAAATTAGGACTTTCATTAAACATCAAAAGACAATTCATTCATGCTTTACTGTGTAATTGGCTAGGTTTTTGTTATTTCAACATTCATACATATACAGGAGAGATCAAATGGCCAGAAATAATGAAAGGTGTATTCTGTCACAATGCAGAAAGCTGTCGCACAGTAATGATTTCCATACAGTTTTTTCACACGCCAGCTGGATGTCGCATACATTTTACTCTCTTCCGAAGGAGAAAAGTCATTTTTACACTCTTAAAATCACATTTACTCTCAAAGTTTAAAAATAGAGAGTAAAATATTCCCACCTCAAAATCTTATCTGGAGCACTGCCTACACATGTGCTAATCTACCTCTAATTCAGCTACATTAACATCCTTTGCCCCCTAAAATCTCTGTGAGCTCTTACAAGGTGCTTTTATGCCTGTGCCTCATCGGAAAGCTCTTGGGGGCCTGGGACGATCCCCAACAATCCCCCCTTTTGTTAAATCTACATTAACGAACTCCCTCACCAATTTTCATTTATCCTCTTCCTCCATTTTCTCCGTCTCCAATCTCTTAGTTTCCTCATACGGCCATGTTCCCTATTTTGACACCCATGCTTTGCATACCGCTCGCAAACTTTCTCCTGCTTGTGCATACTGCTCCGAGGTACGTGAATCCCCCATCTTCTGTGAGATCTTTGCTAGACCGTCAGTATCGTTCTGGTATCTCTTTGAGAAGCTGTGATTAGTCTTGGGACAAATAGTCCACAATTTTATCTGTCTCTTCCTTCTCTGGCAGTATACAGAATATGGGTTACTGGGGCGTAATTGTATTAGAGACATCTGACACTGGTGCTGTCGTTGGGGTGGCCAACCCACCTCGTCCCACTATCAAGTGGTTGGTCTTCGGGGACCGCAATGAGAGAGGAGTGTAATGAGGCCATTTCAAGAACAAAAGGACATAGGCTATCTGACCTGTTTGGCACTGGCCGGTAGTATTTATAGCACAATACAACCAATCATAACATTTGGTCTGTACATACATTTGAGAGCACCAAGTTTATATTTGCTTATTTAACATATTTTATTATCTTTTGTAGCATAAAAAGCCTACTAAGGACGTTATACATATCTGATCATTTTCAACCCCATCTTGTATGGGAGTTTGTTATGCAATTGATATCATATTAAATATTCATATAATACACAATTTGCAATTGATATTTTGCACGGTGGGGGTTTGCACCCGATTTTTCCTCAGCATTGTGCATAACTTTAAAAGTTTAGTCTTTAATAGAGCAATAACCCTTTCAACAATTTTGTTGTCCTGGGGGTGGTAAATTGTGCACATCCAATGTTTTATGCCCAATACTGCGATCACTTCCTTGAAAGGTTCATTAAAAAATGGGTGCCATTATCTGACCGCAATACATCACAAACACCCCACCAAGGGAACACCTCCCTAACTAAAAATGTGGCTGCACTTTTAGCATTGGTATGTGCACAAGAACCAGCCTCGATCCACCGTGAAAAGGGACATACCACAACGATTAAATACCTTGACTCAATACACAGCTCTCCCATGTCTGCGTAGTCAATGTGAAGTTCTCTGAATGGCCCAGTAGGATGAGGCAAAGTACCTTATATTGTTCTTAGAGTGTGACCAGTGCTTTATGTCTGGCAGGTGATACAGTTTATCACCATATTAGAAAGAACCTCCTGAAGATTGGGAACAAACAAGGCCTCCTGTGGGTCTGCAGCAATGTCTTGTTTTGACAAATATGCTGGATGGTGCAACTGGTTGAAAGCGATCAACAGCAGTCTGTGCGGTATAATAACTTTGCCTGTGCTATCTTGCCACCATAACACATCCTTGGGGGACTGTGTACACCCTCTCTTCCTCCACAAATCATTCTCCTCTTGTGGTGCCTGCATTTGTAATTCAATTATCTGAGCTATTGGGAGGGAAGTGTACAGAGCTGGCAACTGCTCCGGTCTGTGTGTTACCAGATACTCTGAGATAACCGGCACAGGAAGACACACAACTAGTTTGGCTGCCGGGTTTCCGGCGGCTTTGCCGAGGGAAACTGCATCTGTGTCATTAGTATGGGCAGTGCATTTAACCACCACCATCACAGAAGGCTGCGAACGTGCTTCAATCAATTTATCCAATAATGCTGCAGATTGGACTGAGGACCCGTCAGCTCTTCTGAACCCTCTCCTTCTCCTACATGCTAACCCTGAATGCACCATTGTGATAACATAGAAGGAGTCAGAAAACAAAGTCAGGTGGCACCCATGGGATGAGAGAACCACTTCAATAAGCGCTATAAACTCTGCAGCTTCAGCGGAATAGTGCATTGGTGACCGTTCTTGCACCACTACCTCATACTCTCCATTCACTATGCTGACCACTGCTGCACAGGTATGTCTCAGGCCAGTACCTTGGTCAATAGTTTCTGATCCGTCAACAAAAATGACTCCCCCCCATCAAGCAGGCTATCTTTTGCTTTTGGTATGTCCTCCTCCTCTCCCTCATATGTTACACAGTCACGCCTAGCAAGGTGTTCTTAGGTACACAATTCTGTTAAAAAGGTAGCAGGCTTTACTGTCTTGCACCTCACTACGTGGATGTTTGGGCTGGACAAAATAACCTCACATGCTGATGCCCGCTGAGTGTTCAACGTTGATTCAGACCACTCCAGAATGCAAACACTGCATGCTTCACATACAATGTTATGGCTCACCCCATAGTAATAGTGACACTCTTCTCAATCACAAATGCAGTGGCGGCAAGCACCGGCTTGCAGAGATCTGACCCTGAATCACTAAATCCAACACTGCGCTGTAATACGCCAATGGCTTGTGGCCCATGGTGCTTTTCTGGTTGAGTACTGCCATCATCAACAGGCCATTGGCATTGCAAAACAGATCAAACTCTTATGTGTAGTCAGGGGTTGCTAACACTGGGCAGTAGAGATTACCCCTTTCAATTCATTAAAGCTAGTGACCTTGTCTTCTGTCCAAACAAGTTTGGTATCAGTCTTTTGTGCCTCTTTAAGGCCTTGCAACAAAGGTTCTGGTGTATGCTGCGTAATCTAGAATCTACACTCTGCAGCATAACCCAAGGAACTTCTGTATTTCCTTGATGGTTTTGGGCTTCATAGTGCTGCACCCAGCTGCAGCATATTCTGGTATGATTTTCTTCCCATGGACCGATATCAATTGGCACATGTAAAGTACTTCCTAGAGATAATATTGTAACTTTGCTTTACCTACCTTGTACCCTTTATATGCTAACATCTGCAAGAGAGTGACAAAGTCACTTCGGCAGTGCTGTTCACTGTCACCGCCTGCTAGTAGATCATCAACATATTGGTTGATAGTACTGGACACTTGGATGTTCCCTACATCTGAATGTAGTTAGGGTATTGCCAGTATCCTTGTGGCAATCTCATGTGCTCAAACCACATTCTGCCTTGCATAAATGAGGTGAGATATTGAGAGCCTGGGTGCAGGTGTATTGTAAAGAAGGCATTCTTCAAATCCATCACAGTGAAATGTGTTGCTTGTTTTGGGATGCTGCATAATATGGTTGCAGGGTTAGAAACTACAGGGAATTCTTCCTGTACAATGTCATTCAAGGGGCAGAGATCCTGGCTCATTCTCCAATTCGCCCCCTTTGCCTTTTTTTTCGGGTATATAGCTGTGTTGCATGTGGAATTTGAGGGCGCAATAAACCCCTAGTTTAGGAGTGCGAAAATGGTATCTCATATTCCTTCCTCTGCTTCTTTGGACAATGGATATTGTTTCACATGGAGTAACACAGCACTTGGCTTGAGTGTGATTCATACGGGTTCCACACCCTACAAATGCCCTACATGATGGGCACTGGTTGTCCATAATCTCTCAGGGACCTGCTCTAGATCTTTCACAGTGAAGGATGGTAGAGCGACAAGTGCCATCAAAGAGCATTGTACCTTGTAATATTGCACCATAATCTCACAAGGATGCAACTAGGCAACACTATTTCTCCATCATTGGCCCGATCCTCAAACAATTCTGCATCTGTTACTTCTTTTAGGGGTACTGTTGGCTCAATATACAAT
The DNA here is from genome assembly GCF_040938575.1 of Ambystoma mexicanum. Lineage (NCBI taxonomy): Eukaryota > Metazoa > Chordata > Amphibia > Caudata > Ambystomatidae > Ambystoma > Ambystoma mexicanum. The sequence continues at coordinate 1,328,705,532 of NC_090924.1, forward strand.
ACAGTGAACCACTCACACCCATCTGAATTGGTTCCCACTACAGTAATCCTTTTTGCGGACACCACCAACCCTTGTAGATCCAATAAGAGTATTGTCCCTGCCACAAGCTCTGGGGTCACAAAAGGCCTAAAGAGGAAATCAGATGATATCCACCAACATGCTTTACCAATTTGGGGCCCTGCAAAAATGTAATCCCATAATCAAAAATGTCAGGATCAACAGGCATGCCAGAAACCACCACATCGACCATTGCCCTCATAGCACACATTCCAGGGGTGGCACATATTATTCCTCGATCTGTGAAGGAGATGGTCATGTTACATTTTCTCAGGTCACTCCCTAACACATAAAACTGGGGAGGTTTTTGAATATAATAAGGGTGCAGGCACCATTTTTCCTACTATTTTAATAGCTATTTCTTTTGTGGATGGAACCGTGGCAACGGCCAAAAAGAAGCCTTGCATGTAGAGAGTTTCACCTGATGGTGGGAAGTTCCCCTTACTGGTGCAGGATTTAGTGGCACCCATGTCGACCATAAAGATGAATTGCTTATTTCCTGTCTCCGCGCCCACCAAAGGTTCCTCATCAGAGTGGGAAGTTATGGACAGGACTGGGCATTCAAGAGCTTCCTGTGGGCTATCCTAGTCAGGATATGTATTGGTACCTAGGAACGTGAATGGGTTACCTCCCATGACACTCACCCCCTGCTAAGGTGCCACTGTCCCATTTGGGACAGCATTACATTACATTACAGGCATTGGACTACTGTATGATTGGTTTGGTGGTGCTGCTTGCACTGGGGCATTAGATGGAGCAAGCAGCTCTGCCTGCCGTGGTGGTAACTGTGTGTATTCCTTGTGTATTTTGTATGGGATGGACATTATAATCAGGGGGCGGGAAGTGTTGCTGTTGTTGTACTAGGATGTATGGATGGTATCCTGCTCCCATTCTTCCTCTACATTCCTTCCCAAAATAACCTCCCTTTCAGCATCCCCAGCACTGAACTGGTCCTGACCCCCCTCTCGACCACAGGCCTCCTAATCCATACCTGCCCTATCCACCGCCTTGCAACCCCCTCTTCCATGTTGTGGACCTCCTTGATACCACTCTGAATACTGCGGCTGAGGACTACCGCTCCATTGCCCTTGTCCTCCACCTTTCCAGAATGCTGCCATTCTTATGTCCGTTCGTGCTGTTGCCTGCTCTGCGGAATCCATTTGTTTCACTGCTGCTACGGCCCCTTCAACTGTTGTTTTTGCTAATTATTTCTGTACCAATTTCACTTCCTGAGCCTGCAGCCTTTTTTTCTGTTTCCTTTTCTCACTCTATTATTCATTTACAATGATCTATAATTATTGGCCCATCCTTTTGCTTCTACACCTATGAGCTTATCAAGATCTTTCTGCACTTCTTTGACTAATGCCCTTTTGATAACAAAATAGAAAAGCTGAACTGATCGGGCTCACTGGTCCCACCGTCTTGACCCTTCACATCTCCTGTACCTTAAAAATGTACTGAGCGGGGTCTTCATCATTCCGCATTGTATATTGCATCATGGATTGCAAAGCCGGAATGTTGGGCTACACCCGCTGCAGTGCGTCACACACCTGTGCTCTGATATTATTAAAAAGTGCCCCATCATTGTGTCATCATCTACTTTCACTCCTGGCTATCCAGCCTTAACCCAAACATATCCCACCTGATCTCCTACACGTGCTCTAAGTAAACGTTGTATGTCTCCCACTGCTAAATATATTCCTGATGTTTGTTTTTCAAGAGCATATATCCACTTCCCAGCCCTTGCAGTGAATGGCGGGAGTGCTTTAATCAGGTTATTCTTATCCATCTGAGCACAGGGTACATACTGCTCCCTCCCCGGGCCTTTATGCAGTAATAGCAACTGCATGCCCATTCCCCTTCTTCCCTTCCTGCATTCACTTCCCTTTTTCCCAACCATTGCTCCCCACCCAAACCTGTTCCTCAACTGCAGACCTCATAAGCTCTCTACCCATGGGGTAACTGCCGGTTCCTCTTCCTCATCCTCCAATTCATCCATCGTGTCCTGCTCCTCCTCCCTCAACTCTCTATTTGTATCTCGGTCTGACCTCAATGTCCCATAGCCTACACTCCCCACTCCTCGCTCATCCCTCTTCTCCTTCTCAATATGTACATCCTTAATTGCAGTGCTATCTAGTCTGAACAAATTATCTCCTGCCCTCCACTCAACTGGTCCATCCCCCAATTTACTCCATTCTTCCTGTAGGGCCCTCAACTGCGCCAATTCAGCTTGCACAGCCTGTAAAGCTTTTTCCAATTCCTTCTGGGGTCTCCTACCTGGCGGCACTGCAGTGTTAGTGTTTGTTTGATATGGGGGTGTTAATATTGATGGGGAGGGGCTGTGGTGGGCGAGGGCACATATGTTGGGTTAGTATATCCTGTGGCAGGAAGAGTTGAATAAAACCCTATTTGGGGCGGGGGTGACTGTTCCCTCGGATGCTGCTGGTTGTGGAGTGAAATATAGCCCCTGAATGCCAGAAATAAAGAAGCCAGAGTGATTTGTGAAATCTCTTTGAATTATAAGGCCAGCACAGAAATGGTGATGTCAGACACGAGGCCTAGTGAACCAAAAACAGGCCTAAATCTCAAAGGAAAGAAAGTGGGCTTAAATCCCAAAAGTGAAAATATATGCGCAATGCATTTTAAGCAATGAAAAGAAAGACATGTGTCTGACAATGCTGTTTACTAAATCCATGGAGAGCTGCACTTTTACTTAAAGAGACAGATTGCAGCGTGTACAATATCTTTATGCAATATGAGACTGTGATCTGAAATCTTAATTGAAACCAAGCTTCTTGCCATTATAAGAAATAAAAGAACTTCATTTTTCCCTCATCCAAATGACAGTATGCTAAGAGAAGTGCTCATTTGGTTTCAGAGTTTGAGCATGGTTTTCTCATATAACTGCCCTATACATATGGACAAGGACAATCCAGAAGTGATATCCATGTATTTTGCAACTGTGAGATTAAATAAGTACTTTACACATAGATACAAGGCCCAGGTGCCTTATAAAATGTCATGTAAAATGCATTGGGCCTCATTACGACCATGCTGGTCTGGTAACAACGGTGCTGGTGAGCCTACCAGCACCGTTGTTACCGGACCGGCATAGTAAGACTCTGCCAGGTGGAACGGCACTGCCTGCAGAGTTTCAAGGAAGCACCGGCACCATTATTAATGGTGCCGGTGCTTCTGTGGTCCCCATTCCCATTTGAGTCCTATGGGACTCAAATGGGAATGGGGATTAACATTTACCTGTGCCTGACTTCCCAGAATGCTAGGGTTGAAATCCCCCAGTGTTTCCAGCAAGCCAGACACCAGTAAATATTGCAAGTCCGGTGGCAACCCACCGGCAGGGTTACCGGCTGACGTGTAATGAGGCCCATTGTGTGTGAGTTTAAAAGCCATTGCTTGCAGAATGTTACATGCAACTGGTAATTTCTCCTAAAATGAAACTTAACCTCCAAGACCATTCCTCTGATGATCCTAGAAGGGGGGGTCTGGTTTTCAATCATAAATCAGGGCCATTGCTTAAAAATATAGAAAGAAATACACTGCATAGATGGTGAAACAGATAAGGCCATGCCTGTTCTTTCAGCAGAAGTGACCTTGTGTCATGATGCCTACCCCCGGGCATCAGGACCAAGCCCATCAGCTCCGGGAGCAGGCATCCAGATTCTTATTAAAACCCCAACAGCCCTGGCTGGGGGCTGTTTGGGTTCAGTCCTGGCGCCACAGGCGCCAGGCTCATAGACTTTACTTACCTGATGCAGACCATGCTGCAAGTGAGTCCAAGCCGACGTGAGGCCTGGATGGGACTATTTTGTTACAGGGACTATTTTCTTACTCGGGCGTGGTTCTGGGGAACTTCTTACCTGGAACTACTTTGGAGGCTATTTAAACCACGCCTGAACAGCAGCACACGCTTCGTGTTATTCTGCATCCAGCAGCGTAACGCTCACCGTGCCTGCAGTCAGCATCCAGTCTTCTGCCACGCCCGCCTCGAATCTGGAACTCCTAAAACAAAGAGGAAAGAAAAGGACAAGGTTAGAAAACGAACTATTTTCGAATTCCTCACATGACTCCGGATCCATCTCGCCTCCGGACCTGGAAAGAACATCATTTCAGTACGCGTCGCATCTCCAGCTGCAGCGCCGCGCCATACTCACCAGTCCTTGCAGCATCTTTCGATTCGGCGCTGCCTCCATCATTTCTTCGCCGAACTCCGGCATCTGGGGGACAAAAGAAAACAACAAGGTGAGCCGAGAAAACCAACAAATATAACTCTCATCACCATAGACTTACCTGATTTACCACCGGAGGCATTATTCTATAACTCTCCACATCTTCATGTGCCGCACCTGCAAAGAGAGAGAAAACAACACGTTAAACACGTGCAACATTTACCAAACAGCGTCGGGTAATACAGACTCTTACCTGAGCGCCACCAGCTACCACGAGAGCACCTTCTCACAAACTCAGCTGCAAGACAAGGAAGGAAGGGGGGAACAAGAGTGAACATCGGACATATTGAACTCTATGAACTTGATACTTACTGGTCCTCGCCAGGAACCTCAGAGTCAATACTCTCCGGAACTCTCCCATGCCTTCAAACCAGTGAAGTAACTGGCATCAACGCGCCCCTGCAATCCATGCAGGATGGAGAGCTCATCTTTCAAGAGCATAAGGTGAGATTGGTGAGAGGGCACTTCGGCGGTGATTAGTGGGAAGACTGTGGGGGGTGCCATCACTTGAATCCACGGGTGGCTATCCATCTCTCCACTTGCAGGAGAATACTTCTACGGGTCAAGCAGACAAGATTAGGAGAGCCAGTCCAGTCTGTCATCTCTGCACTACGCATCACGTTGGTGGAGACCGCAGCCGGCCGGGTCCAGCCGACGCCCCTGTGGGAGCCAGGTGAGCGTAACAGAACGCAAAGCCTCTCTATAAATCCCCACCCGGGTGTTATGGAAACCTCAGAAACCGACCAACTGGCCCAATTATTGGGGGAACTTAGGGCGGAAGTGCACTCCACTCGCCAAGAGACTAATGCCCTCAGGAGAGAACTGATTGTCTCGAAGGAGCGCACTGACGATCTGGCTAGGCAGCTGCTGCAAAACCAAGCAGGGCAAACACCTTTACCAGGACTTGGGGGGAATCCAACTCCTGTTTCATCGAGCAATCCTGTGCAAGTGGTTTTACAATGGGCTATTCCTTTAGCTCCACCTGAGCGCTTTGCTGGGGACCCAAAAAGGTTTGCCGTGTTTATGAACCAATGTCGCTTGCCCTTTTTATGCAGACCTGGAGCTTTTCCAAATGACCAAGCCAAAGTAGCTTTTGTATTATCATATTTGAGTGGCAGTGCAGCTGATTGGTCGATTCCACTAGTCAATCAGGATGACTCTCTTCTTCGGGACTTTCAGGGTTTTCAAATGAGCATGGAAAGACTATTCGCTAGACATTCCCAGGGACAGGCCCTGGATAACGAACTTTTATCCCTATGACAAGGTAACCAGGATCTGTTAACCTATATTGCAACCTTTAATAAGTTGGTGGTGGAAACCGGATGGCCAGAGGTAAAACGAATTACACTATTTCACCGTGGACTTCGGGGAGAACTTAAAGATGTTTTGGGCCAAGTTGTGAACCCACCTCAGGATTGTGCAGAATATATAAACTTAGTTGTCCAGTTAGACCATCGACTTCAGAATAGAAAGGCTGACCGAGCTAAATTCGAGAATCGGGTATTGGTTAAACCCAATGTCACCCCCAAAGGAACAGATACAGCAGAACCTATGCAGACCGGGGGGGTTAAGGGACCCTTAACTCAAAAGGAAAGAGAAAGGAGACGGCAGATGCAATTGTGTCTATACTGTGGGGCCTCAGGACATTTTCTACGGGATTGCCCTATAAAACCATCCAAGAAAATAGTCGGAGTCGCCGATAGAAATCAAACAGAACCTGATTCGGGAAACAACCACGCCCGACAAGTGTAGAGGTCCGCTTGCCGAGCTTGAAGAAGGAAACTCAGACCTCGCTCCTGATCATACCAATGGTCCTTATTGATCCAAGGCAGCCATCACGTATGCACGCAGTCAGGGCATACATTGATAGCGGGGCCATAGGAAACTATATGGACCGCGAATTGGCTTCTAGGATGAATCTACCTTTCTGCAAAAAAACCTCTTCGGATGTCATCACCACAGTTGATGGAACTGAAATTGCCTCTGGGCCTGTAACTCATTCCACCACAGAGATGACACTGTTGGGTCAAGATGGGCATCGAGAGACTATTGTGTTTGATTTAATCAAAGCACCGCAGTTCCAAATAATACTGGGGATACCATGGTTGGAAACACATAATCCTAGTATTGATTGGCGAGAGAAGAGAATAACCTTCCTGGATTGTGCACACACCTGTTACCCGGAAAAAACCTCGAACAAAGGCCTGGCCACAGTTGCTAATCCAGTCGTGCAGTTACCTCAGGAATATCAAGAATTCCAGGATGTTTTTCAAAAAGAACAGGCAAACACCTTACCACCTCACAGATCATATGATTGTCAAATCGACCTCATACCCGGTGCACAACCTCCATGCAGTAGGATCTTCGCCCTTACGGAACCCGAAAACCTTCACCTACGACAATACTTGGACCAATACCTTGCTAATGGCTTTATTCGTCCATCCAAGTCCCCTGCATCCTCAGCGATGTTCTTCGTGCCTAAAAAGGAAGGTGACCTCAGAACATGCATAGACTACCGCACATTAAATCAGATTACGGTGAAGAACCGATACCCATTGCCTCTGATCCCCGAATTACTAGACCAAGTAAAGGATGCTTGCATCTATACTAAATTGGATCTCCTAGGGGCATATCATCTGGTACGTGTAAAGAAAGTCGACGAATGGAAGACTGCCTTTCGCACCAAGTACGGATTATTCGAATATCAGGTGATGCCCTTCGGGTTGTGCAATGCACCAGCAGCCTTCCAGTATTTTATGAACAATGTCCTTCGTGAACTCGTTGATGTCTGTGTTGTCGTATACATAGACGATATTCTAGTTTACTCCTCCTCAGAATCAGACCATGTTAAGCATGTGCGTGCAGTCCTTGAGAAACTACGCCAACACAAGTTATATGCAAAATTGGAAAAATGTGTTTTTCATACTACGGAAGTTGAATTCCTTGGATTTATCCTGACTCCAAAAGGAGTCCGAATGGACTCTCGAAAGGTGGACGCAATTCTCAAGTGGCCATCACCCAGTTCAGTTAAAGGGGTACAAAGCATGCTCAGATTTTCTAATTTCTACCGCAGATTCATTCCGGATTTCTCACATGTTGTACACCCCATCACAGCACTTTTGTGAAAAAACAAACGCTTCTTGTGGACCGAAGAGGCTGAAAAGGCCTTCCAAGAGCTGAAAGCGAATGTCACGTCTGCACCTGTCTTAAAGCATCCCCGCCCTGAACTTCCATACATAGTTGAAACTGATGCATCCAGTTAAGCCATGGGAGCTGTCCTGTCCCAGAAGGATTCTGAAACCAGTCAACTTCACCCAGTAGCATTTTGGTTCAGAAAGTTCTCGGCACCCGAGTTAAACTATGCGGTTACCGATAAAGAGTTATTAGCCATCAAATCCGCCTTCAAGGATTGGCAGCATTATCTTCTCGGTGCCAGGCATACCATTACTGTAATCACCAATCACCGGAACTTGCAGTATTTAAAAACAGCCAAGGCCCAATCATCGCGCCAACTTCGATGGGCATTATTCTTTGACGAATTCGATTTCGTGATCACTTATCGACCAGGTTGTAAAAATGGCAAGGCAGATGCCCTATCCCGAATAGGGATGGGAGAAGCATATGCGAACCCCGAACCTGTGCCTATAATCTCAGAACAAATAATTCTTGGCATAACCACTCTACAGACGCTAGAGGATATTCATGTAAAAATCCAACAACTCTTCGATCCCACAGCCCTGCTGGACTGGGTAAAGAAAGGCCCGGACTACTCCGTCATCAATGACCTACGTTATTATCAAGGGCGACTATTTCTACCACACAAGGAACTACAAGAACTAGTCATCTCCAATTATCATGACACCCTGATGGAAGGGCACCCAGGTATCGCAAAAACTGAAGCTAAAATTAAGAGACAATTTTGGTGGCCCACCTGGCGAAAAGTCGTAAAATCATTTGTGATGTCTTGTGGCATTTGCGCCCAAAACAGAAGCCTTTTACAACCTTTGGATATTCCACCTACACCATGGCACACCTTATCCTTAGACTTTATTACAGATCTACCTCCATGTAATGGATTTAACACCATTCTAGTTATTGTGGATCTTTTTTCCAAGATGGCCCACTTTATTCCTTTAAAGGGATTACCTTCTGCTTCAATCCTGGCCAAGGAGTTCCTCGAAAACATTGTTAGAATACACAGATTTCCTTTTGTATTGGTCTCTGACCGAGGTAGTCAATTAATTTCACATTTTTGGAAGAAATCTTGTCAATTGGCGCAAATCGACGTGAGGTTATCAATCAGTTACCATACCCAGACCGATTGTCAGATAGAGAGGACCAACCAGACCCTTGAACAGAACCCACGTTGCATGCTACACCGGACCGAAAGTAATTGGAAAGATATTTTATGGATTTCCGAGTATGCATACAATAACTCTGTACATTCAGGAACCGGACAAAGCCCCTTTTATACCATATATGGACATCACCCTCGAACCTCAGAACTAGATTCGCCTCAGCACCTAGAAATGCCCGCAGTTAGTCATTTGCACTCTACTATTACACAAGCCTTTAAGGAGGCAACAGAACATTTGAAACAAGCAAAGGAGAAATATAAGAAAAATGCTGATCAACATAGAAGTGAAACTCCACAATACCAGATTGGGATCGAGTTTGGCTGGCGACAAAACACATACCTCTGAAGGGAACTCTGACTTTTAACCCTAGATATTTGGGACCTTACACCATTAAGGCCATTATCAACCCGGTGGCCGTCAAATTGGAATTACCCCCTAATATGCAAATTCATCCTGTCTTTCATGTTTCACTTTTAAAACCAGTTCAACCAGGAACAAGATTAATCAAACCACCCGACCCCATCTTGATAGATGGAGAACCTGAATTTGAGGTAACAAATATCCTGGACTCCAAGATGGTTAAATCAAAACTTTTTTATTTAATCGATTGGAAGGGCTACGGACCACAAGAAAGGTCATGGGAGCCTAGTGACCACGTTCATGCACCTCGAACTTCCAAGACAAACCAGGGCCAAGGGGAAGAACAACTTTAGGAGGGGTATTGAGGGGGAGTGCTGTCATGATGCCTACCCCCGGGCTTTAGGACTAAGCCCATCAGCCCCGGGAGCAGGCATCCAGATTCTTATTAAAACCCCAACAGCCCTGGCTGGGGGCTGTTTGGGTTCAGTCCTGGCGCCTTAGGCGCCAGGCTCATCATAGAAATCAGTCCTGGCGTCATAGGCGCCAGGCTCATAGACTTTACTTACCTGATGCAGACCCAACGTGAGGCCTGGACGGGACTATTTTGTTACAGGGACTATTTTCTTACTCGGGCGTGGTTCTGGGGAACTTCTTACCTGGAACTACTTTGGTGGATATTTAAACCACGCCCGAACAGCAGCACACGCTTCGCGTTATTCTGCATCCAGCAGCGTAACGCTCACCGTGCCTGCAGTCAGCATCCAGTCTTCTGCCACGCCCGCCTCGAATCTGGAACTCCTAAAACAAAGAGGAAAGAAAAGGACAAGGTTAGAAAACAAACTATTTTCGAATTCCTCACCTGACTCCGAATCCATCTCGCCTCCAAACCTGGAAAGAACATCATTTCGGTACGCGCCGCATATCCAGCTGCAGTGCCGCGCCATACTCACCAGTCCTCGCACCATCTTTCGATTCGGCGCTGCCTCCATCATTTCTTCGCCGAACTCCGGCATCTGAGGGACAAAAGAAAACAACAAGGTGAGCCGAGAAAACCAACAAATATAACTTTTATCACCATAGACTTACCTGATTTACCACTGGAGACATTATTCTATAACTCTCCACATCTTCATGTGCCGCACCTGCAAAGAGAGAGAAAACAACACGTTAAACACGTGCAACATTTGCCGAACAGCGTCAGGTAATACAGACTCTTACCTGAGCGCCACCAGCTACCACGAGAGCACCTTCTCACAAACTCAGCTGCAAGACAAGGAAGGAAGGGGGGAACAAGAGTGAACATCGGACATATTGAACTCTATGAACTTGATACTTACTGGTCCTCGCCAGGAACCTCAGAATCAATACTCTCCGGAACTCTCCCACGCCTTCAAACCAGTGAAGTAACTGGCATCAACGCGCCCCTGCAATCCATGCAGGATGGAGAGCTCATCTTTCAAGAGCATAAGGTGAGATTGGTGAGAGAGCACTTCGGAGGTGATTAGTGGGAGGACTGCGGGGGGTGCCATCACTTGAATCCACGGATGGCTAAATCCATCTCTCCACTTGCAGGAGAATACTTCTACGGGTCAAGCAGACAAGATTAGGAGGGCCAGTCCAGTCTGTCATCTCTGCACTACGCATCACGTTGGTGGAGACCGCAGCCGTCCGGGTCCGGCTGACGCCCCTGTGGGAGCCAGGTGAGCGTAACACCTTGAGGTCACAATTCACATAAAATGTCCATTAGAGTTGCAGCCTGTCCCATTACAGGCCATGAAGGGAGGGGCGAACATAAACATGAGCTAGGCTCTGGATGATCACATGCTCAAGGGAAAATGAAACTGAAAGCGAATAAAGAAAAGACTGGAGTATAGTTAATTGAAAAATACATATTATTGCATAAAAGGGGCAGCGTATATGCCACAATGGTCATTCCAGACTTTTATTAAAGGTGGCACTAACCCCCTTTGCACCATGCAAAAACTATTTTTTGTGTGATAAACATAACTAAATGTATCAATGAAAATTTGATTTGGGCCTTCCCTTGATTCTGAGAGATTTGAAAGTTGGTATGAAGGTGAAGGAAATAACTAACATGGGAACTATGAAGTGGCATATTTTTCACTGATACAGCTCCTGAGTAAATGACGAAAAAACATATCTCTATAGGAAGGGCATGCCGACTTCAGATTAGCATCATCTGATTTGCAATATAAATGTAGTTCTTAAAAATACATTCATACATATATAGATTTGGAAATGTGGGTACTTGCCATGTTGGTACATTTTCAGAGTCTAAACAGGTCGAGCCCACATGTCAGTTTGGGATGATGCAGCTTTCTCCTACCACAGCTTTCCTAACTCACACCCCTCATCTCCTTGTCCAATTTGCAAACAGGAGGGAGGAGGGTAGAGAAAACCAACTAATCCCTTTTGCGGGAATCCTGACAAGTTTTTGATGTCATTTACCCTATAAGTCTACCAGTTTACATTAGAACTGGGCTTTTTCAAATTATTCCAGGAGGTAAACTACTGCTGAACCGTTGCAAGAAACATCCAAGGAGAGAGGCCCCAAACCGTGCACTGCACTGGAGACAGGGACCAGGAGATATAGAAGATGACTGGGACCCTTTGGAGGAGCCAGAGGGGAATATCCTGGACTGACACCCTTGCTGTCCCAGAGGTGTCCTGCTGTTTCCTGATGTCCATTACAAGGCCTCTTCTGTAAGTAAAACTATCCCCAAAGCCATAGATTGTTTAGGCCCTGCATTTCCATTATTTCAGGTATTTCCTGTTTGTCTGTGTAGATCCTTAGCATATTTAATAAAAGTAAAACAATGAATTCCCCTATAGAAATCACAGGATGTGTTTTGTTGGTATTCAAAACTAAAAAGCTCTTCCCATTGTATTTTGAGCCAGCATAGACATGATGATTTGCCAAAAGAATGAATCCCAAAACATTGTTTCCACGTGAGTGTGCAGGGTGTAAAAATGAAATTGCCCCTTTGTTGCCATTGTGCTCTGACCAAAACCATAAAGCCCTGTTTGTTCGTTTTAGGTGTTGTTACAGAGAATTCTCACCTAAGTGCTACGAGGAGAGGGAACTCTTTTTCTTTTTTCTACGTGAACGCTTTGCATTCAGAATCCAGTCACCACAGCACTGCGAGCTAGGCAAGGCTCTTGCTGGTGGAGGAGGACCCTGCTTCCTGGAGCAGGCAGACTCAGTTTGCAGCACGTGAGCGGTCATGTGACCTTAGCAGTGAATATATTACTGCTGGAGCTGCCCGAGCGGCGTGTGTTGCTACGAGGAGTGGGAACTCTTTTTCTTTTTTCTACGTGAACGCTTTGCATTCAGAATCCAGTCACCACAGCACTGCGAGCTGGGCCAGGCTCTTGCTGGTGGAGGAGGACCCTGCTTCCTGGAGGAGGCAGGCTCAGTTTGCAGCACGTGAGCGGTCACATGACCTTAGGAGTGAATATATTACTGCTGGAGCCGCCCGAGCGGCGTGTGTTGCTACGAGGAGAGGGAACTCTTTTTCTTTTTTCTACGTGAACGCTTTGCATTCAGAATCCAGTCACCACATCACTGCGAGCTAGGCAAGGCTCTTGCTGGTGGAGGAGAACCCTGCTTCCTGGAGGAGGCAGGCTCAGTTTGCAGCACTTGAGCGGTCACGTGACCTTAGCAGTGAATATATTACTGCTGGAGCCACCCTCGTGGCGTTAAGCCCAGTGGAGACAAGCCCGCTGGCTGTTGTGCGGCTGTTTGGCGAGTGATCGGCGCAGTGGGAAGCAAAAGGCTCAACATGAACTCTACATCGAACATGACCGTGGGCGATACGGTAAGCATTCAGGTAGCTAACACCCGTAGTCGTACGAAACTGACCGGTGCCGGGGGCTCTATGGGGGAAAAAAGTGAAGCACCGAGTGGTGCACATGTTCAAGGCAGGCTATGTTCTCTGCCCCCTGCTGCGCCCATCCCCCCCACTGACGGTATGATCCACACAAACAAAGCCGCTGCCTCCCCGATCCCCCCTCACCTACCCCTCCCTTTTCCACCCCCCCGGTAAACTCCTTACCCGTCCTGGACAAATTTCAGTTCTCACCTTTACACAGTTCCTGTATCAGCCACGACAGGTCGCAGTCTGCTGCATGCGACGGTGCTGATGGAGATGTGCTTGCGCATGGCGATGAAATCATGATAGCAGACTCAGGCAAAGTATGTGGAGCCGAGCAAAGTATAGGGGAGCGACTGCAAACTGGAGAGTCGCTGCCTGGGAGGGGGGGTGTCGGCGAGGGAAGTAGCAAGGAATGAAGGCTTCTGTCTACCACAGGAAGAAGCCTCTTTCGCAACAAGGCAAAAAATGAATAACAAAATCAATAACAAAGCCAAAGCACTAAAAACATTTATACCAAGCATTCTATACGAGAGCATTGAAGCAGCAGCATGTGTGGACGGCATGGAAAGCCCCCAAGCCACAAAAATAAAACTACCAGCAGCAAAACAAAATGGACAGAAATTGTGTGAGAAGGACAAATCAAATCTATTGTCCCCCCAGAACAAAGAACCAATGTGTGTTCCAGGAAAGAGTCTCGCACAGTGTAATACCCAACAATCATCTAATGTTGTGGCACACGAAAAAACAAACGCAAGAACAAATTTAATCAATGGGGCAGGTGGCCCTCTGAAACAAGTTCCCATGTGGAAACCCGAACCGTGTGCCTCGTCCCTCTCAAGAATAAAAACCATAAAATGGCACTTTAAAAAGAAAGACTTACTCTCTTATTAGAAAGATCATACCTTAGGAACTAGGGTCATGGACTCCAAACAGCAGCAAACTGAAATGGCAATGTCAGACCATGACCTTCTTCTAGCATCGGGCCGATGTGAGCAAACAATGTCTCAGGACGAACAGCCCGAAATGGATAAAAGCGGCTCTACTAACATACTTAATGGCAAAATGATTATAGAGACCGAAGGAAGTAAAAACGTGCTCCCAAAAAAATGCAGCTTCTAACCAACAGAAACAAGCTGATAAATTGGAGGAAGCCCAAAAGATATCTATAAATGAACCTATAAGTGTCACGACTCGCTCCCTATCTGCACTCCTGGGTTTTAGTATATATGAGTCGTGGTTCTTGTGTGCACGTTGTTTGATTCAAGGTTATTCACTGTGCGATTTTGTGCACATTTCCCTTGCCATATTCGCTGCCTTTGTACTCACCTGATTAATCCTGACAGAATGACCAGCCAAAAATTCCCATTGAATATGGCAAGTTTAAGAAAGAAAGGCAGCAAGGCCTCTAACAAATTTGTACAGAAGGCTTCCCCTACATTTACCTGTGACAATCAAATCACTAGTCCTGACTTAAATGAACTCCTTGTCACGAATGGGCATTTACGTGCAGAGTATTTTTCCCACAGGATGGCACATCTTACATTGCCTGATCCTAGTTCTGTCTTTTATTCTGATCCAGATTCTATGTCAGCACAAGCCTTAGCAGCAGAAAACAACACACTGTTAGACTTATTATACAAGAGTACCTCTGTTGTTGAACCCCATGATTCCAGTTGTGCTTCACCTCAGATTGAACAGTTTCATGGTACAAACATAAAGAATGGAGGGGTTCCTTGCATAACTTCTGTTTTCTACCCTCAGTCTAAAGCATACTCCTTTGCACAAGTACATACGGTAGTCCCTAATGCCAAGAGGTCTAATGTCAATAGTTTGCTTAAGGGAAACACAGACCAAGTTGGTAAGAGAAAGTATAAATCTCAGAACCTGCAAGCAGTAGATGACAATGTACAATGGGTGCACATCCAGATTGCTAGTGCAGGATCCAGCCCTGATGCCACTATGCCTCCCCCTGTGCCTACTGATAGTGATGTACAGTTAATGCAGGGCATGCTAAGAGCTAAGCTTGAGGAGTTAAGACAAGAATTTATTTCTTTACAAGAAGAGAATAAGACCTTGCACTCTTTACTGAATACAACTCAGACTTTATCTGTTGATGTTGATGAAGTGAACACTGTTCAGCCCCTGAGTGCAGAGACTTTGGTAAACCATGATATTTGTCAATGTGTTAGATCTATTGGGAGTGAAAGTCTTTCTTCTAGCACAGCGCTTAATCTGGGCACAGTTTCTGAAAATTGTTCTGCTGTTTGTCAGGGATTGCAGTTAGCTGAAGATTTACAAGCCACTCCTTTACCTAAAATTTCCTGTGTAGCAGTTTGTCATAATTCTGAGCTTGAACACATACATGCTTCTGATTTCCAAACACAATCCACAATGGTGACATACACAGAATCAGTCACTACTGTAGGCTTAGGTTCTGCCCTTGATCTTGCTGCTGAGACTGAAGTAGACGTTCAAGTTGATGTGGAAAACGATGCTACCTCTGTGTTCGCTCTTCCTTCTGCCAATTTTGGTCACAACGAACAGTCAGAGACAGTACAGATTTCAGATTTTGATGGACCCATTCCACAGGATACTGAACCAAAAACCTGGCAGACGATTCCTGAACTGTTGATTGTTAATCTGCCACTTTCAGAAGCTAAAACAGAGGAATGGACAATTGACGAAATCCTGATTAACAGAGACTTTACTATGGTGATTCCTCTGGTTGATATCGACTTCTACAAAGGAAGAGACTCTGTGCCATCCACTAAGGAGAGGGACTGCAGGGGTACAGCTCAGTCTTTGGCTACTGGTGCCAAGGAGTCAACTGCCCTAAAGGTGTTTTCCATTCCTGAGCCACAAATGTGTCTGTCTACTTCTGGGACTTCAGTCTGTCCTCCTACAACCATTGACTCTTCTATTATCCAGTCCACAGCTCTGCAGTCATCTTTGACACACGTGTCTTCAATCAATGAACAACTGCCATGTCTGCCATTCACTAAAGAGCCTTCACCATGTACGTGGTCAGTGCCAAAGACCTTGACAAGTTTGTCTTCAGCTAACGAGATGGCTCCAGCTTGCATGCCTTTAGCCTCAGAATTTCCTCTGGCATGCCTGTCTTCGGCTACAGTGACTCATCCAGCAGATTATCCTTCAGCCATGGAGCCTCCGGTAGTACATTCTAAGTGCATGTCTTCGGTCCCAGAGCCTACTGCTAGTTTGGCTTCAGTTTATGAGAGACCTGTATCTTTCTCAGCCTCGCGGCCAATATCGGAGGTGTACCTGTCTACACTGTCAGATCCTGCTGCATATTCTTCTGCTCCAAAGATTCCTCCTGAATCCCAACCATTTATTACCGATGAAGGTCCAGCCAGCCCTTTGTATGCTTCAGGGGGATCACCAGATTGCCTGCCTTTTTCACAAGACAATTCTCCCCACTGCTTGACTGTAGCATCAGAGCCTCCCGAAGATGCAACATCTGAGTCTGAAACTTCTGCCAGCTCTCTCTTCAGAAACATCAAGCTGGACCATGATTCGGGAGAGCCTTACATGCAAGGCCATTGGACTTGCCTGGAGTACTACGAGAGGGAGACAGATACCATCCGCCACGGCCCAGTCACCGAACAAGTAGCCGACCAGGATAGCGGGCTGGGTGGTTCGCATCTGGGGTCCGGTTCGGATCAGCCGCTTGACAGCTTTTTTGTTGCCGGATCACGCATGAGCCCGAAGGAAGGGACGGGCATGGCCCCTCAGCAGCAGCACCAGTTGGGTGCTAGTAGCCAAAGGAAGGGAATGACTGCTGCAGTTCAAGATGTGCCTGTTATAGTTCCTGCTGCGAGTGTGCCTGATGTACTAAGTACTGCGTCTATCACTCCTATCAGTATGCCAAACGTCCCTGCGGTTGTATCCCACGTGCAACAAGGTGGGGGAGTGCCAGCCTCGAACAACACATAGGACTTCCAGGCCTCCAAGGCATGGAACATATGCAGTCAAACCTTAGTCACTTTCAACCACAAGCCTTTTCCCAGGTGGATGACAGAAAAGGATCCGAACCTCTACCTCGGCCGCCACCTTCTTTTTCTGAACATAAACATTTCCTGAAACCTGCAGTTTCCCCAACACCTGCGTGTCCACTCTCGGCAGAAAGGCTAACAGGGCTTCTACCATTGTCTAAGGCATGTTGCACCAGCCTGCCTCCCTCCTCAAAGACTTATAAGTGTCCACTCCCAGTGACTGAGCTTCCTGGACCTTCCAACTCTACTTCAGGTCCTGCAAGTCTTTCATGCCTTTCTTTGAACCATGAGTCTCTTCCTCACCAGAAGCCTGCCTATGACTCTTCTAGACTGCAGCTTGATTCTATTCATTCCAGTCCATCTGCTTTTGCCCACAGGCCACCGTTTTCATCAGTGCCACCTCCAAAGACAAAGCGCTCCTATCATAGAAGGAAGATGTTTTGTGCGGGTGACGGTCGCCTGGAGACGGCCGTGGAAGGGGGTATACTGTCACGACTCGCTCCCTTCGCTCCCGTTCCCACCACTTGGGGGCATGTTTTGGGGTTTATTCCCTACTGGACATTTCTTCCGAACCTAATGCTACAGTGCTGTGATGAATTGGGAGCGCTAAAACCTTATTTTCCAAGTTACTTCCCTTCCGAATCCATTCCAGGTTTTTGGCAGCCAGCATGCTACTTTAATCAAATGACTATGCTTCCCAGAATGCCTGGCTCACTGCTTCACCTCCTCCCTTGCAGGACAAGGTTGGGTGGAGGATAGGCAACACCTGTGGCTGCAGGTGCAGCAGGCGGCACACCTGATGGGTGTGCTCGTTAAGCAGCTTTAAAAACCTCAGTTTGCTTCAGTCCAGCGCTGGTCATCGTTGCAGTGTTCCTGTTGTGACTAGTCCTTTGTTCCTTGTTCCTAGCTTTTGTGCCTAGTTCCTAGCTCCTGTTTCTTGTTCCTCTGCCCTGGATTTCAGATTCATGTGCTTAATTGATTTCTGCTTTCTGGATTTCATTTTCTGTCTTCCTCTGTCTGCAAGCAGCCTTTCTCTGTGCTTTACCCTTTGATGCAGCCCAGTTTGCCTGTGTTTTCTGTTTCTTTGATGCTGTCCTTTTCTACTGAAAAACTTGATGCATTAGTCTTTCCTTTTTTAGATTTAGTTTCCTGCCTTTTCTCCTTGGATGGGTGGGTAACGTTTCCTTTTGTGATATCATTTTCCCTGATCCTTACTTCCTATTGGGATCCATGCCATGTTTTCCATTTCACTTCTGCATTTATTTCCCATTTGATTATTTAGGTGTACTTGCTCCTTGACTTAGGTTTTAGGTATTTAGTTATCCTCCACCCATTGCTGTTATAGCCTTCTGGGTCCCTGTTTGATCAACTGGGTTCGTGGGTTTACTGACATTCAAGTGGTCTTTCCGGTTCTCGTGAGTACTGTTTCTAAGTTCCTTATTCAGTATCATCCAGAGTGTCAGCACACAGATCCTGTCCTTGCTTGCCCTCTACGTGGGCTTAGCGCTGTCAGTATCTGTAATAGCATAGTGGGTAAGGAGTTTGCCGACTTTCCTTTCAGTCATAAGGAAGTTCTAAGTGCTTACCCCACATCCCTTTTCATATATAGGTATTTTTGTTTCACTCTATCTGCACTCCTGGGTTTTAGTATATATGAGTCGTGGTTCTTGTGTGCACGTTGTTTGATTCAAGGTTATTCACTGTGCGATTTTGTGCACTTTTCCCTTGCCATATTCGCTGCCTTTGTACTCACCTGATTAATCCTGACAATAAGCACCTCAACTCTGCAGACAGCTCGAACAAAAAGGCAATATGGAGAGGTGGAAGTAAATAAACCTACTGCTTTTATGGACCAGGAAAAAAGAAAAAAAATGAAAACAAAAGTGCCATGAGTGCAGAAGAGGTAGTGAATAAAAAAATCACTTCAGAACTGCAAGACGATGTCTTTCTTCCATCACAAATGACCAATGAAGATGTACCCCAAGAAATAAGCAGTATCACGATTTCATCCACACAGCAGGGTGACAAAGAACACATCGTGCCAAGCCCCAATAGTGTGGAAGTGAAAGAAAAGGATCTTGGAAGAGACCAAGTTCCGTCACAAAATCCATGGCCATTAATAGACATCTGTGAAAACATGCAAGCTGCTGTAGGGTAAATGATGACGATAGCTCTTGCACCATATTTAAAGCTATATGAGGCACTA
Organism: Ambystoma mexicanum; assembly: GCF_040938575.1. NCBI lineage: Eukaryota > Metazoa > Chordata > Amphibia > Caudata > Ambystomatidae > Ambystoma > Ambystoma mexicanum. The sequence continues at coordinate 1,328,724,669 of NC_090924.1, forward strand.
CATGAAAACTGTAAGGATCAAGCATACGTATTGGCTCAAATCCAAACCAAATTAACTAAGGTGGAAAAACAGTTTGAGGTACATAAAGAAAGAAAGATACAAGAAAAAGAGTCAGAAAAGGGCATAATCAAGACCGTAAATGACCTAATTGAAGAGGCCCAGCAAGATAAGAGAGCCTTTTTGCACTGTTTCAGTGATACCATCAAGCTACATAAATCAGAGAGCCAAAAAGACCACATCCAATCTGAGAACAAAAGTACCCTAACAGAAAAACTGGACACAACCCCAAGGCGGAGTGAGGAACAAAGAAGGGTAATTGTGACGGACTTGCGGAGTAGAAAAACCGAAACAGCAAGCTCTTGTGTGATAGATCAAATTGATAGTCGAAATTTGCCTATAGGCAATCGAAGAACTGAAAGAAACTTGGAAGATGCCTTGAACAATGGCCAAATGTTACAGACCTCACAACATAATGACGGCCAAAACCAGCATAATGATATTTATCCATTATTCTCCATTGAAAATATAAAAGAATTAAAACGACCAGACAAGTCTGATAAACCAAAGGACGACTCAGAAAAACAACACAAAAGACAGAAAGAAGTCATGGAAAATTTAGAAAAAAAGTCAAAAAACTTGCCAAACCAAAAAAAATTGACATACGAAGGAACACGGCAGTTCATCAGAAATCTAAAGCCTATAGGACAAGAGACACCGAATCCTATTCAACAAGTGCAAATAATGAAAAAAAAGGATGATCCACCACAAACAAAAAACTAAGATCGAGTATTTATCAAAGATGTGGAACTAGAGAGTACTTTAGAAAGTTCCTTAAAGGAGTCAAATAGGCAAGAATCTCTACTATTCCTATCAGTATACGAGAATGAACGCTTGCATGAGTCAACAGAGGACAGTGAAGTTCCTGGAAACAAAGAAAGCAAATCACCGGAAAATCTAGAAGGCCCAGATTTGCCCTTTCAAACTCTGCATGAAAAAAGAATGCAAATTGAGAAGAAAAAGGATCTGGAAAAAAAGCAACAACATTTGCTTAACGCCATGATTGAACAATCTAGCAAAGGACGGGTAAGAAAGAGCACAAACGCAAATAAGAGCTCAGGATTGAAAAGCTCCTACAAACACAGTGAGACAAAGGATAGAAGGAGCGATAAGAACAAACTAGAGCCCTTCAATAACCAAACCCATTTATACAAACTAAGAATGGAGAGAGTCTTAAGAGCAAAGGATGGCTTGATCTTAAATAGATCAAATTTAATGAAACTCCTGCATAATGTCCCACAACTGAGAGTTATTGAAACGAAAGATATAAACATTGTAGAATTCCTGAATGAAGAACATTTGGACAGAATATGCATACATTTAAAATCAAAGGCGGTCATGAACTCAATATGGCAAGCAGCAGACGACCTCCGAGTACTGGGTTTTGATGTCAAAACAGAAAATCAACAACAGAGTGAAAAAGATAAAAAAAAGAACATACCAAAGAAAAAAAGCTCTGAAGAGCCAAAACAGGCCCACGGGGACCAAAGTGAAGATGAAGTGGACTATAGACCTATACGGTTCTCTCCAACAGTACTACGGGGCCCAAATGCTCTTCGGATGAAAATCAAAGGAAATGAGAAATTGAATCTGGCCTCCAAACCGAATATTGAGCATGCCATTGTAACAAAAATTGATACAGAAAGCTCATGGGGATGGCTAGCAGAAACACTGGATACAAAAACAAAAGAAAAAAAAAATAGATCGATGACCAGGATCTCCGAAGAAAAATAAAATTTGCCTCCTGGAACACAAGAGGTTTTCATCATTTGGTTGAAAGACATTATTTGTATTCAAGAGTGTTGGCTACAAGAAAAAACATATTTACATGGTGCGACCTGTTACCTGAACAAAGCTCTCAAAGGAAAAAAGGTAGACCTTCTGCAGGCCTCTTAACCATTATAAAGAATACGTACGGTGGAAAAGTACTCCGTACGATTCAACCATCCTCTCAGATACAAATAATAATTCTGCAACAAGAAGCAGAAAGAAATGGCAATCCAAACGAAAGAGAGAAAACAAATACTCTGATTATCTTTAACCTGTATTGGAATGTTAAGGCCAAAGATGGACAAACTTTTCTGGACACGCTTACCAACTATCTAGATCAACTGAGATCAGAATACGATAATCCGGCATTAATTCTGTGTGGTGATCTTAACATCACCTGTGATAAAAATAAGAATGACCAGGCAAATAGGACGAGTCATAATCGACAAAAACAATCGAGAGCAAGAAAATGGCAAATGGAAATGGAGAACTGTGACATTTTACAAGTGAATGGTAATGTTCAAGGAGATTTAGTAGGACAATCCACATGGGCATCGTACAATTCAAACGCAACTCTGGACTACTTCTTTGTAGATCGAGAAACTTTTGGCACAATAATGTCTCTAAATATTCTACCAACAAAAAGTAGTGATCATAAAATTCTAATACTCACTTGCACAGAGACAAATATCGCTAATGAAAATGACAAGGAACAAAGGAACAATTGGCCAACTGAAGTTGATATAAACGAGGGTCGAAACAGACTGAGAATAACAACAAAAGTGATTCCTTTGCTAACCAAATCGATAAACAAATGGGAATCTACAACAGGAAAAGATGTTGAGTATGAAACTTGTCTTACGATTTTCAGAGTGGCCACCGCAACTAAAAGAAGGAACACAAAAAACAGGGTGCACCATTTTAATGCTGAAATAGCGGATAGAAAACGACAGTTAGCACGAGACTTAAGAGCCCTGAAAAAACATAATATTGCTTGTGATGATATGGCAATAAAGAGTAAGGCTCTGAAAAAAGGGCATCGAAATTGGGTCAAATCCCACAGGGCGATACTGTTTCAAAAGGACTCTGAACAGATGCTTATGGCAACACGAAACAAAAACGCAAAATACCTAGGGTCTTTGCTAAATCAAAAAGGAAATCAACAAGGTGAAGAACAACTTAATCCTATACATGAAAACAAATGGGAACAATATTTCGAGCAAAGTACAACTGTGAGCTTACAAATGAGTTATCCCCCCAAGTAACCGACATGGAAAATGGCTGGGACATCAAATTTACGCAAACTGAAATCCTAGCATTGATCAATAAAGCAAGCAGATCCAGAGCCCCAAGGCCAGATGGCCTGACAAGTGAAATACTAAAGCAAGCCCCGAAGGAATGGGCAAACATGTGCTTTGTACTCTTCACACAAATAGTAAAAACAAGGCAGATTCCAGAATCTTGGACAGCGTCAATTACTATTCCGATAGATAAAAATGGAGACATAGCATGTCCAGAGAATTATCGTCCAATATCTCTTTTGGACGTCATAGGTAAACTCTTTGCCGGTATACTACTAAAAAGAATAAAGGAATGGATTCAAACTTCTGATAATTTCGATTACAGACAAGCAGGCTTCGTGGAAAACGTAGACTGTAGTCTGAACCTCCTTATTCTAAATCTATTAAAAGCAAAGACCATCCAAGAAAACCAAAAACTCTTTATTGCCTCAATAGACATGGCGGCTGCTTTTGACAGAGTGGATCGACAAACTCTATGGGCTAAAATGACAGACAAAGGCTGTCCGAGAGATCTGATAGAAGCCATCAAAATTCTCCTTACAAACACATCTATGCGTGTTAGATTGGATCGAAAGGGAAATCTAACAAAGGCAATCTTAACAAAGTGTGGCCTCAAATAAGGGTGCCCACTAGCGTCCATACTGTACAACTTCTGTATCCTTGATGTAAAAGACTGTTTGGAACCACCAAGAGCTTGCTCTCCTAATTAATAGAAACAAAAATAGGTAATCTACTATATGCAGATGACCTCATAGTGATGGCCAAAACCCCAATTGGGCTACAGGGGAAACTGGAAGCCTTAATCAAACAAAAAATTAATCCAGAAAAATCAGACATAATGATAATCGTAAAACCAGGTCCTACTACCAAGAAAGCTTTCAAATGGCACATAGAGAATGAAGCAATAAAAATAGTGAAAGACACAAAATACCTGGGAGGAATCGTGAGCGCGAATTGGAGTGAGCAACCTTGGATTGATCATCTACAGAGAAAAATGGATCAACTAACATCACAGGCATTAATACTAAAAAGAAAGTTCTGCAAATTCTCCATTCGCCCGATTGTAGAATTTTACAACGCTAAAGTAATCCCTACCGTAACATACGTGGGAGAAACAGCCCTGAGGATCCCATGGGAAACGTGGGACAAACTTGAAGCCAGATTCTGGCGTAAACTGCTGAAAATTCCTATATGTGTCCCAATAAGTATTATACGGCACGAGCTGGGATTGTATTCTATGCAAGCTCGAATAGTCTGGAAAACACTGGCCACCTATAGAAAAATCTCACTTGAAGATTGTCCAAAACAATATCAAATACTAAAGAAGGAAGGAGGAGGAATTTCCTTTTGGCCTGTGGACGAATGGAAACTGAAATGCAAGGAACTATTGCAAAATATGAACGTATCAACGAGTGCCCTATGTCAACATCCGAAGAGAGTAAAATTACTCTCCGGCAAGGACAGCCACCCTTCTGTGTGAGTGACAGCCAGGCTGGAATGAATGGGGGAAAACTGTTTAAAAGCAGGTCTCTGGGACTTGGAAAGGAGAGTTGACCACTTGAACGAAAGAACCAAAGATGAGCTGAAGGAAGAGGACTGCTGCAACTCCTGGATGACTGGTGAAGCCCTGCTGCAGGTACGAGTTGCCTGAAACTCCATCGACAGAGAAGCCCTTCAAGGTTAACTTCTTCCCTTGAGTTTGGTGGGAACAACCAACTCACAAGCCACCTGGACACCGTCCCCATCTGGTTGAATTTTCTACAGAGTGCTGCTGAAAACCGGATAGACAGAAGGAAGGAAACCAGCTCGTGAACTTAACGCACTCACACCTCAAACCGACGTCTTGCTAAGCTTTTGGCCTCATCCCTGGGCAGTGCAGGAACCTCCCGACATTCTCCTTCTTGTCCCCATGACTGAAGCTCAGGAACAGTGAGATCTTCTCGAACTGCCAGGAACAACTGCCTCAGCTTCTTCAATTTAAAGGTACTGTGCAAACGCGGTCCGGAAATATTTTTGCCCATTGCAAATGTTTGTGGAGCTTTCCCAACTTCGAAGTCTTGTCCTTCCCTAAACATTCATCAAACTTTTCGCCTAGCAAGATTCATCCAAAAACGTGGCAAAGACTTAACCGTTTTCTACCCTGTGCTATCCAATACAAAGACTCTGAACCATTGACTTTGGCCCAGGCCTATGAACTGAATTGCTGGTTGTAGTTTACTGAAAACCTTTACCATGCCTATGCAAGTATTTGTGCTATTAATTCGTATAACCTTGTCTTTTTACCCTTTTTGAAAGTATCTGAAGTGCCATTTTGCTCCCACTTCATGGGAGCTAAACTTGTTCATTTACTTATCGGCTGTGCATTTGTGCTTTATTAGTGTGTGATATTGAGCTGCTCTTGCTAGTGTAATGTTTTCAAACTGACTCTGTAAATACATGTATATTCTTTTACCACGAAACCTTGAGTAAGTGTTTGTTTGAATCACTGTAATTGTTGGTCCTTTGTGTAACTTGTTCTACTGCTCACTTTACTCTTGAGATAAGTTTGGCTGCTCAGCCATCGCTACCACTTTACTGTGAAGTACAGGCTTGTACCAAAGGTGAAATTGTACTTACACTTGTAGTCTTAATTGTGTGAAGTGTTCCCAAAGGGTACTGCACATGATTCTGCCTAACAGGTGTGGCAAAACAAATGTTCCCATTGCTTTTCTTTCCCTCAGATTGCATCTGTGGTAATGAGTAGAAAAAATGATTTTCCCCTTGAATCTCCTTTTCTAAAAAGTGCATTGTATCCAAATCCAAAAACGATTTTCCTATTGTGTTCCCACTCTCTGCCACTGGCCTTCAATTCTGAGGGCTCAAGTCTAATTGATCAGCAATCACTGTGTGTTTTGTATTGTTTTTTTCCTGCATTGGTAAGTGATTTAAAAAGAAAGCAGCGGGAAGTTGTGACTGCATATCCCAGTATTATCTCTATGTTGGTGCCCTTTTTGTTCTTGTGTTGCCATGGCATGGGGGGCTGATGTTAGCCTATTTGTAAAATTTGGTTAAAATAAATTAATACATTAACATTCTTACTACACGCCGGCCTGGTTCCTAGTCCATTGTGGCACCGGGTATTTCTTGGGGTTGGATGCAAGACAGGTTGGAGGCCTCACCAAAGGGAAACTTAACAAACTAATAGTGATTTATAGTGTGCCACATTGGGGGAAAGGAACTCCTTGAGTTGCGTTTGACAGCGTAATAAAGCGCGACATGGCTTAACTACACTCACGGGCTGGGCTGCTAGCACACTGGCACTTGCACTCATCATTATCCTCAGTGCCCTCCACCATTTTCCACAATTTTAGGATCTCTTTTTTTCCTTTGAATTTCTTGCCCTTGTATTTAGCCACCAAAAACGTGGACATGTGTTCCAATATCCTTCTATTATTCATACCTGGCTCTGATTATGGGCAGAACATTCCCCTTGTGTCTCCGCCACTCACTGCTTCTGGTATTTCTCAATCTTATCTTTATACAACGGCAAAGCACTGCACACATACTCCAATGGAGTCATTCCCCCATGTTCACAACCTTTAAATTAAAGGTTTAAGAGATGCAATTCGTCCTCAATGTTCCTACCAGTCATTCACTCCCGTTCCCCTGTCGCCCCCTACCTGCACTCCCTGCACACTCACACACATGCTCTCCTTCCTCACACCCACAATGCACACTACTTCTTCCACAGGCCCTCACTTGGCCCCTGCTTGCTATACAATACAATTTTAAAACAACAAACGAAAACATAAACTACCAATACTTTGGGCCTCATTACGACCCTGGCGGTAAGGGGTTTACGCCAGCGTTAGCTGCGCCGACCCCTTACCGCCAATTACGAGGTCCCTTAGCGCCATGGAGCTTTTAACACCCGCTTTTAGCGGGTGTTAAAATCCATGGCGCTAAGGGACCATGGAGTTAATTACGCCACCGTAATTTACGGTGGCGTAATTAACGCCTTCCCCACTCCCATTATGCCCTATGGGGCAAAAATGGGAATGGGGAAGGGTAAATGGGGATTGGGGGCTTACCGCCCCGCCAAGGTCGGAATGGGGCGGTAAGTCCGCCAACCACCATGGCGTAAACGTAGTTTACGCCATGGTGGTAAAGTGACGGCCCAGGCGGTAACTTACCGCCTGGGTCGTAATGAGGCCCTTTGTCTTATTCCCCCACCCAGGCTGTATTGGGCACAGAAATCTGAGCTCTCTAATTAAACGGAACACCTCCTTCTTTATTTTACTATCACAATTCAAAATATGGAGCCATCTTCTTCCCTAGCTCGGAAAGGATCCCACTTCTCTGTTTCTCTTCTCATATACGTATAAGAATAATTAAAAAAACGCCATGTGGCCTTCACACACTATCCAACTCCAATACACACCAATCTACCACACACTCTCACTCCTATTTCACACGCACAAACCCACACACCATTATCCCCTTTCCCCTACTTCTCACTTAGCATCAACCCCGTTGTCGCCCCAGAAGAGGTGTACTTACATCTGCGTGTCTATGTTTTGGGCCTGATCCTGGTGCCTTTGTTGCAGTGCAGCGCAGCGCTAGGCCTTAACTTCAAAATCGCTGCTGGTCTCTAAAATGGCGTTTCACTACCATGTGATCTATACCTAAACATATGCCAATCTACCTCTAATTCAGCTACATCGACAACCCTCTCCCCCTTAAAACCTCTGTGAGCTCTTAAAAGGTGCTTTAACGCCTGCACCTTATCCGAAAACCTCTTCAGGGCCTGGAACGATCATCCCCGCTCCCCAACCGATATGTCACCCTAATCCATTATGCTCACTAGAATAGTTTACTCAGTATAAGAAACCTCAATGCAATCGTTGAAGACAGCATTACAAGACCGCGTGCGATACTTCACAAACATTACTAATAATTCCTATTTGCTTGTGTATTTAGAACTGTAGTTTTCTGATGCCACATAATGTTTAAGAGTTGTACTCATACTACATCAGTGAAATCTTGATGTTGAAAATGAAATAAAAACATGAATATAAAAAAGGAAGAAGCAAAATGTACTCATTTTAAATTGATTGAAATGGAAACAGTTAAACTAAAGAAAATTAATATAAATAATTTTAATTTTTAGTTTCTTACCAAACACCTTCAGCTCGCAGAACTGCCACATCATATGCTGTTAGATTAGAATAGAGCAACAGAGCGCTGCTCTATTTCAATAAAGCAATTGAGAGCTGTTCCATTGCAATAAAGCAACAGAGCTCTGTTCCTTTTCAATAAAGTAACCGAGCACTGTTCCATTGCAATAGAGCAACAGAGTGCTGTTCCATTTCAATAGAGCAACAGAACGCTGTTCTATTTGAATAAAGCAACGGATTGCTGTTCCATTTCAATGAAGCAACCGAGCACTGTTCCATTTCAATAAAGCAACAGAGCACTGTTCCATTGCAATAGAGCAAAAGGGTGCTGTTCTGTTTCAATAAAGCAATGGAGCGATGTTCCATTGCAAAAGAGAAACATATTGCTGTTCCATTTCAATAAAGCAACATAGCACTGTTCCATTGCAAAAGAGTATCAGAGAGCTGTTCCATTGCAATAGAGCAACAGAGCACTGATCCATTTCAATAAAGCAACCGAGCACTGTTCCATTGCAATAGAGCAACCTAGTGCTGTTCCATTGCAATAGAGCAACAGAGCGCTGTTTCATTGCAATACAGTAACAGAGCACTCTTCAATTGCAATAGAGCAACAGAGCACTCTTCCATTTGAAAAAAGCAACGGAGTGCTGTTCCATTTCAATAGAGCAACAGAGCGCTGTTCTATTTCAATAAAGCAGTGGGGTGCTGTTCCATTGCAATAGAGCAACATAGCACTGTTCCACTTCAATAAAGCAACCAATCACTGTTCCATTTCAATAAAGCAACAGGGTGCAGTTCCGTTTCAATAAAGCAATGGAGCGCTGTTCCATTGCAAAAGAGCAACAGAGTGCTGTTCCATTTCAATAAAGCAGTGGAGTGCTGTTCCATTGCAATAGAGCAACTGAGAACTGTTCCATTTCAATAAAGCAACGGCGCTATGTTCCTTTTCAATACAGCAACAGAGCGCTGTTCTATTTCAATAAAGCAGTGGAGTACTGTTCCATTGCAATAGAGCAACAGAGCACTGTTCCATTTCAATAAAGCAACTGAGCACTGTTCCGTTTCAATAAAGCAACAGAACGCTGTTCCATTGCAATAGAGCAACAGGGTGCTGTCCCGTTTCAATAAAGCAATGAAGCGCTGTTCCATTGCAAAAGAGCAAAAGAGTGCTGTTCGATTTCAACAAAGGAACAGAGCATTGTTCCATTGCAATAGAGCAACAGAGCACTGTCCTATTTCAATAAAGCAATAGAGCACTGTTCCATTGTAATAGAACAACAGAGCGCTGTTCTATTTCAATAAATCAATGGAGTGCTGTTCCATTGCAATAGAGCAACAAAGCACTGTTCCATTTCAATAAAGCAACCAAGCCCAATTCCATTGCAATAGAGCAACAGGGCGCTGTTCCGTTTCAATAAAGCAATGGAGTGCTGTTCCATTGCAAAGAGCAACAGAGCACTGTTCGATTGCAATAGAGCAACAGAGCACTGTTCCATTTCAATAAAGCAACAGTGCACTGTTCCATTGCAATATAGCAACAGAGCATAGCTCCATTTCAATAAAGCAACAGTGTACTGTTCCATTGCAATAGAGCAACAGAGCATAGTTCTAGTTCAATAAATCAATGGAATGCTGTTCCATTGCAATAGAGCAACAGAGCGCTGTTCCATTACAATATAGCAATGGAGCACTGTTCCATTGCAATAAAGCAATGGAGCACTTTTCCGTTGCAATAGAGCAACAGAGCGCTGTTCTATTTCAATAAAGCAACCAAGCACTGCTCCATTGCAATAGAGCAACAGAGTGCTGTTCCATTGGAATAGAGTAATAGAGCACTGTTCCATTCGAATAGAGCAATAGAGCGCTGTTCTATTGTAATAGAGCAACAGAGCGCTGTTCCATTGGAATAGAGTAATAGAGCACTGTTCCATTCGAATAGAGCAACAGAGCGCTGTTCCATTGGAATAGAGTAATAGAGCACTGTTCCATTCGAATAGAGCAATAGGGCGCTGTTCTATTGTAATAGAGCAACAGAGCGCTGTTCTATTGTAATAGAGCAACAGAGTGCTGTTCTATTGTAATAGAGCAATGAAACGCTGCTGCATTGTTGTCTTTATTTTACTTTGCTGAAGTACACCTACAATGGGACCTGACCTAATAAGGGCACAGTTATCCTTGTCTGTGTCCAATCTCTTTAATGATCATGCAGTTAAAAGAGCAACAGAGCGCTGTTCTATTTCAATAAAGCAACCGAGCACTGCTCCATTGCAATAGAGCAACAGAGTGCTGTTCCATTCGAATAGAGCAATAGAGCGCTGTTCTATTGTAATAGAGCAACAGAGCGCTGTTCTATTGTAATAGAGCAACAGAGCGCTGTTCCATTGGAATAGAGTAATAGAGCACTGTTCCATTCGAATAGAGCAATAGAGCGCTGTTCTATTGTAATAGAGCAACAGAGCGCTGTTCTATTGTAATAGAGCAACAGAGCGCTGTTCCATTGGAATAGAGTAATAGAGCACTGTTCCATTCGAATAGAGCAATAGAGCGCTGTTCTATTGTAATAGAGCAACAGAGCGCTGTTCTATTGTAATAGAGCAACAGAGCGCTGTTCCATTGGAATAGAGCAATAGAGCGCTGTTCTATTGTACTAGAGCAACAGAGCGCTGTTCCATTGGAATAGAGCAATAGAGCGCTGTTCTATTGTAATAGAGCAACAGAGCGCTGTTCCATTGGAATAGAGTAATAGAGCGCTGTTCCATTCGAATAGAGCAATAGAGCGCTGTTCTATTGTAATAGAGCAACAGAGCGCTGTTCTATTGTAATAGAGCAACAGAGTGCTGTTCCATTGCAATAGAGCAATGAAACGCTGCTGCATTGTCGTCTTTATTTTACTTTGCTGAAGTACACCTACAATGGGACCTGACCTAATAAGGGCACAGTTATCCTGCAGTGATCATGCAGTTAAAAGTAGTGCCATCCAGCATGCCCTTCTAATTATTACAATAATAAATGTCATGAAGTGGATTCTCTTCAGCATTAGAACCAAGCACCTTTTTACTTTGATTTAAAACACATGCCTCCGATCCAGCTGTTCTAATCAGCTACCGTGCCTTTGCTGATCGGCCTCCCTTCCTAAATGACTGCCGTCGTCTGCTAGCGCATGATGCAAGTGTTGGCTTGGCTCTGTGACTGGCCACACTGGCGGTCTTGGGATTGGCTCCACCAGTTGCTTTGTGGGTGTCACCACCACCAGCGCTTTAGATGAATGTGGCAGTCAGGGGATCCCATGCCCTGGTATCCATTACATTTGCTGGCACAAATGCTGACGTCTGCAGGGGCTTCAGTGCCTGTATACCCTTAGTGGCAGAGGCAATTGTTTAGGATAAAGCTATGACAGCTAGGGCAGAGAGCGCTCCTTTGGGGACAGCCTGCAACTCAGGGTTTTCTGTTATTTTACAAGCGGGGTAAAGGGGGGCACCAACGCGAACACACAACAGAATGTATAAGTAACCTGTTGTGAGGTACTTTCTTCCTGCCTTGGCTGCTCTGGATGGATGTGTTGTCATGAGTGTTCTGAGAGTTGAATGTGGTGTGACTGTCTCCTGCTGAATGCTCCCTGGCTGATAGTTGGAGAGAGACTGGCTGAGAGAGAGGGTAAGCCGGTGGATGTTCTCCATTGTATCTGTGTCCAGTGTCTTGTGAACTTTTGTGCTTTTCTTTCCTGCATCTGTAACTAATGAAGAAGCCCACATGTTCTACCTGTGACTCTTGGTCATCTGTGGGCAAAGCCACCATAACCCTACCTAGAAAGGTTCAGTGGTGAACCAATCATCCAGTCCAACTGCCTCTCATCCCGTCCTGGTATCCTATATTGTGACCATGCCATAGAAAACCTGTGCACTCAACCTGAACTGGAGGGTCATTGAAGTCACACACAGGAAGACATGGGTGAGCAGCGAAGAACCATTCGTTGACCATTTGTTATCCTCGGCAGGATAGCTCAGTGGCAACGTGCTCGCCTTGCAAGCAAGATGACACAGAGCAACACAGGTCCAATCCCAGGGTTCGCGCTTAGAAACCGTGCGTTATAAATAAGCTATCATATCATATAATTCGGAAGGAAATAGAGGAATCTAATCCAAATTCAGCGGTTTAAGGGGCACATCCGAGAATACACAGGGAAGAGGAGAAGCGGTGTGATTACAATGAATCTATTTCACAGAACCCAGAATACAGGTCAGCCTACAGGTCCGCATGCGGAGATATCATAGCAGGTGCTGGTAGCTGATATAGCGGGCAGTGAACTTTGTTAAATGCCCCCTTCTCTCGTTGACCGGCACAGAAGAATGGGGTAGACCTTATGTGTTTGACCTTGCAGAGTGGAATATACCCCCTCGGGACATCCCTGAAACTCCCTCCACACATGCAGAGTTCAAGTTGGGGAAACAGTACTCACTGATCCATTTATTTAATGTGTTACTTTGTTTGCTGACCTACAAGAAAAAATAACCACAATAAACACCTTCACAAGACCATCTCATAGATTCCACACATTGTTCTCAAGCAGGCCAACCAAAGCAATACCCATTTACAAGAATAACCTGTCAGCTGCAAGACCATGTAATCACAACATGTTGACCCTTTAAATCCTGTTATTGATCCAGCTGTAGCAGAGAAACTCTTCTGGCCCTTATGTACAATACAGAGGGCCGTGAACCTGATTCTGGAAACCACTGGCAACTAGTGGAGCGATCCACTAGTGTCATAGTCTATGGACCTCATTACGAGTTGGTTGGTAAGTGAAAATACAGTGGCTAATAGTATTACTGCCTGATTTCTTCCATCTGACTAATAATGAGTTATGATGCCAAAAGGATGAAATACCTCAAACACTTGCATGCAGGATCCCAGCGGGCCCCGTATTATATCAGTGGGAACCCCGGTGCAGGCTTCAATTGTAATAGCACTGACTGTTTTTGAACCCACATGTACTCATTGGATCTGTGATAATCAGTCAATATTCAGCACAAAATAATCTCATTTTAATTTTAGAAAAAAGTCAATTTAGAAAGACTGTTTCGAGACCCCACGGTGAGGTCTTTCTATACTGAACCACACGAGTGCACGTAGGGACTGACAGGCATGGACAGGCCAGAAGAGAGAAGTTTAAGCATACCTGGTAAGTGGGGAGTGTGTGTGTCTGTATATTTGTGTGCATGTGGGGGGATGTTTTTGTGGCAGGGAAGGGAGTGTATGGGGAGCAGGTAAGTGTGAGTGTGTTTGCGTGTGTCGAGGGGTATGTTTTGGGGGGAAAAGAGAGGCGGCAGGAAAGCAAAGGTGGCTCAGGTGGTTTCTAGGAAATCCCATCAGAGCAGGAGAGGGTGGGGCTGGGGCAGCAGGGGATCAGCTTCTAGGGTGGCTCGGTGGTGAATTGAAGGCCACTCCAAATAGGGCAATAAAAAACAGTCTTTTTTGCAGACAGCTTTCAATATATCAAATGGAGCATGTCTCCACCCATACAACTGGCTGAAACCCCTGCCAGTAGTGCTGATACTATTCCAATGTACCCACAGTAAACACAAGAGGGCGTGCTGGCTTATTGTGGACCACGAGGTTGTCCTCATTTCATAGAGAGGAGGAGCAGCCGCCTCCCCCCGGCACCCGAAATCTTCCTGCACACAATGCCAAGCAAGAAAACCAAAAGCAAAAGGTGGCATGGCTACAAGGAAACGGTTGGCTAGCTCCACCTCCCGTGCCAGGGCTCTGCAAATGTAGATTTTTGGACTACACATGCCCTGTTTCTTCACCATTGTGAAGCTACCTGACCTTACGTTTCCCCACACACTGACTCTTTTGTGGTGTGCTCAAGCCTGGTTTTCAAATGGGTGTTTGGTTCTTTATTCATACAACAATCTACAAAAAACAATGCAATGCATCAAACAAACACACATGTACACTGAGCAGCTGCCAGGAAAATCCTGGTCGAGCTTGAGGGATAGCCAGAATGCAAGGTTTGGCACTGGGACAATGAGAGTGGGAGTTTCTGCTCATGCCACCCGTTCTCAGCCGATGACTATAGCGCCCCCAGTCGGTAAACCCTATACATGTGTGCCCCACTATGCACCCGTTTTCCCCACGCCTTTATTAGCATCACTTGTAATGTTTTTTTATAGCGCGCTTATTACCCAGAAGTTTCTAAGGGCAGACCCGCGGATCGAACCTCTGTTGCTCCACATGGACTTGTTTCCAAAACGAGCGCGTTGCCCCTGAACTATCCGCCCAAGACTTCCCTTGCCACCTCTGCATACAATAACGTTGGGCACCTGCACAAGTTCAACTCCTTTTCCACTACCTGTCACAGACATAGGGCTTAACACCATTCAGGGGGCAATTGGAAAGTAATCATTTTAATTTAAAAAGAACACTGACTGGACACAGGAGCAGTTGATATGCAGATAAACTGTATAGGGGTAGTTAAAAACAAATTACGACTCGGGTGCATACAACACGTTAACTCCAGCTTGTCAAAATGTTCAGAATGAAGCGATCATTCCGCAGCAGGGTGGACAGAAATGAGACCTATCACTGACGAAAGATCCGGCTGGGCTCGAGAAATGAGTGTCACTCCGCCCCCCCCCCCCCCCTCCCCGCTGCCCTTGCTTACCAAGGCGGTGTTTCCCTTTATCTGTTAATACGCCGTGTTTCATCGTCTTCGCATGCCGTCCGCAGTCCCCAAAAGGGGCTGGCGCCGCGGCTCATGCTGTGGTAATGGAAGCTGTTGGAGAGGCTGTCTTTATGTGTGTGGACATATTCGCACAGGCAATAATTGCCTTAGCAGGCCTTTCCGACTCGGAAATTGCTATCCTGTGGCTCCCGGCCCATCGGTCTCAGGGCTGAATTCGTGGGCACATTTCACGCCTCTTCTGCCCTTGCCTCTTTATTTCCTAGGACGGAAGAAGTTAGAATGTGAACTCCAGGGGCCCTACAGTAGCCGTGCCGCTAAAACCGGCTGCCACCGGACCCGTTGGGATTTACCAGCTCCGGACTTCCCGGAATTACCGATCCGGTAAATCCGGAGCCGGCATTCTGTAAATCCCCATTCCTGTGAAGTCCAACAGGACTCCATGGGAATGGGGCAGTGGAAACACCGGCACCATGTTCTAATGGTGACAGTGTTTCCGTGTCCGTCTGTGGCTGTGTGGCGGTACCCGCACCAGGTCAGACCTGGCGGGTGTACCATCACACGGCCACAGAACTCGTAGATAGCCGGTCCGGTAAACGGTGCTGGTATGGTTTTACCGGCATCGTTATATCCGGACCGGCTAACTTGTAATGAGGCTGCCTATCTTCGGCCACTATCAGGCCTAAATATTTGTATTTTTATGGACTGGGTATTTATAATGCAATACAGCAAATGGTGTTTCAAGCCGCAATATGGTATGGTATGGTATGGTATTGTTTATTCATATAGCGCCTATATACGGGCAAGTGTTTCAAAGCGCTCAAGGCAGTCGCTTAGAGCCCTTGAAATCTGATACGATAATAGTGTGCACAGGCAGAGTAAGTGCATAAAATACATTTAACAGTATGGGATATAGCAAATAGGCCTGACGGCCATTCTGCAATTTTAACATTACAAATTAGGGGTGAAGACAGGCGTGGTGCGTACGGATCGAGCAAGTGCACAGTGGGTCACAGGGAGGGGAGGGTGAAGTGCAAACGGTCAGTATAATATGTACAAGATGTTCCCCTCTGTCAGAATATGTGCCTCTCTAGCCGTAAGAGGCCACTATTTAGCTGTGGGGCACTATTGACAATAACCCTTTGGTGGTACAGAAGCTATATGACCTGACAGTTCCACCCACACCGACTCTTTTGTGGTGGGATCAAGTCTGGCTTGCACATGGTTTTCCCAGTTTTTTCATCATGCAACAAGCTAAAAAAAACAATGTGATGGGAGGCTGCAGAGAGTGATTAGCAGTTTGTGTGATCGATACAAAGCTTCTCTATGCATCAGTCAGCAGTGCTGTGTGTCTCCTGAATATTTCCAAGCCACGGTACTAAACTTGATGGCTATTCCAAGGAGAACCCTCAGGAGGGAGCCGCCAGACAGGATGCACCATGCATGTAAGTAGTGTGAAATCCACACATCCACTCTGGGGCTATTATATTCCTTCGAATTTCACTTCCTTAGAAATTCCCTTTACGTAACGTTAAGATTTGGTGATGTTTGTGTGGAGTGGAAATGCTTTTTCACAACTTTGGCAGACCGATAAAGGAAAATTCTACTGATAATAACTTCCGGCATATTTGCTGTATTTGTATGAAATTTCTAATTATGTTTTCCGGCCTGGTTCCTGCAATGACTGGAAAGTTTGGTGCAAATTCATCCGAAGGTTTAAAAGTTACAGGGCCTCATTACGACCTCGGCGGTAGCCATGCTGCTATTGGCGGCATGGCTGCCGCCGAAATCGCGTCCAGGTCCTCAGAATGAGGAATTACCGGGCCATTCCGAGTTTGGAAGGCCCGGTAATTCCTCCCTCCAAGGACCTGGACCCGGTCCTTCCCCATTCCCATTTCAGCCCCCATAGGGCTGAATGGGAAAGCGAGAGGGAGCAAACAACGGGCCATTACGAGTTGGCCCGTTGTTTGCTCCCTCTTCCCCTCGCGGGACCCGGTAAGCACGCCTGGTTTGACCAGGCGTTGTTTCCTGGGTCCCGCGAGGGGACCTCGTAATGAGGCGGTACGGGGTAAACGGCGCCGGCACCTTTTAGGGCGCCGTTTACCCCGTACCGCCAGGGTCGTAATGAGGCCCACAGTGTTGAAAAAAGGGGTTGTTTTTCACCTTTTGCATTGGTTTTCCCATAGGTGAAAATGTGCATTCATTGAACAGGTGCACAGCGGAAACTGGTGGATGGATTTTCTCGAAATTTTCAACACGTTTGCCACAAAAGGGGTTCAGATGTGCCTTTTGGTGATTTGGTGTAAATTCCTTGTGTCGTTCTTTTAAAAAGTGACTGCAAACCGGGTGCCCCAGCACCAAATTCGTTTAGGTGGGCTACGGAAAGTATTTATTTTTGTTTGTTTTAGTCTGTTCGTGATAATTCTTTCTCAAGTGTGTCAGCGAAATAAGACATTTTTTTGTTCTGCTTTTGCATTCTAGTGATAATTAGCAGTAAATTATAACAATACAGTGATTTTGCTGTACATTTATGATAATTTTTCAAACAGTGAATTTTCATGGAAAAATATCAAGAGAATAGAGGTCACAAAAAACTCTTTTTAAAATGTATGCTAAAACACCAAATATCGACCACACTTTTGTTGTGTTTCTCCCATTCCGGATCGTCACTATCACGTTTATTTTTAGACAAGCACCCATAATGGGGAAAATCCCATACTACATAGCTTAGAAACATACTGACAATATCGAATATGGTATCTTTGAGGATGTGAACAGAAAAAGAAAAAGAAAAGAAACGTTTCTCTTACAGGTGGTGTGAGATTTAGCATAGAAAAACCTTTGAAATTCTCTGAAAAAACATCAGTTTAAGAGTGAGATACGTTGAAACATTTCAACACAGTAAAACCCTTGAAATTCAGTGAAATTACTGTAGTTGAAGTGGCATTTAGGTGATGGTTTAACACAACAAAACGTCTGAAAATTGGTAATTGTTGGTTGTTAAACCACTGCAATTCTCAGTCCCCCATTGCAATGCCTGTGAACACACTAATAACATCACAGATGGCAGCATTTATGACATCACCTATCACACCATCCATGATATATTCCATGGAATCGAGGTCACTGATGGTAGCCATGAAGTTGGTGACTTGGCATGTAGGCAGCCATATATGCACAGACAACTTTTCTCTGATACCCTAACTCCTCTCTTAGCTCACAATTCTGTAAGGCTCCCAGATTTGAGGAGAAGAAACACAACAGGGTAATAGAGGTCACAGTCATTTTCCCCTAACATCCGAATCCTGAGTTTGTCCGAAAGAGTAGATCTGGTCCATGGTTGCAAAAACTTTAAAATTAGGGTCGTATGTTGTGGAAAAGAAAATTAGCAAGAAGCCAGCACACATTATGTACTTAGTTATCATATATGTGTGATAAAAAACAATGTTTCATTTATATATTTGCAAATATAAACATCTGCAATCAGATTTATGTTCCCAAAGTCCCTTTTATTTTATAAAAAAAAGAAGCCACTAACCCACATTCGTGCTATTGTGTGCCGCCAATGACCTCTGCCTTAATGCCAGTAAGACTGAGATTCTACTCATCGGCACACCCACTCCCTCCTTCCCTGCAGCGCTCTGGCCAGCCTCGCTTGGCCCGCTTCCTGCTCCTACTTGCAAGGCAAAAAACCTCGGGGTCATCTTCGACTCCACACTCTCCTTCTCTCCTCATATTACTGACGTCTCTAAGAAGTCTCACTACCAGCTGCACCTCCTCAGAGGTATTCTTCCCTTCCTCTCCTTCCCCCAGAAGCTCACGGTCTCCAGAGCCCTGGTTCTCTCGAAGCTGGACTACTGTAACAGCCTCTATCTTAATCTGCCCGCCTCTACTCTCCGCCCTCTGCAACTCATCCAGAACAGGACTGCGAGACTTGTCCTTGGCCTCAAGCCCAGGGACCGTATCTCTCCAGGACTGAAATCTCTACACTGGCTCCCTGTGGCTGCGAGGATTAAGTTCAAAACCCTCTGCATTGTCCACAAGGCCTTCTGGGGCCTGGGGCCTATATACCTTCAACTCTCTCTTCCTAAATATCTTCCTTCCCGAGCCCTTCGCTCATCTGTCTCCAACTCCCTCAGGGTCAGCCGCTTCTCGAAGCAACGAGCTGGGGGTAGATCTCTCTCTGCGGCAGGGGCCTCCCTCTGGAACAGCCTTCCTGCCTCCCTGAAACTTGAGGAGAACCATCTTCGGTTCCCGAAGCACCTCAAAACCTTCCTCTTTGCTTCTGCTTTCTCTCTCCCTCTCCCCTGCTAATTTCTTCACTGAAACTGCACTGAACCTGCACCTGGGCCACTCTCACCGACCTCGGTCCTTGGCCCAGCCACTCTCCACTTGCACTGCCTCCCTGGCAACCCCAGCACTGCGGGACTGTCTCTGCATCCCTTACAGCCCCCCCCTCCCAGCACTTGTCTGCACTTACCTTGCACTTGCCACCAGCTGGCCCTATTTATTATTTATTTTTTATTCTACTTACCCTGTTCAGCACTTCCCCCTCTCCCCTTTCCCCTTGCACTTTTTCCCTTCCACCTACCCCTGCACTTGCGCGATCCGAATGACACATGGCCTAGTAGGATCGTTGTCTGTCTTCCCCCTGTTCCGTCCTCCCTGCCTCGTCGCGCCTTGAAACACTTGTGTATAGGCGCGTTACAAATGCCATATCATATCATATCATATCATTCGCCTTTCTCATAGGGCGTTTTGAAAGATTGCAACAGGAGTGTACTAGAATGACCACTCTGGAATGATAACCCTTTGTCAGAAAAAATGGAATCTATGTGATCACTGCACCGCCATAATGTTGACAATTAAATTGCTGACTCCCACTATGGTACGGCGCAGTGATCACATGGATCACTGTGTTCTGCAGCACCATAACCGCCTCCCCCCTACCCACTTAACATTTCAGCGGCACACCGTGAAGTGTGCCACCATCTCTCCTCTGATCTTGCGTCGTCAGTTCTGGCCCACTAACGTGGGTCTGAACTGGCGTTGCAGGGTCATTATTTCTTACCCCCGCTCCCATTAATCGGTGTAATTGGGCTTGCATGTTATTACACGCAAAAGTGCAGCAATGAATATCTCACAATTTAAGGGGCATCATTCTCATATTATAAAAAAAAAAAGTGTACATGGATGTTCTAGCTAATGCCCATTGCTTACTGAGATGTGCAAAGTTATTATTATGACTACAATATGTACTGGAAGTGATCTTCAGAAATGAATAATGAACATTTTTAAAATGCACCAGTTTAAAATATTAATACATTTATACATTAAATATGCTCTTATTTTAATATCTTCTTTTGCTGACAATACACATCATTGTGCCTGTTAAAATGTCCTTCCTTCTTGGAAAGTGTTGCACTCAGATTAAAAACAGTGATCTGTTCTTTTGTGAACACCAAGTTAATGCTTAATTGTCTGTGCCATCCACTGATTAACTGGTAGTGCTGGCTAACATACCCATTTGTTACAATATGCACAAACAATAATAATTAACAACAAACGAAAAATAACCACAATTGTAGACTCTGCCGCCTTGTCATCTGGCCGCTTTCAGCTCTGTCAGAACCCCAAATCCCCCTGGAAGCCTATTTACATTCCCACCACAGACCCGGTAAAGACAAGGCCCCTCATTGTGACCGTGACATTCATGCAGGACAATGATGTATGCCTCGAAAATGCCAGCCCAGTCCACCCTCAGGGATGTCTCTGTAGCTGCTGCTACATACACCCTGAAAAAACAGCAGTTCCTCCACCATCAAGATATCTCTGTTATGTCTCTGGTCACACTGGTGTCAGCAACGCTGGCGTGGCTCTAGCAAAGGTCACTTAATAACACAACTCTTGCCTACAGAGAGGCAGCACCATACATAGAGAATGAGGGAGTAAAAGTTGGAGGAAGAGAGACGGAGAGAAAAAGGGCCCTACATCATATCACTATATATACATATATTACATGGCCTGCGGTAGCGTCCATGTAGTTATGGTTAAGTTGCTGTTTCCACAGGAAGAGCACTTTTTGGGTGGCTTATAACTTCGCTCTCCCTGGACGGATCCTCACCAAACTTTGCAAAAAAAGTAGTTGGGTCAATCTGAATTTTTTTGCAAAGTTTGGTGAGGATTCGTCCAGGGGGGGCAAAGTTATAGGGGGGGGTCCCAAAACTTTTTTTTTTCCCATAGACATAATGGGAAAAAACTTTGCTCACGCCTACAGCCCAAACCGCTGGACGGATTTACACCAAATTAGCGGCAGGAGCGGCGGCTTGGTCCCGGAAGCGTGCTTTGCTTTATTTGGTGTAAATCCGTCCAGTAGTTTTTAAAAAAATGACAAAAATGTAAGTGAAAAAAATTAGTGATATCTGTGTTGGCTTCGCGGACACACTTCCCTGTTCGCTCCGCGGACAGGACGGTGATTGGGCCAGCAGCTTGCGTGATGTCCGCGGACATCTGACATGCTCTCTCATTGGATGCGTGGAAGCGTGCAGTGCGTCTGGCTTCAGAGACGCCCGCCATCTTTGTTCCTCGCATGAGAGGCTTTGTATCCCGCCTGCACAGTGAGTCCCCCACCCCTGCTCATGCCCGTGTCTGTCTCCTGTTCCTCCCACCTCTTGCCCCGTGTGTCTTTCTCCCTTACGCCCACCCCCCGCTCATGCCCCGCTCGTGTCCCGCTCGTCTCTCCCAACCGCCCACCCCCCCGCTCTTGCCCCGTGTGTCTCTCCCCACCTGCCGCCCGCTCATGTCCGTGTTGTCTCTCCCCACCCGCCGCCCGCTCATGTCCGTGTTGTCTCTCCCCACCCGCCACCCGCTCATGTCCGTGTTGTCTCTCCCCACCCGCCGCCCGCTCATGTCCGTGTTCTCTCTCCCCACCCGCCGCCCGCTCATGTCCGTGTTGTCTCTCCCCACCCGCCGCCCGCTCATGTCCGTGTTGTCTATCCCCACCCGCCGCCCGCTCATGTCCGTGTTGTCTCTCCCCACCCGCCGCCCGCTCATGTCCGTGTTGTCTCTCCCCACCCGCCGCCCGCTCATGTCCGTATGTCTCTCCCCACCCGCCGCCCACCCCCGCTCATGTCCGTATGTCTCTCACCACCTGCCGCCCACCCCCCGCTCATGTCCCTGTGTCTCTCCACCTCCCGCCCACCCCCCGCTCATGTCCCGTGTGTCTCTCCCCCTCCCGCCCACACCCCGCTCATGCCCCGTGTGTCTCTCCCCCTCCCGCCCACCCCCCGCTCATGCCCCGTGTGTCTCTCCCCCTCCCGCCCACCCCCCGCTCATGCCTCGTGTGTCTCTCCCCCTCCCGCCCACCCCCCGCTCATGCCTCGTGTGTCTGTCTCCCTCCCCCCCACCCCCGCTCTTGCCCCGTGTGTCTGTCTCCCTCCCCCCCACCCCCGCTCTTGCCCCGTGTGTCTTTCCCCCTCCCGCCCACCCCCGCTCTTGCCCCGTGTGTCATTCCCCCTCCCGCCCACCCCCGCTCTTGCCCCGTGTGTCTTTCCCCCTCCCGCCCACCCCCGCTCTTGCCCCGTGTGTCTTTCCCCCTCCCGCACACCCCTGCTCTTGCCCCGTGTGTCTTTCCCCCTCCCGCCCACCCCCCGCTCTTGCCCCGTGTCTCTTTCCCCCTCCCGCCCACCCCCACTCATGCCCCGTGTCTGTCTCCTGTTGCCCCCCCACCCCCCGCTCCTGCCCCGTGTCTCTCTGTTGTTCCCCCACCCCCTGCTCATGCCCCGTGTCTCTCTCCTGTTGCCCCCCACCACCCGCTCATGCCCCGTGTCTGTCTCCTGTTGCCCCCCACCCCCCGCTCATGCCCCGTGTCTGTCTACTGTTGCCCTCCACCCCCCGCTCCTGCCCCGTGTCTCTCTGTTGTTCCCCCCACCCCCCGCTCCTGCCCCGTGTCTGTCTCCTGTTGCCCCCCACCCCCCGCTCCTGCCCCGTGTCTCTCTGTTGTTCCCCCCACCCCCCGCTCATGCCCCGTGTCTGTCTCCTGTTCCCCACACCCCCCGCTCATGCCCCGTGTCTGTCTCCTGTACCCCCCATCGCCCGCTCATGCCCCGTGTCTGTCTCCTGTTGCCCTCCACCCCCCGCTCCTGCCCCGTGTCTCTCTGTTGTTCCCCCCACCCCCCGCTCATGCCCCGTGTCTCTCTCCTGTTGCCCCCCACCCCCGCTCATGCCCAGTGTCTGTCTCCTGTACCCCCCACCGCCTGCTCATGCCCCGTGTCTGTCTCCTTTTCCCCCCCTGCTCATGCCCCGTGTCTGTCTCCTGTTGCCCCCCACCCCCCTCTCATGACCCGTGTCTGTCTCCTGTTCTCCCCACCCCCCGCTCATGCCCCGTGTCTGTCTCCTGTTGCCCCCCACCCCCCGCTCCTGCCCCGTGTCTCTCTCCTGTTGCCCCCCACCCCCCGCCCATGCCCCGTTTCTGTCTCTTTTGTTCCCCCCACCCCCTGCTCATGCCCCGTGTCTCTCTCCTGTTGCCCCCACCCCCTGCTCATGCCCCGTGTCTGTCTCCTGTACCCCCCCGCTCATGCTCGTGTCTGTCTCCTGTACCCCCCCACCCCCCGCTCATGCCCCGTGTCTGTCTCCTGTTGCCCCCCTGCTCATGCCCCGTGTCTGTCTCCTGTACCTCCCACCCCTGCCCCGTGTCTGTCTCCTGTACCCCCCCACCCCCCCGCTCATGCCCCATGTCTGTCTCCTGTTGCCCCCCCTGCTCATGCCCCGTGTCTGTCTCCTGTTCCCCCCACCCGCTCATGTCCCGTGTCTCTCTCCTGTTGCCCCCACCCCCGCTCATGCCCCGTGTCTGTCTCCTGTACCCCCCCACCCCCCGCTCATGCCCCATGTCTCTCTTCTGTTGCCCCCCACCCCCTGCTCATGCCCCGTGTCTGTCTCCTGTACCCCCTCCCACCCCCCGCTCATGCCCCATGTCTCTCTCCTGTTGCCCCCCACTACCCCGCTCATGCCCCGTGTCTGTCTTCTGTACCCCCCACCCCCCGCTCATGCCCCGTGTCTGTCTCCTGTTCCCCCCACCCCCCGCTCATGCCCCATGTCTGTCTCCTCTTGCTCCCACCCATGCCCCGTGTCTGTCTCCTGTACCCCCCCACTCCGCGCTCATGCCCGTGTCTGTCTCCTGTTGCCCCCCACACCCCCGCTCATGCCCCGTGTCTGTCTCCTGTTGCCCCCCACCCCCTCGCTCACGCCCCGTGTCTGTCTCCTGTTCTCCCCACCCCCCGCTCATGCCCCGTGTCTGTCTTCTGTTCCTCCCAACCCCTCTCATGCCCTGTGTCTTTCTCTTGTTGCCCCCCACCCCCCGCTCATGCCCCGTGTCTGTCTCCTGTTCTCCCCACCCCCCGCTCATGCTCCGTGTCTGTCTCCTGTTCCCCCCACCCCCCGCTCATGCCCCGTGTCTGTCTCCTGTTGCCCCCCGCTCATGCCCCGTGTCTGTCTCCTGTTGCCCTGTTGCCCCCCACACCCCTGCTCATGCCCCGTGTCTCTCTCCTGTTGCCCCCCAACCCCCGCTCATGCCCCGTGTCTGTCTCCTGTACCCTCTCACCCCCGCTCTTTCCCCGTGTGTCTGTCTCCCTCCTGCCCACCCCCGCTCTTGCCCCGTGTGTCTGTCTCCCTCCCGCCCACCCCCGCTCTTGCCCCGTGTGTCTGTCTCCCTCCCGCCCACCCCCGCTCTTGCCCCGTGTGTCTGTCTCCCTCCCGCCCACCCCCGCTCTTGCCCCGTGTGTCTGTCTCCCTCCCGCCCACCCCCGCTCTTGCCCCGTGTGTCTGTCTCCCTCCCTCCCACCCCCGCTCTTGCCCCGTGTGTCTCCCTCCCTCCCACCCCCGCTCTTGCCCCATGTGTCTGTCTCCCTCCCGCCCACACCCCGCTCATGCCCCGTGTGTCTCTCCCCCTCCCGCCCACCCCCCGCTCATGCCCCGTGTGTCTCTCCCCCTCCCGCCCACCCCCCGCTCATGCCTCGTGTGTCTCTCCCCCTCCCGCCCACCCCCCGCTCATGCCTCGTGTGTCTGTCTCCCTCCCCCCACCCCCGCTCTTGCCCCGTGTGTCTGTCTCCCTCCCCCCCACCCCCGCTCTTGCCCCGTGTGTCTTTCCCCCTCCCGCCCACCCCCGCTCTTGCCCCGTGTGTCTTTCCCCCTCCCGCCCACCCCCGCTCTTGCCCCGTGTGTCTTTCCCCCTCCCGCCCACCCCCACTCTTGCCCCGTGTGTCTTTCCCCCTCCCGCACACCCCTGCTCTTGCCCCGTGTGTCTTTCCCCCTCCCGCCCACCCCCCGCTCTTGCCCCGTGTCTCTTTCCCCCTCCCGCCCACCCCCACTCATGCCCCGTGTCTGTCTCCTGTTGCCCCCCCACCCCCCGCTCCTGCCCCGTGTCTCTCTGTTGTTCCCCCACCCCCTGCTCATGCCCCGTGTCTCTCTCCTGTTGCCCCCCACCACCCGTTCATGCCCCGTGTCTGTCTCCTGTTGCCCCCCACCCCCCGCTCATGCCCCGTGTCTGTCTACTGTTGCCCTCCACCCCCCGCTCCTGCCCCATGTCTCTCTGTTGTTCCCCCCACCCCCCGCTCCTGCCCCGTGTCTGTCTCCTGTTGCCCCCCACCCCCCGCTCCTGCCCCGTGTCTCTCTGTTGTTCCCCCCACCCCCCGCTCATGCCCCGTGTCTGTCTCCTGTTCCCCACACCCCCCGCTCATGCCCCGTGTCTGTCTCCTGTACCCCCCACCGCCCGCTCATGCCCCGTGTCTGTCTCCTGTTGCCCTCCACCCCCCGCTCCTGCCCCGTGTCTCTCTGTTGTTCCCCCCACCCCCCGCTCATGCCCCGTGTCTCTCTCCTGTTGCCCCCCACCCCCCGCTCATGCCCAGTGTCTGTCTCCTGTACCCCCCACCGCCCGCTCATGCCCCGTGTCTGTCTCCTGTTGCCCCCCCGCTCATGCCCCGTGTCTGTCTCCTGTTGCCCCCCACCCCCCTCTCATGACCCGTGTCTGTCTCCTGTTCTCCCCACCCCCCGCTCATGCCCCGTGTCTGTCTCCTGTTGCCCCCCACCCCCCGCTCCTGCCCCGTGTCTCTCTCCTGTTGCCCCCCACCCCCCGCCCATGCCCCGTTTCTGTCTCTTTTGTTCCCCCCCACCCCCTGCTCATGCCCCGTGTCTGTCTCCTGTACCCCCCCGCTCATGCTCGTGTCTGTCTCCTGTATCCCCCCACCCCCCGCTCATGCCCCGTGTCTGTCTCCTGTTGCCCCCCCTGCTCATGCCCCGTGTCTGTCTCCTGTACCTCCCACCCCCGCTCATGCCCCGTGTCTGTCTCCTGTACCCCCCCACCCCCCCGCTCATGCCCCATGTCTGTCTCCTGTTGCCCCCCTGCTCATGCCCCGTGTCTGTCTCCTGTTCCCCCCACCCGCTCATGTCCCGTGTCTCTCTCCTGTTGCCCCCACCCCCCGCTCATGCCCCGTGTCTGTCTCCTGTACCCCCCCACCCCCCGCTCATGCCCCATGTCTCTCTTCTGTTGCCCCCACCCCCTGCTCATGCCCCGTGTCTGTCTCCTGTACCCCCTCCCACCCCCCGCTCATGCCCCATGTCTTTCTCCTGTTGCCCCCCACTACCCCGCTCATGCCCCGTGTCTGTCTTCTGTACCCCCCACCCCCCGCTCATGCCCCATGTCTGTCTCCTGTTCCCCCCACCCCCAGCTCATGCCCCATGTCTGTCTCCTCTTGCTCCCACCCATGCCCCGTGTCTGTCTCCTGTACCCCCCCACTCCGCGCTCATGCCCGTGTCTGTCTCCTGTTGCCCCCCACACCCCCGCTCATGCCCCGTGTCTGTCTCCTGTTGCCCCCACCCCATCGCTCACGCCCCGTGTCTGTCTCCTGTTCTCCCCACCCCCCGCTCATGCCCCGTGTCTGTCTTCTGTTCCTCCCAACCCCTCTCATGCCCTGTGTCTGTCTCTTGTTGCCCCCCACCCCCCGCTCATGCCCCGTGTCTGTCTCCTGTTCTCCCCACCCCCCGCTCATGCTCCGTGTCTGTCTCCTGTTCCCCCCCACCCCCCGCTCATGCCCCGTGTCTGTCTCCTGTTGCCCCCCGCTCATGCCCGTGTCTGTCTCCTGTTGCCCTGTTGCCCCCCACACCCCTGCTCATGCCCCGTGTCTCTCTCCTGTTGCCCCCCAACCCCCGCTCATGCCCCGTGTCTGTCTCCTGTACCCTCTCACCCCCGCTCTTTCCCCGTGTGTCTGTCTCCCTCCTGCCCACCCCCGCTCTTGCCCCGTGTGTCTGTCTCCCTCCCGCCCACCCCCGCTCTTGCCCCGTGTGTCTCCCTCCCTCCCGCCCACCCCCGCTCTTGCCCCGTGTGTCTGTCTCCCTCCCGCCCACCCCCGCTCTTGCCCCGTGTGTCTGTCTCCCTCCCGCCCACCCCCGCTCTTGCCCCGTGTGTCTGTCTCCCTCCCTCCCACCCCCGCTCTTGCCCCGTGTGTCTCCCTCCCTCCCACCCCCGCTCTTGCCCCGTGTGTCTTTCCCCCTCCCGCACACCCCTGCTCTTGCCCCGTGTGTCTTTCCCCCTCCCGCCCACCCCCCGCTCTTGCCCCGTGTCTCTTTCCCCCTCCCGCCCACCCCCACTCATGCCCCGTGTCTGTCTCCTGTTGCCCCCCCACCCCCCGCTCCTGCCCCGTGTCTCTCTGTTGTTCCCCCACCCTCTGCTCAGGCCCCGTGTCTCTCTCCTGTTGTCCCCCCACCACCCGTTCATGCCCCGTGTCTGTCTCCTGTTGCCCCCCACCCCCCGCTCATGCCCCGTGTCTGTCTACTGTTGCCCTCCACCCCCCGCTCCTGCCCCGTGTCTCTCTGTTGTTCCCCCCACCCCCCGCTCCTGCCCCGTGTCTGTCTCCTGTTGCCCCCCACCCCCCGCTCCTGCCCCGTGTCTCTCTGTTGTTCCCCCCACCCCCCGCTCATGCCCCGTGTCTGTCTCCTGTTCCCCACACCCCCCGCTCATGCCCCGTGTCTGTCTCCTGTACCCCCCACCGCCCGCTCAGGCCCCGTGTCTGTCTCCTGTTGCCCTCCACCCCCCGCTCCTGCCCCGTGTCTCTCTGTTGTTCCCCCCACCCCCCGCTCATGCCCCGTGTCTCTCTCCTGTTGCCCCCCACCCCCCGCTCATGCCCAGTGTCTGTCTCCTGTACCCCCCACCGCCCGCTCATGCCCCGTGTCTGTCTCCTGTTGCCCCCCCGCTCATGCCCCGTGTCTGTCTCCTGTTGCCCCCCACCCCCCTCTCATGACCCGTGTCTGTCTCCTGTTCTCCCCACCCCCCGCTCATGCCCCGTGTCTGTCTCCTGTTGCCCCCCACCCCCCGCTCCTGCCCCGTGTCTCTCTCCTGTTGCCCCCCGCCCGTGCCCCGTTTCTGTCTCTTTTGTTCCCCCCCACCCCCTGCTCATGCCCCGTGTCTCTCTCCTGTTGCCCCCACCCCCTGCTCATGCCCCGTGTCTGTCTCCTGTACCCCCCCGCTCATGCTCGTGTCTGTCTCCTGTACCCCCCCACCCCCCGCTCATGCCCCGTGTCTGTCTCCTGTTGCCCCCCCTGCTCATGCCCCGTGTCTGTCTCCTGTACCTCCCACCCCCGCTCATGCCCCGTGTCTGTCTCCTGTACCCCCCCACCCCCCCGCTCATGCCCCATGTCTGTCTCCTGTTGCCCCCCTGCTCATGCCCCGTGTCTGTCTCCTGTTCCCCCCACCCGCTCATGTCCCGTGTCTCTCTCCTGTTGCCCCCACCCCCCGCTCATGCCCCGTGTCTGTCTCCTCTACCCCCCCACCCCCCGCTCATGCCCCATGTCTCTCTTCTGTTGCCCCCCACCCCCTGCTCATGCCCCGTGTCTGTCTCCTGTACCCCCTCCCACCCCCCGCTCATGCCCCATGTCTCTCTCCTGTTGCCCCCCACTACCCCGCTCATGCCCCGTGTCTGTCTTCTGTACCCCCCACCCCCCGCTCATGCCCCATGTCTGTCTCCTGTTCCCCCCACCCCCAGCTCATGCCCCATGTCTGTCTCCTCTTGCTCCCACCCATGCCCCGTGTCTGTCTCCTGTACCCCCCCACTCCGCGCTCATGCCCGTGTCTGTCTCCTGTTGCCCCCCACACCCCCGCTCATGCCCCGTGTCTGTCTCCTGTTGCCCCCCACCCCCTCGCTCACGCCCCGTGTCTGTCTCCTGTTCTCCCCACCCCCCGCTCATGCCCCGTGTCTGTCTTCTGTTCCTCCCAACCCCTCTCATGCCCTGTGTCTGTCTCTTGTTGCCCCCCACCCCCCGCTCATGCCCCGTGTCTGTCTCCTGTTCTCCCCACCCCCCGCTCATGCTCCGTGTCTGTCTCCTGTTCCCCCCCACCCCCCGCTCATGCCCCGTGTCTGTCTCCTGTTGCCCCCCGCTCATGCCCGTGTCTGTCTCCTGTTGCCCTGTTGCCCCCCACACCCCTGCTCATGCCCCGTGTCTCTCTCCTGTTGCCCC
Organism: Ambystoma mexicanum; assembly: GCF_040938575.1. Classification (NCBI taxonomy): domain Eukaryota; kingdom Metazoa; phylum Chordata; class Amphibia; order Caudata; family Ambystomatidae; genus Ambystoma; species Ambystoma mexicanum. The sequence continues at coordinate 1,328,754,137 of NC_090924.1, forward strand.
CCAACCCCCGCTCATGCCCTGTGTCTGTCTCCTGTACCCTCTCACCCCCGCTCTTTCCCCGTGTGTCTGTCTCCCTCCTGCCCACCCCAGCTCTTGCCCCGTGTGTCTGTCTCCCTCCCGCCCACCCCCGCTCTTGCCCCGTGTGTCTCCCTCCCTCCCGCCCACCCCCGCTCTTGCCCCGTGTGTCTGTCTCCCTCCCGCCCACCCCCGCTCTTGCCCCGTGTGTCTGTCTCCCTCCCGCCCACCCCCGCTCTTGCCCCGTGTGTCTGTCTCCCTCCCTCCCACCCCCGCTCTTGCCCCGTGTGTCTCCCTCCCTCCCACCCCCGCTCTTGCCCCGTGTGTCTGTCTCCCTCCCGCCCACCCCCACTCTTGCCCCGTGCGTCTGTCTCCCTTCCGCCCACCCCCGCTCTTGCCCCGTGTGTCTGTCCCCCTCCCGCCCACCCCCGCTCTTGCCCCGTGTGTCTGTCCCCCTCCCGCCCACCCCTGCTCTTGCCCCGTGTGTCTTTCCCCCTCCCACCCACCCCCGCTCTTGCCCCATGTGTCTTTCCCCCTCCCGCCCACCCCCGCTCTTGGCCCGTGTCTCTTTCCCCCTCCAGCCCACCCCCGCTCTTGGCCCGTGTCTCTTTCCCCCTCCCGCCCACCCCCGCTCTTGGCCCGTGTCTCTAGCCCCCTCCCGCCCACCCCCGCTCTTGGCCCTGTGTCTCTTACCCCCTCCCGCCCACCCCCGCTCTTGGCCCCGGGTCTCTTGCCCCCTCCCGCCCACCCCCGCTCTTGGCCCCGTGTCTCTTGCCCCCTCCCGCCCACCCCCGCTCTTGGCCCTGTGTCTCTTGCCCCCTCCCGCCCACCCCCGCTCTTGGCCCCGTGTCTCTTGCCCCCTCCTGCCCACCCCCGCTCTTGGCCCCGTGTCTCTTGCCCCCTCCTGCCCACCCCCGCTCTTGGCCCCGTGTCTCTTGCCCCCTCCCGCCCACCCCCGCTCTTGGCCCCGTGTCTCTTGCCCCCTCCCGCCCACCCCCGCTCTTGCCCCGTGTCTTCCCCCCTCCCGCCCACCCCTGCTCTTGCCCCTTGTGTCTTCCCCCCTCCCGGCCACCCCCGCTCTTGCCCCTTGTGTCTTCCCCCCTCCCGCCCACCCCCGCTCTTGCCCTGTGTGTCTTCCCCCCTCCCGCCCACCCCCCCTCTTGCCCCGTTTGTCTCTCTCCCTCCCGCCCACCGCTCTTGCCCCGTGTGTCTCTCTCCCTCCCGCCCACCGCTCATGCCCCGTGTGTCTCTCTCCCTCCCGCCCACCGCTCATGCCCCGTGTGTCTCTCTCCCTCCACCCACCCCCGCTCATGCCCCGTGTGTCTCTCCCCTTCCCCCACCCCCCGCTCATGCCCCGTGTCTGTGTCCTGTTCCCCCCCACCCCCCGCTCATGCCCCGTGTCTATCACCTGTTGCCCCCCACCCTACCGCTCAGGCCCCTGTCTGTCTCCTGTTCCCCCCACCCGCTCATGCCCCGTGTCTGTCTCCTGTTCCCCCCACACGCTCATGCCCCGTGTCTCTCTCTTGTTGCCCCCCACCCCACCTGCTCATGCCCCGTGTCTTTTTCCTGTTCCTCCCACCCCCCGCTCATGCCCCGTGTCTGTTCTCCCCACCCCCCGCTCATGCCCCATGTCTGTCTCCTGTTCCCCCACCCCTCGCTCATGCCCCGTGTCTGTCTCCTGTTCCCCCCACCCCCAGCTCATGCCCTGTGTCTGTCTCCTGTTGCCCCTCACCCCCCGCTCATGCCCCGTGTCTCTCCTGTTGCCCCCACCCCCGCTCATGCCCCGTGTCTGTCTCCTGCTGCCCCCCACCCCCCGCTCATGCCCCGTGTCTGTCTCCTGTTGCCCCCCACCCCCCACTCATGCCCCGTGTCTGTCTCCTGTTGCCCCTCACCCCCCGCTCATGCCCCGTGTCTCTCCTGTTGCCCCTCACCCCCCGCTCATGCCCCGTGTCTGTCTCCTGCTGCCCCCCACCCCCCGCTCATGCCCCGTGTCTGTCTCCTGTTGCCCCCCACCCCCGCTCATGCCCCGTGTGCCCCGTGTCTGTCTCCTGTTGCCCTCCACCCCCCGCTCCTGCCCCGTGTCTGTCTCTGTTGTTCCCCCCACCCCCCGCTCCTGCCCCGTGTCTGTCTCCTGTTGCCCCCACCCCCCGCTCATGCCCCATGTCTGTCTCCTCTTGCTCCCACCCATGCCCCGTGTCTGTCTCCTGTACCCCCCCACTCCGCACTCATGCCCGTGTCTGTCTCCTGTTGCCTCCCACACCCCCGCTCATGCCCCGTGTCTGTCTCCTGTTGCCCCCCACCCCCTCGCTCATGCCCCGTGTCTGTCTCCTGTTCTCCCCACCCCCCGCTCATGCCCCGTGTCTGTCTCCTGTTCCTCCCAACCCCTCTCATGCCCTGTGTCTGTCTCTTGTTGCCCCCCACCCCCCGCTCATGCCCCGTGTCTGTCTCCTGTTCTCCCCACCCCCCGCTCATGCTCCGTGTCTGTCTCCTGTTCCCCCCAACCCCCGCTCATGCCCCGTGTCTGTCTCCTGTTGCCCCCCGCTCATGCCCCGTGTCTGTCTCCTGTTGCCCCCCACACCCCTGCTCATGCCCCGTGTCTGTCTCCTGTTGCCCCCCACCCCCCGCTCATGCCCTGTGTCTGTCTCCTGTTGCCCCCCACCCCCTGCTCATGCCCCGATTCTGTCTCTGTTGTTCCCCACACCCCCGCTCATGCCCCGTGTCTGTCTCCTGTCGCCCCCCACCCCCGCTCATGCCCTGTGTCTCTCTCCTGTTGCCCCCCAACCCCCGCTCATGCCCCGTGTCTGTCTCCTGTCGCCGCCCACCCCCCGCTCATGCCCCGTGTCTCTCTCCTGTTGCCCCCCAACCCCCGCTCCTGCCCCGTGTCTGTCTCTGTTGTTTCCCCCACCCCCCGCTCCTGCCCCGTGTCTGTCTCCTGTTGCCCCCACCCCCCGCTCATGCCCCATGTCTGTCTCCTCTTGCTCCCACCCATGCCCCGTGTCTGTCTCCTGTACCCCCCCACTCCGCGCTCATGCCCATGTCTGTCTCCTGTTGCCCCCCACGCCCCCGCTCATGCCCCGTGTCTGTCTCCTGTTGCCCCCCACCCCCTCGCTCATGCCCCGTGTCTGTCTCCTGTTCTCCCCACCCCCCGCTCATGCCCCGTGTCTGTCTCCTGTTCCTCCCAACCCCTCTCATGCCCTGTGTCTGTCTCTTGTTGCCCCCCACCCCCCGCTCATGCCCCGTGTCTGTCTCCTGTTCTGCCCACCCCCCGCTCATGCTCCGTGTTTGTCTCCTGTTCCCCCCCACCCGCCGCTCATGCCCCGTGTCTGTCTCCTGTTGCCCCCGCTCATGCCCCGTGTCTGTCTCCTGTTGCCCCCCACACCCCTGCCCATGCCCCGTGTCTGTCTCCTGTTGACCCCCACCCCCCGCTCATGCCCTGTGTCTGTCTCCTGTTGCCCCCCACCCCCTGCTCATGCCCCAATTCTGTCTCTGTTGTTCCCCCCACCCCCGCTCATGCCCCGTGTCTGTCTCCTGTACCCTCTCACCCCCGCTCTTGCCCCGTGTGTCTGTCTCCCTCCCGCCCACCCCCGCTCTTGCCCCGTGTGTCTGTCTAAATCCCGCCCACCCCCGCTCTTGCCCCGTGTGTCTGTCTCCCTCCTGCCCACCCCCGCTCTTGCCCCGTGTGTCTGTCTCCCTCCCGCCCACCCCCGCTCTTGCCCCGTGTGTCTGTCTCCCTCCCGCCCACCCCCGCTCTTGCCGCGTGTGTCTGTCTCCCTCCCGCCCACCCCCGCTCTTGCCCCGTGTGTCTGTCTCCCTCCCGCCCACCCCCGCTCTTGCCCCGTGTGTCTGTCTCCCTCCCTCCCACCCCCGCTCTTGCCCCGTGTGTCTGTCTCCCTCCCACCCCCGCTCTTGCCCCGTGTGTCTGTCTCCCTCCCGCCCACCCCCGCTCTTGCCCCGTGCGTCTGTCTCCCTCCCGCCCACCCCCGCTCTTGCCCCGTGTGTCTGTCCCCCTCCCGCCCACCCCCGCTCTTGCCCCGTGTGTCTGTCCCCCTCCCGCCCACCCCTGCTCTTGCCCCGTGTGTCTTTCCCCCTCCCGCCCACCCCCGCTCTTGCCCCATGTGTCTTTCCCCCTCCCGCCCACCCCCGCTCTTGGCCCGTGTCTCTTTCCCCCTCCAGCCCACCCCCGCTCTTGGCCCGTGTCTCTTGCCCCCTCTGCCCACCCCCGCTCTTGGCCCTGTGTCTCTTGCCCCCTCCCGCCCACCCCCGCTCTTGGCCCCGTGTCTCTTGCCCCCTCCCGCCCACCCCCGCTCTTGGCCCCGTGTCTCTTGCCCCCTCCCGCCCACCCCCGCTCTTGGCCCCGTGTCTCTTGCCCCCTCCTGCCCACCCCCGCTCTTGCCCCGTGTGTCTGTCTCCCTCCCGCCCACCCCCGCTCTTGCCCCGTGTGTCTGTCTCCCTCCCGCCCACCCCCGCTCTTGCCCCGTGTGTCTGTCTCCCTCCCGCCCACCCCCGCTCTTGCCCCGTGTGTCTGTCTCCCTCCCGCCCACCCCCGCTCTTGCCCCGTGTGTCTGTCCCCCTCCCTCCCACCCCCGCTCTTGCCCCGTGTGTCTGTCTCCCTCCCACCCCCGCTCTTGCCCCGTGTGTCTGTCTCCCTCCCGCCCACCCCCGCTCTTGCCCCGTGCGTCTGTCTCCCTCCCGCCCACCCCCGCTCTTGCCCCGTGTGTCTGTCCCCCTCCCGCCCACCCCCGCTCTTGCCCCGTGTGTCTGTCCCCCTCCCGCCCACCCCTGCTCTTGCCCCGTGTGTCTTTCCCCCTCCCGCCCACCCCCGCTCTTGCCCCATGTGTCTTTCCCCCTCCCGCCCACCCCCGCTCTTGGCCCGTGTCTCTTTCCCCCTCCAGCCCACCCCCGCTCTTCGCCCATGTCTCTTTCCCCCTCCCGCCCACCCCGGCTCTTGGCCCATGTCTCTTGCCCCCTCCCGCCCACCCCCGCTCTTGGCCCCGTGTCTCTTGCCCCCTCCCGCCCACCCCCGCTCTTGGCCCCGTGTCTCTTGCCCCCTCCCGCCCACCCCCGCTCTTGGCCCTGTGTCTCTTGCCCCCTCCCGCCCACCCCCGCTCTTGGCCCCGTGTCTCTTGCCCCCTCCCGCCCACCCCCGCTCTTGGCCCCGTGTCTCTTGCCCCCTCCCGCCCACCCCCGCTCTTGGCCCCGTGTCTCTTGCCCCCTCCCGCCCACCCCCGCTCTTGCCCCTTCTGTCTTCCCCCCTCCCGCCCGCCCCCGCTCTTGCCCCTTGTGTCTTCCCCCCTCCCGCCCACCCCCGCTCTTGGCCCCGTGTCTCTTGCCCCCTCCCGCCCACCCCCGCTCTTGGCCCTGTGTCTCTTGCCCCCTCCCGCCCACCCCCGCTCTTGGCCCCGTGTCTCTTGCCCCCTCCTGCCCACCCCCGCTCTTGGCCCCGTGTCTCTTGCCCCCTCCCGCCCACCCCCGCTCTTGGCCCCGTGTCTCTTGCCCCCTCCTGCCCACCCCCGCTCTTGGCCCCGTGTCTCTTGCCCCCTCCCGGCCACCCCCGCTCTTGCCCCGTGTCTTCCCCCTCCCGCCCACCCCTGCTCTTGCCCCTTGTGTCTTCCCCCCTCCCGCCCACCCCCGCTCTTGCCCCTTGTGTCTTCCCCCCTCCCGCCCACCCCCGCTCTTGCCCCGTGTGTCTTCCCCCCTCCCGCCCACCCCCGCTCTTGCCCCGTGTTTCTCTCTCCCTCCCGCCCACCGCTCTTGCCCCGTGTGTCTCTCTCCCTCCCGCCCACCGCTCATGCCCCGTGTGTCTCTGTCCCTCCCGCCCACCGCTCATGCCCCGTGTGTCTCTCTCCCTCCCCCCACCCCCGCTCATGCCCCGTGTGTCTCTCCCCTTCCCCCACCCCCCGCTCATGCCCCGTGTCTGTCTCCTGTTCCCCTCCACACCCCGCTCATGCCCCGTGTCTGTGTCCTGTTCCACCCCACCCCCCGCTCATGCCCCATGTCTATCTCCTGTTGCCCCCCACCCTCCCGCTCAGGCCCCTGTCTGTCTCCTGTTCCCCCCACCCGCTCATGCCCCGTGTCTGTCTCCTGTTCCCCCCACACGCTCATGCCTTGTGTCTCTCTCTTGTTGCCCCCCACCCCACCTGCTCATGCCCCGTGTCTTTTTCCTGTTCCTCCCACCCCCCGCTCATGCCCCGTGTCTGTTCTCCCCACCCCCCGCTCATGCCCTGTGTCTCTCCTGTTGCCCCCACCCCCCGCTCATGCCCCGTGTCTGTCTCCTGCTGCCCCCCACCCCCCGCTCATACCCCGTGTCTGTCTCCTGTTGCCCCCCACCCCCGCTCATGCCCTGTGTCTGTCTCCTGTTGCCCCCCACCCCCCACTCATGCCCCGTCTCTGTCTCCTGTTGCCCTCCACCCCCGGCTCCTGCCCCGTGTCTGTCTCTGTTGTTCCCCCCACCCCCCGCTCCTGCCCCGTGTCTGTCTCCTGTTGCCCCCACCCCCCGCTCATGCCCCATGTCTGTCTCCTCTTGCTCCCACCCATGCCCCGTGTCTGTCTCCTGTACCCCCACACTCCGCGCTCATGCCCGTGTCTGTCTCCTGTTGCCCCCCACACCCCCGCTCATGCCCCGTGTCTGTCTCCTGTTGCCCCCCACCCCCTCGCTCATGCCCCGTGTCTGTCTCCTGTTCCTCCCAACCCCTCTCATGCCCCGTGTCTGTCTCTTGTTGCCCCCCACCCCCCGCTCATGCCCCGTTTCTGTCTCCTGTTCTCCCCACCCCCGCTCATGCTCCGTGTCTGTCTCCTGTTCCCCCCACCCCCCGCTCATGCCCCGTGTCTGTCTCCTGTTGCCCCCCACCCCCCGCTCATGCCCTGTGTCTGTCTCCTGTTGCTCCCCACCCCCTGCTCATGCCCCGATTCTGTCTCTGTTGTTCCCCCCCACCCCCGCTCATGCCCCGTGTCTGTCTCCTGTTGCCCCCCACCCCCCGCTCATGCCCCGTGTCTCTCTCCTGTTGCCCCCCGTGTCTGTCTCCTGTACCCTCTCACCCCCGCTCTTGCCCCGTGTGTCTGTCGACCTCCCGCCCACCCCCGCTCTTGCCCCGTGTGTCTGTCTAAATCCCGCCCACCCCCGCTCTTGCCCCGTGTGTCTGTCTCCCTCCTGCCCACCCCCGCTCTTGCCCCGTGTGTCTATCTCCCTCCCGCCCACCCCCGCTCTTGCCCCGTGTGTCTGTCTCCCTCCCGCCCACCCCCGCTCTTGCCCGGTGTGTCTGTCTCCCGCCCGCCCACCCCCGCTCTTGCCCCGTGCGTCTGTCTCCCTCCCGCCCACCCCGCTCTTGCCCCGTGTGTCTGTCCCCCTCCCGCCCACCCCCGCTCTTGCCCCGTGTGACTGTCCCCCTCCCGCCCACCCCTGCTCTTGCCCCGTGTGTCTTTCCCCCTCCCGCCCACCCCCGCTCTTGCCCCATGTGTCTTTCCCCCTCCCGCCCACCCCCGCTCTTGGCCCGTGTCTCTTTCCCCCTCCAGCCCACCCCCGCTCTTGGCTGGTGTCTCTTGCCCCCTCCCGCCCACCCCCGCTCTTGGCCCTGTGTCTCTTGCCCCCTCCCGCCCACCCCCGCTCTTGGCCCCGTGTCTCTTGCCCCCTCCCGCCCACCCCCGCTCTTGGCCCCGTGTCTCTTGCCCCCTCCCACCCACCCCCGCTCTTGGCCCCGTGTCTCTTGCCCCCTCCCGCCCACCCCCGCTCTTGGCCCCGTGTCTCTTGCCCCCTCCCGCCCACCCCCTGCTCTTGGCCCCGTGTCTCTTGCCCCTTCCCGCCCACCCCCGCTCTTGGCCCCGTGTCTCTTGCCCCCTCCCGCCCACCCCCGCTCTTGGCCCCGTGCCTCTTGCCCCCTCCCGCCCACCCCCGCTCTTGCCCCGTGTCTTCGCCCTCCCGCCCACCCTTGCTCTTGCCCCTTGTGTCTTCCCCCCTCCCGCCCACACCCGCTCTTGCCCCTTGTGTCTTCCCCCCTCCCGCCCACCCCCGCTCTTGCCCCGTGTGTCTTCCCCCCTCCCGCCACCCCCGCTCTTGCCCCGTGTGTCTCTCTCCCTCCCGCCCACCGCTCTTGCCCTGTGTGTCTCTCTCCCTCCCGCCCACCGCTCATGCCCCGGGTGTCTCTCTCCCTCCCCCCAACCCCGCTCATGCCCCGTGTCTGTCTCCTGTTCCCCTCCACACCCCGCTCATGCCCCGTGTCTGTGTCCTGTTCCCCTCCACACCCCGCTCATGCCCCGTGTCTGTGTCCTGTTCCCCCCCACCCCCGCTCATGCCCCGTGTCTATCTCCTGTTGCCCCCCACCCTCCCGCTCAGGCCCCTGTCTGTCTCCTGTTCCCCCCACACGCTCATGCCCCGTGTCTCTCTCTTGTTGCCCCCCACCCCACCTGCTCATGCCCCGTGTCTTTTTCCTGTTCCTCCCACCCCCCGCTCATGCCCCGTGTCTGTTCTCCCCACCCCCCGCTCATGCCCCATGTCTGTCTCCTGTTCCCCCACCACTCGCTCATGCCCCGTGTCTGTCTCCTGTTCCCCCCACCCCCCGCTCATGCCCTGTGTCTGTCTCCTGTTGCCCCTCACCCCCCGCTCATGCCCCGTGTCTCTCCTGTTGCCCCCACCCCCCGCTCATGCCCCGTGTCTGTCTCCTGCTGCCCCCCACCCCCCGCTCATGCCCCGTGTCTGTCTCCTGTTGCCCCCACCCCCCGCTCATGCCCCGTGTCTGTCTCCTGCTGCCCCCCACCCCCGCTCATGCCCCGTGTCTGTCTCCTGTTGCCCCTCACCCCCCACTCATGCCCCGTGTCTGTCTCCTGTTGCCCCCCACCCCCCACTCATGCCCCGTGTCTGTCTCCTGTTGCCCTCCACCCCCCGCTCCTGCCCCGTGTCTGTCTCTGTTGTTCCCCCACCCCCCGCTCCTGCCCCGTGTCTGTCTCCTGTTGCCCCCACCCCCCGCTCATGCCCCATGTCTGTCTCCTCTTGCTCCCACCCATGCCCCGTGTCTGTCTCCTGTACCCCCCCACTCCGCACTCATGCCCGTGTCTGTCTCCTGTTGCCTCCCACACCCCCGCTCATGCCCCGTGTCTGTCTCCTGTTGCCCCCCACCCCCTCGCTCATGCCCCGTGTCTGTCTCCTGTTCTCCCCACCCCCCGCTCATGCCCCGTGTCTGTCTCCTGTTACTCCCAACCCCTCTCATGCCCTGTGTCTGTCTCTTGTTGCCCCCCACCCCCCGCTCATGCCCCGTGTCTGTCTCCTGTTCTCCCCACCCCCTGCTCATGCCCCGTGTCTGTCTCCTGTTGCCCCCCACCCCCCGCTCATGCCCTGTGTCTGTCTCCTGTTGCCTCCCACCCCCTGCTCATGCCCCGATTCTGTCTCTGTTGTTCCCCCCACCCCAGCTCATGCCCCGTGTCTGTCTCTTGTCGCCCCCCACCCCCCGCTCATGCCCTGTGTCTCTCTCCTGTTGCCCCCCAACCCCCGCTCATGCCCCGTGTCTGTCTCCTGTCGCCCCCCACCCCCCGCTCATGCCCCGTGTCTCTCTCCTGTTGCCCTCCAACCCCCGCTCCTGCCCCGTGTCTGTCTCTGTTGTTCCCCCCACCCCCCGCTCCTGCCCCGTGTCTGTCTCCTGTTGCCCCCACCCCCCGCTCATGCCACATGTTGTCTCCTCTTGCTCCCACCCATGCCCCGTGTCTGTCTCCTGTACCCCCCCACTCCGCGCTCATGCCCGTGTCTGTCTCCTGTTGCCCCCCACACCCTCGCTCATGCCCCGTGTCTGTCTCCTGTTGCCCCCCACCCCCTCGCTCATGCCCCGTGTCTGTCTCCTGTTCTCCCCACCCCCCGCTCATGCCCCGTGTCTGTCTCCTGTTCCTCCCAACCCCTCTCATGCCCTGTGTCTGTCTCTTGTTGCCCCCCACCCCCCGCTCATGCCCCGTGTCTGTCTCCTGTTCTGCCCACCCCCCGCTCATGCTCCGTGTTTGTCTCCTGTTCCCCCCACCCCCCGCTCATGCCCCGTGTCTGTCTCCTGTTGCCCCCGCTCATGCCCCGTGTCTGTCTCCTGTTGCCCCCCACACCTCTGCCCATGCCCCGTGTCTGTCTCCTGTTGCCCCCCACCCCCCGCTCATGCCCTGTGTCTGTCTCCTGTTGCCCCCCACCCCCTGCTCATGCCCCGATTCTGTCTCTGTTGTTCCCCCCACCCCCGCTCATGCCCCGTGTCTGTCTCCTGTACCCTCTCACCCCCGCTCTTGCCCCGTGTGTCTGTCTTACTCCCGCCCACCCCCGCTCTTGCCCCGTGTGTCTGTCTAAATCCCGCCCACCCCCGCTCTTGCCCCGTGTGTCTGTCTCCCTCCTGCCCACCCCCGCTCTTGCCCCGTGTGTCTGTCTCCCTCCCGCCCACCCCCGCTCTTGCCCCGTGTGTCTGTCTCCCTCCCGCCCACCCCCGCTCTTGCCCCGTGTGTCTGTCTCCCTCCCGCCCACCCCCGCTCTTGCCCCGTGTGTCTGTCTCCCTCCCGCCCACCCCCGCTCTTGCCCCGTGTGTCTGTCTCCCTCCCTCCCACCCCCGCTCTTGCCCCGTGTGTCTGTCTCCCTCCCACCCCCGCTCTTGCCCCGTGTGTCTGTCTCCCTCCCGCCCACCCCCGCTCTTGCCCCGTGCGTCTGTCTCCCTCCCGCCCACCCCCGCTCTTACCCCGTGTGTCTGTCCCCCATCGCCCACCCCCGCTCTTGCCCCGTGTGTCTGTCCCCCTCCCGCCCACCCCTGCTCTTGCCCCGTGTGTCTTTCCCCCTCCCGCCCACCCCCGCTCTTGCCCCATGTGTCTTTCCCCCTCCCGCCCACCCCCGCTCTTGGCCCGTGTCTCTTGCCCCCTCCCGCCCACCCCTGCTCTTGGCCCTGTGTCTCTTGCCCCCTCCCTTGGCCCCGTGTCTCTTGCCCCCTCCCGCCCACCCCCGCTCTTGGCCCCGTGTCTCTTGCCCCCTCCCGCCCACCCCCGCTCTTGGCCCCGTGTCTCTTGCCCCCTCCTGCCCATCCCCGCTCTTGCCCCGTGTGTCTGTCTCCCTCCCGCCCACCCCCGCTCTTGCCCCGTGTGTCTGTCTCCCTCCCGCCCACCCCCGCTCTTGCCCCGTGTGTCTCCCTCCCTCCCTCCCACCCCCGCTCTTGCCCCGTGTGTCTGTCTCCCTCCCACCCCCGCTCTTGCCCCGTGTGTCTGTCTCCCTCCCGCCCACCCCCGCTCTTGCCCCGTGCGTCTGTCTCCCTCCCGCCCACCCCCGCTCTTGCCCCGTGTGTCTGTCCCCCTCCCGCCCACCCCCGCTCTTGCACCCTTTTGTCTGTCCCCCTCCCGCCCACCCCTGCTCTTGCCCCGTGTGTCTTTCCCCCTCCCGCCCACCCCCGCTCTTGCCCCATGTGTCTTTCCCCCTCCCGCCCACCCCCGCTCTTGGCCCGTGTCTCTTTCCCCCTCCAGCCCACCCCCGCTCTTGGCCCATGTCTCTTTCCCCCTCCCGCCCACCCCGGCTCTTGGCCCGTGTCTCTTGCCCCCTCCCGCCCACCCCCGCTCTTGGCCCTGTGTCTCTTGCCCCCTCCCGCCCACCCCCGCTCTTGGCCCCGTGTCTCTTGCCCCCTCCCGCCCACCCCCGCTCTTGGCCCCGTGTCTCTTGCCCCCTCCCGCCCACCCCCGCTCTTGGCCCTGTGTCTCTTGCCCCCTCCCGCCCACCCCCGCTCTTGGCCCCGTGTCTCTTGCCCCCTCCCGCCCACCCCCGCTCTTGGCCCCGTGTCTCTTGCCCCCTCCCGCCCACCCCCGCTCTTGGCCCCGTGTCTCTTGCCCCCTCCCGCCCACCCCCGCTCTTGGCCCCGTGTCTCTTGCCCCCTCCCGCCCACCCCCGCTCTTGCCCTGTGTCTTCCCCCCTCCCGCCCGCCCCTGCTCTTGCCCCTTGTGTCTTCCCCCCTCCCGCCCGCCCCCGCTCTTGCCCCTTGTGTCTTCCCCCCTCCCGCCCACCCCCGCTCTTGGCCCCGTGTCTCTTGCCCCCTCCCGCCCACCCCCGCTCTTGGCCCTGTGTCTCTTGCCCCCTCCCGCCCACCCCCGCTCTTGGCCCCGTGTCTCTTGCCCCCTCCTGCCCACCCCCGCTCTTGGCCCCGTGTCTCTTGCCCCCTCCCGCCCACCCCCGCTCTTGCCCTGTGTCTTCCCCCCTCCCGCCCGCCCCTGCTCTTGCCCCTTGTGTCTTCCCCCCTCCCGCCCGCCCCCGCTCTTGCCCCTTGTGTCTTCCCCCCTCCCGCCCACCCCCGCTCTTGGCCCCGTGTCTCTTGCCCCCTCCCGCCCACCCCCGCTCTTGGCCCTGTGTCTCTTGCCCCCTCCCGCCCACCCCCGCTCTTGGCCCGTGTCTCTTTCCCCCTCCAGCCCACCCCCGCTCTTGGCCCATGTCTCTTTCCCCCTCCCGCCCACCCCGGCTCTTGGCCCGTGTCTCTTGCCCCCTCCCGCCCACCCCCGCTCTTGGCCCTGTGTCTCTTGCCCCCTCCCGCCCACCCCCGCTCTTGGCCCCGTGTCTCTTGCCCCCTCCCGCCCACCCCCGCTCTTGGCCCCGTGTCTCTTGCCCCCTCCCGCCCACCCCCGCTCTTGGCCCTGTGTCTCTTGCCCCCTCCCGCCCACCCCCGCTCTTGGCCCCGTGTCTCTTGCCCCCTCCCGCCCACCCCCGCTCTTGGCCCCGTGTCTCTTGCCCCCTCCCGCCCACCCCCGCTCTTGGCCCCGTGTCTCTTGCCCCCTCCCGCCCACCCCCGCTCTTGGCCCCGTGTCTCTTGCCCCCTCCCGCCCACCCCCGCTCTTGCCCTGTGTCTTCCCCCCTCCCGCCCGCCCCTGCTCTTGCCCCTTGTGTCTTCCCCCCTCCCGCCCGCCCCCGCTCTTGCCCCTTGTGTCTTCCCCCCTCCCGCCCACCCCCGCTCTTGGCCCCGTGTCTCTTGCCCCCTCCCGCCCACCCCCGCTCTTGGCCCTGTGTCTCTTGCCCCCTCCCGCCCACCCCCGCTCTTGGCCCCGTGTCTCTTGCCCCCTCCTGCCCACCCCCGCTCTTGGCCCCGTGTCTCTTGCCCCCTCCCGCCCACCCCCGCTCTTGGCCCCGTGTCTCTTGCCCCCTCCTGCCCACCCCCGCTCTTGGCCCCGTGTCTCTTGCCCCCTCCCGGCCACCCCCGCTCTTGCCCCGTGTCTTCCCCCCTCCCGCCCACCCCTGCTCTTGCCCCTTGTGTCTTCCCCCCTCCCGCCCACCCCCGCTCTTGCCCCTTGTGTCTTCCCCCCTCCCGCCCACCCCTGCTCTTGCCCCGTGTGTCTTCCCCCCTCCCGCCCACCCCCGCTCTTGCCCCGTGTGTCTCTCTCCCTCCCGCCCACCGCTCTTGCCCCGTGTGTCTCTCTCCCTCCCGCCCACCGCTCATGCCCCGTGTGTCTCTGTCCCTCCCGCCCACCGCTCATGCCCCGTGTGTCTCTCTCCCTCCCCCCACCCCCGCTCATGCCCCGTGTGTCTCTCCCCTTCCCCCACTCCCCGCTCATGCCCCGTGTCTGTCTCCTGTTCCCCTCCACACCCCGCTCATGCCCCGTGTCTGTGTCCTGTTCCCCCCCACCCCCCGCTCATGCCCCGTGTCTATCTCCTGTTGCCCCCCACCCTCCCGCTCAGGCCCCTGTCTGTCTCCAGTTCCCCCCACCCGCTCATGCCCCATGTCTGTCTCCTGTTTCCCCCACACGCTCATGCCCTGTGTCTCTCTCTTGTTGCCCCCCACCCCACCTGCTCATGCCCCGTGTCTTTTTCCTGTTCCTCCCACCCCCCGCTCATGCCCCGTGTCTGTTCTCCCCACCCCCCGCTCATGCCCTGTGTCTCTCCTGTTGCCCCCACCCCCCGCTCATGCCCCGTGTCTGTCTCCTGCTGCCCCCCACCCCCCGCTCATGCCCCGTGTCTGTCTCCTGTTGCCCCCCACCCCCGCTCATGCCCCGTGTCTGTCTCCTGTTGCCCCCCACTCCCCACTCATGCCCCGTCTCTGTCTCCTGTTGCCCTCCACCCCCCGCTCCTGCCCCATGTCTGTCTCTGTTGTTCCCCCACCCCCCGCTCCTGCCTCGTGTCTGTCTCCTGTTGCCCCCACCCCCCGCTCATGCCCCATGTCTGTCTCCTCTTGCTCCCACCCATGCCCCGTGTCTGTCTCCTGTACCCCTCCACTCCGCGCTCATGCCCGTGTCTGTCTCCTGTTGCCCCCCACACCCCCGCTCATGCCCCGTGTCTGTCTCCTGTTGCCCCCCACCCCCTCGCTCATGCCCCGTGTCTGTCTCCTGTTCCTCCCAACCCCTCTCATGCCCTGTGCCTGTCTCTTGTTGCCCCCCACCCCCCGCTCATGCCCCGTTTCTGTCTCCTGTTCTCCCCACCCCCGCTCATGCTCCGTGTCTGTCTCCTGTTCCCCCCCACCCCCCGCTCATGCCCCGTGTCTGTCTCCTGTTGCCCCCCGCTCATGCCCCGTGTCTGTCTCCTGTTGCCCCCCACACCCCTGCTCATGCCCCGTGTCTGTCTCCTGTTGCCCCCCACCCCCCGCTCATGCCCTGTGTCTGTCTCCTGTTGCCCCCCACCCCCTGCTCATGCCCCGATTCTGTCTCTGTTGTTCCCCCCCACCCCCGCTCATGCCCCGTGTCTGTCTCCTGTTGCCCCCCACCCCCCGCTCATGCCCCGTGTCTCTCTCCTGTTGCCCCCCGTGTCTGTCTCCTGTACCCTCTCACCCCCGCTCTTGCCCCGTGTGTCTGTCGACCTCCCGCCCACCCCCACTCTTGCCCCGTGTGTCTGTCTAAATCCCGCCCACCCCCGCTCTTGCCCCGTGTGTCTGTCTCCCTCCTGCCCACCCCCGCTCTTGCCCCGTGTGTCTGTCTCCCTCCCGCCCAACCCCGCTCTTGCCCCGTGTGTCTGTCTCCCTCCCGCCCACCCCCGCTCTTGCCCCGTGTGTCTGTCTCCCTCCCGCCCACCCCCGCTCTTGCCCCGTGCGTCTGTCTCCCTCCCGCCCACCCCCGCTCTTGCCCCGTGTGTCTGTCCCCCTCCCGCCCACCCCTGCTCTTGCCCCGTGTGTCTGTCCCCCTCCTGCCCACCCCTGCTCTTGCCCCGTGTGTCTTTCCCCCTCCCGCCCACCCCCGCTCTTGCCCCATGTGTCTTTCCCCCTCCCGACCACCCCCGCTCTTGGCCCGTGTCTCTTTCCCCCTCCAGCCCACCCCCGCTCTTGGCCCGTGTCTCTTGCCCCCTCCCGTCCACCCCCGCTCTTGGCCCTGTGTCTCTTGCCCCCTCCCGCCCACCCCCGCTCTTGGCCCTGTGTCTCTTGCCCCCTCCCGCCCACCCCCGCTCTTGGCCCCGTGTCTCTTGCCCCCTCCCGCCCACCCCCGCTCTTGGCCCTGTGTCTCTTGCCCCCTCCCGCCCACCCCCGCTCTTGGCCCCGTGTCTCTTGCCCCCTCCCGCCCACCCCCGCTCTTGGCCCCGTGTCTCTTGCCCCTTCCCGCCCACCCCCGCTCTTGGCCCCGTGTCTCTTGCCCCCTCCCGCCCACCCCCGCTCTTGGCCCCGTGCCTCTTGCCCCCTCCCGCCCACCCCCGCTCTTGCCCCGTGTCTTCCCCCTCCCGCCCACCCTTGCTCTTGCCCCTTGTGTCTTCCCCCCTCCGCCCACCCCCGCTCTTGCCCCTTGTGTCTTCCCCCCTCCCGCCCACCCCCGCTCTTGCCCCGTGTGTCTTCCCCCTTCCCGCCACCCCCGCTCTTGCCCCGTGTGTCTCTCTCCCTCCCGCCCACCGCTCTTGCCCCGTGTGTCTCTCTCCCTCCCGCCCACCGCTCATGCCCCGTGTGTCTCTCTCCCTCCCGCCCACTGCTCATGCCCCGGGTGTCTCTCTCCCTC
Source organism: Ambystoma mexicanum (assembly GCF_040938575.1). Lineage (NCBI taxonomy): Eukaryota > Metazoa > Chordata > Amphibia > Caudata > Ambystomatidae > Ambystoma > Ambystoma mexicanum. The sequence continues at coordinate 1,328,770,016 of NC_090924.1, forward strand.
CCCCCACCCCCGCTCATGCCCCGTGTGTCTCTCCCCTTCCCCCACCCCCCGCTCATGCCCCGTGTCTGTCTCCTGTTCCCCTCCACACCCCGCTCATGCCCCGTGTCTGTGTCCTGTTCCCCCCCACCCCCGCTCATGCCCCGTGTCTATCTCCTGTTGCCCCCCACCCTCCCGCTCAGGCCCCTGTCTGTCTCCTGTTCCCCCCTACCCGCTCATGCCCCGTGTCTGTCTCCTGTTCCCCCCACACGCTCATGCCCCGTGTCTCTCTCTTGTTGCCCCCCACCCCACCTGCTCATGCCCCGTGTCTTTTTCCTGTTCCTCCCTCCCCCCGCTCATGCCCCGTGTCTGTTCTCCCCACCCCCCGCTCATGCCCCATGTCTGTCTCCTGTTCCCCCACCACTCGCTCATGCCCCGTGTCTGTCTCCTGTTCCCCCCACCCCCCGCTCATGCCCTGTGTCTGTCTCCTGTTGCCCCTCACCCCCCGCTCATGCCCCGTGTCTCTCCTGTTGCCCCCACCCCCCGCTCATGCCCCGTGTCTGTCTCCTGCTGCCCCCCACCCCCCGCTCATGCCCCGTGTCTGTCTCCTGTTGCCCCCACCCCCCGCTCATGCCCCGTGTCTGTCTCCTGCTGCCCCCCACCCCCGCTCATGCCCCGTGTCTGTCTCCTGTTGCCCCTCACCCCCCACTCATGCCCCGTGTCTGTCTCCTGTTGCCCCCCACCCCCCACTCATGCCCCGTGTCTGTCTCCTGTTGCCCTCCACCCCCCGCTCCTGCCCCGTGTCTGTCTCTGTTGTTCCCCCCACCCCCCGCTCATGCCCCGTGTCTGTCTCCTGTTCCCCCCACCCCCTGCTCATGCCCCGTGTCTCTCTCCTGTTGCCCCCCACCCCCCGCTCATGCCCCATGTCTGTCTCCTGTACCCCCTACCGCCCGCTCATGCCCCGTGTCTGTCTCCTGTTGCCCCCCCGCTCATGCCCCGTGTCTGTCTCCTGTTCCCCCCACCCGCTCATGTCCCGTGTCTCTCTGCTGGTGCCCCCCACCCCCCGCTCATGCCCCGTGTCTGTCTCCTGTTGCCCCCACCCCCATCTCATGCCCCGTGTCTGTCTCCTGTTCTCCCCACCCCCCGCTCATGCTCCGTGTCTGTCTCCTGTTCCCCCCACCCCCTGCTCATGCCCCGTGTCGGTCTCCTGTTGCCCTCACCCCCCGCTCATGCCCCATGTCTGTCTCCTGTTGCCCCCCACCCCCCGCTCCTGCCCTGTGTCTCTCTCCTGTTGCCCCCCACCCCCCGCTCATGCCCTGTGTCTGTCTCTTTTGTTCCCCCCACCCCCGCTCATGCCCTGTGTCTGTCTCCTGTTCCCCCCACCCCCCGCTCATGCCCCGTGTCTCTCTCCTGTTGCCCCCCACCCCCTGCTCATGCCCCGTGTCTGTCTCCTGTACCCCCCCACCCCCCGCTCATGCTCGTGTCTGTCTCCTGTACCCCCCACCCCCCGCTCATGTCCCATGTCTATCTCCTGTTGCCCCCCCTGCTCATGCCCCGTGTCTGTCTCCTGTTCCCCCCACCCGCTCATGTCCCGTGTCTCTCTCCTGTTTCCCCCCACCCCCCGCTCATGCCCCGTGTCTCTCTCCTGTTGCCCCCCGTGTCTGTCTCCTGTACCCTCTCACCCCCGCTCTTGCCCCGTGTGTCTGTCGACCTCCCGCCCACCCCCACTCTTGCCCCGTGTGTCTGTCTAAATCCCGCCCACCCCCGCTCTTGCCCCGTGTGTCTGTCTCCCTCCTGCCCACCCCCGCTCTTGCCCCGTGTGTCTGTCTCCCTCCCGCCCAACCCCGCTCTTGCCCCGTGTGTCTGTCTCCCTCCCGCCCACCCCCGCTCTTGCCCCGTGTGTCTGTCTCCCTCCCGCCCACCCCCGCTCTTGCCCCGTGCGTCTGTCTACCTCCCGCCCACCCCCGCTCTTGCCCCGTGTGTCTGTCCCCCTCCCGCCCACCCCTGCTCTTGCCCCGTGTGTCTGTCCCCCTCCTGCCCACCCCTGCTCTTGCCCCGTGTGTCTTTCCCCCTCCCGCCCACCCCCGCTCTTGCCCCATGTGTCTTTCCCCCTCCCGACCACCCCCGCTCTTGGCCCGTGTCTCTTTCCCCCTCCAGCCCACCCCCGCTCTTGGCCCGTGTCTCTTGCCCCCTCCCGTCCACCCCCGCTCTTGGCCCTGTGTCTCTTGCCCCCTCCCGCCCACCCCCGCTCTTGGCCCTGTGTCTCTTGCCCCCTCCCGCCCACCCCCGCTCTTGGCCCCGTGTCTCTTGCCCCCTCCCGCCCACCCCCGCTCTTGGCCCTGTGTCTCTTGCCCCCTCCCGCCCACCCCCGCTCTTGGCCCCGTGTCTCTTGCCCCCTCCCGCCCACCCCCGCTCTTGGCCCCGTGTCTCTTGCCCCTTCCCGCCCACCCCCGCTCTTGGCCCCGTGTCTCTTGCCCCCTCCCGCCCACCCCCGCTCTTGGCCCCGTGCCTCTTGCCCCCTCCCGCCCACCCCCGCTCTTGCCCCGTGTCTTCCCCCTCCCGCCCACCCTTGCTCTTGCCCCTTGTGTCTTCCCCCCTCCGCCCACCCCCGCTCTTGCCCCTTGTGTCTTCCCCCCTCCCGCCCACCCCCGCTCTTGCCCCGTGTGTCTTCCCCCTTCCCGCCACCCCCGCTCTTGCCCCGTGTGTCTCTCTCCCTCCCGCCCACCGCTCTTGCCCCGTGTGTCTCTCTCCCTCCCGCCCACCGCTCATGCCCCGTGTGTCTCTCTCCCTCCCGCCCACTGCTCATGCCCCGGGTGTCTCTCTCCCTCCCCCCACCCCCGCTCATGCCCCGTGTGTCTCTCCCCTTCCCCCACCCCCCGCTCATGCCCCGTGTCTGTCTCCTGTTCCCCTCCACACCCCGCTCATGCCCCGTGTCTGTGTCCTGTTCCCCCCCACCCCCGCTCATGCCCCGTGTCTATCTCCTGTTGCCCCCCACCCTCCCGCTCAGGCCCCTGTCTGTCTCCTGTTCCCCCCTACCCGCTCATGCCCCGTGTCTGTCTCCTGTTCCCCCCACACGCTCATGCCCCGTGTCTCTCTCTTGTTGCCCCCCACCCCACCTGCTCATGCCCCGTGTCTTTTTCCTGTTCCTCCCTCCCCCGCTCATGCCCCGTGTCTGTTCTCCCCACCCCCCGCTCATGCCCCATGTCTGTCTCCTGTTCCCCCACCACTCGCTCATGCCCCGTGTCTGTCTCCTGTTCCCCCCACCCCCCGCTCATGCCCTGTGTCTGTCTCCTGTTGCCCCTCACCCCCCGCTCATGCCCCGTGTCTCTCCTGTTGCCCCCACCCCCCGCTCATGCCCCGTGTCTGTCTCCTGCTGCCCCCCACCCCCCGCTCATGCCCCGTGTCTGTCTCCTGTTGCCCCCACCCCCCGCTCATGCCCCGTGTCTGTCTCCTGCTGCCCCCCACCCCCGCTCATGCCCCGTGTCTGTCTCCTGTTGCCCCTCACCCCCCACTCATGCCCCGTGTCTGTCTCCTGTTGCCCCCCACCCCCCACTCATGCCCCGTGTCTGTCTCCTGTTGCCCTCCACCCCCCGCTCCTGCCCCGTGTCTGTCTCTGTTGTTCCCCCCACCCCCCGCTCATGCCCCGTGTCTGTCTCCTGTTCCCCCCACCCCCTGCTCATGCCCCGTGTCTCTCTCCTGTTGCCCCCCACCCCCCGCTCATGCCCCATGTCTGTCTCCTGTACCCCCTACCGCCCGCTCATGCCCCGTGTCTGTCTCCTGTTGCCCCCCCGCTCATGCCCCGTGTCTGTCTCCTGTTCCCCCCACCCGCTCATGTCCCGTGTCTCTCTGCTGGTGCCCCCCACCCCCCGCTCATGCCCCGTGTCTGTCTCCTGTTGCCCCCACCCCCATCTCATGCCCCGTGTCTGTCTCCTGTTCTCCCCACCCCCCGCTCATGCTCCGTGTCTGTCTCCTGTTCCCCCCACCCCCTGCTCATGCCCCGTGTCGGTCTCCTGTTGCCCTCACCCCCCGCTCATGCCCCATGTCTGTCTCCTGTTGCCCCCCACCCCCCGCTCCTGCCCTGTGTCTCTCTCCTGTTGCCCCCCACCCCCCGCTCATGCCCTGTGTCTGTCTCTTTTGTTCCCCCCACCCCCGCTCATGCCCTGTGTCTGTCTCCTGTTCCCCCCACCCCCCGCTCATGCCCCGTGTCTCTCTCCTGTTGCCCCCCACCCCCTGCTCATGCCCCGTGTCTGTCTCCTGTACCCCCCCACCCCCCGCTCATGCTCGTGTCTGTCTCCTGTACCCCCCACCCCCCGCTCATGTCCCATGTCTATCTCCTGTTGCCCCCCCTGCTCATGCCCCGTGTCTGTCTCCTGTTCCCCCCACCCGCTCATGTCCCGTGTCTCTCTCCTGTTTCCCCCCACCCCCCGCTCATGCCCCGTGTCTGTCTCCTGTACCCCCCCCACCCCCCCGCTCATGTCCCGTGTCTCTCTTGTTGCCCCCCACCCCCCGCTCATGCCACGTGTCTGTCTCCTGTACCCACCAACCCCCCCGCTCATGTCCCGTGTCTCTCTCCTGTTGCCCCCCACTACCCCGCTCATGCCCCGTGTCTGTCTTCTGTACCCCCCACCCCCCGCTCATGCCCCGTGTCTGTCTCCTGTTCCCCCCACCCCCCGCTCATGCCCCGTGTCTGTCTCCTGTTGCCCCCCACCCCCTGCTCATGCCCCGTGTCTGTCTGCTGTTGCCCCCCACCCCCCGCTCATGCCCCGTGTCTCTCTCGTGTTCCCCCCACCCCCGCTCATGCTCCGTGTCTCCCTCGTGTTCCCCCCACCCCCTGCTCATGCCCCTAGTCTCTCTCCTTTTCTCCCCACCCCCGCTCATGTCCCGTATGTGCCCTGTACCCCCCGCTCATGCCCTGTGTCTCCCTCGTGTTCCTCCCCAGCCCCTGCTCATACCCCGTGTCTCCCTCATGTTCCTCCCCACCCGCTGCTCATGCCCCGTGTCTCTCTCGTGGTCCCCCCACCACCGCTCATGCCCTGTGTTTCCTTCCTTTTCCCCCCACCCCCTGCTCATGCCCCGTTTGTACCCTGTTCCCTCTCAGCCCCCGCTCATGCCCATGTGTCTCCCCTGTGCCCCCCCAACCCCGCTCATGCGCCGTTGTGTTCTTTATACACCCCGCCTTCCCTTTCCATGGTGGCCATCTTGGTAAAAGATTTTCCTTCCTACACCGAGACGCCGCAGGCGTCCCGGCGTAGGAAGGAAAATCTTTTTGTTTTTTTTACCACCCGGCATTCCCACTTTGAGGACATAAGATGTTAGTGGTCTTCATCTATTGAAAAGGATGTTATGGTCACGTTGTACTAATAAAAACCTTTAAAATTTAGTTAAAAAAAAATGTTACAGGGACGTTATGGTTAAGTTGCACTAATAAAAACCTATGAAATTCAATGAAAAAACTTTGTTAAAGGGACGTTATGGTTAAGTTGCGCTACTAAAAACCTATGAAATTCAGGGAAAAAACTTTGTTAAAGGGACCTTATGGTAAAGTTGCGCTACTAAAAACCTATGAAATTCAGTGAAAAAACTTTGTCAAAGGAACGTTATGGTTCCAAGTAAAACCGAAAAACCCTTGAAATTCGCCAGTTATGGTAAGCTAAGCAACCATAACTCACACCACCACCGTGCACTGCTAAAACTAACACCCAGGACATCAAAGATGACATCACAAATGTAATTGATGACATCACTGATGACATCACATGTCTGGCTCACTCTTTTTTCTTTTGCAGACATATCTAGGCCACATGGTTTTCTTCAGTAACAGTCAGAAACTAAACTTTTTATTTAATTTGTAGATGTATCCTTCAAGTAGGTTCTTACAGTAATTCTGTTAGAGTCCAGTTACATCATATGAAACATATACATACGGGAAGACACAAGCTTGAAAGACAGCAATCCTTTTTATGCATAAAGATAATCAATAGACTTATGAGCACTTTCTGATAGTTCTGTTGTTTTTTTTTTATGGCTGTACTTTCCCTGTGGGTCCAATCACATCAAGTGATACATATACATAGGGTGAATAGCAGCTCTGAAACAGAGCAATCAATTATTTGCATGAAAATATTCAGTTAAGTTATGAATTGTTTCTGCTACTACTTGTGCTTTTTTGCTAACTTCACTTTCCCTGTATATACCCATATTGGTATGTGTTTTTGTGTCTTTGTGTTTTGTCTATAGTAATGTTTTATTAGCTACGTATTACATATTTCATAATTCACAAAAATCTATTAAGAAAACAATTATCATTTCATTATTCAACATATTAACATTACGAATATTATACCTTCATCTTGTACACTGCACACCATGTTATGTTTCTGTATCAGTAGCTTAGTATACTAGATAGAACTCCATAATAGAATGCTATTTATATCAATGCATCGTTCAATGCACTAATTAGGGTATGATATTTATTGCAATGATCCTTGACACTTGTTTCGCAACATTATAATAAGAATCCCTTGTACACATATTTCATGAAAAGTACATACACATGTGATGTCATCAGTGATGTCATCAATTACATTTGTGATGTCATCTTTGATGTCCTGGGTGTTAGTCTTAGCAGTGCACGGTGGTGGCGCGAGTTATGGTTGCTTAGCTTACCATAAGTGGCGAATTTCAAGGTTTTTTCGGTTTTACTTGGAACCATAACGTTCCTTTGACAAAGTTTTTTCACTGAATTTCATAGGTTTTTAGTAGCGCAACTTTACCATAACATCCCTTTAACAAAGTTTTTTCCCTGAATATATATATATATATATATAAATATATATTTTTATATATATATATATATATATATATATATATATATATATATATATTATTTATATATATATATATATATATATATATATATATATATATATATATATATATATATATATTGGATGAGACTGTTTTCCTACAGTCAGAATGGGAGGCACACCCCCGTTCGAAAGAGAATCACCAGGAAGCTCGTTTACTGCAGATAAAATATCTTCTTTATTATGTAGACCATGACTATAAATAAAAACCACAAAATACGTGGTGCTCCTATATATATATTCAATGAAAAAACTTAGTTAAGGGGATGCTAGGGTTAAGTTGCACTAATAAAAACCTATGAAATTCAATGGAAAAACTTTGTTACAGGGACGTTATGGCTATAGGTAAAACCAAAAAACCTCAGAAATTCGCCAGTTCTGGTAAGCTAAGCAACCATAACTCGCACCACCACCAAGTACTGCTAAGACTAACACCCAGGACATCAAAGATGACATCACAAATGTCATTGATGACATCACTTATCTGGCTCACTTCGATATGGATTTAATTTAGATTTCATTCATGGCAAAGTTTGGTCGAGACTGGGGGGTAACCCAATGGTTTTTTCCAATGTTGAGAAAGCATTTTAGTCAGTTCAACTGTTGCCTTATGCTTTTGAACTCTAAGGAAAAGAAAAGGTTTCTATCCCAGGACAGGTGCAACACTTTTTACGGTAACAATCAAAATAAAATGAGGACAGACCTTGAAAATCATGAAGCATTCATACATTTGAGTTATACGCTCCAACAAAAAGGATTGTTCCACAAACAACCCCACTCTTCAATTTAAAAGATGACACCATTCGAATATTGGTGGCTAACAGCAAACCTCAAAGTGTTATTTTGAGCGCAGACACCTCTATTGGAATGGTGGTTGCTTGCCAATACTATTCAATTGATTTGGGAAGTGAATTTGTAGGCCTAATTCCAGAAGATTGCTACAACAAGGGAGACAGTGTCCCAATAGAAAAGATCAATATCTGTCAGGTGGGACATTTTTTGGTGTATTCTTCATGCCCTTATGGGGTAGAAGATGTTACCTGTAACATCTTGGAAGATGACGTAGAATTAAGAGTTCATAAGACGTATCTTGAATCCGTGGAAAGCCCTGTCTTGGTAAAAACCATTAAAAGAGATCTCTCCACACAACTTGAGGACACAGCCATTCTGCCCCAACGCAGATACGTCGACAATGCCCAACTCAACCTGAAGCCTCAGGTTCCGCTACTACTATGCCCCCTTCGATCCTTATGAGGAATAGGTTTCTCAGATTGCGCACACAGCTCTTCCCCCGCTTGCCACATTACGCTCCTCAGCCATTCCACCCAATGCAGATACGCACGCCTGCCAGACCAACCCACAAGCTTATCAACTGCGCCTTAACCTACTCGCTATAACTTAAACCTGGTTTCACCCCGCTGCGGGCCCAGCCCTTTCCATCACTATTCCTCTGGGTTAGGCCATCCTAAGATGTGACAGATCCGCTAAAACAGCAAAGGGTGTCACTCTCATTTTCAAAAACACCCTCACCATCGGAGCCATGCACACCAACACCGTCCCTGACTATGAATCCCCACTTGCCAAGCTCTCATGTCACCTACCAATTCCATCACCATCCTCCTCATCTACCGGCCTCCTGGCCTCAAACTCGCCTTCAAGGACAACCTACTTCAAAGCACCTTCTCCTCGATTACGCTCCAACTCAAAAATCCTAATCCTTGGGGACCTCAACCTAGGCCTCAACGATCTCGCAGACACCCTTGCCACCAGCGTAGCCACCGCATTCAACCAAGTTGGCTTCACGCAAAAACTATCCCTCGAGCCCACCCACGATCAAGGCTGCACCCTTGATTGGATCAGTGACCTCAATTGCAACATCACCAACTCTGTCACCTCTCCTTGGCCATGGTCTGACCACCACACCATTACCTTCAGTATCCCCCATTATGAATGCCCGAGTCTGGTACACCTTGCAAAACCAGAAGTCCTCGCCAGCTGCACAAAATATCTCAACAACATCAACCTCGCCCGCTACTTGACACCCTCGCTCACCCCCCAACCTCAGTGGCAGACCCAGCAGCTCTGGTCGACATCTACAAAAAAACCATTGTGCAGGCAGTTGACATGCTTGCCCCACTCAAAAAAACACCTGGTTCACACAACTCTTCAAAGCTTGTCCCAAAAAGCATGCCTCTGAGCTAGCTTGGAGAAAAAAAAAACACCCTTGCCTCTAAAGCCCTCTTCACCTCCCTCAACAAAGAATAAGGAAGGGAAATCCATGCTGCAAAAGTAAGTAGCTACAAGACCAGAATCAGTAACACCAAATCCAACTCCCAGGAACTATTCACAATCCTCCAGGAGTTAGAGACTCCCTCCCCTCCCCAGCCAGACCTGACAGTGGACACCACCTGGTGCAACAAAATCGAAGACGCCCTCACTGGGAAAGTCAACTCCCTCAAAAGATCATAAATAGTCTCAAACCCTCTCGCTGCAAAGGTGATTCCTGCCCTGCCCTGATCATTAAAGACTGTGCCGAGACACTTACTCCTATCATTGCGGCCATCATTAATGCTTCCTTCTCCTCCAACTCATTGCTAACCTCCCTAAAGGAAGCGTGGGTCCTGCCGCTGCACAAAAAAACCTCAGTCGGCTCCTACATACCTACAAACTAGCGCCACATTACTACGGTGCCTTACCTGCTGAAGATCTTGGATCGCATAGCCTACATCCAAGTTCAACATTATCGTGAGGAGAATAATATCTTGGGTGTCCACCAATCAGGCTTCCGCCGCAAGCACGAAATGGAAACGGCCTTACTTGACATGAAAAGTCAACTCATTTCCATCAAGGACACTGGCAAGCTTGCCCTCCTGATGATGCTGGACCTCCCCACAGCATTTGACTTGGTTGACCACCCAACCTCTCTGCTCCCAACTTGCTTCTACACCCAACTTCTACACATTGGCCACCAACTGAATTAAATCATTCCTAGTTGACAGATCCTCACGAGTATTCATCGATGACTTTTCTGCTGCACCCATTTTTGTCACCTCTGAAGTTCCCAAGGTTCCCCTGTCTCCCCAACTCTTTACAACATTTATGCGAAACCCCTCTTCAACCACCTTGACCTCCTCGGCATATCATACACGAACTACGCTGATGACATGCAGCTCCTTATCTCGTTTTCTGGTTCATACACTCAAGACTCAGCCACCATCAACTCTGTGTATCTATGAAGTGTACAAAACTGGATGGCATCTCACCTACTTTGCCCCAATGAAGATAAAACCAAAATACTTATCATTGGCTCCCACTCCACACTTTGCAACATAGACTCATCCTACAAGGAGTTTACAATCGGCGGAAACGGAATCCCCACCTCCTCTGCAGCAAAAACCCTTGGTGTATACTTGGACTCAAGTCTAGACCTCTCACGGCTGGTGAACTCTATCGCCTCATCAGCAGCCTACAACGTCAAACTGGTACATGCTAGTAAGCCCTTCCTCTCCAAACGCAACCTCCTCTCTATTGCAAGAGCCATCACAGGAGCCAAGCTTAACTATTGCAACGCCTTATTCACCAGCACCTCCGAGCGCAACCTGAACAAACTACAAACGATTCAGAACAATGTCTTCCGAGCGGCCATTGGTCTTTCCAAATTTGAACGCATTGCAGAAGCCAGAATAGATGCACAATGGCTACTGATCTGCGAAAGGATCAAATTTAAAACACTATCCTTAGTCCATCAATGCCTTTCTAACACAGCACCGACCTACCTCTCATGCTGCGTGGAGAAATAGTCCTCGCCTGACCTCTCAGATCTTTGAACTCTTTCCTCCTCAAGATCCCCAAATTCAGTCACCTCTTGGTGGGCGACAAGAGCTTCCGGGTCGTGACTGACAATCTTTGGTACAATATCCCACCAGCCCTCAGAAAAGTACCAGCCTACTGGACCTTCAGAAAAAATCTAAAGATCTGGCTCTTCAACTAACACAGCTCCTCTTAAAACTCATCACTCATCCTGATACATTTCCCCCACTTTTTTCTCCCCCTACTCCTTCTTCTTTTTTCTTCCCTCGATGTAACTAGTGCCTAGATACCCTAATGTTTTGTGTGCTGTGCTGCTATAGATGCAAAAATAAATAAATACTTCTGAAATATCAAAACCAGAGGTATTTGCGGGTTTCTGACTTACGGTCGAAGAACAGATTAGTCTGTGTTATGCCTGTGAGACTGATGAACAGCGACAACAACTGAGACAGGTATTTCTGGATTTCCAGCATATCTTTGAATTTGACTCCTAACTGAGAACCTATTCCTTCCACAGCCATACCAACAGACCCTGAAATGGATCCAACGTTTGTAAGACAACACCGGTTGCCTCTGGTGCCCATGGAATCACTCACAAAGCTCAACAGAAATCTGGAGTCCCATGGCATAATTCATCCTAGCCATACTACCTTTAACAACACAGTACTGTGGATCGAAAAGCCCATTGAAAAATGAAGACCTTTTACTGACCTGTGGGAGGTGACTTAATGGGTCCACATGTCAAGATGGCCTCTTCTCTAGATTGACCAAGGACTGGCACAGATACCAAGATCAAAAGTGTACCCAGCCCTTAACTTGACAAACAGTTACAGGACAGTACCCATGAAAAGAGAAGAACAGTATAAACTTGCAGTTACCTATCGGGGCAACAAAATACTTGCAGCGGTAAGCCCTTTGGATACATCAATTCAGGAAATGAGTTCAACATTTTCCTTCACAAAGCCATGCCTGATCTGAGCAAAAGAGGGCATTGTACAGAGGTGGATGATCTGTTGATAAAAAGCTCAACTGTGAAAGAACATCTGGTGGAAATCATATGTTTTTAGCCAGTTACAAAAAGCAGGTGCTAAATTATCTTTCCAGAAAGCACAATGTTACAAAACCAGAGTAAACTTTCTGGGACATGAAATTACAGCAGAAGGTCTCAGTCCCCTGAAAAAGTAGGTGGAGGCCTCACTCAAATTAAAGAACCCCAAAACTCAGCGTGAGTTGCAAAGCCTCCTTAGAATGATTAATCATATTCGAAAATTCATTTAGAATTATGCAAAGATCCTTCAACCTTTGGTCCACTTATTGAAGGCCAGGGGTAAAGTGGGAGCGGGGTGAAGCACAATCTAAGGCAGTAACACAATTGAAAAACCGCCTGTCACAAGCTCCTTGTTTTGCTTACCCCATCAGAAAACCAATTGACGGCAATGTTATCCAAAAAACATGACAAAGTCAACAAGGTAATCTCCTACGTGAGCAAAACCTTATGCTCCATAGAAGACAAATTCAATGATTGTGAAAAAACACTTCTGCCAGTGGTGTGGCTGTTGAAATATTACTGTGCGTTTACCTAGGGGGAAACACATCATAAATGAGACCTCCCATCAACCGTTACAATATATTAAGTGAGAAAATACGGGCTGGGAAAATTTCTAATTTGAGAATCACTTCTTGGATTCTGTCAATGCAGGCTTTCCTGTGGAGGTCAGGTATGACCAAAATAAGAAGAGCCCTCTAGCTCAAAGATTGTCAGACATTTTGGGATTGTGCTAAAGAGCACTGTCTCGAGAACGAAGGTCTAATCACCAATAATAATAGGGAGGCAGTTCTGGTGTCCCTGAACAAGGTATAGGAAGAAAACACTTGCTATGTGGATGGGGGCTCAGACCATATTACAAAAGACAGGGAGAAAGAATTTGGCATGCTTGGGTAAATGATCTTCCTGAACCCTCTGGGGGTTACAAAATACGTTCCTGTAGTAGTCAGGTGGCAGAACTGATGCCAATTTATCAAGCCGTCCTCACTGCGGTAAACCACCAACTCACAGAACTTGTGTAACTTAATGCAAAATGGGCTTGAGGAACACCTGATTAATTGGAAAAACAGAGGCATGCTTTGTGCAAAGAATAAACCATTAAAACATGGTAGATTGATCCAGACTATTGATGAGCTTGTGAAATCTAATGAAATGATCATCTATTTGAAGAAGATAAAAGGTCATTCTAAGGTAGAGGGTCCTGATAAAACTGGAAATGACTTGATTGATCATTTGGCTGAAACAAGAGCTCTGCAGGGGAAATTCATAGGTATGGAACACCTCCTGGGAGAAATCCAGGTCACGGCAGTGACCAGATCACAAACTCGCACTGACAGTGAACTGACAGACTCATTAGAGTAGAGATGCACCTGATGCAGACTTCATCACTGCTCAGAATGAGGATACCATTATTGGGAAATTCTGTAAATACTTAGAAGATTCAGTCAAGTTTTCTCTGGCAGAATCAAACTATCAAGGAAAGGAAAACATTGGCAGTCTGATGACATTTCAGAATATGTTTAAGGTTCAAAACGGGGTGTTGGTGAGGAAACGCCAATCTGGTAATGACCAGTGGGTGATACCTACCTCCTTCCGAAGCCTGATGATAAACCATGCCCATGGCGCGGCCACTGCTGGTCAGAGGGGATTCGCTAGAAGTCACTTACTGCCCACGCATGGACCAGGATCTCAATACATATTTAAAGGGACTTAAAGGGACTTCTTGTGTGTGCTCAATTCCAACCAAGGCCTCCCAAACACAGAGCTCTTTTACAGAAAAGAGGAATGACATTACCATAGTCTGATTTGCATGTGGACATTACTGGGCCACTAACCCCTTCTTCCAGAGAAAACAAATGCATGGCGACAGGTACATGTCCCTTCCTACCCCGAATTGTAAGGCAAAGATAGCTGCCACTTTGATGATCAACCACATCTTTTCTCAATTCAGTCTTACACAAAGAATTGAGTCCTATGGAGGAAGTCATTTTACCAACGAGATGACGACAAAGATGTGGGAAATTTTGGGAGTGAAGAGAAAACTCCACATCAGCTACTGCCGAGCATCAAGTGGGGTTGTGGAGAGATACAACAATGTGAGTATCCTGAAGAAGTTTGTAGTTGATTCTGGACCAAGGTGGGACATCCAATTGCTGCTTGTCCTGATGGCCATTTGATGTAGCCTTTCTTCTGCCACCAAGATGTCTCCATATGAATTAATGAATGGGTGAAGAATGATATTACCTCAACACCTGCCACCTTCTTTACCAAACTCAGGAGCAGACGTTGATAAATTCCACAACTACGCATGAGAATTTGAAGAAGCATATACAGCATGCTTTTGCCAATGCCCAGCATCATTTGGAGAAATCGGCTGAAGGGATGAAAACATATTAGGACCTCAAAAGAACAAAATGAGAGTATGAGGTGGGTGACAGGGTTTATCTATATAGTTTTCTCAGAAACCAAGCCAAGGACAAGGAGTTTCTACCTTCTTGGCGAGGGGATTTTATGATCATCGATAATATTCCTCATGTCGCCTGTAAAATCTGAATACCAAAATGAGATCTGGTTGAGGAAAAAGGGGTCCACATCAAACAATTGAAAAGCTGTCACCCTTGACCAGCTTTGAGAATGATTGAGAAGCCATCCAATGTTAAGACTGAAGAAAGTGATGAAGATTGAAATAGAACAAAACAGAAAAAGGAAAAGGACTAACGAGAAAAATTAACAGGTAAGAAATCAAATTAGATTGTCAGAGAATGACTGGGTCAACATATTAGTATACAAAATTAAGCATTGTGAAAATTCCATGATCAAAGGTTCTTTTTGTGTACAATTATTTGTCTCTATATGTCACTAAACCAGCCTTTCTTTCTCTCTCTGTAGTTGACTATTGGGTTCCCAACAAGGGGGAAAAACCGATAGAGAGATGAGAAGATCCAGCTGGAAAAAAAGATCTTCATCATTCCCTGAATTAAAATTGATGGTGCTGGAAAAGACCCATTCAAGATTAACTTGAAAACATTGGATCAATATTCTTGTTCTCCCCCCTTTTGCTGCCACATGGAGTAAGAGCAAGGGGAAATCTAATTCAAAGAAATGACGCAGTGCAACTTGCCATGTTAAAGACAGACATGCAAACTGCGGCCTGCGCCCAGCAGTTTGAAAACACACATGCAAGCAAAATATGGAATGTGTTCAGGGCCCCTCAAATCAACATCTAGTGACAAGGCCCAAGATAAGCATTTCCAAGGACAATGAAATAACTCTGCAACTTATATTAAAATGTAGACTTGCTCAATCCAAGGTGAAATCCCAGCAGTTTTTAAAGTGACACGAAAACGGATTCGGCCTTGCATATTCTGCTGCTATTTGTATTTATTTTCCTTTAAAAAATGTAAGGATCACGACAGGGACGTCATTTGGGGGTCGCCAGAGGTGCAAGTGCGACCTCTGCGGTCTCCCTTGCAACCTCTGTGGTCTCCCTTACGACCTCTACATTTTTTTTTCAAAACAAAACTTTTTATTTTTTTTTTTTTGCAATGCAAGCTCCTGGGCTGTGGCCAGCACCATGTGGCTCTTTAATTCTGGAGTGGTTAGCTTTCTTGTTCAGGCCCCTTAAAATAGAAGAAAAATAAGAACATGAGGGCCACAACTCTAACACTTTCAGCACTGAACCTAAATAAGAAAGAATAGGAATGCCAAAAAATGTGTCTTTCTGGAATTCTATACAATAATTGCTAGACTCATTAAAGGTTTATTTCAGGCACACTTCAGGGGGTGAGTCACTGATTTAGTCTGTTCTCAAACGCCTCAACTCAGCCTTTCATCCTTCTGAGGTCGATAAATGGGTACCAACACAGGTTGGGTGATATTGGGTGTATATTTCTTCTATGTAAAGCACTGAAGCTTAAGTGCTATATAATAACACATCATTATCATTTGGTCATGGACGTCTGCTTGCAATCACAGTAATTTGGTAATATGGGCCTATACACACTGATCATAACGATAAATATGGCGATACATTCTTGTATGCAATGTACATCACATTGTAGTGATATCGTAACCATATTTTTCATAGTGTACAATTCTATGTGATGCCACTTCCTGTTTTGTCAACGGGTGAAAGGTCGTGTTCCATCACTTCCCACAATATCACTTTGGGGTGGGGTCAAATGAAATCACTTCCTGTGATGTCATCAGGGGTCAATGGTCGTGTGATGTCACTTCCGCTACCCCTGGCATTTTGGTGAAATGACATCCCTGGATCATGATTTTGAAACCCACAGATATTGAAAATGTGGACCTGTGATGTCAGTTTGATAAATAGGGATTTCTTTACTGGCAAAACTGGCAGAGACTCAAACCAATGAAAATGGTTCCCTACAGCACTGCTGCCCACAGGGACAAAGACCTCCCAGGGGCAGGACATTTGTCAGGCCCAGCGCATACTATCGTAATCCTTCATGGGACGTTCAAAACAGAGATAATACACCATTGACTTTAGGATGAGGCAGCCTTTTGGGCTGAATAAGCATCACAGTTTGATGTCATAGCATTATGTTATGCTTGCCCTATTTATTCACATATCACAAGATACACTGGAAAAATAAACAGAACTATGCCTCCGTTAATAACTCCCAGCAAAATAAAAGTATCAGGTCCTCAAGTTGATCACAGACATTTATTTTTTCCTGCGGTAACAGGAGGCACATTAATATGCAAGGGGTGTACCATTAGGACTCTCAGACAATCCATTGACATTTGCGGCTGGCTCAGGAAGGCATTGTGAATCTGAAGCCAGTCGTTCTTTTCGATACCTCAAAAAGTCACACGTGTCACTGTGAACTAAAGTACTGAGATTTTTGGACCCCTCATGAAAATGTCTACTCACTGTGATGTTCTGTTCTCATAGAAATAACTTGCCTGTGTGTCACTTTCAAGCCAGTCATTGTGATTTTCTGCCCCCTAGGGATGGGATAGAAAGGATAGACATACGGCACAGATCTTTAAAGGGGGGCCATGGTGCGCCATGGCTTATAAAGTACATCTGTTTTCATGGGTGTAGTAGACTGAAGGGCTCGTGGGATACTGAGTAGTTTGAATGCATTGGTATGGCTGCAGCAGGGTGATTGTAGAATTAACTCTGTTGGGGGTGGGGGGTGTACATGAGCGCAATGGGAGCCTTGCAAGCTTGGCCGTGTGTGTGTGTTTGTGTGTGTGTCAGGTGCAGGACCTGGAGCTGCGGGTCCTTGTTTGCAGAGAAATGACCTGATGGAGAAAACATATAGCCAACGTGCCCTTTTTCCAGAGTCTTTGATGCATCATTCTGGCATTGTGCAGTGACAGATGGAGAGATCAGAGCATTCTGAAAAGAGGACAAGGGCAGGCGGAGCACGTATGGGGCAGGGCCATGGGGGGAGATGGGAATGCACTCATGGTACCACCTTTAAGAAGCTCAAGAATCATCACGGCTTTTGGGATACCACTGAACCTCACTGAGATGAAGCTGATTAGCATATTACAGAGCCTCTGGAGGCGAACCTGAGTTGGGAAGAACACAGAGAGATAGATGGGTGAGCCACAGGCTCTTGGGTATTTATGTAGGTAATTGTATAGTACACAGAACCTGCAAAGGTTATGTGTAGAACAATGTGGTCTTTAGGACGTGGCAAGGCTCTAAGTCATATTCACAGGCATAAACCCATACATGGTTGCACGTGGCTCTTTAGTTAGCACTCATCACACGGATCCAAGTGGTGTATTTGCTAGATGTCAGGGTAGTTGCAGAATAACTTGTACTCAGCCCATAGTCTCAGCAGCTGTGCATAGCAGAAGCCAAGGTGTAAATAGTGTGTCCAGCCAAGATGTGAGGTAATAGGTAGTGGCCTGCCTCTTGACAGTGGACGTGGAAATTTCAACACAATCTAAAGAAATGGGTGGAAGCTATGGAAAGGCTAGCTGAAAGCAACAAGTCAATAGAGCAAAAAGGAAATGTTTCAGGACAGGCAATAAACAATGAATGTATGAGGAACTATAAAATGAAGGCCATACTCATACAGACTGGTTGGGGACTGGGATTTCCCAAGTCATTACCTTTCCCATGATTTTACTTGGTCAGGCTTTAGAGAGCAGAGCAATGCAACAAAATCACACATATTGCACTGCACGTGGCCGGCTTTAGACAACAGAGCTAGCCCCCTAACGGACACATACTGCACAATAAAGGGTTGGCGTTAGAGAGGAGAGCTATCTCCTCAATTGCATATACTGCATCTTACGTGGTCAGGCTTTAGGCAGCAGAGATATTCCCGAAAATGCATATACTATACCCCAAAGAATCAGGCTTCAGACAGCAGAACTATCCTAAATCTGGCATACTGCACTGTACATTGTCAGTCTTTAGACAACTGAGCTATCCCCCTTACGTTGCACATACTACACCCTACAGAGCTATCCACTCACATGGGTAGGCTTTAGACAGCACAGCTAGCCCTCCTAATCATACATACGGTATAGTACAAGCCAAGGCTGTAGAGAGCAGAGATATTCCCCTAAATTGCACATACTACAGTGTATAAAGTGAGGATTTAGACAGCAGAGCTATCCCTTTAAAACACATATTGTTCACATACATATTCAGGTTTTAGACAGCAGAGCTATCCGCCTAAACTGCCTGTACTTAAGGCCCAGAACCCTCATACAACCTACCAACAGAGCCCATTGTATAACAGTCTCAACTGGACCAAGTCCCAAAGCCGACGTAGCAACAAATGAATTCCACAGCAAATCTCTATCATACCGCCTGTTGGGTGTCCTGACCCACGTTTAAGCTATCATGCCACAACATTTGGTGCTGTGGGCTTAGAAAATTCAAGATGGCGGAAAACCCACATGTGCGCCGAAATCCAGGAAAGCTGCGCAGTTTGTGCGCACACTAAAATGGTTGCCTCACTTGCCACCCACCAGTGCGAGAATGAAAGGCCGGGTTGCCATGAGGGAAATGGGTTGCCAAAGGAAAAACAGTAGCGCCGGTTAGCTTCAAAGCGCTTTAAAACCACCATTGGACTACCCGCACAGTAGTCTGAAACCATTGGGAATGGCAATGCTGATTGCCAAATGCAACTTAGAATTGTGGGGAATTCATTTGTTAAATCCCAAAAATGGGTGCAGTACCAGTACTCACCACTATCCAAAAGCCGGCGTTTTAAAACCACTCTGTTTCCCTGAAGGCAAGTCAAAATGCCTATTTTCAAACATTGCAATACGTGCAAAATATTTACTGAACACCAGCAGACATTTGGCAGAATGGAGTTTTGTGTGCCTACACAATCTGGGAAATGAAGATCATAAGACAAGGTTTATAACAAGACTGGCTGAGCTGTGGATTGCAGCAGTTTAAGTTGCACTGGATTTAAAGACACTAAAATCGAAAATGTTTAGATTAAATGAGTGACCTATGTTTGGTATCACATGCCTTTGTAACTGTTGAAATGTCATAGTTTTGCACTTAGACTCAGCATCCTAGCTGCATGTGTAAAATTGCAAGTTAAGTTAAAAAGCAACAAAAAAACCTGCCAGTTAGCTGAAGGTCTGGCTTAAGGAACTTGATTTTGCTTGGCAGCTACCCCCATCAGGAGTGAAACTTGAGTCACCACTGTGTTCCCAGGCCAACCTTCCTTTTGCTGCCCACACTAAGGATATGCCATCTATCTGATAATTGAATTACCTGTGCTCTGCAGGAGAGTGAACAAAGCCCTCTTCACTCAGGCAAAGGTTTTATTACGCAGTCGTAAAATGTAGCTTCCTCTTGGCAGGAGCTGGGAGGGGCACTGCCTGTGAGAGCAAGCTGGCTTGGCAGAACTGGATTAACCAGTATTTCTACCTTGTGCTGAGAGAAAACCACACCCCTTTGTAGCCAGAATATTGTTTAGAAAAAGATGAATAACTCATGGTGCGGACATGTGAAAATTTTATAAATGATACCATAATTCTTGTGATTTTTCTGCCCACAGTTTAAGACGTGGTAGGAACCGGTGGTATGATCGGGGGGGTGTCAGCGGAAAAGTGGATATTACTCTAAATGTGTGCATGTTAAAAATCTGAAACTTCATCAGTTAATGTCCCTACTCCCTGCGCACATGTATGTAAAGTTGGGTCCATGTCAGAAATTGAAAAATCAGTTAAAAAGTCCATTATGTGCCATCTCTGAATGCAAGCTCCTAGAAAGAGCAGATTTGGACAGAGACATGGCTAAATTCAGCCACACCATGTATATGTAATTTCAAGCAACTGTGTAACTGTGAAATATGTCTTTTATTATCAAATATAGAATGTGTGCAATCTGACAAGGGAGTGCCTTCTTGGCAAGCCATAAAATGACATCACTCTGACTCACAGTTCATTCCCCAATCAAGGGGAGGAATGAAAGCTGGACCAATGACAAGTGAGAGGGGCAAGTCTAGTGATGCAACACACACACCCACTCTCAAAAACACATAAAAGCAGAGAGTCAGGACAGATAGGGACCTTCAATTCCATTTGCTGCAACGCACTCTGCCGGACCATACAACATCCAGAGATCCAAACTTCAAATTCATCAACCTCCAGAAAGCCAAACTAGAGACTTCAATCTATCCAGAGCAGAGAGAAAGCAGTGCTGTACCCAGAGAGACCCAGACCAGACCGCTGTGAGCAGTTCCAGAGGCCAGGCGCTGTGAGCAGAACCCGGGAAGACCTGACCAGACTGTTGACCAGATCGTGACAAAGCCGCTTTCCGGTTCAAAATCTCTTGTGAGTACTCAGCAAAACTCAGAACACATCTCTTAGTTAAAATCATATAATTCAATCCATTTTTAATCTAAGTAGAACTGCAGCATAGCAATTGTGTTATCCTGCCATCATTTTTAAGGCTGAAAAAGTGTGCGTTTAAAATTTGCAAAAACCAAAAACGACCTCTAGTAAATCGGTCACATCTCCGCAACCGTTTGGGCTAGAGACTTGCAATAACTTTCATTTGGAAGCTGAGATCCTAGGCTTTCCTAGGACCCCAAAACGATAGAGATAGTCCTTGCGCTTCCTCTGTAATAGCGCTCGGCGCATCCGCGAATTTTGCCGCGATTTGCAAATTTCTTCACATGTAAAAACTGCTGCCGCTTGCTTTCCATTTGCCAGAAATTCGTTAACCTGCTAACTATCCCTGCATCATTGCTAGTGTGAGCCTGGACTAATATTAACTAGATACCACTCACCCTGAACCTCTGAAAGGGAATTAAAAGCAAATTTAGCATATTTCTCATCCATTGCTAGCACATATCAAAGCATTTGGGCTTGTGTTTTCAAAACTCCTATCTGTTTTCTGTTGTCTAAGCTTGCTGGGTTGAACTGAATTACATTGATTGCATTTCTGAGAACTGTGTGTTTCCTCCCATTTCCTTGCATTGCATAAAGAGGGGGGGGAGTGAATAGCCAGAGAAAAGTGATTACATTGTTTGGTTGAAATCATATTGCGTATTTTCTGTACTGCATTCATTGAATATTGCATCCACCTGAGCTTACATAAAGCATCCTCTACCACATTATACTTTTGTTCCTATTTACCAGTGTGCTACCTTATCCATTTCATGTCAACTCATTAGTGATTATAAGAAGTGTGCTAGTGCCAGATTCTCCGTTGTTGATCTTTATCATATCAGATTAAGTGTGCTATTCAATTATTAATTTATTATAAAGCGTGATATATATATATCTATTTTAAATTATCAAATAAACCTTTTAAACTTGCAAAACAGAACTACTTCTTGGCTCAGTGGGGTCAGGGGGATTCCAAGAGAGGGGTGTTATACAGGGGTAGTCATCCAGAACGCATGAACTGGACCTAAAGATATATCAATAAGGGTTTTCATTCAGTATTCTAGACTAGGCGTTAACTTAGCTGTAGTGCTGAATTGAATCCTCTTACAAATTGGGGGCTCGAGCCGAGACGTTGGGTTAGATATACCATTTGTGCAGCTTAATACAGTGTGCTAACTGACGGGATACATACATCCGGTCGGATCACCACGCTGCATTACGCTGTGAAGCATTCCTCAAAAGGGACACTCCAAGAAAGGTTCTGTTCTGCAAAAATAAAATACTAACTTCTGTAAGTCAGGACAGAGACCAATCTCTAGAATGACGACCTTGGTAGATATGAAAATAGCCAGAGAGCACTTCTTACATAAGTTATTTGTGAGAGGTGAGTGGACTCACCAGGACCAAACAGTCTGGTTGCAGGCCATCATGCAACAGGTCACGGAAACAGGGTCAGACTTATGGAGAGATCAGGGTCCATTACATGTGGCCCTGAGTGAACTATATATGGCTCCTAAGGCCAAAGATGAACACGACAAGATTGTTAGGATAGCGGCATATTTATATTTATATATCGGAGCCATACAGAATAAATGTGCTGAAGGCCATGATCTGGCAAATAGGCAACAGATGGCATTACAGAAGGCCCAATCTGATCTGGACTCTTCTGAGCAGAGGCTGCAGAGGAGCCAGGAGTCAGAAAATGACAGCAGACGGTACATCACTAAAATAAAGGAGGATATGGATATAATGCAACAGGAAAAGGCTGACCAGGATACCAGATTTCTGGCCCTGCAGAAGGAGCACCAAGACAGTTTGGACTCCTTACTGCAGAGCCAGAAAAAGCTGGAGCAACAATTAGACTTTAACAGGGCATGCACGGAGCAGGTAGCCACCCTGCAAAGTCATCTAGATAGAGTGAAGGTAGAGAGCAACAAGCTGATTTTGAAAGACCTGGATACCCAGGCAGAGTTTGATGAAGAACACCAGAAAGCTGGTGCCCTTCAAAGGCAGAGGGACGACCTGGCGGCACAAATGCAGGCTCTTAGTCAGGAAAGAGACGCCTTAGGCCAGGAAGTCTGCCATTTAAAAAGAAAAATGGAAGAAAATCACCTGGCCCACCAGGGACTGGGTGATCTCCAAAAAGAACACCAGAACTTGTTAGAGCACACCAGGAGGGTGGAGGATGCTCTAGCAAGAAAGGAGCAGGCCAATAGGGACACAGCTCAGGAGGTAACCCTCCTGCAGCAAAGACTGGCCCAGTTCTCCAGGACCAACCAGGAAGCACAGAGGGAAAACGAGGCCCTCTGTGAACACAATGATAGGCTCCAACAACAGGTAGCGATGCAGGAGAGACTGATAGAGTCCAGTAAGGCCTTAACTGAGGAACTGAAGGCACAAATGCAGGCTCTTGCATTGCAACAGGGAGCAGGGGCGGATAGAGATGAGATTCGCTGGGAAAGGGAAACTCCGGAGCATAACCTCAGGAGCCCTAGTACCAGAGGCCCTCATACCTCTCAGTCCCTGGACTCTGCCACCCCCATGTTCCCTGGCGCACATGAGCACAGGGCTGCAGGGATGGCAGATTACTATCCAGCTAAGAGTATGGGGCTCATAGGCCAGTACCACTCAGGAATGGAGGGGTGGGCATCCGGGTATGGGCACCCAAGTACAGTACAGTTCGATGGGGAACCCCAGGAGAGTAGGCCCATTAAGGGCATCCTGAAAACCTCTGCCCAGTTAGGTCAGTGGAGGGGGTACCCATCAAATCCTGGCCGCAAGGAGGAATCTGAAGACTCCTCTGAACTGCGCAGGACACAGGAGACCAGGTCCCCACATTCTGCCAGCCATTCCCAGGCTCGCAGAATCCGGGAAAACCTGGAAGAACAGACGGGAACCTCTGGGAGCAGTGCCTCTGAGTCCGAGGATGAATGGACAAGGGTTACCCGAACCAAAAAGGCCAATAAGGCAAAAAGGGCCTTGCTTAAGGACCCCTTAAAGCAGATTAAGGCGATCTGGAGCGTCATCACGCCTTACCATAAGAACGCTAAGTATTCTGTTTGGGAGCACTTAGAGTTGTTTGAACAAATGATGGAGACTTTCCATATGAAGGACAGCCAAAGCTGTATTCAATATGTAAAGTGGACCTTCTCCCCGGAATACTCCAGTTTCTTTGCGGGGCTGGAGGACCAAAATCATTTAAGATGGTCCACCTATAAGGCGGCCATCTTGAAACATTTTTCTGTTCACAGAAATCCTCAAGAGGCTCGCAAGGCAGCCTACAATTTGCAATGTGGGGAGGATCAGGCCCCACAAGAATTTGTGCAGGAGTTAAAGCGTGCTTTTGCGCAGACCACCAGAAGGGTGCCACAGATAGCAGAGAATTTATAAATACGTTTTTCCATGCCTTGCCCAAATATATCATGACCCAGCTCGTGAGGGATTTTCACGATAAAAGATCTTTAGACTGGGTCATTGAACAGGCTACCCGGATCTATGAGGTGCAGAAACCGGTAGATAGCAAAAGTAATGCCCAGAAAAACCCCAAAGCCAACAGCACCCCTGCTGCTGCCAAGGTGGCAGAGGTAAAGGTCACCCCTGTTTTGGATTTGGAGATAGGGGGGCCTAAAAACCTACCTGCACCTAATAATGCTAGGCCCAGAAGGTCCTCGATCCAGTCACAGACAGGGAGCCAGGGAGGCAGCCCCACAAATGGGGTCCCTCGCTCTCCTGATTATGTAAGTCCCCGTTACAAGGGAAACAGACCCATCCTGGGTTATGTGTGGACTCCTCCAGCCCAAGGGGGGGGATCCAGCCAAGCACCTAACCCAGGGAACTTCCCTCCAAACTTCCCACAGGAGGGCAGAAATTTACCAAACCCTGGGCAGAACTTTTTCCCCAGATATCCACCCGACTTCCAACCCCAAAATCATCCATCCTTCTTTCCCCAATTCCCTGAGCCCAGACCACTGAATCCGGGAGAGGGGAGGCCAAGGGTGGAGGGGTACCCAAATCTTCCCAACCCGGGGTATTACCAGAGGAGGGACAGCTACCCTTCCCGGGATCAGCCCAGGGGGGAAAACAGGGCCCCGTATCAGCCTGAGCGGGTTTCCCAGTTAGAGCGCCAGGTTCAAAACATGGCGCGGGATCTGGGTCACATACTGAGGGCTCAGCAGAACCCTCAGATGGGCGTGCCGGTGCAGAACGCACCCAACTCTGGACCTGGTGCTCCAGAACAATGACGGGGGCAGCACCGCGATAACTCACCGGTTCCCACGGAGGAGGCACAAGGGGAAGGGGGGTGTAAAGCCTTGGAGGAAGCTTCCTTCCTCACTTGTAAACAGCCCATGGAAACCCAGGAACCGGAAACAAAATCTCTTGCCCCTGAAAGTCTGCCTCCTAAGGAGCAGAGGGGGGTAGGAGAAATAAAAGACCCAAACAGACTCAGTTTGAGGAGGAGGTACAGATCTTCCAATTTGAGGGAGAGGGATCCTCAGAGGATCCTGGGAAAAGGATCTTCTCCTTCAGAGAGGGGGGAACTCCTCCCAAAGAAAAATGGGTCCTTAGGGATGCAAATCCAGACTGGGGAGATGTGGAGACTGAGCTACCGCCGCCCACCATCTCATCCCAGAACCAACAGCAAGAAAATCCCCTGGTTCAAACCCATCCTGGTGACTGCCTCCAAAAAGGGGGGGGCGGCCCGGAACCGGAGCCAGGGGAACCCACAATGGCTCTGATCTCCAGTTGCCAACTTTTTCTTTCAGATTCCCAAGGCTCTCCACAGAATTCTGCCCAAAATTCTTCTCTCGCGATGTCCAAAACCAGAAAATTAGCCCACCAGTTGTCCAAAAATGTACATTATCTGTGCCCCCTTGAGGAGAAGGAGGGAAGATATTATGCCCCGGTACAAGTACAGGGGCAGGGTACAATCTCGGCACTGGTGGACACTGGATCTCAAGCTACCCTTCTGTCCAGAAGGGCCTTTGACGAACTGAATGCAGGAAGGGGAGAGAATTACCAAATTCCTCTCACCTCTCTTCCTGGACAACTGCAGAACTTTGACGGGAAGGAAATTCCCGTTGAGGGGACCGCAGATTTGGACATAAAAATTGGGCGACATAAGTTGAAGCACCCGGTCATAGTCGTGACCCCAGAGGGCACCCCTTGTTTACTAGGGAATGACCTCCTGAGAAGGTTGTCACCCCTAATAGATTGCGTAAACAAGGTCCTCTGGACCCAGACTAGCCGACCAATAAAATTAAAACAGAGTGTCAACCATGTTAGTTTAAACGGCACCTGCCACATGGTTGAACAAAAATCTGACCAAGTAGAATTTCACTTCCAGAACAACCAGATTCCAGACGTGACAGTAATAGCAGTAGGACAACAGACTGGTGATGGGGGGTCCTCTCTATTTCTGAAAATCAACCTTCCTTCCAGTCTAAAGTGGTATTCCACGCTGGAAGGAAACACTCTGAAATTCTATACCAATCCACAATCTGAAACTCCCACTCCTATAGTCCAGAAAGAGGTGAAATCAGCTCAGAGCCTGGCTGATATTCAGCAAATTGGAGAGCAGTTGTTCATCCCTGTTCAGTTAAATGATGGGAAGGACTCTGTTCTCGCTCGAGTGTGTGTGAACAACGGTAAGAGCTTCATCAGCGAAGCCATGTTCCGCCAACTCCCAAAAGATCCAGCCGTTCCCACCTTCAAACTGATATACAAATGGGAAATGGACCTGGAAGCACCTAATTCCAAACATCTCCTGCCAAGCAGGTGTATGCTCAAAATCTCCATTGGCAACAAGAGCATAGTCCACAATTGTTGGGTCGTGCGAGACGTCCCTGCCGCCTTTTACTTAGGCAGTGACATTCTCAATCGCTTTGCCATTAGTTTGGACCTAATAAACTTCAAAGCTTGGTCCCGATTAGCGGATAATCCCATGGGCTTTGATGATCCAGAAAAAGCATTTAGGTCAGCTCAATTGCTACCTTATGCAGTTGAAATTCAGACTAAAGAGGAAGTCGCCATCCCAGAAAGGACCCGACAATTCTCCCTGGAAGTGAAAGTTAAAAGAGGACAAGAGTTGAAAAACCCTGATGCTTACATACATCTAAATGCTTCTCTCCAACAGCAAGGGTTGGGGGTAAACCCAACACCATTAGTCAACATAGAACATGACACCATTCCAATAGAGGTGGATAACAGCGACTTAAAGAGTATTACTCTAGCCGCAGGCACCATTATTGGAATGGCGGTTGATGACCGACATTTCTCCATTGATCTTAGAAATGAACTGTTAGGACCAATCCCCAAGGACTGTTTTGACAGTGACAGTGAGGACAATACAACACCAGACAGGATTTTTACCCGGCATGGGGGGAACTTCCTGGTGTACACTTCCTGCTCTTATGGTAAGGAAGATGTGACTTGTGAATTCAGGAGGGATGAGGTGATTTTCCAGGTACATGAGGGCTGCCTTTCCCACCTGAAGCCTCCGGTCCAAATCTGCACTCTGACCAGGGACTTCTCCACCCAGCTGGAGGAGGCCGCGGAGATAGCCAAACCAGAAGTCTTTCCAGGCTTCAGGCAGATGGTGGAAGAGAGAGTCAACCTAGCTGATGCCTGTGTGACTCTGGAACAAAAGCAAAAGTTGAAACAAGTTTTCTTGGATTTCCAAGATCTCTTTGCGGTAGACTCATATGACTGTGGTCGCACTGACATCCACACAACAACAATCCCCACGGACCCTGGCATGACTCCTGTGTTTGTGAAGCAATATCGCTTGCCTCTCGCATCAATGGAGTCCCTTACTGAAATAATTAAGAACCTTGAGTCCCGGGGAATAATCCGTCCAGTCCACAGCACCTTCAATAATCCGGTGCTGGGAATATTGAAGCCAAACGGCCAGTGGAGACTCTGCGCCGACCTTAGAGAGCTCAACAAACGGGTCCATACTTCCCGATGGCCTCTGCCCTACATTGACCAAGGGCTGGCCCAGATTCAGGGGTCACAGGTATTCACTGCAATAGACCTGACCAATGGATACTGGACCGTGACTGTCAGCAGGGAGGACCAATACAAACTGGCTTTTACCTTTGGGGGCCAGCAGTACACATGGACCCGGACTCCCTTCGGATACCTCAACTCCGGCAATGAATTCAACATTTTCCTACATAAGGCCATGCCCGACCTGGGTGCGAGGGGTAACCTGGCTTATGTAGATGATGTCCTCATCAAAAGTTCATCTGTGGAGGAACACATAGCGGAGATCCGTTATGTTCTGACACAGTTGAGGGCCGCCGGAGCAAAACTTTCCTTTCAGAAAGCACAGTGGTGTAGAACCCGTGTTAATTTCTTGGGGCATGAGATTACTCCTCAGGGCCTCTGTCCCCAGGAAAAGAAAGTGGAAGCACTTCAGAAACTGAAAGACCCCACAACTCTGCGGGAACTAAGGAGCCTCCTTGGACTGACTAATTACAGCAGAAAGTTCATTGAGGGCTACGCAGAGATCACCAGACCCCTGATTCATCTCCTAAAGGGGGGGGTCAAGTGGGAATGGGGTCCAGAACAATCCGAGGCAGTAAGACAACTCAAGAGAAGCCTCTCACAAGCGCCTTGCCTAGCTTACCCTGTCAGAAACAAGGAGTTCTTCCTGGAGACAGGGTTCTCTAATACGTGCTTGACGGCCGTATTATACCAAAAGCATGACAAGGTCAATAAAGTAATCTCCTATGCGAGCAAAACTTTATCCTCTGTGGAGGAAAAATTCAACGATTGTGAGAAGGCACTCCTGGCAACGGTGTGGGCATTGAAGAATTACCGCCCGTTTATCCAGGGGGAACACATCATAGTGGAGACTCCACACCAGCCTCTGCAATATCTCCAAAGTGACAGAATCCGGGCCGGAAATGTGAGTAATTCCCGAATTACTTCCTGGATTCTGTCAATGCAAGGCTTTCCTGTGGAGGTCAGATATGGCCAAAACAAGAAGAGTCCACTCGCGCAAGGTCTGGCTGACTTGCATGATTGTGCCAGAGAAAACTGTCTCGAGGACGAAAGTCTAAAAATCAAGGACAACACGGAGGCATACCTTAATTCCCCCCACAAAGTCTTTGAAGAGGGCAAGTGTGAGGGAATGCCCACTGTCTATGTGGATGGATGCTCTTACCATGTTGACAACAACGGGGAAAAAGAACTGGTGGCTGGCGTAGGGAATGCATGGGTGAATGAGTCCCCAGAACCCTCCGCTGGATACAAAATTGGTCCCCGAAGTAGTCAGGTGGCAGAATTGATGGCTGTGCATCAGGCCACCTCACTGCTGTCCAGCATCAACTCCACGAACTGGTCATAATCACAGATTCGGATTATGTACGGAATGGGTTCGTGGAGCACCTGGTTAATTGGAAAACCAGAGGCATGTTATGTGCTAACAACAAACCCTTGAAACATGGGAAGTTGATCCAAAACATTGATGATCTGGTCACATTGAATGGGATGACCATCTATTGGAAAAAGATCAAGGGTCATTCCAAAGTAGAGGGACCAGACAAAACTGGAAATGACTTAGCTGATCAGCTGGCCAAAACCGGGGCCATCCAAGGGGATCTAATTGAGATTGAGTCCCTGTTGGGGGAAATCCAGGTCACTGCCATCACTAGGTCCCAGACAAATGCTCACAATGACCTTTCAATTGCACAATGGAGTAAGGAGACCCCTGATGCTGATTTGATTACTGCTCAGAAGGGGGATCCAATAATTGGTAAATTTTACCAGCACCTTGAGGACCCTGAGAACTTCCCCCTGACGGATACCGATTACATTGGGAAAGAGGACCTAAGAGTGTTGATGAAATGTCCAAAAATGTTCCGGATCCAAGACGGTTTGTTGGTAAGGAAATCCAAAGCTGGCCACGATCAGTGGGTGGTTCCTACCTCATTACGAAGCCTGATGTTAAGTCACGCCCATGATGCGGCCACTGCCGGTCATAGGGGGTTTCACACAACACTGGAAATCTTAAGAGAGGTTGCATACTGGCCACACATGGGCCAGGACCTCAACCAATATTTGAAGGGTTGTCTTGTGTGTGCACAATTTCAGCCGACATCCCTCACACACCGCGCGCCTCTCCAAAAGAGGGGGATGACACTGCCATGGTCAGATTTACAAATCGACTTTGTAGGCCCTGTGATTCGCTCGGCTAGGGGGAATAAGTACATGTTGACTGTGACATGCTTGTTTACCAAGTGGGTGGAATGTCTCCCAGCCCCAAATTGCAAGGCAGAAACGGCAGCTGCCTTGATGATTAACCACATCTTTTCCCGTTTTGGTCTACCTCAAAGGATTGAGTCAGACAGAGGTAGCCACTTCACCAGTGAAGTAATGACAAAGATGTGGGAGATACTGGGGTCAAGAGAAAGCTGCATATTGCTTATAGACCAGCTTCTTCTGGGGCAGTAGAGAGATATAACTGGACAATTGTGAGCATATTAAAGAAGTTTGTGGCAGATTCTGGGCCAAGTTGGGATATCCGATTACCTCTGGTCCTAATGGCTATCAGATCTACCCCTTCATCTGCAACCAAAATGTCACCATTTGAGTTGATGACTGGGCGCAAGATGGTGCTTCCTCAGCATTTGCTCTACAGGACCCAAGAGCAGACACTGATAAATGCCTCCACTACTCATGAGTATGTGGAGAATTTAAGGAAACACCTTCAACATGCTTTTGCTTATGCTCAGCGGAATCTAGAAAGATCAGCTGATAGCATGAAGACCCATTATGACCTGAAAACTTCCAGGAAGGAATATCAGGTGGGGGACCGGGTCTATCTATACAACTTCCAAAGGAACCAGGCCAAGCAGCGCAAATTTTTGCCTACATGGAAAGGACCCTTTGAGATCATCGACAAGATCTCACCTGTGGCCTACAAAATCCACATCCCCAAAGGCGGTTCGGCAGAGGAGGAAGACAAGTGGGTCCACATAAACCAGTTGAAATGTTGCCATCCCAGGCACACTCTGCAACAACTGGAGGAATCCTCTGGAATCCTAGCGGGTACTGTATCAGACTAATTCAGTTCCAATCATAAAACGTACCACATCTAGTCTCTAACATACTGTGATTTGTATGAAACTGTCTCTTAGTCATACTGTTTTTCAAAATAAGAATATAATGTTTCGTTATGATGAAATGCATATGCTGCCCCACTATCTCAACAGTGGTGGAAAAACGTCTATGAGTAGGTATTGCCGCTCTTCCTTTATCATCCTAGGAGAGATGAAACCATGAAGAATGGCCAAGGAGGGCGATCCGGAGACCGGGAACGAAGATCCAATGGGCCCAGTGGACCGCCCAATATTCCCATCAGGATCGGCGAGGAGAACCCATCGATCAGTACCGGATGGAGAAGAAGATGCTGAACTGTGCCATCTACAGAAGAGGAAGAAGATTATGCGGACAGACCGGTGCATGGGTCAAAACCCTTGTGCACGCGACTCCCCATCGACTCAAATTCAGGGGGCAGTCACGTGGGGGGGGGCTTGTTGGGTGTCCTGACCCACGTTTAAGCTATCATGCCACAACATTTGGTGCTGTGGGCTTAGAAAATTCAAGATGGCGGAAAACCCACATGTGCGCCGAAATCCAGGAAAGCTGCGCAGTTTGTGCGCACACTAAAATGGTTGCCTCACTTGCCACCCACCAGTGCGAGAATGAAAGGCCGGGTTGCCATGAGGGAAATGGGTTGCCAAAGGAAAAACAGTAGCGCCGGTTAGCTTCAAAGCGCTTTAAAACCACCATTGGACTACCCGCACAGTAGTCTGAAACCATTGGGAATGGCAATGCTGATTGCCAAATGCAACTTAGAATTGTGGGGAATTCATTTGTTAAATCCCAAAAATGGGTGCAGTACCAGTACTCACCACTATCCAAAAGCCGGCGTTTTAAAACCACTCTGTTTCCCTGAAGGCAAGTCAAAATGCCTATTTTCAAACATTGCAATACGTGCAAAATATTTACTGAACACCAGCAGACATTTGGCAGAATGGAGTTTTGTGTGCCTACAAAATCTGGGAAATGAAGATCATAAGACAAGGTTTATAACAAGACTGGCTGAGCTGTGGATTGCAGCAGTTTAAGTTGCACTGGATTTAAAGACACTAAAATCGAAAATGTTTAGATTAAATGAGTGACCTATGTTTGGTATCACATGCCTTTGTAACTGTTGAAATGTCATAGTTTTGCACTTAGACTCAGCATCCTAGCTGCATGTGTAAAATTGCAAGTTAAGTTAAAAAGCAACAAAAAAACCTGCCAGTTAGCTGAAGGTCTGGCTTAAGGAACTTGATTTTGCTTGGCAGCTACCCCCATCAGGAGTGAAACTTGAGTCACCACTGTGTTCCCAGGCCAACCTTCCTTTTGCTGCCCACACTAAGGATATGCCATCTATCTGATAATTGAATTACCTGTGCTCTGCAGGAGAGTGAACAAAGCCCTCTTCACTCAGGCAAAGGTTTTATTACGCAGTCGTAAAATGTAGCTTCCTCTTGGCAGGAGCTGGGAGGGGCACTGCCTGTGAGAGCAAGCTGGCTTGGCAGAACTGGATTAACCAGTATTTCTACCTTGTGCTGAGAGAAAACCACACCCCTTTGTAGCCAGAATATTGTTTAGAAAAAGATGAATAACTCATGGTGCGGACATGTGAAAATTTTATAAATGATACCATAATTCTTGGAATTTTTCTGCCCACAGTTTAAGACGTGGTAGGAACCGGTGGTATGTTCGGGGGGGTGTCAGCGGAAAAGTGGATATTACTCTAAATGTGTGCATGTTAAAAATCTGAAACTTCATCAGTTAATGTCCCTACTCCCTGCGCACATGTATGTAAAGTTGGGTCCATGTCAGAAATTGAAAAATCAGTTAAAAAGTCCATTATGTGCCATCTCTGAATGCAAGCTCCTAGAAAGAGCAGATTTGGACAGAGACATGGCTAAATTCAGCCACACCATGTATATGTAATTTCAAGCAACTGTGTAACTGTGAAATATGTCTTTTATTATCAAATATAGAATGTGTGCAATCTGACAAGGGAGTGCCTTCTTGGCAAGCCATAAAATGACATCACTCTGACTCACAGTTCATTCCCCAATCAAGGGGAGGAATGAAAGCTGGACCAATGACAAGTGAGAGGGGCAAGTCTAGTGATGCAACACACACACCCACTCTCAAAAACACATAAAAGCAGAGAGTCAGGACAGATAGGGACCTTCAATTCCATTTGCTGCAACGCACTCTGCCGGACCATACAACATCCAGAGATCCAAACTTCAAATTCATCAACCTCCAGAAAGCCAAACTAGAGACTTCAATCTATCCAGAGCAGAGAGAAAGCAGTGCTGTACCCAGAGAGACCCAGACCAGACCGCTGTGAGCAGTTCCAGAGGCCAGGCGCTGTGAGCAGAACCCGGGAAGACCTGACCAGACTGTTGACCAGATCGTGACAAAGCCGCTTTCCGGTTCAAAATCTCTTGTGAGTACTCAGCAAAACTCAGAACACATCTCTTAGTTAAAATCATATAATTCAATCCATTTTTAATCTAAGTAGAACTGCAGCGTAGCAATTGTGTTATCCTGCCATCATTTTTAAGGCTGAAAAAGTGTGCGTTTAAAATTTGCAAAAACCAAAAACGACCTCTAGTAAATCGGTCATATCTCCGCAACCGTTTGGGCTAGAGACTTGCAATAACTTTCATTTGGAAGCTGAGATCCTAGGCTTTCCTAGGACCCCAAAACGATAGAGATAGTCCTTGCGGTTCCTCTGTAATAGCGCTCGGCGCATCCGCGAATTTTGCCGCGATTTGCAAATTTCTTCACATGTAAAAACTGCTGCCGCTTGCTTTCCATTTGCCAGAAATTCGTTAACCTGCTAACTATCCCTGCATCATTGCTAGTGTGAGCCTGGACTAATATTAACTAGATACCACTCACCCTGAACCTCTGAAAGGGAATTAAAAGCAAATTTAGCATATTTCTCATCCATTGCTAGCACATATCAAAGCATTTGGGCTTGTGTTTTCAAAACTCCTATCTGTTTTCTGTTGTCTAAGCTTGCTGGGTTGAACTGAATTACATTGATTGCATTTCTGAGAACTGTGTGTTTCCTCCCATTTCCTTGCATTGCATAAAGAGGGGGGGGAGTGAATAGCCAGAGAAAAGTGATTACATTGTTTGGTTGAAATCATATTGCGTATTTTCTGTACTGCATTCATTGAATATTGCATCCACCTGAGCTTACATAAAGCATCCTCTACCACATTATACTTTTGTTCCTATTTACCAGTGTGCTACCTTATCCATTTCATGTCAACTCATTAGTGATTATAAGAAGTGTGCTAGTGCCAGATGCTCCGTTGTTGATCTTTATCATATCAGATTAAGTGTGCTATTCAATTATTAATTTATTATAAAGCGTGATATATATATATCTATTTTAAATTATCAAATAAACCTTTTAAACTTGCAAAACAGAACTACTTCTTGGCTCAGTGGGGTCAGGGGGATTCCAAGAGAGGGGTGTTATACAGGGGTAGTCATCCAGAACGCATGAACTGGACCTAAAGATATATCAATAAGGGTTTTCATTCAGTATTCTAGACTAGGCGTTAACTTAGCTGTAGTGCTGAATTGAATCCTCTTACACGCCCTACTCTTTTCCCATACCCCACACGTTACTCATCAGATGCAAAGAAATGTACAGCATTGCTATGAATTTCAATGTGCCTCACATTGCATCAATGGTGGTCATGCCCCAAGCAGAATTTACATGATTATGCAGCGGTGAGTATGGGAAGATCTGTGGCCATTTAGTCTGCCTTTGTGATTAGCGCTCATCTTTGTGATGCAAGTAAAACATGAGCACACTGGTACAGCAGGTGTAGCTTGAGATTGTAATACATTCTTTCCAGCCTGACACCACTCTACATACAACAGGTTCTGTATTCCTGTCTCATTTTGAGGTATGGCATCCTGTGATGGACTGCAATCTGCAAGGGTGTGAAAGTCCTAACTTTTTTGTTTTTGTACACATAGGATGCAGTTAGTTTTGTTTCTGAAAGTGATGTCTGCTAATCAGACCACTTTTCATAAATGCTTCTTGCCAAAATGATGAATCACACCTGCCTTTGCTGTAATCAGTCTCTGTACATACACAGCCCGAGCTCTGCAGTGACAGAGAGCAGGTTTATGGGTCACATGTACATTCTTCACAGGTGCTGGACCCCAAAGTTCCTGCAGGCAACAGTGGATTTCTAATCTTCTGCACCTCTGAGATAAATTAATATAATTGTATGCCTTAGGCAGTTGGGTGGCAGATGCATCTGAAAATATAAGGCATGCCGAGTTGTAGCATGGTGACTGCTAAGAGCACACAATTATATAGCCATATCAATTTGATATCACATTAGCGTCAGCTCTGTGAGCAGGACTCAGCTATGACAGCACTGAAGTTTACTAGTGTCTCGTCTGACAGTCTCCACTACAGTGAAGTGTAAGAATAGCCAGTATGCGTCCCCTATGATTCTCCTGAGAGGTACCTTGGAGTGGGTGTTTCATAAGCAGCACTGACAGCAAAGCCACTCTCACACCAGGTTGCTGACTACTGGAGTTCCTTTGAAGTCAGTAGACATTGGAAGGGGATGACTTAGAGTAGCCAGATGGGAGATGCAGGCCTTGATTAGAGTCCCACATCTTGATTTCTGTTAGAGCTCTGTCATTTTCCTGCACACAAGGTACTCTGGGTGTGATTGCATATGTCAAAGGGAACTTGTGACAACAACATGGATGGGACCCCTCAAATCAGGCATGCTTTGGACCTATCTCCTGTGACATTTTGCCTTTAAAAGGAATGGGGCACTACCACATTCTTTTATTTATCTTTGCACTTCAACCAGGACACAATTAATTCATCTAAACCCTTGTGAATCCCACGGGCAGGCCTATTGTTGCGGGCATCAAATCTATCTTGGAACCGCTTTCAATTTTTGCGGATCATTACCTCAAAGGGTTCGTCTGCACTATGAAATCCTATCTAAAGGATACTAAAGATGTTATAAGCAAGTGTGAGGGTATAGAATACAATCAAGACTCTCAACTTATGTTGACCCTCGATATAGTATCTTTATACACTAACATACCTCAACTGGAGACTCTAGAAAAACTATAAGAAGTACTCTTGACCCGAGTGTATTCAGATCCGGTCCCCATGTCTTTCATTATGTGGTGCATTACTCTAGCTCTCACTAGGACTTTTTTGAATTTGCAGGTACTTTTTATCAACAAATAGAAGGGACGGCTATGGGGGCCACTGTGGCCCCCAGTTTGGCACATGTATATGTTGAATTCTTCATGAAACAGTTTGTGTTTGCGGGAAACCACTTTAGTAACAACATCAAAGCGTGGTCACACTATATTGACCGATGTGCTCGTGATATGAGAGGGTACACGTGAAACAGCAGTAGAATTCTTAACATGGCTGAATAGCCTAAATCGACATCTTCAATTCACTCTCACCATTGAACAAGAGGCAATCAATTTTTTTAGACTTGACTCTGTACCATGAAAATGGGAAAATCAGTGTTAGACCTTTCCACAAAGAAACAGAGAAACATTCTCTCTTACATTATCAATCACACCACATTAAACATCTCAGAGATAACTTGCCCTTTGGGCAATTTCTTAGACTTAAATGCAATAGTTCTAGCAAAGAGTCCTATGAAAAAGAAGCCCAAAACCTTAAGGCTAAACTTCTGAATAGAGGTTATCCAAAAAGACTGATTAATAAGGCAGCTAAGCAAGCTTTTAATAACAACAGACATGCTCTATTGGAAGATAAACCTAAAAAAAGTCTGGAGGAAAGAATAGTGTGTGTAAACACATTCACCAACCACAGTTTAGCTATCCGCAAGATCATTTCGAAACAATGGAAGGTGTTAAAAACTACCAAGTCAGATCCTAATGACCCCTCTTTGCCTACACTAAATCTGCCTCTATAAGCAACCGAGTCAGTCAAAGTAGATTTCGGAATCATCCAGCACCCACGGCCAGCATTATCAGCCAATGGGGTCTCCCCCCAGTCAGGGGCCATCACCTCTGCGGACAATGTGTAGCTTGCAAAATGACATCTAGATACCATGAAGTAGACATAGGTCGCAATATCATTTCTCGAACTGTAACACTGATCATGTAGTGTACATGGTGATGTGCCCTTGCGGTCTCCACTATATTGGAAAAACCAATCGCAAGATAAAAATTCGGATTAATGAAAACAAGAGTTGTATTAAGACCAAAACACTCCAAGCCCCGATGGTTAAACATTTTGTTGAGAAAGCTCACAGCTTCGAGAGTTTCACTTGGACAGTGTTGTTGGTGGTTAAAGCCAACACCCTGTTTATTCAAAATCAGAAACTCCTACAGAAAGAACAACAAATGATCTTCCAAACTCGCAGCGACCTTCATGGGTTAAATGATGCCATTGAGTGGCACAAAGTCAATTAAATTCCGCAGCAAATTTTCTATTTTCGATCTGGGTCCTTTTGATTGATCTATTTCCTTATCGTTTTACAGATTTCTGCATTTCTGTAGACATCTTGTGAACCTTTCATCTCCGAGGTTTCATCTATTTGACTTGACCCAGGTTTTTTTTGCCGTGATAGTTTCCATGCTATCTCCCTATTTACACCTTGCTATTCCTCTGTAAACCTAGGCTATGGCAGCGACACTAACAAGGGACTACTTTTCCTCCCCTCTACCTCTGAAGTATAATTACTTGCTGATGGCTGACTGCGCCGTGTGTGTTTTTTCCCCTGTGGGCTGCTGGGAACTTCTTTTGCCTTTAAAACTACGCGGGCATTCGAGGTGCCGTCTGGAAGGGAATACTCTCTACGAACGCCCGGACTTTGCCCTGCAGGCGGAATCTTTTGAAGGGGCGTTGGTCATTTGTGTTTCACATGAGGCACAGATATTTTGAGCGCCAGTGCAGGTAAGTGCCTTTCTAGACGCAGAACGTCACACAGGTTTGAAACTACACTGATCCCTGAAGTGGATCTTAACATTGAGATTCACTGCTCGACCTCCTTTTTATCACCATAGTAACCCTACCCGCCCTTCCTTTTTCAATCACGCACAGTGGTTTTGAGCCCTCCCTGTCCGGCGCTGTTTCCCCTCGGATGAAGTAGTGTACTCAGCACACACCAATACAGCGACGCCCACAGATATCAGTTATACTATCCTGCAGCAACATAACTTTGTTTAAAAGGTACAAGGTGAATCTCTTAATGTCTTCTTTTTCAGAGTAGCCGAGACATGTCATTCTAAGTTTGTAGTTTCTATGAGAGACTATTGTGTTTAGTTTCTGATCATTCTAGATGAGTTCTATAAGACAACTTTTGATTTATTTTCTCTGTCTGGGTTTTTTTTAATTACTTTGATTTGTGTTGCGAGAAAAGTGTTAATAATTTATAGAAGTTCTGAATGGGGTGCACAGGCACGATTGAACAGATGGCATGTAGAGGCTCTAAACTAGTAGTGTTTTGATACAATCTGTATGTATTTTCCACAGATATTGAAAACTGTAAAGGGTGCATTAATTGCTCAAAGACGGAATTATATCCAGCCTTCCCTTGTACTACTACCACTCTGATGCTAGGTAATGGATGTATTTGTTTCTCTGTTGCCTCGCTAATACAGATTGAATCTGTTTTCCCTGTAGTGAAAATTTAGACTCACACAGTGTTTTTTTAAATGTTTTTCAGCAGCACCAATTTGGTTTGAGCACTTTATATCATTAAGGTGCTACATTGACTGATAAAGACAAAAGTGATGGAACAACAAAACATCCTCCTGAAGAAAGTTTGAATGAAAATATACGAACTGAAACATGTGAAGGCATTACACCAGTTATTAGATCATCTGGTTTGTGTATTCGGGTCTTTATTGACCAAGAGGTTTTTCCTCACCTGTACATGTCATATTAAGCTGTAAAACAGGAGTTGTACTCTAGTCTAGTATAAGACTAATGACAAATCGCTACAATTTACTTGTTACTATTGAGCTTGGTGTCACTTGCACTTTATATATTTTTAGAGTTTTTAACATCTCTGTATGTTTTATGATGTTTTTTAATTATTAATACAATTTGTATATTGTTATAACATGTTGGTGTAGCTGAATGCGTTTCTCTCTACCTTTGCTATTTGTATTTGGTCTCTCTAAACCCTTCTTAGAAGGTAGATCATTCTTTACTACCCTAGGGAGTAAGTACTCTGAAGGGGTTCCCCCCTTAGTATATCCTGGATTAGAGTCCCACATCTTGATTTCTGTTAGAGCTCTGTCATTTTCCTGTCCTCTCCATTTCCTGCAGACAAGGTACTCTGGGCGTGATTGGATACGTCAAAGGGAACTTGTGACAACAACATGGATGGGACCCCTCAAATCAGGCATGCTTTGGTCATATCCCCTGTGACATTTTGCCTTTAAAAGAAATGGGGCACTACCACACTCTTTTATTTATCTTTGTACCTCCACCAGGACACAATTAATTCATCAGCCTTTCTCACAGTCCTCTGCCATGGAATGAGAGGACAAGAAATCCATCCTCAGGATAAAAGTGAGGGCGACTGCATTTGGACCAATGCCTGAACCAGGTTCCAGTTCACTGGAGGTAAAGGATCCCCTTTAGGTGCAATTCATTCTTCCTGGATTGGGAGTGCAGAAGGACTCACCTTGTCCTGGAGCCCCTGGATTGGGACTCCCAGCAATACAGAATTGAAAAAGTGAACCCTGGCTCTCTCTGCATCTCAGAATTACATCAATGCCAGTTTCTGTGCCTTTGATGTCATTGAAGCAGCTGCACAGGAACAACCAGAGTACTATCCGACCCCAAAGCCCAACCACCTCCTCATCTACATGTTTTGCCTGATGCTGATCCCTTAACTGTGCTGTCTCTGCATCTGAGACCAACTTTGTCTTGTAGCATCCCCAACTTGATCCTGCTGCTTGTTGAACAACTTCTTTGAGCTCCAAGCCGACAATGCTACAGTACCCCAATGCCGTGTTGAACAAGCTGGGCCTGCTCGCTTTCTAAGGCCAGTCTCGACAAACACAAGTCCACCAAGTCTACCACCACTGCCGATCAGACCCTGCCTGCTGTCTCCAACATTAGCAACCCACAAGCCATTACCGTTGCTGAAAATCACTGCATGGTTGGAACCGGCACTACCCCTCCCAAATTCGACACCAACCCTGTGCCCAAAATTACCCAGAATCCCCGTTTGACACTGAAAAGACTGACCAATGCTCATGAGCACCAAAGATAACAACATAAAGAATTGTGAAGAGGCCCTCTCACCCAGGTCCTTTTTTGGGGCCATAGTGACTTTTAAGTCTCACTTCTCTACCTTATTATTAAACACATACCCTTTGAACAGTGACATTGTGCCAGTCCTGTGCCTGAACACCCCAGCTCATCTATCCAGGGTGTCCCTTCAGAAAAGTCTGCATTCTCTGTGCTCTTTTACAGGGGTTGGTTTTCTTAGTGATTTCAGATTAGTCTTTCGCATTTTACTGTTTGAGTAAAGTTCTATATTTTTATAGAACCTTGATTGAATGTTATTTCATTTTGGACTATTTTTGGACTATTTTTATAGAACCTTGATTGATTATTATTTTATATTGTGAACTACTGTACTCGCTTCCTCTCCACATTCACTGCATTGATAACCACCTTGCTTTCAGAAGGGCCCTGATAACCTGGCTATTCCCTACTATAACCTGAAATCCTCTTCCCTAACTCGTTCCCATAGCCTTTTTCACACGCACCAGCCTCACTGTATCCGAAACACCACCAAGCAGATGCCGGATGTTGTCGCTGCGGCCCGCCTTCCACACATCAATTACTGAAAACCTCTCATACACAAACCCTCCAGCGGATGCAAGCCGGCCCGCCTTACACACATAACATTACATGCATCAATCACTGAAAACCTCCCATACACAAACCCCAGGGAAATGCCAGCCGTTATTGTGGCAACCTGCCCTGCTAGCCCAACCCGAGTCCAGGCTTTGCACACAATCAAACATCGACTTTAGAGCATTTGCACCTTATAATGTTTAGCCTGCCCTGATGCTCTAAGATGTAGGTTGGTAACCCTCCATTGCACTTATAACTACTTAGGTTCGCCTTTATAACACACAGCAGTTCTAGACAGGTATATGAGCTTATGACCCTTTGGAATATGCATATACAATGGATGGGATTACACCAGAATAATTCTAAGTCCAAATACCCAGACAAACTCTGATGAAGTGGATGTAACTGATGGAATGGATGAACATATGGAGTGTATGGAATCTGATGGAGTGGATGGAGCAGAAGGAGTGGATGGACCAGAAGGAGTAAATGGAACAGATGGAATAGATGGAACAAACGGTGTGGAGGGAACGGATGGAGTAGAGGGAATGGGTGAATGGATAAAGTGGATGGATCAGACGGAGTTGATGGATCGGACAGAGTGGATAGATCGGACGGAGTGGATGGATCGGATGGAGTAGATGATCAAACGGGGTGGATGGATCAAATGGAGTGGATGGATCAGATGGAGTGGTTGATTAGATGGAGTGAATGGATCGTATGGAACGCATGGAGCGGATGGAACGGATGTGAGTGGGTGGAATGGATGGAGTGGATGGAACGGATAGAGTGGATGGAACGGATAGAGCGGATGGAACGGATAGAGTGGATAGAACGGATGGAATGGATGGAACGGATGGTGTGGATGGAATGGCTGGAGTGGATGGAATGGATGAAGTGCATAGAACGGAGGGTGTACATGGAACAGATAGAGTGCATGGAATGGATAGGGTGCATGGAATGGATAGAGTGCCTGGAATGGATGGGTGGTTGGAATGGATGGAGTGGATGGAAAAAATGAAACGGATGGAACAAATGAAATGGATGGAACTGTTGAGATGGATGGAACGGATGGAGTGGATGGAACAGATGGAGCGGATGGAACAGATGGAGTGCATGAAACAGATGGAACGGATGGAGTGCATGGAACAGGTACAACAGATGGCATGGAACGGATGGAGTGCATGGAATGGATGGAGTGCATGGAGCTGAGGGAGTGCATGCAAAGGATGGAGTGCATGGAATGGATATAGTGCGTGGAATGGATGGAGTGGATGGAACGGATGATTGGATGGATCTGTTTTACTCAGAGTGAATAAAACAGATTGAATAGATGGTACAGATGATCGCTCAACCTCAAGCACCTTACTGAAAACCACCATATCACACCACCACGCTTACTCTCTCCTATACACCACCACTCAACTAGAACACAGCGATACTATGACACATTCAGTATAGCTGTTCCCATACTAACATCCACTACATACTTCTCATCATCCGAAGTAAACACAGCTAGCTCAGCAGACTTCGCTAGCCTATGCTCCCCCTCCGGCCTAACGCACCAGAATGAACACATATTCCTGACCTCCCAACCGCCACACCTACTGCTAAGAAGCAGCTATCATGCAAGTGCCACACCAGCTGCACACATATCCGGTGCACCCACGCACCTTATGACTCTCTCTCTCTACTGACTTGAACTACGGTTCCCGAGGGCGTTCAACCTACCAGCGCTTTGAGATCATACC
Source organism: Ambystoma mexicanum (assembly GCF_040938575.1). NCBI lineage: Eukaryota > Metazoa > Chordata > Amphibia > Caudata > Ambystomatidae > Ambystoma > Ambystoma mexicanum. Next base: position 1,328,812,286 of record NC_090924.1, read on the forward strand.
AATGATACATAAAGCGCTACATAAATGCAAAGTAACATACCATAACATAACATTATATGCACTAATACAATTGGTTGGCACATTAGTGCCATGTCTGGAACATTTGGTTCATTTAGCAACATGTAAGCTCAGACCCAGGTGCAGAGAGATAAAGCATGAAGCTACCTCACCACCCAATTAGCCCATAATCTCTCATCACCCATGCCTTCTGGCATGCAATTGTCTTTGTACTTGGCCTTGTAGAGTATTCTCATCTTTGAGAATGCACATGGGTGAGGGCACTTGCTATCGTGTCTGGAAAAGCAAGTTTCAGCTCTAGTTCCATCCTTAGCTCACGTGACAGGAGACCACGGTCTGGTCCGTTTTGCAGCTTTTAAATACTCTAAATGAATTCAAACTTGCCATCCTTTGTGTTCTTTCCTGCACCTTAATGTGAGAAGATTCATCCTCAGCTGACCTCGATTTCTAGGATCTTGACTCCAGGCCGGGCAGCTTCGCCATGAAGCTCCATGAGCCTGCTATTCTGCTGTGACACAGCTTTTCCATTTCCCCTTCAAGGTTTCTGGCTTATTTAATTCATGATACCAATATCCAATTTTTTGTTCAATGGCGGTTTCGACTGCATTCTATTTAATACTCATAGCTAGCCTCTATGATGACTTGCATTTCAGTGCCTTTACATTCATCGAACTTCTGTTAACGTGTAATCTTCTTCTTTTACACATTTGTCAGTTCACTCAATTCATTACTTTGTCATCATCCTCTAGTATCCATATATTGTCTTTAGTCAGTAACTCGGGATGTTGTGCACACTTTCTTATGACATCATTCATTTGCTAAGTTTCTTCTCGTATTCCTTCAGGGAGTTCTTCCTGCAGGTTGTAACCACTACGGGGGTACATTCGATAGAGTTGTCTCAATGGGTGTCTCATTCCAAAGACTTGCTCCGATAGTGGTACGATATCTGGTGTCAGGCAAGGCATGGTCTCATGTCTCCGATACAGTCGAGGTAGAGGGTAGGATCTCCTGCAGATGTACAGCTGCTCCTCTACATTTCCCTGAAATCGCACTTAGTATACCCTTTGCTTAACATATGGAGAACTTGGAAAACATGTAGTAAGTCTGGGAAGGTTGCCCAGAGCAACGCCAGTGGTTAAGATTCAGTCTAAACCTTCCAGCCATCACCTCTATGTTTTTGCTTTGTCACCCCAAGTGGGACGGGTATGCCAGACGTGGGTCCCGTGCCTGCTGGGCCTAGAGACCAAAGCTACTCCTCACCGATGAGGCCCAACAAGGCCGAAACATGTTTAGAAATGCTTGTGGTCTCGTGCAAAAGGGATGTGACCTAGCAGTTCGGGCTGGACTGCCCCTTTTGGGGTGGGATCAAGCCCGATTTGTATATGGTTTTTCCCCTTCTGTAATGGCTTGGCAGGAGAAGAACGATGGTCTGGGAGGTTGCCCAGAGCAACGCCAGTGGTTATGATTCAGTCTAAACCTTCCAGCCATCACCTCTTTGTTCCTACATCTCTATATCTACAGTCCTTCGCAAACTTAATTTGTAGCTTTGGAGGAACCGCTTTGCTACTTTTTCAGCCAGAGAGGTTCAGGATAGGAAATTCATGAAACAAACACTCAGGTGCTCATAATGACCAGAATGAGGCAGTTCTGCATCAGTCAAAACAAACGGTGGCCAAGTATACCTTCAATGCCCCATCACAATAGTGCTGCATTTAGCAACACGTTTCTGCAATAACATAGATAAGCTCTAGTTGTGTTGCCCCCGGATGTGAAGGTTAACAATGCTGAGTCGAATATGTGCAGTAGAATTTGCAGGTCTTTTTGTTACCAGTGCATGGCATTTCAATGTTTTCATCCAACAGGCCACTCCCTAGAACAATTTACTTTCCCAAATATTTTTTTTGCGAATAAGCTAACACAATACTATCATGATCATAAACAGCCCTACATTAATCGGAAACTAAAGTCTATTCTAACCTACCTTCTCTACCTATACAATGTTGCCTCTGCTGGTCTATCCTGGGGGTCCATTTAACGCTGAAGAGATGAGGGTGGGGGTTATTAGAACACTTTGAAACTCCAATACTCTGTGTAATCTTGGAACCACTCGGTATAAATCCAGCCTTTTCTACACTTGTTTGTTTTGTCCATCCTCTTGCGTGCCCTATGATCTTTCACACAACAATGCTCAAGTTTGTCTTCCATTTCGATTATGCACTTATCCACTTAGGAGTGGTCTGAGAGAAAACGCCCCATTGTCTCGGGAGGATAGCTCAGTGGCAACGCGCTCACCTTGGAAACAAGATACGTGTGATTGCCAGGACTGTGCTTAGAAACCTCTGGGTATTAAGTGTGTTATAAATAACCAGTTATGTTATAACCAAATACGAATAAAAAAATAACCAATTATAATAATCCCCTAATTGCCCATGCCGTCTGGTGTTTCAGGGGACAATAGAATGACCCGTCACTCCAGTTTGGCCATCACCAGTCCCTGAAGTCACTTTCCAACCCACCAGAAACAGCCAAAGTCCTGCCATTGTCGTCTCTCAATTTCAGGCCTTGGCTTTGTGTGTGTTTTTTGGCCACTACATAGCACAGACAGTTAGGAAGGAGAGCAGGAATGTCAACATATCCTGTTGACCTATAGCCTACCCCTTGTAAGACATTCAACTGGCAGTCCAATGGGAACATTCGGGCAGGAAGACAGGATGAATCCTTGAATCTTTGCAACACTTCTTTGTACTATTATCATAATTCAGGAGGAACATCAAAAGAGCAGGGAAGAGGTGAAGAATTAAACAATATCAACATGCAAAGGAAAGAATAAGAGGAAATCAGAACTGGAAGTGTAATCAAAGCTCTGGCTCTGGAAGAATCTAAGAGAAGGGCAGCTTCAAAGAAAAGACAGAAAGGAAGACAACGAAAGAATAAAACAGCAGAACCTGTAGTATTACCGAGATGAAATCCATCTGGACAATAGCTGGAGAAGAGAAAAGAGAGGGGCTCGCTTTCCGCAAAGACTCCTTCTTATTTCCTTGTACATTGGACTGCCATGCTTTCGTGGACTTTTCGCTCCCTTCCTCTTCCTTCCTCTTTTTCTTTCTTTCTTTCTTTCTTTCTTTCTTTCTTTCTTTCTTTCTTTCTTTCTTTCTTTCTTTCTTTCTTTCTTTCTTTCTTTCTTTCTTTCTTTCTTTCTTCCTTCCTTCCTTTCTTTCTTTCTTTCTTTCTTTCTTCCTTTCTTTCTTTCTTTTTCTTCTCCATTTTTCTCTTCTTTTTCTTCTGTTTTATCCTCCTCCCTCCTCTTATCTTGACATCTTACTAGCTAAAAACTTTTCCATACCCTGTTTCTTGCTTCCTTTCTTGCCCTTACTCTTGCAACCTGAATCCCCTTTCTTTTAGCTCCTCCTAATATTTTAGAATTACTCATCTTTCCCCTCCTCAAGATGGGTAAGAAAACTGGTTGTTTTCTTAGTTTTATAGAAGGAAATCTTTCTATTTTTCCTTCTTTCTTTTTGCTTCGATATATTAAATTGGTAAGGTTTTTTTCATGTCTGTGAGACATAGACTGTAAACCATATACAATAAAAAAATAAAATAAAAAAAAAACAGGATGAATCCTTGAATCTTTGCAACACCTCTTTGTACTGTTATCATAATTCAGCAATTAAATCATTTGAACTCTCGTGCTCCCTGTAGGTGCTTGAGCCATCTGTCGGATAATGCTTGTCAACCTGCCTTCTGGGTGTGCAAGATGTTTTCAAATGGGGGCTCATCCCCTCCCTTGGTTTTCTCAGATGAGCTACTTAGGCTTCTGATGTCTTCGCAATAAAGCTTGCTTTGTCTCTGATGGGACAATACAGAACTATCTGATATCAGTAAAATTGTGATTGCCTGTTTGTTTCACTTGGAGCCTGCTTGTACGTTTATTTGTGACCCTGTGTGTGCCTTGTTTAAAAACTCTTTTTGCGGTGTTCACTGTGTTTTTTACTCTACTACAACTTATACCATTCAAATCTCTTTAATCAAATGGGATGTTCAAATCTGAAGGCGGTTTATCAAATTGATCAGGTAGAATTGATTTACTTGTTATTTGCTGGGCTGTGTCGGTTGTAGAGATAAGGCCAACCATGGTTGATTAATATTTACAGGTTGTTTTCTCCTCTTGCCCCCTCATCTTCCCCTGACCAGCCTTTGCAGAGTTGCTCCTTGGAACTTACTGGTACAATTGCTGTTGCCGGTTTTCTCTTGTGAGTTCAAGTACGCGTGGCTGGTCCGTCATTGCTTTTGCTCCCCTGTTTGTCTTTTTGTTTGTTTATGCTGTCCCTTCTGCTGATCCTTCAGGTCACACTGGATTCTGCCATTGGATATCCTCTCCATTTGGTGTCATGAACTCCTATGTTTTCCTTAATTCTGAGTCTGCTCCAGGTTACGCCACTGGATATCCTCTCCATTAGTTGTCATTAGTTCCTCTGGTTTCCTTAACTGTGAGACTGCTCCGATGTGCGCCACTTGATATCCTCCCCACTAGTTGTCATTAGCTCCTCTAGTTTCCTTAACTGTGAAACTGCGCCGGGTTACGGCACTAGGTAGTCTCTCCACTAGTTGTCATTAGCTCCTCTGGTTTCCTTAATTGTGCGACTGCTCTGGATTACGGCACTGGATATCCTCTCCACCAGTTGTCATTAGCTCCTCTAGTTTCCTTAACAGTGAGACTGATCCAGGTTACACCACTGGATATCCTCTCCACTCGTTGTTATTAGCACCTCTGGTTTCCTTAACTTTGAGTTTGCTCTGGGGTACGCCACTGGGTATTCTCTCCACTAGTTGCCATTAGCTCATTCAGTTTCCTTAACTGTGAGACTGCTCCGGGGTACGCTGTGGGATGTTTTAACCCACTCATCCAAGCCCTATAACAGAACTGCGCATTACTGGCAGCAGAAACATCATAATGGCCTCCGGAAAGCATGCTGCTGGCCAGAAATCACCAGAAAGTGTGCAGTGAAAACCTGACAGATAGGCCACCATCCACTTTTGCCTCTGTCAGTGTTAATACAGGAGACCATTGCCAGACCCCATCCTTTGGCTGCACACAGAGCAAAATCAGTGCAAAGGAATACAGAGCTGTTCAAAAATCCGTTTTATTTGGTGTCATAATTGCTAAAATCATGGCTCACAAAACCACCAAAAGGATACAACTTCTTGTTGGGTGTTCTACATTACTCTACTGCACGAATCCACATCAGTACAACGTCAGCAAGAATCATATGTTATTAAGACAAAATCCCATGTTAAAGACATTTGATTTAAAGACAGCTGTCAAAAATGGGTGGAGTACCGGTGCTCGCCACTGACAGGTGCTGGCGATTTCTAAATCCGGACAGGAGAGCTGTCTTGCAGAAGCTAAATATGCCAAAGCAGAGAAGTCTATCAAAATGCCATATAGAGTGCCACACATTGATTCAATGTGGAATAAGACTTGATTAAAGATATGTTGCTTATTTTCAGTTTATAATGTTATATTTTTTTCACAAGGAACTAAGTTGCAATTGATTAGAAGGCAGTCTGATTTAATTAAAAGTTCAAGAAGGCTTCTGTCCCTGGGAAGCCTTAACACCTGGTCTTACCACCAACAGCACAGGATATCGCATTGACATGTAAATCAGGAGAGGAGGAGATTTTCTCTGCAGCCCGGAGGAAGGAACAATGGGGGCTTTGGGATGAATAGAATATGCTGATTTGAGGTGTAACTGTCAACACTGCTCTGGGAGAGGCAAGACATGTGACCATCTGACTCACCAAGCTTCTAGGGGCAGACCAGACTGGATTGTGGATTTAATATTGCACCAAATATATTTTTAAGGAAAATGCTTCTAAAATATTGTATCATGCTGACAGAAATGTACAACTTTGGGATTCTTAATATGAAAAATGCATTCACAGTTCAAGACTAAGTTGACGCTGTGGGATGTTCTGAGGTGAAGCCCCGTAATTATTAATATTGTGGATGCAGTGTTTATGCTAGAAGCATAACAATTTACAGTGATGTGCTCAGAGAGGGTGTGTTTCTCCGTGTAAGATTTGGTGCAAAACCAATATTGCGAAACCCACTAAAATCGCAAATAAATTGTCATTTCTGAACCCAAGCTCTTAGAAAGATCAGGGTTGAACAGAGACCTGTCTTAATTAATCTCGGATGTGTACATGTATTCTCAACTTGTGTATCTGGGAAGCATGTTTGGTTATGAAAAATTGATTTCTAAGTAAAAGCAGAGGGGAGGGATTTCAGCTTCAGCCATAAACATGACACCTGATGACTCATTCTGACTCACTAATCCTTTCTCCAGTCAGGTCACAGGGAATCCTCTAACCTATCAAATCCTTAGTGGGTTGGGCATTGAAAGTCAGCCTCCACACCCCCTTTGGAAACACATAAAAAGAACCACTGAGACCCAGATAGGGACACTCATTTTTCCACTACTCATTGATTCCACTCTGCCTGACCAGATCCAGACAATATCCAGACAGAGATTCCAGATTCCAGATAGATCCAGAGACCAGACTCTAGAACCAAGCTCTAGAACCTTGGAGAAGCAGAGGCCTAATCCCAAAAGCTGAATTCTCTTCAGCAGACCTCAAAATCTTTTGCAACCTGATTCTCAACAGCCGGACCGTGCTGTTTGCTTCTGGCTAGAACCCTGTGCCAGAACCAGATCCAGACCCAGAGAGCAGTGCTGTATCCATACCCGCCAGACCCAGACCAGAGGCCGTGCTGTGAGCAGAACCGATGCCTGAGACCGTCCTGTGGCGAGTGAAGTCCAAACCTGACCAGATTGGTGACGAGGCCCATTTCCATTCCATTCCAAAACTAGGAGTGAGTATTTAGCCTAGAACTGTGCATAGTCATCTCTTAGTCTAAAGTAATCTTATCCCATCCATTTCAACCTGTCCAGACCTGCATTTAGAATTTTGTGTCCATCCTGGTGATTTCAAATCTGTAACGCGCATTTGTCAATCTGAAAGATTGACATTATTTTTTGAAAATCTACCTCCACAAAAACGTCTGTATCTTTTGAACCGCATTGAAGCGGAATTCAACTGCAATTTTAAAGCTAAGATCCTAAGCTTTCCAACAAACCCAAAACGACATTCCAACTCCTTATAGTTTTTCAGGAATCGCGATTTACGCACGCGGAAAAAGTGCCGCGAATGGCAATTTAACTCCATGTCATTTTCTGTCAAAATAGCTGGCTCTTGCTTTCCACTGCTGAAATTCATTTTCAATCTGATAGTCATTCATGTATCATTGCTAGTGTTGACCTGAACTAATCCAAAGTAGCTATCACTTATCCTGACTCTCCTTTATTGAATTAAAAACATTTTAGCATATTTTTCACATTCAGTGCCACCACATTCAAAGTATTTTTTGCCTGTTTGAAATCACACCTGTTTCTCTAAGCGGGCTGGGGAGAACTGGAATTGAACTGCATTATTCATTTTATTCTGGAAACCTGTGTACCCTCATTCCATTTCTTCCTATTGCATAATGGGGGGAGTGAGTTGTCACAAGGGAAAAAGTGATCATATTACCTTGTGATTGAAATCATATCAAGTTATCCTGTGTTGCAATTCTTTCATATCTTGCATTTCCTTGAAACCATACAGTATTCTCTGCTACCCTATCCTTTCTATACCAACTCCTCATTGATTAAAGAGAGTTTGCTATTGTAATATTACCCATTGTTGATCACTATTATATTCATAAGTGTGCTATCAAATGTTGATTTATTCATAAAAGTGTGGTATATATTGTTTAATTCTTCAAATAAATATTTTAATTTGCAAAACAAACCCACTTCTTGGTTCAGTGAGGTCAGGGGGATTCAAAGAGAGGGACGTTATATAAGGGTTCATCATCCAGATTTAAGACATAAAAATATATAAATAAGGGCTTCCATTGAGCATCCCAGACTAGGCATTGACTTAGTTGGATTGCTGGATTGAAGTCACTTACAACACCACTGGGTATTCTATGCACTAGTTGTCATTAGCTACTCTGATTTCCTTACTGTGAGACTGCTCTGGGTTACGGCACTGGATAGCCTCTCCACTTGTTGTCATTAGCTCCTCTAGTTTCCTTAACAATCAGTCTGGCCCGGGGTACGCCACTGGGTATTCTCTCCAGTAGTTGTCATTAGCTCCTCTAGTTTCCTTAACTGTGAGACTGCTCCGGGTTAAACCACTGGGTATTCTCTCCACTAGTTGTCATTAGCTCCTCTGGTTTGCTTAACTGTGAGACTGCTGCGGGTTATGCCACTGGATATTATCTCCACTAGGTGTCATTAACTCCTCTACTTTCCTTGACTGTGAGTCTGCTCTGATGTGCACCACTGGATATCCTCTCCACTAATTGTCATTAGCTCCTCTAGTTTTCTTAACTTTCAGTCTGCTTCAGGGTACGCAGCTGGATTTTATCTTCTTTTGATGCCATTAGCTCCTCTGGTTTTCTGTGAGACTGCTCCGATGTACGCTACTGAATATCCTCCCCACTAGTTGTCATTAGATCCTCTAGTTTCGTTAAATGTAAGACTTCTCTGGGTTACGACAATGGATATCCTCTCCACTAGTTGCCATTAGCTCCTCTAGTTTCCTTAACTGTGAGACTGCTCTGGGTTACGCCACTGGATATCCTCTCCATTATTTGTCATTAGCTCCTCTGGTTTCCTTAACTCCGCGACTGCTTTAGGATGCACATTCCATAGTTACGTGAGGGAGTTATCAGAAGGCATTAAAGTTACCAAACTGCAATCAGCATAAAATAAGGTTGTACAGGCGATTAATGAGACAACATGTGGATAAAAAGTGAAGCATGAATAGTATGAAGTGTCCCTCCTTTTATCCTTTAAGTATTCAACGACGGACAAGAAGTAGCACAAGTCGCAGTTTCCTTTATTATTATTGTCCCATTGCCCATATACCGTGATCTCAGTGTGTGCAGTTAAAAATGCATGTGACAATGGGTGTAGAGCGTAACAGGACTGGTGGGGCAGAGCCATCCCATCGATCACATTTTCTGTTGGCTCTTCTGGACACATCTATTGCTATTCTGCAACGATATTATGATAGATATGAACTTCAAAGAAGGATCCGGATTTTTTAAAGGGGAGGGTACGAACTATGAACTATGAACTGGCCTATCACGAGCCTGGAGTGAGTCTTCTTTGTTGATCAAACATCAACTGTTGCCCCTTAATAGGGGTGTTCATTCCAGCTGCTATCTCTGCTCTGTCCTGGGGGTCTCCTCTCATCGTAGGACCAGCTGTCTCTGCTCTCCTGAAGTGCCAGGGCCGTCCTGACAAATGCTGACTCAAACTCCAGCCATTGCATCTGTGTCCCTCCTGCAACTGGACCAGTAACATACCTAAGTGGCTCCACTGATTCTGAGGACCCTACAGGCGATTTTTCATGAAACAGGGAGTACAAGGCGTGGGACTGAATCCTGTTTTCGCACCCGCCTCCCGGCAATGGGATTGCTTGAGCATAAAGTCCACTCTCCAAAATGTCCCTTGCCTGTTCTTGATCGGTGGAGTTCTGGACCAGGATACCCCACAATGTAAACCCTAGTGCAGTGGGAATGGGAGAGTAACCCTAAATCCTTTTCACTTGCCTTCAAAACTCCCAAAGTGTTTTATTCTGGAACTGTACTCAACCTGTTGGCTTTGACAATTCAAGTTGTGGGGGACTTTCAAGACTTGCTGCTCCCTATACAGGTACTTACCTGGAACTCTGACCCAGTTAAAGCCCTATGGCTACTTACCTGCTAGGTATTGACTGATGAATATGGCAGAGTAAATGGTTTAGGCTTTACATGTGTTGGTTCATCACTTTACTGCTCACAGTTTATTCTGGTTTCAGTAATTTGAACTGCTGTTAATATTAATGATAAAGGATATTTGTACTGCACACTATCACCACCGGAGTGGTCCCTGTTACTTGTGTTCGTGTAAATGTGTTGGTGATCTCACTTTGAGATCACCAACTGTGTACACATCTGTGTTTCTAAGTGCGTTTTAGTGATAGCGGCTTGATTTTTACTTGATCTGCTTAGACTTCCAAGCCGAATAAATCAGGGTTTTTTATACACCTGTGTTGCCCATTTTACTTGAGTGCTTTGTGTGTGGTTAACTGTTCTATCACACCACCCGAATATTTCCTTAAGTCTTCCGTACTGATCAGTCTGTATTAACTTGAAAGAGTTTGGCTAGACCTAAGTGTCAAAACACCATGTGAAACATTATGTCACTACTAGGGCGGGCTCTGAAGATCCACTTTAGCAATGCCGTTCCCTAGTGTGGATAGGTAGATTCTCTCAGCATCATCGGGCACCTGCATTCACTCCAAGCACAATACAACACCCAGAAAGCAAGAACTGCTGAATAATGTCAGCACATGACGGCTTACATGGAGGTCAATAGGTGTGCGGTTCTAGGCCTATTCTAGAGTTCATGACTAAAGGAGGAGGTTGCAGCTGCGTTCTACAGGGAAAAGTCACTAACAGTGCTAAATGATGCTAGTGTTGGTCTCTGGCAGGCCCACCAACATATTTCATACAACTTGGCTCTATGATCTACGAATATAAAGTGTTTTTTCGTTTTCAAAGCCATCTGCCAGAGGGAAGTAACAATGGAGCAGGGGGCATGGCCTGCACTGGTAAAGGGCTCCCATGCATCTCCTATAAGGGCAGTGCCCGCAAACCAGCCTTCCATACTTCTAAGAGAAGAGAAATGGCAAGGATCAGAGAACAGGGAGCAGAAGATAAACAGGGCTCCTGACTAGAGAATTAACCGATACATTACCTATATTTCATTTTTGTGAATTGTATTTGTGTTGCTGAAACCAGAGCAGTTTGTAACTTCTCTTGTCCTCAAGCCGCGGGTGCTTCAGCAATGCTTTCATTTTATCTTTAATCAACCCCTATTCTCCTCATCCAATTTCCAACCTACCACACTACTATAAGAAACTCAGTGGGTTAGTGCCCCTCCCGTAGAGCTGCTAACGTTACCTACCAGCCGAGGTTTTTTAAATCTGTTCCATTTGTGTTGGGAGATAATTGCTCCTGTTCTTCTGGTGCAAAAGGGTCAATGTCTGTGGTGTTTGCTCCATAGCTGGCAATTTGTACCATCAGTTGTATGGTTAACTTTTTTTTTTTACCACTGAACTATTTTAATTTATATTTCTAATTTTGCAACTTACTGTGTGGTAACCTCCTGCAAATGTGTAAAATGTGCACTTCTGAAAACCTGGCTTAGGTATTGGAGTCACTAGCTTCCATCCAGGTACGCTGCCTTCCATTCATAACTCATAAGGCCTGATTAATGGAGGGGTTTTATAATGGCGCAACCCCATTGCTAAACGTTCCATGAATCAGGCCCATAGGTGTCCCAAGATCATTGGCTATAATAGGGTTGCAAGCCATCACCCCTGGACATGACTCGCTGCTGTGCCTTTATTCCGCCCTTGCCCGAAACACCCTCCCTTTCTCCGTGATTTCCTGCGGTTCGTCCATGTGCACGCGCCACCATAACAAAGAAAACATCACTGTTTGAAGATTTGTGCCAGAAATGAGACAAGAAAATTACCTTTAGGAAAATTAAAACAATAAAAAGGACATAGTTTGTCCTTTTTCGTTTTACGATTGCTCATAAAAAGAACTCATACTGTATTGTATTGTAGTTGTCATTTATATAGTGCCTTTTACCATTATTATAATCTCAATGTGCTGGTGGTGGGCACGCCCTCGGGGCCCGAAGTGCAGAGCGTTGGAGATCACGGATTGGGATTAGGACGCGTTGGCGAATTTGGCCAAATAAGCCTTAGCAGGAATGGACAGGATCCAGTAGAAAGCAACCCATGCGGTGGTCTGGCATGTGGATGGGTGCTGAGAGGAGCCAGGAGATGGCGTGAGTGCTAGAGACTCATGTACACATTGCACCTTATAAAATGTATGTCCCAGTGGGATGGCTTTGATGATGTCCCAGACTTGCATCCTAGCCTGAGAGGCTATACTTTCTACATCCCACCTCAATTGTTGCTGTTGGGGCATTCTCTGCTACCGCGTCCTTTTATCGTCACCCGTTTTTCTGATGGGTGTTGTGCCGCAGGGTTTTCGCCAAATAAACTCATCAAAGGGGTGCTTGGGGGTGGTCCCCCCCCAAAAACAATTTTACAAAAAATTTGTGAAAGTTTTTCGGGAAAAAACCTGCTGCAAAACACCAGTCCGAAAAACGGGTGTCGGCGAAATGACATGGAACCTGTTCTCTGAAGTGCATCCTTACATTTCAGATTTATTTGTTTTCTGTGTCTACAGTACAAATGGGTACCAGCAAAATATATGCCTTTCAGAAATAAGGACGTTTCCACATGATCCCTTTCATAAAATGATTAATTTGAGTTAAAACACTCGAGATTATGGGAATCAGCAGATTTAAGGAGGAGAAAGTGAATTGGTGACATGAGAGAGAAACTCTGGTTTAGATGCTCCTATTGGAGAAACTTTTTTAGGGAGGAGAATGAGGTGGTGGTGAGCTTGGGAAAGACAGCAGAGAGGCTGTGGCAAAACATTTACTACATATCTTGTGCTAGGCGCTTGATTTACGCTCAAAACATAACGTACAGTGCCACCACCAAGACCTTGGCAACAAATTTGGTGGTCATGCTGTGTCCTGAAAGACAGCACCTCCAAAAACATTTTCACCCAGACAATTGTTTCGTTACAAATTAAACACTGGTTGCTGGGAATATATCCTGGGCAGGAAAAACTGCAACGCAAGGTTATGTTATCTTGCTTTTGTATAGCGCCTTTGGCCATAGTTTATGGTGTCAAGGCGCTTTGCTGGCCAGAGAGGCAAAGGAGGAGTATGATAGAACATTCAGTAGTGGTAGGGAGAAGCAAAGTCGGGTAGATTGTTGGAAGGCGAGGGATTGATAAGATGCACCGGAAGGCATGAGAGGGAAAAGGTAGCGAAGCGATGTGTGCAATTGGACCATATTTATCTTGGAACTCTACTGTATTCTCAGGGACGCAACGCCAAGAGGAGAGACAGCTGGAGAGGGGGTGTTCTCTGTGCAAGGGGGGTATATGTGGAAACTACTTACTGCATGGTGATCCTGGGCATGATAGAAACAGGGTGACAAGAGTTCCTGAAGCATAAGACTTGCAGCACAGAATAAAGAGCCACACGGTAGGGGCGCAAGCGAAGGGCCAGAACTTGGAACCACCCGATCCGAGCAGCATTGTCCGTTCTGTGAAGGAGAGTGCACCAGGGTTCAGTAATGTTGGTGCTTGAGCCATTGCCTTCAGTGATCTTGCCACTGAACCAGGAGGAGATGTCTACGGTGGATCATTGCAGGAGGGCAGGGAGGGAGGAAAGCGCCTCGCCTGTATGGGATAGACTTTCTGGCAGAAGAATGAGGGGAAAAAATTGTTGAGAAACAGATAGACTACCCCTCTCTTTTAGTCTTATATGGATCTCAAGTGAGAGTTAAGGGCAACCTATCTACATCATTGTTTAGGTTGTCGCCTTGTTGAGGAAAATTGCGCCGAACACTGCAACTTGTTACAAAATATCAATCTCTTTAATGGTTATAAAAATATCTTAAAAAACATTTCAAACTTGATTATCAATCATACCATTCAGTCATCAATTATCTCATTTAACAGGGGAGTTCTAAAGTTAAGAAAAAACGTTGTGCATTACATTTAATCAGAGTATGCATTTTAGACATGGAAAAAAACATTGATTTTCCTTAGATAGTCGACATATGTTTCGGCCCATTATAATATACCACTTTTGTCAACGGTGGTCACTAAAATGAGTGTGGGGCCATCTTCAGGACAGCAATTACTTTGTGGTAGATCAATCTTGTTCCCCATTAGTACACAAACACATCTACAAAAAATACATAAGTGTACATATATTAGTATAATATAAAACTTTGTGTTTTTTTTTAAAAAAGAAGACAGAAAGATTGTATATCTCCTCTGAACTGAGTTAAGAGGGATGGCTAGGTTTATATTTTTCTAGACACACCTTAGCCCCACTTAGCCCATACTGTGTGGTTTAGACTATTGAGAATGGTCAGACTTTCGGGTATCGCTAAATGTAAAAATTCCCTAGTCTGAAGTTTCTGTATTAAATAAGAAACTCTGAATTGTGACTATTCTATTTGTACAGATTTGTATTGAATGAGCCAGAGGAACTTACATTTGCACGTTCTTCTGTTTGTGTGTCTAAGATTCCATCTTGATTTAACTGTGGCTGGCTTACTCTCTTGGAGTGTTGTACTCAATCGTCCTCACAGGAGTGGCTTGAATCAGCAACCCTGATGTTTATACCTACAATAAATTGAAAACAACTACTTAGATATGGTGATCTTATTGATCTCTCATGGTGAATACTGAGTGAAAAATAACTTACAATTTAGCAACTGCTGTTTTTGTGTTGAAGGCTAATCTTGCTTTAAGTGAGTGCAGCCAGGTTCCTTTTGGAGGATTAGTATGGACAAAAGTTCCAGAAGTTGATGTATTTCCTACGATAACAAAGCAAAAGGAGCGCATGAATATATAGCTTCCCAGTTTTGAAGCAACTCATCAAATTGAGCTGAGCCAAATTGCATTTTGACATTCTACTATGCTTTTTTCTAGCCGTGTTGTTGAAAAACCAGAACATTCTGGTCTTTTTACTGCTTGACGTTGTATATCAGTGCACCGTTTGACTGTTTACAATCATTATGAACCTAATTCGCATTCGCGTGTTCCGAGATTGTCGGCATGTAAGCCAACAGTCTTTTAGAAGTGAAAAACGCCTTGAAATGTTTTTAAAAAATGTTCTTTTGTCATTAACAATATACCTAAGGCGAACCAGTTACGCAACGGACAGTTCTTCCTCATGCAAAGTCTGGTAAACAAACGGAACGGAAATGAATGTAACGGAAATAGACATACGTTTTAGTGCTGAAAAAAGCAGGAGGCTGGTGCCTCGTTTACCTTAAGTATGCGCTGTGCATGCGCCAGGGAGAGAGGCTTGTCTCCGCGAGTAAGCAAGAAGTCTCACTGTGGGGCGAGACTTGTTTAAATTGGATCACGCGGTTTTGAAATACCGGCACGTGATCACTTAACGTGTTTCTACTTGAGCATGAGGCTGTTGGGACTTGTAGTGTAATAAAACGAAATGGCCTGATTTCGTTTTGCTTATGTATTTTGAAATTTTGAACTGTTGTACTTACACTTTTTCACATATTTGAAATATGACTTCGCCTGGGTATACCTCATTTTGAAATACACTTGGTGTGATTTAATTTACAACCAACTATAGTTGGTTGGCCTAAAGATGTCAGTAATTAGATTGCACCTTTTTGGGCTCATTTCTCACGTGTTTAAAATATTCACTTGCCTGTGTGTGGTTATTTAAAAAAGGCTTATTTCGGTCCTGTTTTCAACCTACTTTAGTTGTTGGCAAATGATGTTAATAATGCCACCCGTTTATTAAGGCGGAAGGCCAGATTTTTTACATTACTGCCTCCATCAAAGATAGAGATGTGCCCAATTCCCCCTGACAAAGCTATTCACTTATTGCTCAGAAGGATCACAGACCCGTTTATCACTGTCAATGTATGTCACTGGAGAAATATGTCATTTTCCACAGTGGATGGATAGTCCGTTTTTCCTGGCAAGGTCAGCCAAGTGAAAAGATCGCGAATAGGTCATGCTTGTTTATGAAAGTTGGGGCACTTATTACAGTTTGTGCTTATATAATAAATGTGCCACTGTTGACATGGTGTTACGATATATTCGGGTACTGTTTCTGGACCTAATAGTTCAAAAGAGAAATAGATAGCTCATGCTTAAAGATGACATTAGAGAAGTGTATTCCATTCTATGGCGATGTTAAGTCCATGTTTGACAGTATCAAGGTTATATATCCATTTCTGCTTACATCTCGTTAGGTTAAGGTCCATGTTTCCTCCCCTAGGGGATGGTTTGATAACCTGAATTACACGCCAAAGTAATTCTGTGCACTTGTGTTGTTTATGAATGTAATGAGCCACCAAGGGTTTGTAGTCAATTTTATTTCGAATACAGGATTTGTGTTCGCAGATTCTCTGACGTACCTGTCGTTTTGTCTTTCCTATATATACTAGATTGCATGGGCCTTTGATAGCATATACAGCCCATTTGGTGAGACACTTAGTGAAAATCTTCAACTGTATTGTGGTGTTACATAATTGGATACTTTTCATTGTAGTTGTCTGTGCACATACCAAGCAATTACCACAACCCATGCAATCTAGTATATATTGGAAAGACAAAATGACAGGTACGTCAGAGAATCTGCGAACACAAATCCTGTATTCGAAATAAAATTGACAACAAACCCTTGGTGGCTCATTACATTCATAAACAACACAAGTGCACAGAATGACTTTGGTGTGTAATTCAGGCTATCAAACCATCCCCTAGGGGAGGAAACATGGACCTTAACCTAACGAGATGTGAGCAGAAATGGATATATAACCTTGATACTGTCAAACATGGACTTAACATCGCCATAGAATGGAATACACTTCTCTAATGTCATCTTTAAGCATGAGCTATATATTGCTCTTTTGAACTAATAGGTCCAGAAACAGTACCCGAATATATCGTAACACCATGTCAACAGTGGCACATTTATTATATCAGCACAAACTGTAATAAGTGCCCCAACTTTCATAAACAAGCATGACCTATTTGCGATCTTTTCACTTGGCTGACCTTGCCAGGAAAAACCGACTATCCATCCTCTGTGGAAAATGACATATTTATCCAGTGACATACATTGACAGTGATAAACGGGTCTCTGATCCTTCTGAGCAATAAGTGAATAGCTTTGTCAGGGGGAATTGGGCACGTCTCTATTTTTGATGGAGGCAGTAATGTAAAAAATCGGGGCGTTCCGCCTTAATAAACGGGTGGCATTATTAACATCATTTGCCAACAACTACAGTAGGTTGAAAACAGGACCGAAATAAGCCTTTTTTAAATAACCACACACAGGCAAGTGAATATTTTAAACACGTGAGAAATGCGCCCAAAAAGGTCCGATCTAATTACTGACATCTTTAGGCAAACCAACTATAGTTGGTTGTAAATTAAATCACACCAAGTGTATTTCAAAATGAGGTATACCCAGGCGAAGTCATATTTCAAATACGTGAAAAAGTGTAAGTACAACAGTTCAAAATTTCAAAATACATAAGCAAAACGAAATCAGGCCATTTCGTTTTATTACACTACAAGTCCCAACAGCCTCATGGTCACGTAGAAACACGTTAAATGATCACGTGCCGGTATTCAAAACCGTGTGATCCAATTTAAACAAGTCTCGCCCCTTACTTGCTTACTTGCGGAGACAAGCCTCTCTCCCTGGCGCATGCGCAGCGCATACTAAGGTAAACGAGGCACCAGCCTCCTGCTTTTTTCAGCACTAAAACGTATGTCTATTTCCGTTACATTTATTTCCGTTCCGTTTGTTTACCAGACTTTGCGTGAGGAAGAACTGTCCGTTGCGTAACTGGTTCACCTTAGGTATATTGTTAATGACAAAAGAACATTTTTTTAAAATATTTCAAGGTGTTTTTCACTTCTAAAAGACTGTTGGCTTACATGCCGACAATCTCGGAACACGCGAATGCGAATTAGGTTCATAATGATTGTAAACAGTCAAACGGTACACTGATATACAACGTCATGCAGTAAAAAGACCGGAATGTTCTGGTATTTCAACAACACGGCTAGAAAAAAGCATAGTAGAATGTCAAAATGCAGTGTGGCTCAGCTCAATTTGATGAGTTGCTTCAAAACTGGGAAGCTAAATATTCATGCGCTCCTTTTGCTTTGTTATCGTAGGAAATACATCAACTTCTGGAACTTTTGTCCATACTAATCCTCCAAAAGGAACCTGGCTGAACTCAGTTAAAGCAAGATCAGCCTTCAACACAAAAACAGCAGTTGCTCAATTGTAAGTTATTTTTCACTCAGTATTAACCATGAGAGATCAATAAGATCCCCATATCTAAGTAGTTGTTTTCAATTTATTGTAGGTATAAACATCGGGGTTGCTGATTCAAGCCACTCCTGTGAGGACGATTGAGTACAACACTCCAAGATAGCAAGCCAGCCACAGTTAAATCAAGATGGAATCTTAGACACACAAACAGAAGAACATGCAAATGTAAGTTCCTCTGGCTCATTCAATACATTATGAAAATATGTACAAATAGAATAGTCACAATTCAGAGTTTTTTATTTAATACAGAAACTTCAGACTAGGGAATTTTTACATTTAGCGATACCCGAAAGTCTGACCATTCTCAATAGTCTAAACTACACAGTATGGGCTAAGTGGGGCTAAGGTGTGTCTAGAAAAATATAAACCTAGCCATCGCTCTTAACTCAGTTCAGTTAAGATATACAATCTTTCTGTCTTTTTTTTTTTAAACACAAAGTTTTATATTATATTAATATATGTACACTTATGTATTTTTTGTAGATGTGTTTGTGTACTAATGGGGAACAAGATTTATCTACCACAAAGTAATTGCTGTCCTGAAGATGGCCCCACACTCATTTTAGTGACCACCGTTGACAAAAGTGGTATATTATAATGAGCCGAAACATATGTCGACTGTCTAAGGAAAATCTACTGTTTTTTTCCATGTCTAAAATGCATACTCTGATTAAATGTAATGCACAAAGTTTTTTCTTAACTTTAGAACTCCCCTGTTAGATGAGATAATTGATGACTGAATGGTATGATTGATAATCAAGTTTGAAATGTTTTTTAAGATATTTTTATAACCATTAAAGAGATAGATATTTTGTAACAAGTTGCAGTGTTCGGCGCAATTTTTCTCAACAAGGCGACAACCTAAACAATGATGTAGATAGGTTGCCCTTAACTCTCACTTGAGATCCATATAAGACTAAAAGAGAGGGGTAGTCTATCTGTTTCTCAACAATTTTTTCTCCATAGATTGTCCCTTCCTTCAGATTAGACCCCCCGTTAACAAAAAATAGGGATTACCCATTAATTAAAACCAGAAGAATGAGGGGACACTCTGTGATAAGGGAATGAGCAGGAGGTCAAGTATAAGAAAGCATTAGATCAGCAGCAATGCAGAGATCAGGGAAACGAGTGTCACACCAAGAGTCATATTAGCTGGACTCAGTATTCTAGTGAAATGCTGAACAAATAATGGAGGGAGTACTGGTAGTCATGAGGGCAAGGAGGATGAAG
This sequence comes from Ambystoma mexicanum, assembly GCF_040938575.1. Taxonomy (NCBI): domain Eukaryota; kingdom Metazoa; phylum Chordata; class Amphibia; order Caudata; family Ambystomatidae; genus Ambystoma; species Ambystoma mexicanum. The sequence goes on from NC_090924.1 coordinate 1,328,831,641, forward strand.
CATCAGTAGTGAAGGGTAGACTCATTGTGTCATCACCGAAAGAGGACAGCGAAACTCCTGAGGGTGTGTGGGCCGACTGAGTGGCCTATGCCATTGCTGAAAGACCACTTGGGTTTATCACCGCAGGATGACGACACAGGATGCCACACCAGCCCAATCTTAGTAGAGTCTGAGAGGTTAGAGGAAGTCTATTTTGTAGTGAAGTCTATAGCTTCCTCACTATCTGCTGCTTTTCTGATGATTATAACATATCATTTTAAAGATTTAGAAAGAAAGAGCTAATTATTCAACTATGCCATTAGAACTATATAGATGTTTTCTAAGCAAGAATGAGAGTTTCCTGCGTAGCACTTAACACTGCCTTCAGGCTGCTGCAGATGACTGCAGGGGAACAAGTGAAAGAGAAGTGGAGGGAGAGGAGAGGAGTACACAGGAGAGCATTACAGAGGCAGAAGAGGAGGAGGTGTGAGGGATGATAGTGAAAAGAAAGAATGTTTGCTTGTGAGTTATGACGTAACTGGAGGGAAGTCCATATGTGGTGGGACTAAGGGCTGAAGATTAGAATATACGTAATATACGTAAGGCAGGGTGTCCTGACACTTATTAATTCAACATACCGCCATTAGTGTATCTAATGTTTTTCAAACTTAATGGTTGGAATGAATCTGCCTTTGAAACCCATGAAGAACCTGGTTCTAGGTTCATGATGTTGTAGACAAGTAGAATTAGCTACAACATGTTTTGTTGAGATGGCTTCCTTGAATTGGCCAAAACAATTTTGGACAGGTAATGTCCGTAGCATTTTTGTGCTAGATTGTCTTTAGTGAGTGGGACTAGCACGGTGAATGTGTGACTTTTCACAGTGGTGTGAGTTGAAGGAAAGGCTGTAATGGGGGGGGGGGGGTTATCATAAGAAATGCTGGAGCGTGACCTGATGTGTGTCTTCCTGATGAGGCGTTCTATGGGTGTGGCCAGTGATAATGTGCTGCAGAGGCGCGGAATATTTGTTGAATATTTACTGGTGGGGTGCAGCCTGCTGACCTCTGGGGTGGCGACTTTGAGTGGGGGAGGCATGAGGGTGGGCACTTTTTGGTGCTATCTATTGTCCGTAGTCTGACAGGAGTGATTGCGCTGGATGAGAAGCGAAGTGGCTGAGGGTATGAGACACCAGGTGGTGTGCTAGCAGGCAACGTTATGGCATTCACTATGCTTTGAGGGACGCTAGTCGTTCTGACAGACAGTAGTACTGTATTGCAGGCACGGCTCGCGGCTTCAGAGTTCCGTGGGAGATCAGCTGTGGAGAAGTCAGGCGGTGCATGCAGGTACGCATGTGCATTTGTGAGGCATTTTGGTCATTGTAGTTCTGTGTGCTTGATTCGCGCTGTGCTTTCGTTGAGAGTGTTTGGGTGATGTCAGGGTAAGTAGGCGGGCAGAGGGAATCATGTGGTAGCGGTGCCCTAGCGGTCAAATGTGAGAAGTAATCACTAGGCACCATGGGAATGGGAACACTGAAGCACTTGCAACATCAGTAACGGTGCCTCAGTGAAAAATCAGCCGGTAGGGGATTGAACAACCGGCAGGTCAGTCCTGTAGTTCACTGTCCTTAACGGCATACTTGTAGTTTGCCGGTCCGGTAAGGGTGTCGGTAACCGTTCTTGTATAATACGGGCCTGTGTAATTTTATCAGGTACGGGGTGCGTACTCCCACGCCTTCTACATCGTTATTTAGGCCATAGCCCCTTGTATTCTGCTCCTTACTCTGGAGCCACCAAGGGCCGCAGGGATAACCGCGCGTACAGCCCACCTGCATATCGACTCCTTGCAACAATGAATAATAGACATTCTATTTAAACGTTGAATTTCCAGGAACATGCCAGACTGCGCAATATTTCTCCTGCGCGAGACCTCTCGCGGAGTGATGAACGGCTTGCACAGACTGCCTCAGGGGGGCGCTTTGTAGCAGTGCATTCTCGTGCACAGGCAGCAGTGTAGGGATATTTGGCAGCTGGTGCCCGTACTGTACTTCGCAGGGGTGGGCGGAACGACATGCAGGGCTGTCTACATTCAGACATTGCATCTGCGCATTCCTTCCGTTTCCTTATGCCCCCCCCCCTGAAGAGGTGCAAAATAGTGCTTCAGAAGGAGGTTTGGTGAGAGGAACTTGACGTCTTGGCCCCATCAAATAAACATTGTGTCGAATTGCCTGCCTGAGTCATCCCCTCGCGGTAATTACTCAGGAAAGGACTAGTCCAATTTGGTGCTGTTTTTACAGATGCCGTTAATAACTGCATAGATTGGGCAGTGCTGTTAGTCACACCACACCAGTGCTCCGTACTCTGTTTTCAGAACCGTGTCTCCCTCCGCGCGTCACATTCCATCCTCGTTTTTATAACACCACGGTTTATTCTTGACAGATGCATAAATCTACACGCGTGGGTTCTGAACCTATGACTTCCACCCACACTGGCACAAGCTCTTTGTCCTTTCGAGTGGAAAGAATGTTCAAACATATTTACAGTAGATTTTGTATAGGGTAGATCAGTGATCAGTTGGTTTATTGAAATATGTATTCATTGTAGCGCAATGGGTCATGGGAGGATGGCTCAAGGGCAACGCGCTCACGTTGAAAGCAAAACGATGTGGAGCAACACAAATTCGATCCCCGGGTCCGCGCCTAGAAACCTCTCGATATGGTTTGTAAATAACCAATTACAATGCTTTTACTCGTATTTCATTCGTAAGTGTACGGACGTTTTGTTGGTAACTGGATAAAAGGGCTGCAAGTGGGTCGGCAGCACGCTTTCCAGTACTCCTCTGTTCTGGGGCTCCGGATTCCCTGGTCTTCTGACAAAACCCTCCACTTAGTGCATGGGTCTGCAACCTTTGGCTCTCCTGATGTTTTGGACTACAATTCCCTCCAGCCGTACTCAGCTTAGTCAATGATAAGAGATCATGTGAGTGGTAGTCCAAAACCTCTGGAGACCCACAGGTTGCAAATCCCTGATTTAGTGGGTCCAAGGCCTGCACGCCAGCCCTCTATACCATCACTGAACGAAGGCAGTAGGATTTGGAGTCACACAATCTCTCTGCTCTTACTGAGGCATAGAGCAGACCAGAAAAAGTGTGTAGACTGCTGAATATATAATAGGTCACCAAGAGGAACCTCACATGACAGCTTACACAATGACAGCCACTGTGCGAAAGAAAGCCTCTGCCGAGACATTGCAAACAGTCATTCTTATAGCAAAGAACATGCAAACACAAGCACTCTGGATATTCCTTTTGCAGTCCAAAAAGGTTTATAGTACCAGTAATTTGCAGAGGACATTAAAACAGATCAGCACGAATGTTCGTAGTTGCACACATGCTAAAATGATGAGTTCTGGAGAGGAATGTCCAAAAATAATATCTTGAAAGCAGGTTCATTAGCCCTTCACCTTTTCCCTGGAGGCCGAAACTGTTGGCTTCTTGCACAGCAACCATATACTTCTTCCGAATTGGTCCAACTGACCATGAGTCCCTGGAACGCGAAGAAGCACCTGTCTGACATGATTAAAGTCAATTGTATAGCCCCTTCTTGGGACTGCCATGTCAAGAGTTCACAGTCCATGGTTGATAGCTATTTCCGGTCTTTGCTGTGTATATGCAGCTGCTGTGTTCATGCACATGTTGCTCAATGCACCTCCGGGAAAACAGAGATTATTAGTGTAACATAAAGAAATGATTAAGTTAGGGTTGTACAACTCTGGGCCTCGAGGGCCAGAATCCTGATGGGTTTTCCGGATATCCCTCATTAATATTCATGATGAAAAATGTATGCAAATGTATCTCATGAATTGTAATGAGAGAGGTATCGTGAAAATCCAGCATGGATCCGGCCCTGGAGGCCTGGAGTTGGACAATCATTAGATAAAGGCTTATGACACTATTTGTTCCCTTTGTTCTCCAACATCTCTATCATGCCTTACATCTCTATAGTCACCCCGGAGTGGTACAGCAGGTCTATAGAACTCATTTCACTAGTTTTAAAATATTTACAAAGCAGCCTTGCAAACATAAATACAAAGCAAAAATGTCACCACATGGAAATGCTGCTCACTCTAGCCAAGCTTGATGCATATGGGCTCGCTAAAGGCGAACAATGGTGAAACATAATCCTCATACTCTGCTGTCACCAGAAGCTTTTCAGCTTCGGACAAGACTTTGCTGGCCTTAGTGATCCTTGCTGTATGGACTTTTTCCGCAGTTGACAATGCAATTACTGCTTTATGCATTACTAACCGCCCCTTTTCCCTATTAGGCATGCTTACCACTGATGCGTGGTATCTCCATTAGACAGAGGCGTTGGCCCGCCACGTTCCCAAGTGTCTGATGATAACCACTCCATCCGTGGTTTCATGCCATGCATGTATTTGTAATAGGAGATGAAGAATGGGTGGGTCTCCAGCTTCCAGGGGAAGAAACTCTACCATGGGCAGTTCTCATTGATCTGGAGTGGCCCAATGGCCTAGAGCTGACATGTTCATCTGCAAAAACGGACTGTTAAATCGAGCACCTTTCATCCATGGTTGAACTGTCCTCACTGCACGATGCAAAGTGAACAAAGAATTTAATCGTGCATTCCGTTCTCTGCTCCTGTGGCTTAGGATATCATCTGTGCTTGCCAATGATATTGCCATCTCCTTCACATCTCCTATCTTTTCCTGACAGCCACTTACCACCAACGTTTCCTGGTTCAATGCGCATCCATATGTTTATATCCAGCCAATTTTAAATCTGATGAAAGGACATTGATTCAATAATTAAGACCTGAAATATCAGCTGAGCTTAGAACAGTGTGAGCACTATTGAACACATTTCATGAATCAAATCCGTTCTTCTTTTCTCTAAGGACTCATTGAGCCATCATTTTCCTTTCTGTCTCAAAAGTGGCTGACAATTTGCCATATTCGTCTGGTGAGGTTATGTCTCCCAAATGTATTAGTACAGGCAAATACATGCATGAAACATCAAACACTGCATGGGCATTGTATTTGATTGACATTATAACATTTGTAGGCCAACTATGCAGTGTTAAATGAGTGGGGGTGTTTCAGCCTGGCACTTATTTTTTAGACCGGCACTTATTGTCTCAGACTCACTGGAATTAAGAAGTGGTCCTTTGTTATATGGACCACCACAATTGGTTGCCACTCTTGTGCCATGTCTGGAACATTCGGTTCACTTAGCAGCACGTACGCCCAGACCCAGGTGCAAGGGGATGGGCCTGACTCTACCTCCCCACCCAATTAGCCCAACATCTCTCATCACCCAAGCCTTCTGCCATGAAGATTGTCTTTGAATTTAGCCTTGCAGAGTATCCTTGTCTCTGACAATACACGGGAGTGAGGGCACTCGCTATCAGGTTCTAGCACTCCAAGTTCGAACTCTATTTTCATCCTTGAATCACGTGACAGGAGACCATGATTTGGTCCATTTTGCAGCTTTTAAATGTCTTAAAGGAATTCAACTTGACACTCTTGGTGTTCTTTCTTTGCACCTTAAGAAGAGATGATTCATCCTTCGTACGTTCACTCCTTTCCAGAATAGCTAGCTGACCGTGGCTGCTTCAATCTTGACTTCAGCCCAGAAAATCTCGCCATGCAGTTCTACGATTCAGCTTATTCTTGCTGCAAAATAGTTTTTCCCTTTCCTCGTCATGGGTTTTGGCTTACTAAATTCATGATTCCGATATCCAGATTCTATACAATGGCGCCTTGCCTGCATTCTATTCACTACTTATAGCCTGCCTCTATGATGACTTAGTGTACTTGCGTTTCAGCATCTGTACACTTATTGAACGGTTGATTCTCTGCCGCACTTTGTGCACGTCTAATCTTCTTTTTTGTATTTAAATGTTCACTTGATTCTTTACTTCGTTATTAGTTTTCTTCAGCCATTATCTCGAGACGTCATTCATACTCTTGTGACGTCACTGACTTCTTTTCTCTGCTCTTTTTCATATTCCTTCAGGGAGTTCCTCCCTTAGGCTGTCATCACTTTGGGTATACATTTGATAGGGTTGTCTCAACAGGTATCTTCTTGTAAACACACGTTGCGGTATTGGCACAACTGCTGGCGTCAAACACGGCACAATCTCAGGCTTCCAACATACGGGAGGTAGGGCGGGGTTTCCTGCGGAAGTATGTAGCTGCTCCTCTAACACAGATTACATGTTAGAAAAAATACATCATTTCTGTGCTTGAGTGTTTCAAATGACATTTAACATAAATTCTAGCAATGTCTGTATCCTGATATTAGGATTCGCTGACCAGAGATGGATGGGGGAAGCATGGATCTCTGGCCAGTTCACTATTGTACCAGTTGCCTTGTCTAGGTCGTGAGGGATTTTACACACAGCGGATCGTGTAACACGGGGATTCAGGAAATTACACTAGAACTGGCAAGATATCCATTCTTCCCCCAGCCATCTCTGGTCAGCGAATCCTAGTATCAGGATCCAGACAGTGCACAGCCCTGAAGAAAAGCCAAGCTCGAAACACATGTTGGCTACTTGCAAACTTATAAACTGTTAATGGTTATTTTCGGCTACTAGCTTAGAGATTGTTAAGGATTATTCTCTTACAAACCTTGAAACTGTTTAAAAAGCAAATGTTTCTTTTTTTATGTTTAACCCATTTAATACACCTTTGAGTGCATGCTTTAATTAGTATATGAGCATTTATTTTTAGGAGTGAGGTGTAATGTGTGACTCAGTGTGTGTTTTGCACTGTTTAGAAATCCTGTTAATTTATTTTCAATTCATTCCCATAATCTGCATGGAAGAATTATTAGGGATATTTACGTGCTTTCACACATACAGTCTTCAGAAGCCATACATATAGAATGTTACACTTAGGTTGACTTTCAATTAATTTGTTTGCAAACCTGTTATCTTCTTCTCTATTAATTTCCATAGTCTGCCAAGAGCAATGGTTGGGGATATTTGAGTGCCCGACAGGCAACGACACCAAAAGTTATCTGTTTTTATATGATCAGGGTTGTACACAAACTTCCCTAAATACTACATATATTCATTCCCCAATGTTAGACAAATGGTCAAGATGTGTCTATTGTATTTGGGTAGATATGTTACCTTGCATTATCGACAATATCTGCTGTATTTAGAGAGGACAAACTGAGTCCCTTGCACTGACAAAGTACATAACAAATTCAGTTTTAGGAGCATTAGAAATCTCCTAGAGTGAGGAGAGGGCCACTGTACCATATACTTCTGTGATGACATAAATTGAAAGGACAATCTGGAGAAAGTGTTTAGTGTTTTCAAACATGCAACATGTTCTTGATTAGTATACAAGTGCCAATCCTCTTCCTTTTTTATGTGTTTATTTATTTAGATGTGTAGAGTGCACTGCAACACGCGGGCATGGAGACGCTGTAAGAGGAGCGTAAGAAGACTTGATTTAGGGTAACATGAATGCCGCCCACAGAGACAGACTTATTGCAGGTACAAGGTTAAAGTTACAGAGGTGGATGCGGTACAGGTTACAAAGTTGCAGCCACAATGGTGTGTACAGAAAGGATGAATACAGAGTTAAACAAAGAGCCTAGTTTGATGGCCTTGCGGAAGGCCGCATGAGATTCAATGAGTGTTCTGATTTGAACTGGCAATAGTCCTTGTCCCATATCGGGTCCTAACCAATCTCTTGATTAAACGTCTTATTGCAAGTTTTAAACTCATCTAATATATTACTTGGCGTGCTTATAAATTGCTTTACCTATAGTGCAAGTAGTGGGGATTCAGGTTCTTTCATTGACTTATATATAGGTGCAATTGTTAAAGTAGCACCTGACCTGAAAAGAAACCTAATTTCAAGGTGAATGACCACGACTGGTATACGTTGTGGCAGTCCCAACAGTTTTCTCCATATAGTCCTCTCCAGTATATTTAACCAATGTAAGGGATCAAGAGTAAGACCCGGACACAGTAACATGTTTTGTGTTAAATATAGACTTTCATTATCAAAACAAAAAGAGAGGTTGGGGAAATCCTGCCAATCCCCTACTCTAGGAGGGTTTTCCTGCCTCAACAAAACTAAAGAACGCCTGTGTCAGGATGTCTAAATCAAAGATTATCTGTCCGGTGTCCAAAATCCTAAACTGACCATCACACACTAAACTCAATATAACATGAAATGTCTTTTAGCGGAACACCATCAGCTTTCTTCCAAAGTTCCAAACACAAGTTCTTAAGTGAAGAAAATAAAATCAATAAAGTTCCACCAGAGAAGGGACCTTCCCCTCCCCTAGAGTTTTTCTGGTTCTTCAAATGTTACTTTTTTCATATTCCAAAATCCAAAGTTGGGGGGGGTGGTTGTGGGTTCCCTCGAGTTTTCTCTTATTCCAGGACACTTTGAAATATACAATTCTCTCTCTAGACCTCGGGTGCCTTTTGCAAAAAGGGTTATGGTTCTTTCACTTTTAGTCCACAATTCAAGGAGGAGGGATCTCTTCCTCTGAGCCTCTCTCAGTTTTTCCACAACTTATTCCACAATTCACATCTGGAGGTTTCTGCCCCATTTCTCCAATCCCTGGTTTATTCTTCTGCCATTGTGTCTATGATCATGCTTCTTGGGCCCAGGTCCCAGACTTGCAGTGTTTCTTGGTTTACTCTTATAGAGGAATAGTTACATGCCTCTGCAGGAAATCCCGCCCCCTACCTCCTATATGTTGGAAGTCTGAGATCGTGTCATGTTTGACACCAGCAGTTGGGCCAATAATGCTGCGGATATTCGAAAGAAGGTATCCACTGAGAAAACCCTGTCGAATGTATTCCCGAAGAGATGACAATCCGAGGGAGGAGCTCCCTGAAGGAATATGAAAAGGAGCAACGAGAGAAGCTAGTGACTAATGATGGGATCTGACTCTGGCATGAAGTTCACTCAATTTCGCTTATTGGAAAAAGGGGGAGCAAGACCACAATATATCCCACAGATGGACCAGGATTATCTAAGGTGTAAGCTGCCGAGTTTGACTTCCGGTGCTGGGAAATGGATAAGCAAATTAGAAAAAATGACAGGAGAAAATACTCTGGCCATAGGGGACATAAAAGTTCTTGCAGCTATTCCTGGGGAGAGGGCTGATGACATATGGAGAAGAGCGGGATATTCAAGGGGGACAGCACAGAATACAGCACATGATGGAGTGCCGTTTAATAATTGTAAAGCAGATGTTTGGAGAGCTCTCAGGGTACAGCACCCCGATATTTCAGAAATGGGTGCAATTATGACACATAAGATGAAGGAAGATGAAGACGATATTGCTTACATTCAGGATATTCAGGAGAAATGGCAAATTGGAACTTGCGAGTTGTGGGAATAGACAGTGGCATTATTTTACCACATGGTATGCCAGTGGTTGCCTGAGCCAGTACAGAGGCAGATGAAAAAACAAGTAGGGATGAAAGCTAAGCCATGGGGTGAGATACAGTTAATGATAGTAAACCATTGTTTGTTTTTACAAGAGAAAAATTTGAAGAAAGATGAGAATAGGAAAATCGTGGAAGCCAAGTTAGTTCAGAAATAATTGTCAAAATTTGCCATAGAAGGGGCGGTATTGACAAGCGGAGAAGGATTGGGAATGCAGGAAGCAAAGGGTACATCGCAGGTGAGCAATCTGCACCCGATAGATCAAGGTGGATATGGGTTTGTGCCACAAGGCAGAGGTATAGGCTATAGAGGAAGAGGAGGTGAATTCCAAAATCATCAGGGTACACAGAAAGAGAATCAGAGTACCCAGGGAGGATATGACCAAGGAGGGCTTGTCAGATGGGCACCCCCAGTATGTTGGACTTGTGGGATAATAGGGCATATTGCACGCATATGTGGAAGCCAAGGGAATGTACAAGATGGCCAATTTTCAAAAGGGCAGACAGCTTATCCTCCACCATATAGCACACGGACTAGAGAAGGGTTCGCTGAAGTTCACACATTTTATCAGACACAAGCGCCGTGAGTTCAGCAGGTACAGCAAAAAGAACAAGTGCAAATGAATCCACCACAAGGGTAGTCGCAACAAGCCCCTATGCAGACACAGCAGTATACAAACACAGGACAAGTACTAACACCCAGAATAGGAGGTTTCACTGTGTTAGGTGAAAATCCTTTCACAGGGACAGGGATGAGCCTGTACCCACAATAGGACAGCTCACAGGGTGACTTGATGTGTTCAGTACTATCAGAGGAACCAAGGGTTGATGTGACAATAGGAGGCAAATCCGTTTCTTTTCTTATAGACACTGGAGCAACTTGTTCATGTATACGAGAAGGAAAATATCTAATGTCAGGAATTGCCATGAATGCTCAAGGGTTCTCTGGAGCTATGAGTCGAGTTCCTTTTACCAATGAATTACTAGTCTCTATAGGAGAATGTGACATGTCTTTTCCTTTGTTATATTCATGACAGAGACTGGTTAACATTTTGGGAAGAGATTTAATGACAAAACTAAACATGACAATTAAATTTACTGATCTGGGAATAGTGTGCTTCTTCCAGGAATACACTATTTAAACATGGGAGAATTGAAACTGGCATTCACGGGACAAGTGGCTGTGCGAGGTGTTCCAGTAGATGAAGAGATTTTCCTATATGGAGTGAGCATTCTACTGACATGGCTACCTGGCTTGGTGGGAAGAATTGTGAGAATACTTGATGAGTTTTTGTTTAGACCGCAAATACCTATGGATGAAGATGGGGGACAGACTATCCCTATAGAATTGGAAGCAGCCATAGTACGAAGGGAAATGGCAATGCTTGAAGGAGTAGATGATGAGGGTAGACCATAGAGAACAATAATAGCTCTCGAAGAAGGGTACATATTGACTGACATAACTGATGACATGTTCAGGGAAGACCAAAGAGATGATGAAGTGGTGTTCTTCATTAGCATCACATACTGGATAAGGATAGAAAAAAGTCTCCCACAGCGAATGGCGATAATGCAGCAACGTCCAGCTTTTTTCCAGGAAGAGTTAGAGAAGGTGCCTGCGCCTTTTGGACCACAGGCCCTTATGATGTAGATTTATTGAAGGGAATAACGGAAGTTAAAATAAATCTTAAACCATGAGCAATATTACCTAAAGAAAAACAGTACCCCATATCTCAAGAAGCTGATGAAGGTAAATTTTGGACCATTTCGGCACTGATGAAACAAGGGAGGCTGGTGCCATCAGAATCATTGTTAGGCAGAATCCAGTGCAGTTCCCTTAGGGAGCACTACACCAGATTAGGACTACAGGTGAGAGCAATAAATCCCCTTTGGTATCAGTCTGTACCACAAAGATTTAGTTGGTAGCTGTGGCTAAGCAGTCAGACTTATCTAAAGAGGGAGATGAGCAGTATTCAGGGTTTACACAATAGTTATCACAGTACTATGGAACAAGGATACACTGACCAAAGCTCTGTATCAAAAAGAGAATATATTTATTTTATACACGTCTAGTTCAACACATAAATCACAGTTGATAAAGTAAGTTAAGTTCAGTCAAGGAAAAGTATATACAACTCCCTATTCAATTGTAGACAAGTTGGCGATAGAGTGAAAACTGAGCAAAACGGCACAGTGGAAAACCAACTACAAATGACACTCTAACATTTTAAGGAAAGGGAGGGAAAACACAAGTTAAACCGAAATATCTTCAAACTCCCCCAAGCAACACTTCCCTGACGTTTTGTGAACAAGTAATGCACAGTGACACGTTAGCAGAAAGATAAGTGAATGAAAACTGAGCAAAATGGCACTCCACAAGTTAAAACAGTAGGAAGAAAGAGGGGTTTAGAAGATTCAGGTGCACCAACACATTTCTTATTGCAAATCAATCTAGTGAGAGCAGATCTAACAAATCAGCCAGAGTTAATGGGCCTGAGCAAGAGTCACTGGTACAGGACGAAGAGTTTAGGAGCAAAAATGTTCTTGTAGCTGCAGTCAAGTTTTTGGTAAACGAATATTGAAAGGTAGATGCGAGGTGAAAGACAATGTTAAGAGACAGGACGGCCAACCCAACAAGTAGACAAAGGATTTAAAACACCTTTAGGGCTACCACGGGGAAAGGGAGGCCTCGCGGAACAATGTACCGTAAACATGAAGAAGTGGCTCCTGTGGTGGCGGTTGTTCCTGGTAGTTCCTGCAGTTCGAGGGGTCCAGCAGAGGAAGAGAGGCCCTCGTCGTGGAGGAAGGTTCGAGTCACTGCACTACCCAGGGATGAAACCAGCTGCGGTGCTGCCAAACGAAGTTTAAACGGTATGCTCCTTTTAATCGCGGCCCAGGTCGATAGCTGCCAGGCTATCCAGTCTCTGAGTGCTGGGCACTGTCGATTTGACCAAGGCAGGTCCGGAGAAGCAATGGGTGAACTGGTTGTTCCCACCAGCTCAAGGGAAGAAGGCTCTTTCGATGAAGATCTCCTCTCGTCATGTGGAAGAAAAGTGGTGAGACGATCCGGCAAGGCTTCACCGGTGGCGTAGATGCTGAAGATGTCTGTGGCTTCTCTCCCCTTCGGTTCCGTAGTTCCAGTGGCGACGTCTTGCCCTTCCAGTCCTCAGGATCCTGCTTTTATGCAGAAAGAGACCCATTCATACAGCCTAGCTGTCACTCACGCAGTGGAGTGGTCTTCTTGGCGGGAGACCCTCCAGCCTATCAGATTAGAGTGCAACCTGAGTTGCTGCGGAAACTCTGTCCAGGAGTCCTACTCCCCCTCCCACACAATGGACCCACCCCAGACTCAGTGGCGCTGGAAGGAGGGCTTCTGGGCAGAAGCCCGCCAAACGGACGAACTAAGGATCCCCGACCTGGGTTAGAATCGTAGAGAAAGACACAAGAAAGAAGTTATATTAAAGTTCTGGCAAATAAAACCTACCGGAGCAAAGTTAATATTAAAATGCACCGGCGGTATGTTAGAGGCTGTCAGAAAAAGTGTTAGCCTCGAACAGTGGGAAAATTCCATAGGAAAATGTTTGCGGTCGAATATTTATGGTAGTAACCACTGCCACCAGCCAGAAGCTTTAGAGAGAGGGACTTTAAGGTAACCCCTCGAAAATGAACATAGGGCAAAACCTATTAACCCCTTCCAGTACCTCCATAGTAAGATGGGTTGTACTGGTTAAGTTCATAAAAATCGACTAGTAAAGTCAATGGGTACTTTACATGCCCTGGGAGACAGTAGTCAGTCCCAGGGTATGGACTCTATGTTTGGGGGTCACTACGACACACCTGTGTCACTGCACGGAGGGTGCTGTGTAACACATGTGCATAAAGATGGTTCCTATGGGGGAGAGAAAATCCCATTGGCATTAAACACAAAAATAGCCTAGAATACACATAGCAGAAATGCCTAAGAGTGGGAAAAAGAGTCTCACTCTTAGCAGGTAAAAAGAAACAAACCCTTCACATCCAGCAAAGCTGCTGGGGGACTCTAGAGGTAAGGGAAATTAGCCATAGAAAGGGAATTCTCCCTAACAATCATCATGCAATACTGCAGTGTATCCTATTAAGAAATCTAAAGGAGGGGCGTGGAGATGTATACCAGAATTGAGACCAAGTAACCAGATTGTAGATGCAGAGGTTCCTCTAGTTCTTAATCCGGCAATGATACTGTGCAGTATCCTGGTGGAAGCTCGATATTTTACGGTGATTGATTTAAAAAAAGTGTTTTTCTCTATCCCGTTGCACAAGGACTCACACGACTTCACTTCCTCTATGTTCTCCCAAACTCGACTGAAACATACTAGGCAGGCCCAAGCATACTTTGAGTCCCCACCAATATTTAATAGAGTTCTACAGATGGATTTAGGCAATATTGATCTTAAGAGTGCAGTGATACAATACATAGATGACATTTTAATTTATAGCACCACAAAAGATAAGTGCAGACAAGATTCCATGCAGTTAATGACTATTCTAGCAGATAAGGGATATAAGGTATATAAGGTAGACAAGGAGAAGTTACAATACTGCCAGGAAGAGGTGTTATACATAAGGCACTTGATTTCACATGAAGGAAAGAAGGTGACACCTGAAAGAGCCGAGGCGATTATGAAAACTTCAAAGCCAAATACATTGAAACAGATGCAACAGTTTCTGGGGTTATGCAATTATGTTAGAGCCTGGGTGTTTGATTACAGTTCATACATGAGACCGTTTTGCAAACTTTAAAGAAAGCACAAGTGGATAAAGTAAAAATAGAATGGACTGAGGAAATGGAGGAAAAGTTTGAGGAGTTGAAAAAAGCAATTTGTATTGCTCCTGTTTTGGAAATTCCAAATTATGCTGAGGAATTGTATTTGTTTTTGCACACAAATGGGACAGTCATGACATCATTGCTTAAACAGAGAACTACATTGGGGTACAAACCTTTATCATATTACAGTGGGATTTTAGACCCAGTTATGAGAGGACACTTTCCTTGCGAACAGTCATTAGCAGCCGCCGCATTCACAATTGAGAAGTCTACAAATATTGTCATGGGTTGCTCTATGACAATTTTCGTGGAACATGCTCTGTTTGCCATTTTAGAGCAACTCAAAGGCACATTGACATCCCAAAGAGCTTCACCGTATGAGGTGATGATTTCATACCCAATGATTAAGATTGTAAGATGTCAAATATTGAATCCTGCCACGTTTATTGCTGAGTCAGTAAAAGAAGGCGATCATGTACATGACTGTGCTAATTATGTTGAATTTTATGATGCTATACCCCGTGTCAAGGAGAATTCTTTGGCGGGAGGGCAAATTCTCTTTATTGATGGTTCTTCGAAAATTGATCTGACTAGTGGGGAAAGCAGTAGCGAGACACAAATTAAACAGAGAAATTGAAGTTGTAGCAAGTGCAAGGCTGCCGTGTCACTTTTCAGCACAAGTAGCAGAATAAGTGGTGCTCATTGTCGCACTCCAGAAACAGGAAGGGCAGGAAGTGACGGTGTACAGTACTCCACCTACGTGATGTCAACCATACATGCAGGGTTAGCATGTGCGGAAAAGGAGGGGCTACCTCCGTGTGGACGGCACTCAAGTGCAACATGCATCCTTATTGCAAAGGCTTATTATGGCACTACAACTCCCAGTGGCCATAGCAGTCGTTAAATGCGCAGCTCACACTAAGTGAACAGATTTTATCTCTTGCAGGAATCAAGCCGCAGATGAAGAAGCCAAAAAGGTTGCATATTCCCCAGATATTTCGAGTTTTGATACTGAGAATATTTAAGACAAAGTAGTTACAAGCCTGTTGATGCAAGAATGGTTTAATAAATTGCTGATAACCCAATTAATGGAGATTCAAGGGAGTGCACTGCAGGAAGAGCTGGAATTATGGAAATAAAGGTGGTGTTCTTTATCCCCTACAGAAGCATTATGGCGACAAGAAAGTACTGGAAAGCCGGTGATGCCAGTAGCATTATTAAATGCTGCGCTTGAACAGCTGCATTACCCTGCGCATGTAACTAGGTACAGCCTTGCTGATGCGATTGTGCAAGACTGGTTCAATCCGTATTTGTTAGAACACGTTGCACTATTATGGTAAACTGCATCATGTGCGAAAAGTTTACTGCTGGGCATACACTGAGAACAATTAGAGCGTTCATACCTCGACCGAATGGTCCGTTTCAGCATTTACATATTGACTATGTTGATTTACTGCAAGTATGTAATGAATATAGGTATCTATTAGTGGTGGTGTGTCCCTTTTCTAGGTGGATAAAGGCAGGTCCATGTACACACCCTGATACCACTTGTGCAGCAAAGTTTTTAGTGTGCCATGTCTTTCAGAGATGGGGGGTGCTGAGATCCGACAATGGGCCACATTTTGTTAATGAGCTATTTCAGCAAATAGGGCTTCTATTGAACACTAAACACAAGTTTTCTTCAGCTTATCACACACATGCGAACGGGATATGTGAGAGACTCAATGGCCTCCTTAAGGAAAGGGACTGCCAAGATTAAATTGACTTTGAAGAAGGGATAGCTATATTGCCTACATTTAGCTTTATATGCCCTTTGGAATCAGCCATGATCAGACCATCACCTCACACCTCACAAGCTAGTGACAGGGTGGCAAATGAGAATGCCTCCTACACTTTGTCAAGGAGTAGAGGTGATGCCCAGAGTGTAGCTAAAATTTAAGTTGATGAATTGCATGACTATTTGGCATCTATGACCTCTAACATCTCTCTCATTTCAGATCAACTCAAGCGCCAGGTGGGTCGGTCTTAGAACACAGAAGAAGACAATTCAACAACCAACCCACCTTTACTTTATTGACGCCTAAGTTATTAGTAGGAGACCTCATTTTGATAAATGATTTTACTAGAAGGTGGCATGAGCCATGTTTTAAGGGCCCCTTTTGCATTGAAAATATAACCCCTTCAGCTATAAAGGTGCAAGGATTATGAGCTTGGCTTCACTTGGGCGAATTAAAGGCCTACAAAGCTGACACACTCCCTCCCACCGTCGCTGATTCAGAAGCAAGACAAGAAGAAGAATGTCAGTGTGTGAAGACTCGATCAATGACGAAGAAGGATGATAAAGCAATGCCCAGTGGATGAAACAGATTTAGCATGGACTAAAATTTGGAGGACACTCCTTATAGATACTTTAGCAGGAGGGCAGAGACTTACTGAGAATTTTAGTAGGCCAAAAAATGAACACTAGAAACGCATTAAAGCATCAAAGATATGCCTAAACGTCAGTTATTGATCAGAAATTGGATACAAGATCAGTATCCAGATTCATTTTGTGGTGCATACCTGTTCTAAAGCAGTTAAACATATGGTTCTTACTGATAGTGATGTGCATCAGCTTGTGCTTGCTGTTTATGTATTTATACTTCAAGCTTATCCTGCTCTTTTCAGAAGAGACGTTGATATTAGCACTTTTTTACATTATCCTAAAAAAAGCCGTGGGATAAGAAAGCTCCTCATTGCAATAATTGAGCAGATTTTACAATTACAGGTGTAAAGTAATTTGATGCTTGTATTAAAAATGAGAAATTCGGAAGATGGCACGGTTCTAGAGAATGAACAAGTGCAACGAGCACCAGGATGGTGCAAAAGGTGGATGACAATGTTTTGGTGCATATTATATGCCTGAACGAT
Source organism: Ambystoma mexicanum (assembly GCF_040938575.1). Taxonomy (NCBI): domain Eukaryota; kingdom Metazoa; phylum Chordata; class Amphibia; order Caudata; family Ambystomatidae; genus Ambystoma; species Ambystoma mexicanum. The sequence goes on from NC_090924.1 coordinate 1,328,848,782, forward strand.
TACACTCTTTCTCTTTCTATTCCTTCTTTTTCAAAGTCTCTATCATACTAGTACTCTTACTAAGTCAGAGGCCTCTAAGATTCTCCCCACTCTGCAAACTGTTTTTGATTTGCTTACTTCTACTGAGGTAGAAGTTCATATGGTTCTCCCCATTTAGAGATCTGCTTTTGACTTGCTTTATGAGTATCATAACCTTTACATTTGGGAGACATAAGAGAAGTGCAGAGGAAGATAATGAGGAGATAAATACCTATCTAGACAATGCAGCACATATGGGTAGTATCAGCACATGAGAAAGGTGGTAGAGAGAACATCTAAGGAGAGTTGCTACGTCTGCGCTCTCATACCCTATACCATGAATACAGTGCGAAATTTCATATCCAGAGATGTTTCATAACAAGATGCCAGGTTCCTCGTTCATCTCGAAGCATGCATGACGAGAGGACATTTCCATGGAAGTTGGGCCACTTTACGATGGAGATCGAAATGGTTGTTTCTATTCCAGGATGATTATATCAAGAGTTTGCAGATGGAAAAGGAACCTAGATGAGAGAGCAGGATGCTTGTGTTTCCTGCATAAGGAAAGTAAAAGGTAGTCATGAAAGATATGAAGAGAATGGAATCCCCTGAAATAACAGATATAGCTGGATCACCTGGATGTTGGCAACAAACTCAAGTCTTAGTCTGTGGACGGTGAAGTCCAAGAAAGGATGGGTGGACTGATGTCCTGTGCAGCTCATCTACTGTGGTCAGAGTATGTGCAAGAGGTACAGAGAGTAAACGAGGGGTGTTTGAAGTCATGGGCTCAGCATGTCAAACTATCTGGTCCAATGGTTGCGGTCCCATTGGCGAATGCGACATTGTGTTTCCAAAGAGAAGGAAGGAAGCATGTGGGAGATAACATAGGCTGCAACACTACACTTGATGCTTCCAGAATGGGAGCAGGGACAGCCGCCCTGATGGATTAATATTGGGCTTGTGGGACTAGGCACTACATGAAGCTGCCCAAGGATTGGGGAGGAGCGTGTTCCTTGGTACTCATTCATGTTCCAACATTAGTGATTCCTCAGAGTGACTTGAACATTGAAAAATTTCCAAAAGTGGATGCCCATTTGAGAAGGAGAAGATCGCTTGAATTTCTCTTTCGAACCAGAAGGGAGAATTACTTCTCAGCCAAGTCAATAGAAGCATTTAACTCCATTCCTAATGAGCACAGGTTGTTCAGCAAGACTGCTTCAATATTTACGACTATATTCATGCCTGGAATCTAGACGATGGCCAATGCCAAATGGTTGCAAATTACCAGATGGGAGCTTCTTAAGACAATCAACACCACCATAAAAGAATTCAAGGCTATCAAGGAAGAGCTGAAGGCCATACGACTGATGACCCTGCAGAACAGATATCTCCTTTACCTGATCACAGCGATGGAAGGAGGAGTTTGCACCAAAATCGGCCCATCGTGTTGCACATCCAGACCCTCTCACAATGGCGAGAATGGGACCGTGACAGAGGCCATAACTCTGCCGACAAACCTGCATAATTGGATAGAAGATGAGACAGAGGACATCATAGATGACAGTTGGTTTGCTTCCATATACTCATGGATTCCGCTGTGGATGGTAAACATCTTCAAGTTTCGTGGAGCACTATTGATCATGGTTATGTTTGGATTCTGTGTGATCTAGATAATAATCGGCCAGTGCAAAAATACAGCAAAGAAAGCAGTAGGAATGAAGATCCTGATCGATGTTGAATCTGGGTTTGGACCTAAGGAATTGACTGATGGAGAATTCAGAAAGTACATAGAGGCCAGCATCGTAGTACCTGAAGGAATAACCCTACTGTATCTGAAGAAACATAAGAAGTACGTGGGATGATGGGTCTATTGTAATCTGAATGGACAGTGCAACTACATGACCTGGAGTGCAGATTAACATGTCAAATCATCTTGCACCCTGTGGGGGTGATGAAGATCTGGACTCCAAAGTAGCACTCCTTTAAGAGATAATATCAAGATGTGTAGACCATTGAAGAGGTGATCGATGACTCAACCAGAGGGGGGAATGTAGAGGAGCTGTATGCCTCCGCAGGAAATCCAACCACCTAGCTCCTGTAGTTTGAAGCATGAGATTGTGCCATGTTTGACACCAACAGTTGTGAACATACAACTGCGAATATTCAAAAGAAGATACCCACCTAGAAAACCCTATCAGATGTATTCCCGAAGAGATGATCATCTGAGAGAGATAATCTGAAGAGAGGATAATCTGCCTAGTCCTGAAGGAATATGAAAATGAGTGAAAGAAGAGCTGGTGAAGTCACAAGAGATGAGCATGACACACTGAGAAGATTGGTTGAAGAGAATGCATGGACCTTATCGAAACTGATGACAAAGTTTAGAATTGAGTAAACTTTCATATGCAAAGAGGAGATTGCATGTGTGTGACACACTGCAGAAAAAGCAAGTCGTTCAATAACTGTACAGATACAGCAACGCAAGTAGATTAGCAATCTTAGAAGGTTGCTATACGTAGTGAATAGACTGCAGACGAATCCGCCATTGTATAGAAGCTGGACATCAGTGTCATGAATTTAGTAAGCCCGGACCCATGGAGAGGAAAGGCCCGAGAACTGTGTCAGAGAAAGAATTAGCTGAGATCATGGATACGAATGGTGAGGTTGTCTGGCCTGGTACCAAAGCTGAAGCAAGCCATGGCCGGATATCTATTCTTGAAGGCAGCAAACGTGAGAAGCTGAATCATCCCTTGTTAAGGTGAAAAGAAAGAACACAAAGTGTGTCAAGTTATTTCATTTAATACATTCAAATGCTGCAAAATGGACCAAATCGATCGTAGTCTCCTGTCACATGAGCCAAGGATGGAAATAGAGTTGAGCTTGGAGTCCTAGAACAACGATAGTGCATGCTCACACTCCTTTATATTCCCAGAGACAAGAATACTCTGCAAGTTCAAAGACAATCTTCATGGCAGAAGGCATGGGTAATGAGAGACATTGGGCTAATTGGGTGGGGAGGTAAAGTCAAGTCCACCTCCTGGCACCTGGATAGGAGCTCGAGTGCTGCTAAGTGAACCACATGTTTCAGACATGGCACAAGCATGCCAACCAATTATAGTGCACCATATAACAAAGGGCCTTATAGTTTGAGAGCCAATGATATACTGTGTACTTAAGAGTGTTGAAAATGACATGTTTTAGAGGTAGGCATAAGTTGTCCACCTGACAGTAGACATCCAATCACAATCCCCCCCTTATGGAAAGTATACTTATATGTTCCCTTTGAGCCTATCACACACCCTCGTAGGTGTTTCTCATTTGCCATGTAGTATGACATCCCATATGACAACCTTTTATTATATAAATGTGTTTTTATGTAAAATGTTTTTAGAGCTTGAGGAAACGTCTGTTCATGTCCGTTGTAACTCCCTGTTTTAGATAATTGGTAATGAAACAACAAACTTTTCCATCTTCCTGAGTTGGTTCAATTATTTGGAGTCACAGTTATTCTGCATCCTCATCCATTGCATGCACGATACTCAAAGGACTCTACGCTCAACTTTGGTGGATTGAATGTGCCAAATCTGCTTTAGGTGAGACGTTTTTTATGGGAGGGCAAAAGGGGCACTTGCCCGGGTCCCCACCTTGGTTTGGTGCCCCACAAGGCTGTCTGAGCTAAAGAAGTAAGATTCCATTGTTCACCAGACTTAAATAGCACGCGTTAGGTACATTCTGCATTGATCAATTCATCATGTAATGCTTTCTGTGTTCACTGTGGTATACTATCGGTGTGTTCACTGCAGCACAACTCCTGTAGAATTCTTTTTTTCCTGTGGGAATTATGTTGATCAGGTGCAATAGCCAAAGCTGAAATTCATATTGTTAAATTGTGTACGGTAGGAGGTGAATTAGTTCTAGTTGTGAACATTGTACAAAGGTATACATGACTGGTTGTATTTTTTAGCACAAAAAATAATAAAACATATTTATATATTTTAGGCTGTGTAAAATGCTTTTTAGTTTTTTAAGAAAAGTTCAAATGTTGTCACAAGTAATTGCGTTTGTACAGAGCGGTGTATTTTAAACTGTATGAAATGTTTTATAGTACACAGTATAAATTGGAACTGCCTACTTTGTTAAAATATCAAAATGTCTTAGGCTATAACGAAGCATTCTTTTATAAGTTGATACTGAAACTTGTATGTTTAATTTATATGTTTAATTATGATACTTAACCATAAACAATTTTTTTTACAAATAATTGAGCACCACAATGGTTCAGAAATTAGCTCAGTGTGTTAAGTACTCATTGCAGAGATATGTGTTCATCTACAAGATTAGAATGGCACATTCCAGCAAGGCTGGCTGAGCCTTTCATATGACTGAAGTTTATAAACCTGCCTCCATATGTACTTGGTTTTACAACACATCAGGTGCTTTTATCAGCAATGTACCTGCACCAGATAGGGTTTGCTATAAAAACGAACATGTCGTTTGTATGTTGAATGTCTAGAAATTGGTTTGTTCAGATGGGGTGTTGTAAAACCTAGTCATTCATCTCCATCAATGAGCATAAACTGTTAGTCCAAGAGGTGAATAAGTATCCAAATTCAAGACTGTGGATCCAAAGTGTTCATGCATATATCCAGACTTTGCCAGCAGAAGATGGTGATCCTGGTCAAATCCTCTAAAATCTCTTACGTTACTGCGCTGTCTTTTATGAGGTTTGTCTTCACTCATGCTGGTGACATCGTTAAGCCTATTACTTGATCTTTTTTCTTATGCAGGCCATTTCAGTGGAAGGGGTGGTAGACAGAAGAGAGCGGACCAGATGTTGAAGGCCTCGGGCAAGCATATTTTAAAGTTCATTTGACACAAACAATTGTTTGCTTTTTTGTTTTTCTGCACGTTTATAAATGACAATTTCACAAGCCAGTGTTTTGGAAGTATTTAAAGCTTTAAAATACAAAAGACAACCCCAGGTTAAATCTGTTATATCACATCAATTGGTATGCTGGTACTTATATGCGTCCCTTAATGATAGAGAAAATGAAGCTAGAATAATTCCCATTTTGCGTAAAACACCCTTCTATAAAAAAATTTGTTTTAAAAAAAATCATGATTGCTAATGTGATTTGTGTACTTTCCAAGTCCGTTTTTATAAAATGAGATTATTTTAGTTCACGGTAAGAACTGGAAAAGAAAGTGTTCAAATGAAGAAATTGCAGAGTTGACACACATACCAGCTTCACCCCATAACAATGTGTGATCCTCAGCATCTCATTTAATCTTGTATTGCCGAACCTCTGAACGTTGTCAGTCCCTAAACCTCTCAAAATTGTTAGCCCTTCAGAGTGATTTGCTTTCAAACTATGATTGTCAAAAAAGCCTGACTCTTTGTTTCAGTGGCTCCAGTGTTGCTTTCACTATCATCTACATCCACTATCTCTGCTATAGTACGGGTCGCTTTCTCTTTCCTTCCAATTGGTCTCCTCTATCCATGCTTGCCTTCAAATGCTACTCGTTTATCATTCTGATTAGAGCAAGAATGAAGAGGGTAAAGGGACTTAAAGAGAGGAAACATGCTTATTTTGAATGCTGCGGACATGGCTTGCGACCAGAAAATCTTGATCACTTAATTCCTTTGGTTTGGTGGAGGGGGGCCCCAAAGATGTTCGTGCCCAGGGCTTCAAAAGTGCTTAAGAGGTCCATGGCCCTAGGGTGTTGGGTCAGTGAAGTAGACAGGAAAGGCTAAGTGGTGGCTGAGTGCAGAAAGGTGGGTAACATCTCCCTTGTGGAGCATTTAATTCTTTGCACGAGTTTTGATTGATAGATCAAAAGCTTACTGACCCTCTCTGAAACTGTGGAGCAGACCTCATACATCGGCTACAAACAGTGCACGCTTCCCTGTATTAGCTCCAGAAATGTGTCTAAATGTGACTTAACTATTGCTGCAGGCTCTAACCTCTCGCTCTGTCTGACCTAGTCTATTTGCTGCTTTCACTGCAACCCGACCCTGTGTTTCTTTTTAAGTGGTGGATAGGGCACGTGGGAAGTCAACTTCACCAACGTTAGCCTCTAAGCGCCCACTCAAGCCGTCTTGGTAGGATAGCTCAGGGACAATGTACTCACCTTGGAAGCAAAATGTCACAGCGCAACGCTGGCTCGATCCCCGGGTCCGCATTTAGAAACCTCTTTGTGTTAAGCCGTTATAAATTACAATTACAATTCCCTCTGACTTCAATTTCTTAGAAGAGTCAAGTGATTCATGGCCAGCGTTTACTATTTGCTTATTTTAAACGGGACCAGTAAAACAAATGCAATTTCAATCACAATGGCACAGTTAGAAAGAAATATTTTGGGCAACTACGCCCACACATGATTATTTTTAACTTGGCCTATTTGTTTGCTATCACAGCTTCATAAGGTTCGACTATTTTACACAAAACCTGTCTGCAAACTTGTCTGCAAAGCGTGTTAGGAAAACGGTGATTTATTGCGCGAAATGTATTATTAAAAAGCGCACGTACCTGGCCCACGTCACGTCAGTTAGCGCCACGGCAGAGACGCGGCTCACATTTTGTAGTGTATGTTCTCTCCTGCATGATTTAACGTCTCGAAGACAGTCGAGTATTCCTGTGGAAATTGCAAGGTCTCCCTGTCATCCGGTCCTGGAGAGCTTACTGAATATCAAGCATCTGCTCGCCTAAAACACTTCCAGGGTGGAAGCTTGAGTGACTATGATCATCACTCGAACCTGCCAGTCTGAGATCCTTGAAAGGAGTGGGCATTGAATCAGCCCTTTGCAATCCTGCAACAGTCCTCGTCCAAATCGAGCTGATGAAGGATCGTTTTGTGATCCGCTGCATGAGGAGTAGTTGATCGAGTGAGATCTGTCCTAGCAGTACTGCATATGGTGAGCAACGTGCCTGTCGATTCTTGCTATGCCTCTTGATAAAGGGACTGCTGGCGTGAAGTGTGGAGGGGCTGCTCTGCTCCTAGCTAGCTCTGAACTACTATGTGCATCACATTCAAATACTTTTTTGCTGCATGCATTTTGCCGCAGTGCATTAAGAAAATGCATGCCATAGTCTTAGCACTGAGAAATAGTGCAAAGGACGTGACATACACCTTCACAGCATTAGACAGGGCGGGTTGGGGAGCAGCCAGCAAAGACATGTTTTCTTATTTTGGCATAGCAATTTATATTGGCATTAAGGCCAAAGCCAACATGATGAGTGTTCTTACTTATGGGGGGCATTTGTGCAGATAGCAAGGTTATGCTAGAAAGGAGATGTTTCCTCATTGTGTCTTGGCATTTCTTCCTAGTGTTATGAGCAAAACTAAAACAATGACTGATCTTACATGATGATGCTGGCCTACATTGGTGGAACCCGCGTCGACAGGTTTTCTTACTATGACATGGCAATTTTTACTGACATCAAAGGTAAAGCCAACATGAATGTTCTTACGTGGCCGTACTGCCCTACATTGGTGCACCCAGTCTGGACAGTTGTTTTTTTACTGTGGCAATACTTTTTTTTGCTGACATCAAGGATAAAGCCAACCGTATCAATATTCTTACAGGGCGTAGGGAAGAAGCATTTTTGTAGTCCGCAAATACATGTTTTCGTACCGTACCCGGGCCCTATAAGAAAGGCGATTGACACAATAGCACAAATGAGGGTTAGTGGCTTCTTTTTTTATAAAATAAATGGCACTTGGGGGACATAAAGCTGATTAAAATTGACTGTCTAAGGAGGATAGTTCACGAGCAACGTGCTAGCCTTGGAAGCAAGACGACACAGAGCAACAGAGTTTCGATCTGTGGGTCTGTGCTTAGAAACCTCTGGGTATTAAGTGGGTTACAAATAACCTATCATATCATATTTATTTCTGTTGTTGAGGCCAAAGCTAACATGTTAAATGTGTTGTCATGGCTATAGTAGCCTACATTGGTGCAAACCATTTGGATTGGTTTTCTTACTAAGGTATAGCATTTCTAAGTGTTGGAAATGGCAAAGCTGGCATGATAAGTATTCATACACATGTGGAATAGTCATTTGTGCAGCCCACAAGGACATGTTTTCTTACTGTGACATGGCACTTTATATTGGTGTGCTAGGCAAAGCCAACATGATGAGTGTTCTTACATATATATAGGTGGGCATTTGTGAAGATGGCAAGATTATGTTTTCTTACTATAGAACCGATTTTTTAACTGCAATAAAGGCAAAGCCGACAGGAGTATGTACTTATGTAAGGATACTGTCATAGATTGGCAGAGCCAGCCTGGTCATCTCTTTTCATAGTTTCATTTCTGGAATTAGGGAGAAAGCAAACATGAGTATGTGTTATGTGGGAATACTGGCATATATTGGTTCAGCTACCATGGATACGTAGGTGACCACTAGCATATAGTGGGCAAAGGTATCATGAACATACATTGGAAATTGCTTCTATGCACTGTTGGTGACTTGATATCTAACCGATTTGTTCATGTGTTACCTTAGAAAACTGATTGTAAAGTCAGCTGGCTTTTAGTCAGGGTATTCAGAGAATGTACTGAGCAGAGACATGAAAGAAGATGCTCACTGTTCTCTCTCGAAATGCCATGATAGCCTTCGCTTTAATGGCAAAGAGGAATTGGTGGTGTAAGTCATGGACCAGGGCCTACGATCAGAGTGGCACCGATCCTTTTCATTGCTAAGGTTCTATTTTTATATACTAACCTCTGCACATCACTTCATATCAGAATGCTCATAAAATAAACCAATACGAAAACAAGGATGTCTGAATTGCAGTGGGTGTGGCTGACATGAGCAGATTGTGACTGACCACACCATGTGAAGCATCAAGTGCAGTACATTTCAATTACTCTCCAGCTCAATTAAGCAATACCCCTGCGACAGAGGACATTTACTGAGTGCTATGATTTCTATTTCTCATCTTGGTGTCAGGGCATCTCCAAACAGTGCATGAGCCTGTTATTGACAATCAACAAGTGTTATACGGCCAAGAAGGGTGTGATCTGCCTGGCCTAAATGGACTTGTCATTTGCCTTCAACAAGTTGGACAGACCCAAGATCTTGGCAATGCCTTTGTTCTTGATGAACTGTGCAAGAAATACGGCCACAAAATTCAGAGATAGCGAGGCCATGCTAGGCCCCTGTTGTGAGAGTGAAGCTCAGTGATGTTGAGACCCATTGGAAAACAAGGCCAATTCAAAAACATTGTTTTCTGATAATGAACAAAAAAAGGGCCTATTTCAACTTTAGTAAAATACAAAGCCACCGTGTTGAAGAGTGCGCCTTAGAACTCTAATATTGCTAACTGTATCCAATGGAGTCAAACAAAAAGAAACAGGTGGTGCTGCAGATGTTGACCTTGTGTAAATTGGTAAAATGCACCTTTGGCAGATTTAACACCACAGCAGTGCATGTGGAAAGAAAAGATACATTTGAAATATGGCACTTTTGGAAAATAAAAAGGAGGATTGATGCCTGACATTTAAGAAATAAAGTCAAGTGACAGATTGCATTATCAGGAATAAAGAGACTGACTTTTCATCATATAAAATCAAAGCATGCAAAGAGAAAGGCCTATTTCGTTTTTGTAAAAGTGAACACTGCTTTTCTGCGTTAACTGTGGACTATCTGTGTGCATAAGATTCATAACGAATCTACCTCTGTTCTAATAAAGTAGAAAAGAAATATTGTATTTATGAACAGCAAGCCTAGGTGTAATACAAAATGTTACATCGTGTCAATGTAAAATGCTATTCTTTTAGAATTATGTATATAGCTTGTTTTTCCCCATTGAACTGGAAAGTCTGGGCCTTTGAAACTTTGACCTGAACACTTTTGGCTGAGGACCTCTAGGAGAAGAAGAACTGGTTTTCAGTTTAAATGCTAAAGAAATACAGAGGAGTAGATTGGAATTGTGGAAGTGGCAGATAAACCAGCCAGCAGAAGTGACCTTAAGGTCAGGTCTCCCCATTAACTGTGCATTAGCTTCAAACAAAAAACCTTTGAAGTTCAACAGGGGAGGGAATGATCACAAGGGCCAGTCAGATGTACTTATCAGGTCACAGGAGAGAAATAAAACCTAAGAAATGGTGGGGGCTGGTGTGAAACTCAGGGACACTTGTGGTTCCTTGCCATTGACTAACATTGAATACATTTTCTTGAATAAAGAGCACTATGTGTGTTCCACTGAGCTTTTTCTGGGTTCATATTAATGGGGATCAGAATCACGTCAGGACCGTGTAAAAATGAATTTTGGGTGATGGATGAAAGTTGAGTTTTAAAGACAATTATGCTTTGTTGGGTGTCCTGACCCACGTTTGAGCTATCATGCTGCAACATTTGGTGCTCTGGGCTTAGAAAATCCAAGATGGCCAAAAATCCCACATGTACGCCAGAATAGGAAAACTGTGCAGTACTGGCATGGAAAACATCATGATGGCCAGAACTTCCCAGAAAATGCACAGGGAAATGCATGAAGAATAGGCTGCCACCCATTTTTGCCTAGGTTGTGAGCACAGGAGGGCACTGCCTAAAACCACCATTGGGCTACCCACACAGTAGCCTGAAACCATTGGGAATGGCAATGCTGATTGCCAAAAGCAACCTAGAACTGTGGGGAATTCATTTTCTTAAATCCCAAAAATGGTTGCATTACCAGTACTCACCACTATCAGAAAGCCGGCGTTTTAAAACCACCAGACTTTTGTGTAAAACTGAACAAATGAAAGAAAACCAGACCAAAGAAAGACTTGGATACAATGTAAAACTATACTTTGAAATGACTTGAAGGAAGTAATTATTTAATGTGTATGTAAAAATCGTAATAGACTTAAACTGGGGGACAAAAAGTGACATTTAGCTGAAACCTGGCTTAATGAAACTGAATTCTGCCTGACATCTACCCCCACAGGAGTTAAAACCTGCTCAGCCACTCTTCCCCTTGCCAAAAGAAGTTGTCACCTCTCTGATTAGATTAGGGGTGGAGCAGCTACAGGGAGTTGTCCTGGGCCCAGGTAGATGGTTTATTAGGGTGGTCGTAAATGGCTTCCTTTTGAACAAAGCCCTTCCTTGACTCAGGCAGATGGTTTATAGTGGAGGTCGTAAAGTGGCTTCCTCTTGGCAGAAACGGGGAGGGGCAGCCCCTCTGAGGACAGGCTGACCTTAAAGAAAGTGGATAGACTGGTTTCTCCACCATGTGACCTGGGAAGACACACCCCTGTTGGCCAGAATATGATTTTAAGAAAGATGTATAACTCATGGTGCGGACTTGTCAAAATTATCTAAATGATACCATAATTCTTGTGATTTTTCTGCCCACATTTTAAGAGGTTTTAGGACCTGGTGGTATAATCTGGGGGGGTTGCTAGCGGAAAATAGGGTTTCACTCTAAATGTCTGCATGTTAAAAATCTGACACTTCATCAATTAATGTCCACACTCCTTGCGCACATGTGTGTACATTTGGGTAAATGTCCGATATTGCAAAACCAGTTAAAAAGTGCAAAATGATGCCATTTCTGAATGCAAGCCCCCAGGAAGAGCAGAGTTTGAACAGAGGATACCTCATGTGATATGTGATGGGTGCATGTAATTTTAAACAACTGTGTATCTGTGCAATATGTATTTGAATCAAATATAGATTTGTGGGCAAACTGACCAAGGGAGGATCCTCTGACCCATAAAACCTACAGCATCACTCTGACTCACATTTCCTTCCCCCAATCATGGGAGAGGGGAGAATTGGGCCAATGACAAGTAGAGAGGGGCAGGCTTAGCTAGGCCCAGGCACACACCCATTTTCAAAACACATAAAAAGAGACTGCTGGGACAGGTAGAGAGATTAAAATCCAGTTGCTGCAACACGCTCTGCCGGACCACACAACATCCAGAAGATACCAGATCCAACACTTAGGGCCTCATTACACAGAAGGCGGTAATGGTTAACGGCCACCGTTAATGGTAACGGTGACCGTTAACCATTACTGCCTTACTACGAGGTCCCTTAGCGGGTAGGTGCTTTAACGCCTGCTTTTTGCAGGCGTTAAAAACCAACCCGCTAAGGGACCTCGGAGCTAATTACGGCACCGCAAAATTGCGGTGCCGTAATTAGCGACTTCCCCATTCCCATAGAGCCTAATGGGGCAGAAATGGGAATGCGGAAGGCCAATGGCGGAAGGGGGATTTACCGCCCCTCCAACCTTGGAATGGGGCGGTAAATCCCCTTTCCGCCAAGGCGGTGTCGGTATTTTACCGGCATGAGCCATGGCGCTAATAGCGCCATGGCTCACCGCCTTCCGTGTAATGAGGCCCTTTGACTTTAAAACTCCAAAGAACTTGATTCAGAACTCAAAGCAAGGGCCTAACCCCACAAACTGAGAACTCTTCTCAGCAGGCCTCAGCATCCAGCAAACCTAACAGCGGTAGCAGCATCCAGGAGCCGTGCAGATCAGCGCTGTGTCCAGAGAAAGCTGTGCAGAAAGATCCAGGAGCTGTGCACAGATGCTGTACCCAGAGATCCAGGAGCCGGGCCAGGAGCAGTGTCAGACCAGACCAGCAGAGCAGAGACCAGATGCTGTGCGCAGAGACCATCCGGGGCGAAACCAGATCCGAAGCCATCTTGACCCGATCAGTGAGACCTAGTCCTTCCAAATACATTGTGAGTACAGCTAGGACGGTGTGAAACCAAATCTCTTAGTTTCCAGTGATATAATTCAATCTATTTGATCTAAGTAGAACTGCCTCCTAACTGTCACTTGTCAATTCTGCAGCCGCATAGCTGTCACCTGTCATTTTTAAAAGCTGTCACCGGTCAATTTGAGTTACTTTAAATTCGAAAAATGACCTTTACAAAATCGTTCATATCTTTGGGACCGTTTGGGCTAGAAACTTGGTTTAACTTTCCTCGGAAAGCTTAGTATCTTAGCTTTTCAACGAACTTGCTACTACTCCTTATACTTTTGTCGTAATCGTGATTCACGCATTCGCGAATTTTGCCGCGATTCGTGATTTGGTTAAAAATCCAGCCACGTGTGAAAACAGCAGCTTCCTTGCTTTCCTTTGCCAAAAATTCGTTTAACCTGCTAGTTACTCCTAGAGCATTGTTAAAGGGAGCCTGAGCTCATCCCAACTATCTTTCACTCACCCTGAACCTCCTAAAGGGAATCAAAACCATTTTCAGCATATTCCTCACTTCATTGCCAGCACTATAAAAGCATTTTGGGCCTGTGTTTCAACTTCTATCCGTAGTCTAAGCTTGCTGGGGTGAACTGAATTACATTTGATTGCATGTCTGAGAACTGTGTGCTACTCTTCATTTCCTTACATTGCATAAAGGGGGGGATGAATTGTCCAAGAAAGTGATTACATTGTCTTTTGCTGAAATCCTATCAAGTTATTTTCTGTACTGCATTTTCATTCCACATTGCATCTATCCTATACCCACTCATCATTGATTATAAAGAAGTGTGCTAGTGCCAGACTATCCATTATTGATTACTGCTCAGATTAAGTGTGACATTCAATTATTAATTTATTATAAAGTGTGATATATACATATTGTTTAAATTCTCAAATAAACCTTTTAAACTTGCAAAACAGAACTACGTCTTGGCTCAGTGGGGTCCAAGAGAGGGGTGTTATATAGGGGTAGTCATCCAGAACTCATGAACTGGACACAAAGATATATCAATAAGGGTTTCCATTCAGTATCCCAGACTAGGCATTGACTTAGCTGTAGTGTTGAATTGAATCCTCTTACAGATTCCGGCATTCTCATTATACTGAGAAGTTGGTGTGATGATAGGTTATGGGAGTATGGTTTGAATCAGGAAGGGGCAGATTTGTCACTATTTTGATTAAGGAGTAAATCGATAAAAAAATGGTAGCTCTGCCCATAAAATATAGAATTTAAAAATATATGTGTGAGTGTAGGTATTGGATTAATTAGGGTAGTTGCCAGGTTATTACATTTTAAGGTCACTGAAAATCTTAAACCCACTTGTCATTTTGGGATGATAATTCTTTCTGCTCCCTCAGCCTCCATCATTCGCACTCCTTAGCCTCTTATCCTATTAGCAGGCAGTGGGCATATTGGGGGGAGGGAGAGTGAGAGAGCTGACCAATCAGTAGCGTGGGAAGTATGATAATAATGGATTGTCACCAGCCCTATAAGCGATCAGTTTTCAATCTGAGAGGGATCTTTCTTTTTTTTTTTCGATTCTTGGGACCTTTCTTAGGACTTTTGATTTTTCCCTTGACTTTCCCATTCTATTGCTGCAGGTAGTCTGCTTCTGGACTCTTGCAAAGAACTAGCAGAGGGACATGAAGAGCTAACAAGGGCTTAAACATTGCATGGGAGACAAGACTGGGAAATCTAGAAGCTAGCTGGGCCTGCCATTTGAGGAGTCAGAGGAAGTCTTGGTGCTGGGGACACCCCTTTACAGAAGCCTATAACCAGTTGTGTGCTGTCCTCAGAGGAGCCCTGATATTTCCATGGATGCCCCATAACAAAGGCCTCTCATGTAAGTAGATTAATCCAAATGCCAACAAAAGTGTGGGGGGAATATGCCAGCCTTAATCTCCATCTCGCATAGTGGGTGGGGGGGTGGAACTGGGGAGAACCTTGGCACATTTCTATTAAATCCAACTCAAATGAATTTCACTACAGTAAATCACCCTATAGATTTAAATTGAATTGTGTTGGGAACTACCTGCCTTAGTCCTTTCCATTCAATTTTGGGGATAGGGGAAGCTGTGTAGATCCTTAGTGCATTGAACTGAAGTTAAATCAATTCATTCCCACACAGAAAATCACGAGATGAGTGATGTTAGAGTTCGAAACTTGCAAAGTTCACGCCAAGTGTGTTAGAGCCGGTATAGACAATAAAGTACTTGGGTGATGCTCCCTTTCTGAAACCCCTGTTTTCTGTACAGAAGGGGGGGTGTCCATAACCCCAAAATAAAGAACCCTTAAATGCTGCCATTCAAGTGAACGTAAAGGGTGCAAAACGAAATTTCCCATTTATTTACAGTTTTACCCAAATTGGTTGTTTCAAATTGACTGTATGTTACAACTGTTCAAATATGGCCAGTACCATTTGGTCGTTTTGAAATGACCAATTTGGGTAATCACTACCAAACATGGGGAGCAGTGTTTGTGGGAGGTCTGAAGGCGGGGGACCAAATAAATAAAAAAATAAATGAAAAGCGGCTGTGCGGCATCGGATCCGGCTCACCTAGGAGGGACTGATCCAAAGCTGCAGGGTAAAAACCTGCATGGATGGCAAAAAGGTAAGTAGGAGGTGGGTGGGGGGGCTCTGTGGGTATGGGTGAGGGTTTTTAATTAGGGCCATTTCGGCCATGGCAAAATTGGCTTTGGAGCCAAATTGACCATGGTCAATTCTGCCACGAACAATTGTGCCATGGCCAAAACGTATACAACCTTATTTACTTGCATCTCAAAATGATTTTCCCAAAGTCCTGTATTTCATGCAAATAAAAAACCCGAAAAAATGTTCCCATTGAGTTCCTTTCCTGACTTTGGGCTTCATTACGAGCCCGGTGGTAACCCTGGCAGTGGGACCGGTGGGTTGTTGCCAGACTAATAGTGATTTACCAACGCCCGTCTTCCCAATTCCTTACAAGTCCAGCAGCTGGGAAATAAGGCACCGGTAATCATGTAAGTCCCCATTCCCATAGAGTCTTCTGGAACTCTATGGGAGCAAGGACTCAGAAGCGCCGGCACCTTAGCAATGGTGCCAGCGCTTCTGTTACCAGTCTGCCTACCGTGGCCGCTGCGCCCAGCATGATCAGACCTGTCCGGCACAGTGGCCATGGTAGGCAGACTTGTCGTTTTCTGGTCTGAAATCAAGGGTGCCAGTGAGCTTACCAGCACCCTTGTTTCCGGACCGGCAAACTTAAAATGAAGCCCAAATTTGCCTTTCTATTAAAAAACCCCAAACGATTTTGTTTTCATTATGTCTATTTGTCAAACCCTGCCTTTAAATAGAAAAGCCACAACGATTTTGCTACTGTGCTCCGATTACGTGTAACTTGCCTTCAAATTAAGAGGTCATATATAACTGATGCCTGGGGGTGGGGGTCGCTGGGAGAGAAGAGCAATGTGATAACTAAAGCAATCATTGGGAACTGTTCAAATTTCATAATTGTTAATGTGCAAGAATTTCTCTGTGTGTGTTTTATGTACAGTCTCCAAATGTTACCAGTGTGTAGTAGTATCTGTAAATTCATTAGAAATACAAGTCAGTCAATTGGTGCAAGTAATTTGAAATTGTGACATTGTGTAGTGCCACAGGGTTGGTGGCTGATGGTTCGTTTGCTATTCTTCTTTGTCTAACCTTAAATAAATAGATATTCTTACTATACACCAGCCTGGTTCCTAGCTCATTGGTGGTACAGATGGTATTCGCTTGGGTGGTGTGAAATAGGTTGGAGGCCTCACTAAAGTTGGATCTGTATAAGCGCTTTGGATGCGCCCTGCCTTGCTTGGCGGAAGGGAATTCCCTGAATTGAGAGTGACTGCCTAAGCAATCCTGACAGACCAGTTGTGGAGCAGGTTCATGCAGCTTTACACAGGTACTAGAGATTTTGTATTTTATGACAGGCATGGGGTGTGTGATGGCTCCTTTATTGTCTAATGCCTGCAGCACAATAGTTTCTAGATAACAAGATAACACACTGGATATACCCTACTTCTCTAGACGTCTGACTCCCGGTTTGGCTAGATGCTAGTGATGCAGTGCTGACTGGGAGAACTCCCCGGGACCTCCAGAAACATATTGATTAGTGTGTTGATTTTATGGAGTCAAGCTTTATGGCGTTTACAACCTTGAAATATTTTGTTTTGAGATAGAACAGAAATTCCAAGCGTAAGCCATCACTTGTTATCAGCAATTGTAATCTCACGAGGGTAGGACCATTTGGTTATTTGGGCTTTCATTTCCATGATAAAACCATATGGACAGCCCTGGTTCCCAAAACCTCAAGTTGAAGTTAAGCAGTAATCTTATGGCTGGAGGCAGATGATGCTGGCAGTGTGGTAGTACCCACGCTCCAAGCCCATGAGGCGAAACCATGTGGGCCGGTCTGTGATGGTACATGGGTTCGAGGTCGCTTCTCTCTATCCCTTCTGGGAGTAGTTGAGCAGAAATGTTTAAGGTCACTGTTGGGAGAAGCTCATTCTACACTAGGGAGGGAGCTAGGGAGCTCTTACACCTTGAAACAAGGCTGAGACAATTAGCCCTTAAGCTACAATTAGCCTGAATTCTGTTCTGGCTCTTGATTTGACTTCCATAGACAATAGTGCTCTCTCGTGTTACTTTAAGGCACTTGTTTTAATGAACAATGGTGAAGGATCCATGGGGTTAAATAATGCATTTTCGTATTTACACAATCTTAGTTTCTCCACCTATTAAAGTGATTTTGCAAATGTCCTCCACCCATATAACCCAGTCACTCGTGCTATTTATACAATACAACACTGTACACTAATGGATCTGGAAAATTAGAAGAAAGCTGTGAGAAGGTGCATGGCTTTTCTGCACAGGCTTCCTAGTGAGGCATGTTGCCTTTTTGTACTTTAAGGAAGAGGATGACTTCCCTATATGTGAATCAGTCAACAATCAAGTTATTTGCAAACCACATTTTGGGTCTAGATGCCATTGTGAGAATGTATCTTCGGAAAGAAAGGTGCCTTTTTTATTGTTTTGTCCTTGACTCGAAATTAAATAAAGATGAACATATTTGGTTCCTGTTTTGTGAATTATTAGTTTTAAACAATGCAAGTTGACATACGTGTATCTCATGAGTTTGCATGATTATCGAGTATGCTGGAGTCTTCAGATATTTCTTTTGTCCCCAGTGTGGCTAAGCACAATTAAACTGGCAATGCTGAGTCAATATAAATACGCGTAAGTGAACACGGTTTTATAGAATGTATTTGCTAGTCCAGTGCAATTGAGTTTCATTTGAAATAAGCAATGTAACTATTACTGCTACTTTTACTAGACAGATCCATGTCCAAGTTAAGGGTCGGAGAATGGCTATAAGTGCCTTGTACTAAGGGAGCTTTTTATTCCTGGTGTCTGCTATTTCTCATCTAAAATAGGCATAGCCAAGCCAACAGTATGGACTTTTGTGAAGGCATGGGATAGGTATTTACTGGACACAGCCATAATGATATTACAATGATACTACACAGCCATAAAATGGTAGCGAACATGGTATGATTACCTGGGCATATGATAGCAGTGCCTGGCAAATGCCCATGTAATACCTATGCCATATTCCAAATCAGTTGGCTTTGTCGATGCTTGTTTTTAACAGGACTCGGTGCAAGGCACAGATATTAATCAAATGTGTAAAGGCACACCTGGTTAAGACATTTTACTTACACTAGTAGCACATTTACAGATGCAATTAAGCCATTCACTCTCAGCAGACTACTTAGAAATAACACTGGCGGTGCACAGTGTGATGTTACTGCTTGAAAGAGCATGCTCAAAGAGATCCCAGGAGGATGTGTTTTGGGCAGGTAGGGGCAGGTATTGGGTGCGAATGGCCATAATGATTAGCATGTCCATGGGCAGAAAACAGATGAATAAATAACCAAACAACACCCATAAGCTATGCAACCCTCCTCAAATGTCATGTCGCCCTCCCTGTACTCCAATGCAATACGTTTATCTTATAGGTGAGACTTAAGCACCACCCAATAGCCAAAGCTAAAAACAAACTACAAAAAAGATGGCAGTCATGTAAATGCTGAAGGGAACAACATTGAGTCCCTTCCTTATTTCCATAGCAGCCAATGGGGAAGTGAGGTGCAGGGGAGATGGGTGTAAAGGCTGTCATAGAATTTAGAAAGTGTTTTTGGGTAGAGTGGGGGTGAGGAAATGCAGTGGCTGGCAGTTCAGAAACATCAGAGCACTGATGTGTGGAGTGTGGCACAATGAGCTGATCTGGAGGCCTGGACTGAGAGCTACTACTAGTGGGCAAGGGTTGCATTCCGGGCCCTCTGATTGGCAGAGCATTGCTGCACGGGTGATACAAGTCAATAAGCCCCGAGCTGATGGGCCATTAATGCCTAAGGTTATGCCCCTGGGGTCCATAGTTACAAGCCCGAGCGTAGCGAGTACCTTAAGGAATGCCCAGGGGGACATTACAGAAAGTGATAATGGCCAGTTCAGGAGGGGCTTACTTCCATTAGTATCCCGGGCCGTTAGCCTGGGGTTCTTATGGTGTATTTTTTCAGTTGCAAGATGGATTGCGTTTCGCTACCAATAAAAACTCTAGCCTCTTCTCCCTTTCCGTGACGCCTATTAAAGTAAATGAAAAAAAGGTAAACAAAAAACATGGCCACTATGGAACAGGGAGAGGGAACTATGTGTAGTCCCTTCTCCCTGTCCATGGCGGACACTCCGGGAAGGAACTCGGGCCACGACGGAGAAGCAGTGGCTTCAGAGCCTTCTCGGCGAGGGAAGAACCGGCCAAGGGCCAATGAGCTTGCTTGTAACAGCTCATTGACACTCGCCAGGTGCTAATGAAACATAGGAAATTCACTTCTAGGCATACATAATAATCGATTGCATATGAAACAGCAGAATCCACAAAGTACATAAATACCACTCTCCAACACCAGCACAAAAGCACCAAACAGCAAACAGATGGCAATGGGAAAGTCAACAGCAAGTACGTAAAAATCCATCCACAGCTTTCAACTCGACCCAACTTATGAAACGTAGCACTGAACTCCAGTTTTTAATGCAATTCAGACTGCAGAGGCGTGAGGTGGTGAGGCCCCGACAACATCTGTAAATGCCTACTCAACAGCACTGTGTGGGCATTTGCAATGTTAATGTCAGCGCAGTGGGCCCAACTACCTTAGCTTCAGGTCCCACTTGTTAGACAATCCTGGCTACGCCTCTGATCCCGAGCAGACTAGATTCACCATCACCACTCCCGCACTCAAAGACCGCAGAGCCAAAGGCTCTACAGATGGAAATGGGGCACGAACACTAACCACAAACAAAGCACAGAGCGTGTGCGTCCCTCCATCCTGCTAGTACTAGTCGCATCGACTTCTCTGATTCCAACCAACGATGCACTTTAAAGTGCAGACACACAGCACTGATTTTAGGCATCGGACGCTAGCACTATCTCAGATAATGCCTAGCCACTTGCAAAAAACAGAAAACAGGCAATGCTACATGCGTGTTTCATGTCTTGCTGATACACGGCAAGCTGGCACATATGCCAATTTAAGAAGTTAATTTAGATTGCGCCCTGATGGAATTCTAGCTACTGTACACCCCCGGGCTCAAACGGCTACTCATATTGACAATTAAACTGCTAGCGACAATACATAAGACCGCCTAAAGTACCCCACGCCTGAATCCATCCTAAATAAATTTGAGAGCTTTGTGGAAAAGCACATCGAATGAAGAAAACAGTAGTACAAGGCTTTCCCAATGGCTGATGTGCACTTTACAGATAATTTGAAGGCCAGATCACAAACCCCATTGGTTGCAGTTGGTTCATGAAAATGGGCCAGTGATGCTTTGACAACCAGTTTGCCATTGTGCTAAAGAGATGTTTGGTGAAGCTCAACCTGGATCACAGGTGCTTTGAAATGAAGCAGGTCTGTCAGCCGATGTGATCAAAACGAAAAGCCCAATTGCTTCTGTAAGGAAGACTGCAGAAGGATACTAATTGAAGCTGAGCTGTGCCTTGCAACAGCTGGCCACCCCTGGCTGTGCCCTAGGATGATTAACCTCACCGTTTTCCGGCTAAAAGGGGGGGTTGGAAGAGAATGTGTTGCTTATCACCATTGACAAAGACATTGTACAACTTTCTCGGAAAAATGCAGGTAATTCAGTCGTGCCAGTATTACCGTTGCCGGCAGACCGACCGCCGGAATTACTGGCACATTATCGGGTCTTGGGCACACGCACAATCCCCTGCATGAAATCGGGCAAAACGGAAGTGGTAGTGTTTCTGGCAGAAATGTCCCAAAAATCCCGATACCAGCACCCAAACTGCCGGAATCACCAGCGCCAGTAATTCCGGGTGCATTTGTACATGCGCCGGTAATTCCAGCAAATGTGTACTGGAAAACGCATACTTTACAGGACCGGTAAACATGGCGGTAAATGGATTTACCGTTTTCCAGCAAAGCTGCAATGAGGGCCAGAGTGTGGGACCAAACACCCCATCCTGCCACTCTGACATTAGGACCCAGTTTGTTTGTACTATTTCCTAACTGTTTTAGCAGACTTTTTCCCTGATGAGTTCTGAAGACTCATCAGAGATGCAAATACTGTTTGTGGCTCCTAAGAGACATTGAGGGTCAGGGTACATATCTATTGCGGTTTAATTATGGCAGAGAATGCAGAGTATAACTCTGCTAAGGGCCACTTACAGCCCCAAATGAGTGGCAGTGGCGCCTCATGCAGGCCTCCCTGGGCCTCCTACAAACAGCTGCGCGAGGTACACCCCCTTCCATTTGGGGTGGGGCGAGAGGGCCACCAAACATTGTGGAACAGGCCGCACAGTGGGTGGGGCAGTAAGGTTTGGGCACCCTGGGCCCAGATTGGCACACCAATGTACCCAGCTGCACCAAGGCAAGTTTGGTAAACACGCTGCCAGAGAATTATCCCCCTTTATTGCTAAACTGATCAACGCTTCCTTCGCTTCAGGTACGATCCCGGCCAACCTTAAACAGTCCTGGGTTCTCCCTCTCCTAAAGAAGCAGACATTAGACCCTCTCATCCCTACTAACTACCGCCCTATCACGACGGTACTGTTTCTCCTTAAGATTCTGGATAAAGCTGCCTATATCCAAATTCAAAGGCACCTGGAACTACACAACCTATTAGGAGAAAGACAATCGGGCTTCCGACCCCTACACGGAACAGAAACTGCCCTTATAGACTTGAAGTCCCAAATCGATGAGCTAAGAGACAAAGGGAGAACAGTACTCCTACTACTCCTGGACCTCTCAGCGGCCTTTGATTTGGTGGATCACAGAGTCCTCTGTAGCCACCTGGACTCCGCCGCTCATTTCTCGGCAGAAGCTATTGGATGGATCAAGTCTTTCCTGAGCGAGAGAACGATGCGAGTCTTCTCTCCCTCCGCGGAGGCAGATCCCACCCCGATCTCGTGTGGTGTCCCTCAGGGCTCCTGCGTATCCCCAACTCTATACAACATTTTCACCAAGCCATTGTTCGACGATCTGGATCATCTTGGTATCACCTATACTAACTACGCAGATGATACACAGATCCTCCTCCCGCTTTCTGGGGATCATGCTAAGGACACGGAATTGGTGAACAAGGTATACCTTATCATCCAGGCATGGATGGCCACTCACGGCCTTTGTCTAAACGATGATAAGACAGAGTTGATCATCTTAGGTACCCGAGCCAATATCAAAAAACTAGGACAAGAATTTGCCTCCTTCAACATAGACGGGAACATCATCCAAGTATCCAAGGATGTTAAAACCCTGGGATTCTATCTTGATTCTACCCTATTTTTTGACAAACAGCTAAAATCCCTTGCCTCCTCCACGGCCTACACGTGCAAACTGATTAGAGCCAGTAAACCTTTCCTCTCCAACAAGAGTTGTCTAATCCTGGCCAGAGCCTTAATTCTTTCCAGAGTAGATTATTGTAATGCCCTATACTCTGGAGCTAATAAAAAAATAACCCAGAGACTACAAACATTACAAAATAATGCCTTGAGAGCGGCACTAGGCATTAACAAACAGTCCCATATCTCGTCCACCAGACGACATCACAACTGGCTGTCTACAGAGAACAAAATAAAACTCAAGATGCTATCCTTGACCACAAAGCCCTCAATAACTCTGCCCCTAGTTACTTGTCTGACAAACTCCATAGGAGAACATCTTCCAGACCCACCAGAGCTGGTAACTTCAACTGTTTGACAATACCGAACTTTAGACTGAACACTATCGGAGGAAACAGTTTCCCAGTAAAGGCGGCTAAAACTTGGAATTCTCTACCACAAGACCTGAGAGCAGACATGCCCTACCGTTGCTTCAGGAAAAAAGTTATTCAACTCCTCACCTCGACTGACCTTTGCTGACCGGGGGCTCCTACTTCCTACGAGCATCTTGACCCCCTTGAACTTGTATACTTGCTGTAATTACTGTATGCTGATCTGTCTAACCCAATGTAATTTTAATGTACATTTTGCCATGATGTAACCTGTAAGTTTCGTATTTCCTTGCCACTGCGCCCTGTTTCCCCTGGGTCTGGCGCGCATAAAAAGTGAATAAAACAAACAAACAAACAAACAAACAAACAAAGAAAAAAAATGAAAATGGCAGGCTGCATTTTAGGGGGGCTGAGGGGCATCCTACACCACCAGGGAATTTTGTAATGTGAAGGGGGTGCACCTCTCCACCCCCACCCCAATTGGAGGGGTGGTGCATCTCATGTAGCCCTCCCTGGGGGCAGATAAGGGGAGGTCTGTCTTGCACTCCTCCCTGGGGTCAGGTGTCCCTACCTAGGAGTAGATATCTGCCCCCATGGAGGCGTGCATGACATGACCCCCACTCCATTGTGGTTGGGGAGGGAGGGGGTCCCCACCCCTTCCCATTAGAACATTCCCTGTCGGTTTGGGGTGCCCCTCAGCCCGCCCTAAAATGCTGTCTACCATTTTCCCTTTTTTCCTTTGGTAACCCAACTCCCCTTGGCGCAGGTGGGCCAAATAGTGTGCCAATCTGGCCCCAGGGTGCCCAAAGCTTACTGCCCCACCCACTGAGGGGCCTGTCCCACAATTTCTGGTGGCCCTCTCCCCCTCACCCCAAATGGGTGGCGGGGGCACCTCATGCAGGCCTCCCTAGGGCCTCCAACAAATGGCTGCATGAGGTACACCCCCCTTCCATTTGGAGTGGGGGGAGAAGGCCACCAAAAATTGTGGGACAGGCCCCCCAGTGGGTGGGGCAGTAAGGTTTGGGCACCCTGGGGCCAGATTGGCACACCAATGTGTCCCACTGCAGCAAGGCAAGTTTGGTAAACAAAGAAAGAAATTGAAAATGGCAGGGATCTTTGTAATGTTGTTAAGCAGGAAATCATATTGTGCCTCCTTTCTAATATATATTGGCCTAAGCCCAGTCGCTCTGTGTAGAAAACCGTTTTGCAAAGTTCTGATTTTAGATCGACTTCGCCGCCATTTTAGGATCATCCGCCATTTTGATTTCTGTTCAAATGTAACTCTGTGTTCTAAAATGGTGGACTGTGTTTCCAACTTGTAACCGAGCCTTCCCGACCCTTGCACCTTAGTTAATGTTTAGACCATCCACGGGCCGAATGTTTAGACTGGGTAAAGAGACCTTGTGCCATGCCTGACTTGTGGTCTAAGGATTGTCTGCACCAACAAGCCTCATCCACGGACATAGATTGAACACAATGTAAAGCAACTATCGAACGTGGACACTGGCTGAACTGCATTGTGAAGGGACGTGTGCTAAGGCTTACTGCTAAATCTGGGAATACACTGTTGCCATTGTAACTTGTTTGTATGTAAACCAAATGTAATCCGTGTGCATATTGTTGTATAAGCCATAAGTGAACTTGGCACGAACTCTAGACCATGGATTATTAACTTGCATAGGGGCTGGACATTGTTACTGAAATTGTATAAATACTTGAATGTCCAGATGTCCAGTACCTCTCACTTCTCACACTGAAGGGCTGGTATTCGCTGTGATGTACTGAGGGCCAGATAGCTAACTGATTTTGATTCTTTTTAAACTGCGCAGTATTAAAGATCTGTGAATCTTTATAAGCCTGTGTTTGGTGTATTTCCTTTTGTGGTACTCAGCCTCGATATTTCCTCCTGCTTTTACAGATGGCACCCGAATAGGGACCCTCAAGATTGATGCCATCTCGTTGAAGTTTGAAAAAGGCTAGACCTGCAGCATTTGATGTATTACAGAATTGGAAAAAAGAAGCTAAGCAGCAACTTGAAAGTAGGGAAAAACATGCGCGCCGTCATATGTCCAACGCTGAAAAAGTGTTGTTGTACGATCAAAATAAACAGTCTGAGTCAGTTTGTTTGTTTGTTTGTTTGTTTATTATTTGTATTGCACAGACATACCCTGGGATAACAGTGCGCAGCAGGTACAGGAATATGCGAAACTTAGTTACACAATTTTAAGTTACAAACAGATAATTAGGGATACATCAAGTCGTAAAAAGCATATGTACAATGGCATCTAACATCATAAGCAGATTTCCAGTAGCAAAATATACAGGTTTGATGGGAAGTCATTTCAGTTAGCTCTACATTAGTAAGCATTCGCTTTCAACCATAGGATAGTGTTGGTCCTGAAGTTATGATAAGGAAGGTCAGCTCTTAGAGTGTGGGGTAGGGAGTTCCATAATTTAGCTGCTTTCACCGGGAAGCTGCTACCACCTATAGTAGACCGAATGAATTTAGGGTCTTTGTAGGCGGTTCTGGACGGTCTCAAGGAGTGTTTTTTATGGAATTTGTTGACCAGGTAAGAAGGCGCTGCGTTATTAAGGGATTTGTGGGTGAGTGACAAGGTTTTTAGGTGGATTTTATCCATGGTAGGTAGCCAGTTGTTCTGGTGACTAATCTCGGTGATGTGGTCTCTTCTGGAGATGCCCAATGCCTCCCTGAGGGCATTGTTTTGTAAGATTTGGAGTTTCCGAGTGACATCTTTGGTTGCCCCGAGGTAGAGGGCGTTGCAGTAGTCTAGGTGAGAGAGGATAAGGGCTCTTGCCAAGGCAGTGCAGCTAACGTCAGATAGGAATGGTTTGGCTGTATGGATAAGTCTGCACGAGTAGGCCGTGGAGGACGTCAAAGAGTTAACCTGTTTTGCAAGTGAGAGTTATGATTCAAGGTAGAAGCCCAGCTTTTTTACTTCATGGCCTACTTTGATGTTGATGCCATCAATTAAAAATGAGGAGTAGTTGGGTCCTAGTTTTTTTAGGGTGGAGGTAGTGCCAAGGATGATGAGTTCGGTTTTATCATCATTCAGGCATAGTCCATGCGTGGCCATCCATGCCTGGATGATGATGTATACTCTATTCACCAAGGCCAAATCCTTTCCATAATCCCCAGAAAGAGGGAGGAGGATCTGGGTGTCATCTCCGTAGTTACTGTAGGTGACACCAAGAAGATCCAGATCATCGAAAAGGGGCTTGGTAAAAATGTTATACAAAGTAGGCGATACACACGAGCCCTAGGGACGGCCGCTGCAGTGGGTGAGAAAACCAGTGTGGTTCTGCCATTTAGAAAGGATCTAATCCAAGTGAACGCCATGTCTGAGAAATGTGCTGCCGAGTTGAAATGGTTGCATAAGATGGTGTGATCAACCAGGTCAAAGGCGGCCGATAGGTCTAAGAGGAGGAGAAGGGCCGCTTTACCTTTGTCTCTGCACTCGTCGACTTGGGTCTTGAGGTCGATAAGAGCTGTCTCGGTTCCGTGTTGGAGGCGGAAACCTGATTGTCTAGCTGCTAGTAAGTGGTGCACTTCCAAGTGTTTTTGGATTTGTATGTAGGCAGCTTTATCCAGAATTTTTAGAAGGAAGGGTACTGTTGTAATCGGCCGGTAGTTGGTTGGTACGGATGGGTCAATAGTAGGTTTCTTTAGCAGGGGAAGTACCCAGGATTGTTTTAAGTTAGTGGGGATGCGCCGGTGGAGAAGGACGCATTAATAAGCTTTGCAATGAAAGGAGAGAGGTCTCGAGCTGCATCCTTCATGAGTTGTGCGGGGCAGAGGTCACCCTGACAATTAGAAGGTTTTAGGGACTGGATGATTTTTTCCACTTCCAGTATTGAAACTTTGGAGAAGTTAAATTGGGTGTATTCGTTTGTAGTCATCCTTTCCATTGTTAAGGGTGTAGGCGAGTTATTTAGGGAAGCTCTTTTGCTGAGAATCTTGTGCTGTAAAATGGAGATTTTGTTTGTTAAAGCATTTTGAATCTCTGAGCACCATTTTTTATCTTTGATGCTTGTATCGAGTGGTTCGATGGGGGTCTCTATTTCTTTAAGGAAGGAGAATAATTCCTTCGTATTGGATTTGGCTTGGGAAATGCGTGTGTCAAAGGACATTCGTTTTGCTAGACATATTTCTTTTTTGTAATGGGCGGAAAGTTTGATAAATTTAAGTTTATTTTCTGCTGAGGGTTGCTTTTTCCAGGCGGTGTCACAGTTTCTTTTTTGTAGTCTGAGGTTTTTTAGTTCAGGTATGAACCAATTATTCAGGTGCGTCTTTGGTTTGCTAGGTCTAAGTTTGGTGGGAGCGATCAAGTCCAGTGAAGTAGTCATAATTTTGTTATATTCTTCAACCAGGGTCTCGGGATCTGTGTTGTCTGGGAGCATGTTGAGAGTAGAGAGCATGGCAGGGATGAGCCTGTCCGTCGTAATGCACTTTTTATTTCTAGTTAGCGTCGGAGGGGCCCTGATGGTTGGTGGAGGCAAGGGTTTATTAGTGGACAGCATGAATGACACAAGGTGGTGGTCAGTCCAGGCTAGCGGTGAGATCGCAAGGATATTGGCTTGACAGTTGAAGTCTGCCACCCAGTCGAGTGTTCTACCTTTAGTATGTGTGGGTGCGTTGCTTCTTTGGGTGAAGCCTAGTTCAGAGAGAGTGTTGAGTGTGGTCATGGCGAGCTGGTCTAGGGGGTCATTGAAACCCATGTTCAGGTCGCCAAGTAGAAGTACTTGAGTAGAATTTTTAAGGTTGTTAGAAAGGATGGTGTTAATGTCATCCTCAAATGAGCCAGGGGTGTCGGGGGGACGGTAAATCAAATGGATGTTCAGCGTTTGGGCATTAGAGATAGGGACCTTCACGGAGAGCAATTCGCAAGATGGGACATCGATAGGAAAAGACAGTCTCATCTACATTTGTAGATAATGGCGATGCCACCTTCTCTGGATTTAATTCTGTCATGTCTAAGTATGGAGTAACTGTCCAGGACTGCGAGCATGAGCATAGGGCCTGCTGCAGGGTATAACCATGCCTCGGTGACGGCTAAGAAGTCTAAGTCCTCAATTAGGATTAGGTTGACAATTTCTGTAGCATGTGCTACTAAGGGTCTGGAATTGATTAGGCCACCCTTGATCTGGGGGTTCAAGGTGAGAGTTGGGTGGTGGATTTGCAACACTTTGGGTTTGCTGTTCGTAGTTAGGTTCTTTATGGGCCAGTTAGGAATATGGATAGGGCTTTTTCACTTGGTATTCAGAAAATGTATCTGTCTAAAGACTTTCATGTATCTGATGAGTTGATTGACAAACTTCTAAATGAACGAAGGCCTGGTGCAACTGCGCCACCTCCGTATGTTCCTAATCCTGCTGTTTTGCCTCTTCCTGCTGTTTTTCCTCCTCCCGTAGTTGTTCCTGCTTCTCCTATCGTTCCTCTTAATGTTCCTCTTCCTCCGGCTGTTGTTCCTCCTCCTATCATTGCTCCTCCAGTTGCTCCTCTGCCTTTGCCTTCTGTTACGGGTTTGGTAAATTTACCTTCTGCACCAGTGATAGCACCTTTGTTACTGAATGTACAATATTTGTCTACTCTTTCTTTTCCGAGTGTTTCCATACCGCTTGTAGTTGATAAGGGAGCGGAATCAAAGATTGTAACTCATAATACTGTATCTAAAGAGAGAAAGCGCGATTTGACTGCATGGGCTAGACAGTGCATGGAGAAGGGTGAACAAGCTGATGTTTTTGCCACACTCTCTAATCTGGGAAGTTTTCCTGAGAAAAACGTTTTATTGAAGGGTTGGGAATTCATTTATGTGTAATGTGGAGCAGACTAGATGATATAGATCTCCCACAAGGGTTGAGGGATCTGAATGTTTTAGCATATTCAAGAGATACTGCGGAGAAAGTACATAAGCACATCAAGAGGGTTTTTGAGTTTAGAAGGGAGTTGGAAAGGTTACGGAATTAAGAAATTGATGGTGATAGTATGGACGCTATGTTTGTACAGAAATGGTTCCTTCCTTGTTGTAAGTCGATAAATTAGGAAACGCGAATTTGCACAAAGGATGCGATTAGATGGATTTCAGACACGTCGATAACTCCCGTAGAAGTATATGACACATATAGTCAGTATACGCCAGAAATGCAGAGGAAAGTGATACAGGTAACGGTTGAATACCTGCAGGATGAATGCATAAAAAGAAAGATTTGTTGTCCCACAGAATTATTGAATGTCTACAAGAGAGCTTTTTCATCGGACACTCCGTCAGCTGCTTTAGCACTCGATCTAGCTCTATCGCTCAGTAAGCGTTTGGAGTTTCCTATCTCTCAGTTGCCTATGAGAGAGGTTCCTCCGACATTTGTCCCAAAAGTTGAGGTTCCAGCTAATGCCGGAACAGGTGCAGCTGCTCATGAAATTCCTGCACATTATGTGTCACAGTTTGTTCACGTTCCGTTTTCAAGACAGGAAGTGAACATCATTAAACAATCCATTCCCGATATTAGGAAGAATCCAACAGGGTTCTACAAAGAGATAAGAATCTGTCTTGCAGTTGTAGGTATTTACTCTGAGCGATATTGATTTGTTATTTCCCGTGCTCCTATCTATTGATTTGTGGAAACAGATTAGGACTGTAGACGATGTACCAGGGTTAGGAGATACATGGGTTAATATAGTTCAATTAGATAGAGAAAGGCCAGCTGGCGAGAGACCGCCACAGGTAATACTGACTTTGCCTGACAGGATAGTCACAAAACTAAAAGCTATAATTCCTGAAAGAAGGATTATTTGGGACAGACTTACTGCTTGTGTCCAAGGGAAGTCCGAGGGTGCTACTGAATTCTTTAATCGGTTCGAACAAGTGTTTTCAGATTTGAGTGGAAAGGATTTGAGCACAGAGTCAGGAAAACGATTATTTGTGGACACATTTGTGCATGGATTGTTGCCTGACATCCAGTCGCAAATTATGTCCTCTGAGAGCACTTGGCAAGCTAAGTCTCAGTCTGAAGTGTTGCATATGGCTCAGTACTATGAGAACCAAGTCAATAACGAGAAAGAAAAAATTGAAAAGAGAAAGGGAAACCTGAAAACTAAAGTTCTATTGCAACAAATTGTTAGAGTCCCTAGAGGG
This sequence comes from Ambystoma mexicanum, assembly GCF_040938575.1. NCBI lineage: Eukaryota > Metazoa > Chordata > Amphibia > Caudata > Ambystomatidae > Ambystoma > Ambystoma mexicanum. The sequence continues at coordinate 1,328,878,955 of NC_090924.1, forward strand.
GGTAATTCACAATTTAGGGGACAGTATGCTCCACAGGGTAAGGTGCCGTTGGGTCCTATAAACGTGAACCAGTGTGCTTATTGCAGACAAGAGGGTCATTGGCGTGCACAATGCCCGATCCTCCATCAGAGGTCGAATAACGCATTTGGTGCCATGGGTAGACGATCCAGAGGCAGCCCTGGGGCAGGGGGTCCTGGTAGAAGTCAGTTTTCTGAAAATTCGCAACCTTTTTCGCAGGATAATCAGGCACAACGTGTGGATAATAGAAACATTTTTGATCATCCTTCTGCTGCTTACCTCTCTGAAGAACTTCCTTTCGATGACATTTTGTTTCGCTAGGATTGCCCGAAGCAGGGTTTGGAACCAACGCCTATTCCCGTTAATCAGAAAGGTCCCTACGTTGAGATGATAGTGGGAAATAGGAAACATCTATTATTGATAGATACAGGAGCACAGAAGTGTTCCATTGACCATTCACAGGTTCCAAACATTCCACTGTCAGGGCAAACCAATGTTTCTGTAGGGTTTTCTGGTACACCAGTAGTTTGTTTGGTTTCTTCACCGGTACCGATTACATTGGGTCCATTCACAGACCACTGTCCATTTCTTTTGACTACGAATTGTGGAGAGAATTTGTTGGGTTTGAATCTGTTGAAGGAATTAAATGTGGTAATTCATTGTTCTTTGGATGGAGTGCGTTTGACGATTTCACCACAGCAACTTTCTGTCTCTCAGTTCTTGACTAGACCTTTGCCGCCGGAATTTAGTGATGTTCCAGAGTGTTTATGGGCAATTGATGACAATGATGTCGGTGTTCTACAAATGGAGCCTGTTAAGATCATTTTGAAGCATGGAGTGAAGTTGCCACGTATTCCTCAGTATAAGACTTTGGTTGATGGTGAGCAAGCTTTGAAATGCATAGTCTCCGATTTTGTACATCGTGGGGAAATTGAGGAAATTGTACGTAGTTTGTGCAATAGTCCGATTTTGCCTGTGTACAAGAAAGGCGATGATGCAATTCCTTTTCGTTTCATCATTGATTTACGTGCCATCAATAAGATTGTTGCTCCACAATTTCCTATTGTGCCTGATGTGATGACAATATTAACCATGATTCCGGCTTCTGCTACTCACTTCAGTTTTGTGGATCTTAAGAACGCTTTCTTTAGCATGCCTATACACAAGGATAGCAGATATCTGTTCGCGTTCACCTTAGGGGGACGCTCGTTTACATTCACCCGTGTGCTGCAAGGTTACACGGAAAGTCCGAGCATCTATAGTAGGGCTTTGAAAGAGCAGCTTGATACACTCGAGTTGCCTACCACTTGTACACTGCTTCAATATGTAGATGATCTACTTTTAGCTGCTGACTCAGAGAGTGCCTGTAAGGAGGGCACCGTGTTGTTGCTTATTCACCTAGCAAAACATGGACACAAAGCTTCACTCAAAAAGTTTCAGTATTGGCGACAGGAGGTTTCTTATTTAGGCTATCTCCTGTCAAAGGAGGGAAGAAGGTTGAAGCCTGAACGGATAAAAATCATTTCTGGAATGTCTGTCCCAAATACACAGACGGAAGTCAGAGCCTTGATAGGAATGGCTTCTTACTATAGGCAGTGGATCCCGAACTTCTCATTAACGATTAAACCAATGTTGGCTTTGACAAAGAAGGGCATTTATTTGCCATTGCCGTGGAACTTGGAACACCAGCAAGCGTTTGATCTGCTCAAGACTGCACTGTGTTCAGCACCAATTTTAGGCACACCAAATTATGAAAAGGCCTTCGTGTTGTATGTGCATGAGCGTGATGGATGTGCTTTGGCTGTATTAACGCAGGTACATGGAGGGAAGAAAAGGCTGTGTGGCTACTTTTCTTCCGCCCTTGGTCCTGTTGCATGTGCTTTGCCAAGATGTTTGAGAGATGTCGCTGCTGCTGCTGCGTCTGTAAAACAGAGCGAGGGTATGGTCCTAGGCCATGCTTTAACCCTGATGGTACCTCACTCTGTAGATGTTCTATTAAACAGAACACAAATGCAACACCTCACCTCTGCACGATTAATGAGATACGAATTGATCTTGTTTGCTCGGCACATTAAAATTCAGAGGTGTTGCGTCCTGAATCCGGCTGAACTTTTACCTTTCCGCAAGGTACTGCTTGCAGTGACGAAGCGTCACATGACTGCCTTTACATCACAGATCAAGAGACTAAAGGCAGAATCGATTTGAAAGATACTCCTTTGAACAGTCCACAAGGGGAGCTGTTTTGTGATGGCTCCTGCTTCAAACTTCCGGATGGTACATCCACGGCTGCTTATGCAATCAACACATAGAGCACGATTGTGGAGACCAAAAGAATCACATATAACTCTGCGCATGCCGCAGAGATTATAGCATTGACTCGAGCTTGTGAACTTTACAAAGGGCTTAGAGTAAATATATATACTGATGGTCAGTATGCTTTTGGGGTGGTTCACAACTTCAGTAGACTTTGGGCAGAACAAGGTTTCTTGACCTCACATGGAACTAACATCCAATATGGCTTCTTGATAGTACGGTTACTCTCAGCGCTTGCACTCCCCACTCAGTTAGCAATCATGAAATGCGCAGCTCATCAGAAAATCATAGATGATGTGGGAAAAGAGAAAAACTTTCACTGACCAGATAGCCAAACAGACTACCACTGTTCTCCATTCAGAAATGTATACTTCAAGGGAAGCCACAAATGTTTGTACTTTGGATGAGTGTATCAAATCTGTAAAGAGTATTCAAGCTGATGCCACATTAGAAGAATCTAAGAAATGGGCTGAGGGTTTGGCAAGATCGGATGATGATGGGTGTTGGGTGGACAAGTTAGAAGGAAAATGGTTGCTGCCAGATGCGTACATTGCAATGATGGTCACAATGGCTCATGGCCCCACCCACATTTGTGCGAGGAAAGTTTCCAAAATGTTACAAAATGATTGACAAAATCTCCAAAGTAGCTGAATGTTTTGTTCAGAATTGTGTGATCTGTCTACAGCATAATGTGGGAAAGGGCACATCGACTCCAAGGAGTAGCTTTGGTCCACCTTCTGTCCCCTTTGAGGTTATACACTTTGATTTGGAGCATTGTAAAAATTACAAGTATGTACTAGTTGTTATCTGCACCTTTAGTAAATCGGTTGAAGCCCTTCCTGTTAAAGTTGCCACAGCAACGACAACGGCGAAAACCATGCTTAAGGAATATTTTCCTAGGTTTGGTTTGCCATTCGGCTAGACATGCTCAAAGTGCTGGTTTGGTAGAAAGACACAACGGCATCATCAACAACAAGCTCGCTAAGACGTGCGCCGGCACCAAACTGAAATGGCCGGACGCCTTACCGATCGTGTTATTATCAATGAGAACGACTCCACAGACTAAGACTGGGCTCTCCCCTTTTGAGGTGGTTATGGGTAGGCCAGCTAACATTTGGAACCTGCCTAAACCGTGATCGTTGCGGGACATTGAACATGTACTTCTTTCTGACTACTGTGACCGGTTAACTAAAAATCTGTATTTGATTTAGCAACAGGTGCGAGAAGCCCTCCCACACAAGTACGAGGGCCCACGTCACAGCATACAGCCTGGAAGCTGGGTGCTGATTAAATCATTTGAAAGAGCATCCTGTCTCACACCGCCTTGGAGGGGCCCACATCAGGTCCTATTGGCTACACAGACAGCAGTACGAGTGTCGGGAAGAAGGCATTGGATTCACACGTCGCATGTCAAGAGGATTCCCTTCCCTTTGCCGCACGATACAGAAGACACAGAAATCCTTACCTGCGCTGCTCCCAGCAATCACAAAGCATCGAGCAGCATCGAGAGTGCATCGGAGACACTCCCTGAGCCTGTGGGGCCTGGGGAAACAGCCACTTTATCTACACACTCTCCCACAGATCATTTTTCACCATTGTTAAGTTCTGTCACAAATCCAACACTTCCATCAGGAAGCAACAACACGTTGTTCGCAGATCACGCAGTACCAGGAGTCACAAGGTACGATCTGCATCCACGGAACTAGAATCCCTGCACGGTTCAGCTGTGCCACCAGGAAAATCATCGGAGGGCTTGTCTTTTGGCCCTGTTCTTTTGCACGTAAGAAATTCTGTTGGCTAGGGTTAGGGAAGGACTAAGAAAACGCGCGATCAGGAGATCGCCAGCAAATATACTCTCGAGTGTTCGTTTGAAGAAACAATGCCTGCAATAGCCCCCACTCATATGGAACAAATAAGTGACTGTGTACCCGATCGTAACAATGAACAATCGAACGCGTGGTCTCCGAAAACGTATTGTTGTCTTGTGATTAAGTTAACCGCTTTCACAATAGTAATCGCCTTAGGATTTTGGTATTTGGAAGAAGTACATCCGCTTGAAATTCTGTTACACACTGAAAATGTGCCCACCTACACCTTTCGTGCATCTGCACACTCTATCCCCTAAAGACTCTCAGCACAGACAGAGTTACCACAATAACACTTCATTACTCATCACCATTTTTAATAGGTCTAATTGTTGGGTCTGCTCACATTTACAGCAACATGGAGATACGGGGTTGGGCTGGTATATTCATCCTTTACCTCTGACTACCGCATGCTATGCTTCTTTAAGGGCACTATTCTTTGGCCGATGGAATGATAGCATCTCGGGGAACTTTGATGGAACTAATTTGAATGATTTTGAGAAACGTGTTCTAACGCTCCTGGAATGCTCACTCTTTGCGAATAGGAGCAAGCTTAATGTTGCTTCTATTAGGCCTTCTGATAGACTGTCTCGTCCTTTTCTTTTTTTTTTGTTAAACTCTTTTTATTGTTCAACAACAGTGGTCTCGACAGCTACAGCAACTCTCTCCCACCTATTCATACAACTCGACAAGCAGAAAAAGAAAAATACATTTACAATTGACATTAAACGGATTCATCATCATCTGAGAGCAAATCACATAGATACATACGGAAGGGAACCCATATGTCCTTAGGCCGGCTTGCCCCCGGGAGAGTCAAAACATATTGTTCCTTGCACTCGTTGACATATGTCAGTTCGCAAAGGAAAGTGGTCATGCTTCGCGGTGTGGACATTTTCCAGGTTTGTAGGATACATTTCTTCGCCACTGCGCATGCCACATTGAATAGTCTCCTGGTTTTCTCCGAGCACTTGCCAATGTCTCCAAACAAGTATTTGTGGGGGGTTAATTGCGGGGGTATCTGCGTGATTTCAGCCAATAGCTCAGCCACCTCCCCCCAGAATTTCAGAAGGGCAGGGCACTCCCAGTACATGTGAAAGGAGCCCGCAGACTGAGCCCCGCATTTGGGACACTCCCGCCATGCTCTGCACCAAATTTTGCCAGGTTAGCCAGCGTGTAATGCAACCTGTTTAAAAGTTTAAATTGTATCAAGTGCAGACCCGCATTTAATGAAACTTTTTTCATCAGTGCACAATATCTGCTCCACTTATCTTCCGGGATGGGCATTTGCAGGTCTTTTTCCCATTTGTCTTTGACCTGGTTTATTGTAGGGGTGCGGGTTTGCACTGCTGCATACAATTTAGAGATACCCAGCCCTGCATTCATGGTGATGAGCTGTGTGCAGGGGTGTTGGGGAGGTTCATCTGGGAACATTGGCCACCTCTTCTGAAACGCAGCCCTTACTATATAGTATTACAATATTTTGAGTGGTCCACCCCCCATCGCTCTCACGAAGTCCTCCTTAGTTGCAAATTTGCCATCTATAAAGATATCGCCCACCCTCATCTCCATGTAGGGGTCCCAGACCTCCTGAATACCCACATCAAACGTGGGGGGGATACCCGGAAAGTTCCACAGGGGGACCTCCGCGTTATATGGTGTCTCCAGCTTTAGCCTCTTGAACAATGCACCCCATGCACGGACCGTGCAGCTGACCGGGTCATAATCGCAAGTGTCCCTGTGTCTTGTATTAAATATGACTGACCTAATGTCCACTGGGGATATAGTGTGTGCCTCCACCCACGTGTGTGGTGTTTCCCCAGAGTCCTCATACCAATAAGTCTGGGGCAGCTATACCTCTGTTGTCATAGGGTTCTGTCATTTTTTCCCACCCAATTCTCGCCACCTTACAATTCCATATGAACGTTACTATTAACGACCATAGTTTAGTAAAAAAGTCTCTGCCCGGCCATATTGGTATGTTTACAAAAAAATATAGTAGTTTGGGGAGGACTATCATTTTGAGCAAGGCGATTCGGCCATATAAGGATATGGGTAGGTGTTCCCAGATCTGTAGCTTAGTGCTCAACGTCTGCAGCGCCTTCTCGTGGTTATTCGCGTAAAGGGTTTGCCTATCTCTGGACACTAGCACCCCAAGGTATCTGATATGCTGTTCTGACCATTTAGGCCGCATATATTCGTAGGGTATTCAGTGGAGGGCGTGAGCGGAAATACTTTCGACTTGGCTAAGTTGATGACATACCCCGAATACTCCACAAACTCATGTATGTCTGTCATAATGGGTTCTATGTTTTTTTCTGGTTCGCGGACGTATAGGAGCGTATCATCCGCATAGAGCGAAATCAGTTGGATCGCGCCTTTCATGTTTATTTCCCTGTCCCTATGCCTTAGTCTAACAGCAGCTGCCATTGGCTCGATAGTTAAGGCAAACAAAATGGGCGAGAAGGGGCATCCCTGTCTTGTGCCCCTCCCTAATCTTGGAGATGGTTCTGTTGGTGCATACTCTGGCTCCTGGAGCGGCATAGAGCAGCCGCACATACCCAATGAAAGTAGGTCCCTCCCCAAATGTTTCCAATACACTAAAGAGATATTTCCAGGACATGGAGGCGAACGCTTTTTCGGGATCAAGGGCAACGGCAGCTGTACTCCTCCCGGGATCAATCTGGGCCATTATACTAAATAATCTACGGAGGTTCAATGCAGTGGACCGCAGGGGAATGAACCCATTCTAATCAGGATGGACCAATGGTGCAATCCGGTTCGCCAGAACCTTGGCAAATATCTTGGCATCGACATTGATAAGTGATAAGAGCCTGTATGATGACATGTCGCTAGGTGGGCATCAGGGTTTAGGTAATACGGTTATGATGGCTTCCCTCATTGTCGGGGGTAGTATGCCTCCCTCTAGGGCTTCCTCCGAGGTCCCCAGTAGCATGGGAGTTAGCTCTTTGCGGAACTCCTTATAAAATTCAGCTCCCAGCCCATCGGAACCTGGTGCTTTGCCTGACACCAGACCCATGATTGCCTCTTCCATTTCCTCCACAGTTATTGGTTGATCTAAGGCCAATTTGTTTTCAAGTGGGAGTTGTGGGAGCCCTAACGATGTTAAGTATGCCATTATCTCAGTGGTCGTTTTACTATCCCTGTTGGGATACAGTGTTTGATAAAATTGGGAAAATTCACCATTTATATCAACCTCGCTTGTTTTGACTTCACCATTCACATCTTGAATACTAGAAATAGGTTGTGGCTGTCGCTCCTGCTTAATCAGATTAGCCAGTGTTCTACCCGCCTTATTGCCCACGCCATACCTGCATGCTCTGGACGGGGCTGCCATATACTGTGTTCCTCTGGTGGCCAGGTCATTGAAATCACGGATGTGTTCATTGATTTCGGCTAGGGTGTTCCTATCGTGTGTGCGACTATAGGTTTCCTCAAGGTTGTTTAGGGCATTTTCCACCTCCTCCAGCTCCCTCCTCACTCCACTCAGGAGGCCAGTAGATTTCGACAGGAGTGCCCCTCTAACCCAGACCTTGAAAGTCTCCCAGACAGTGGAGACCTGCGTCACCGACCCAAGGTTATTAGTAAAGAATTCTGTTATTTCCTAGCGTAGGGATTCTACTACCCCTGGGTCACCAAGCATCCAGCCCGGCATTCTCCATCTCCTAGCTGGTCTGGGAACATCTCTCAACCAAAGCTCCAGTGTGAATGGGGAGTGGTCAGACAGTGTACGAGGTAAGATCTCACAGCTGTGCAGCATCTCAGAAAGGCCCTGTGATGCAAAGAAATAGTCTATTTGCAACTCACTCTCGTGGACGGATGAGTAGTAGGTGTACCGTCTAACGCCTGAGTGTAGTGTGCGCCATACATCTATTAGTGCCATTTGTGAAAGAAGCTGCCCCAGCGTCAGCACCATTCTAGTTGGTGTCCTCATTTTCACACTAGATCTATCTGTTGTAGGGTGCAGGGACATGTTAAAGTCCCCCCCATATTATGGAAGAAGCGTCAAGTTTGTTAAGGGTTTCATATTTATTTAAGTAGAAGTCTGGGTCGTCTATGTTAGGGCCATATGTATTCACCAATGTAACATGTTTCCCAGCCATTTCCCCCCATACCAGAACATATCTGCCCTGCACATCCACCTTGTGCCCTGCTACCCGGAACCCCAGGGAGGGATGTATGAGAGTGCTAACCCCCCTGGACTGAGACAAGTAATTTGTATAATACTGTGTCTTCCCCCATTTGGGCATCACATTTTCGTTCACTGCACCTATTGGATGAGTTTCTTGCAGCATCACGACTTGAGGGTGATGTCTAGAAACATAATTGCCAACCTTCCTGACCTTCATTGGGTTGTTCAATCCTCTTATATTCCAAGACAGAAATAATATTTTCAGCCCCCTTGTACCGTTATTTCCATATGTATTAGTAACTGCCATGTCATCCACCGTTCCCAATATTCGCATTACGGGAGCAGCAATCGCAACCGCAAGTCCACATACTCTTCAAACCAAACTTAAGAACAGTGCAACTTTCCCCCCTCCCCCACTTTGCCAATAGCTCAGCATAGCTAACTGTTACCTGGTAGCTTGGCCACCCACCCGCACCATCTCCCCAAACTTGACGATGCTGCCCATTAACACTCAAAACTTGCCCGATGGGCTTTTAAACTGAGCTTGTGGACCTTTCCATAGGGTCGGCTAATGTTGCCATCTGGACACCCACGGAGGAGGATCCACAGCCCGACAACAACGGTCACTGAAGGGAAGGCGCAGACTCATCTGCCCGCCAAACCAATTCAGTCCTCGCCAGGATTGGGTCTTGCATTTTGATCCCTCATTCGGTCTCTAGGGGGCAGCGGAATGGAGGCCTCCACATATGCCATGGCCTCGGAAGAAGAAGAAGTGGGCTCTCCCTCCATGTTGAATTCTCATTTTCGCTGGGAAAATTAAAGCATAATGGACACCATCCTCGCATTTGCTCTGGGTTTTGCGTAGTTCGGTCTGAAGCTCATTTGAGCTTGTCCTGTTTTCTGCCTCCGAAATGCGTGCGATTTCCTTTTCCAGCCGGGCCTTCAGGGACCCAATCGTCGCCACTATATCGTCCAACTTGACGTTGACAGCCAGGAACCCATTTTGCACAATTGTTGCCAAGCGGCCCAAAGGGTCTGCGTCTCGATTTTCGGATTTTTGTGCCGCCCCTCCTGATGCCTCCTGTGGCTGGGAGCTGGTAAAGGAATCCATTGGGCCAGTCTTTCTTCCCCCTACAGCTTTCTTCTCAGTGCGACCCATTAGGCGACGTTGTCACTTTTGGGGTGGGCTGTGTTCTCCCACGTATGTATGCTGCTGGCAACCAGTGTCGGATTATGCTGTATGGTGGAAGCACAGCCTGTGCCCGGCATCCAGGCTCAGGGCGCACTGCAATGCAAGTGTGGGGATAGGTTCAGCCTCACCCAGACGTACACTCTCACCCCCAGGTGTGTTTTTATTTAGACTCCCGCAGTATTCGTCCACAGCGGCAAGTAATCTTTATCCCCGGGAGACACCGGGGGCAGGGTGTACCGCTTAAAAAAATGATCATCGGTGCCAGGTTGCGCTCCCTCCCGTAACGTCTCCCCCACCTTCAATGGTGCAGTGGCGGCAAGCTTCTTCTATATCAATATTGTAACCTTCTCCCCCACTCTCGTGAGGACCCAAATGTATCGTGCACAGAGGCACTGGTCCCTGGTGCCCCCCCTCCCCAGTGGCCCACTTACTTCACCAGCAACGTCCCAGCTGGATGTACCGCGGGGGGGGATCCGGATCCGAGGGGGAACACGTTGCTGTGGCGGCGTACCCTCGAGAACTCGGTAGGATATTTTCGCCCGGAGCCTGGTGGAGGAAGGTCCGAGTACTTGTCTTCACACAGGCAGGAAGAGAAAGCAGATCGCCTCTGCCCTCCGGCAGCGCTTGTGTGTTGGCGGGCTGCCCCTTCCCCACCTGGCCGAACCGCTGTTGCGAGCCCCGGGCTCGATTGGAAGTCGCCTGGAACCCACGGGCGGTCACTCCGCAGCTCTTCCGCCGCTGCAGCTGCACCTGTGGATATCTCTGTCGGCCCGGGGTCCACGCATTCCATTTTCACAGGGTGTCTGCTACGAGCCTTCCCCCGTGATATTCTGCAACTGTAAGTCTGCCAATTCAGAACTGGAAGGATTTATAGATGAAAGGACTCCGATCGAGCCGGAGCTCTCCTCCTAGGCGGCCATCTTAGATGTGCACAACAGCGCCCCCCACTGTCTCGTCCTTTTCAATCTTTGATCTCTTTCAAGATGGGTCCTAAAGGCAATAGGGATGCCACGCCACCTTCCTATACTGTTAACTACAGCCCCGATTCAGTTTCTTTCTGCATACAGAGGAATGGTACTCAGTCAATGGGTGATTTCAAGGGCTGCACCAACGTTGCGAACTTGACCAGTGATGACAGACCTTTGTATGTAGGCGAACCTGTCTACTTTGTTTGCGGTAATGACGCTTTCCCTTGGTTACCTAGGGATTGGCAGGGACCCTGTTATTTAGGAATTCTGTTACCCGGGATATTCATAGCAAGTACCATAGAAATCTCTAAGGCTCGGTCAATGAGGGACGAGAATGGTGATACTTCAGCACAAGTTCTGGGCGATGTAGCTAAATCCTTTGTACCGTTTTGGGGGCAAATCTTAAATTCTGAGGATATCAGAAGACTAGCGAGAGTACTGGAAAGCACCATCAACTGGACCACTGACATAATCTATAACATGACTTTAGAACAGAAAGTGATAAGGTTAGTGGCACTTCAGAACCGGATGGCACTAGACGTCATCCTAGCTGAGTGTGGTGGAGTGTGTAAATTAGTGGGTCCGCTTGTTGTGTTTTCATGCCAGATTCCTCCCCATCCATCTTTAAAGGCTATACAAAATCTGCACATCCTTAGTTCAGAAGTGCATGTTCCCGAGGGAAACTGGGATCTTAGCGCTTGGTTCTGGGACTTCTTACGATCTTGGGGATGGAAGCTACTTTCAGTCTTGCTGATCATTTTGGGTATTCTGTTGTTTTTCTGTTGCTGTATACAGTGTCTTTCTGGCATATGTTCGGTGTTAGGAAAATGTTGTGCACAAGCGATGGGAACATTAGGACACAAGGTACGCACCCCGGAGAAAATGACAAACGATTTGTGTTAAAGGAAATTTCTGTTTCTGACCTCATGGCGATCGATATCTCTGACAAATGTGATTCAGGGTGTATGGACATTGAGACCTGGAGTTACTCGTAAAGTGACTAGAAGAAGTTTAGCGCTTGGCTTAAGCCAAAAGGAAGGTTTGTTAAACGGGAAATCATATTGTGCCTCCTTTCTAATATATATTGGCCTAAACCCAGTCGCTCTGCGAAGAAAACCGTGTTGCAAAGTTCTGATTTTAGATCGACTTCGCCACCATTTTAGGATCATCCGCCATTTTGATTTCTGTTCAAATGTAACTCTGTGTTCTAAAACGGTGGACTGTGTTTCCAACTTGTAACCGAGCCTTCCCGACCCTTGCACCTTAGTTAATGTTTAGACCATCCGCTGGCTGAAAGTTCAGACTGGGTAAAGAGACCTTGTCCCATGCCTGACTTGTGGTCTAAGGATTGTCTGCACCAACAAGCCTCATCCACGGACACACATCGAACACAATGTAAAGCAAATATCGAACGTGGACACTGGCTGAACTGCATTGTGAAGGGACATGTGCTAAGGCTTAATGCTAAATCTGGGAAGACACTGTTGCCATTGTAACTTGTTTGTATGTAAACAAAATGTAATCTGTGTGCATATTGTTGTATAAGCCATAAGTGAACTCGGCACAAACTCTAGACCATGGATTATTAACCTGCAGAGGGGCTGGACATTATTACTGAAATTGTATAAATACTTGAATGTCCAGATGTCCAGTACCTCTCACTTCTCATACTGAAGGGCTGGTATTCGCTGTGATGTACTGAGGGCCAGATAGCTATCTGATTTTGTTTCTTTGTAAACTGCGCAGTATTAAAGATCTGTAAATCTTCATAAGCCCATGTTTGGTGTATTTCCTTTTGTGGTAGTCAGCCTCGATATTTCCTCTTGCTTTTACAATGTGAGGGGGGTGCACCTCTCCACCCCCACCCCAATTGGAGGGGTGGTGCATCTCATGTAGCCCTCCCTGGGGGCAGATAAGGGGGGTATCCTGCACTCCTCCCGGGGCTCAGGTGTCCCTTCCTAGGAGCAGATATCTGCCCCCAGGGAGGCCTGCTTGAAATGGCCCCCACTCCATTGTGGGTGGGGGGGGCGGGTCACCACCCCTTCCCATTAGAAAATTCCCTGTTGGTTTGGGGTGCCCCACAGCCCCCCCTAAAATGCTGTCTACCATTTTCACTTTTTTCCTTTGGTAACTCAACTCCCCTTGCCGCAGATGGGCCCAATAGTGTGCCGATCTGTCCCCAGGGTGCCCAAACCTTACTGCCCCACCCACTGGGGGGCCTGTCCCACAATTTCTGGTGGCCCTCTCCCCCTCACCCCAAATGGGTGGCGGGGGCACCTCATGCAGGCCTCCCTGGGCCTCCTACAAAACGGCTGCGTGATGTACACCCCCCTTCCATTTGGGTGGGGGGGAGAGGGCCACCAGAAATTGTGGGACAGGCCCCCAGTGAGTGGAGCAGTAAGGTATGGGCACCCTGGGACCAGATTGGCACACCAATGTGCCCATCTGTGTCAAGGCAAGTTTGGTAAACAAAGAAATAAATTGAAAATGGCAGGCTGCACTTTAGGGGGCTGAGGGGCAATCTACACTGCTGGGGATTTTTGTAATGTGAAGGGGGGTGCACCTCTCCACCCCCACCCCAATTGGTGGGGCGTGGCATCGCATGTAGCCCTCCTTGGGGGCAGATATGGGGGGTTGTCCAGCACTCCTCCCTGGGGTCAGATGTCCCTTCCTAAGAGCAGATATCTGCCCCCACAGAGTGCTGCATGACATGGCCCCCACTCCATTGTGGGTGGGGGGGACGGGGTCACCTCCCCATTAGAAAATAAATTCCCTGTGTCCGTTTGGGGTGCCCCACAGGCCCCCCCTAAAATGCTGTCTACCATTTTCACTTTTTTCCTTCGGTGACCCAACCCCCCTTGGCGCATATGGGCCCAATAGTGTTCCAATCTGCCCCCGGGTGCCCAAAACCTACTGCCCCACCCATTGGGGGCCCTGTCTGACATTTTGTGGTGGCCCTCTCCCCCCTGACCCCAAATGGGTGGCGGGGGCACCTCCTGCAGGCCACCCTGGGTCTCCTACAAATGGCTGCGTAAAGTACACCCCCCTCCATTTGGGGTGGCGGAGGAGAGGGCCACCAAATATTGTGGGACAGGCCCCTCAGTGGGTGGGGCAGTAAGGTTTTGGCACCCTGGGGCCAGATTGGCATACCAATGTGCCCATCTGCGCCAAGGCAAGTTTGGTAAACGAAGAAATAATTGAAAATAGCAGGCTGCACTTTAGGGGGGGGCTGAGGGGCACCCTAAACCGCTGGGGAATTTTGTAATGTAATGGGGGATGACCCTCTCCCCCCACACCAAATACAGGGGGGGCATCTCATTCAGCCCTCTGTGGGGGCAGATAAGAGGGGGGGTTCTCATGCAGCCCTCCCTAGGGTTACATGCCCCTACTTAAGAGCAGATAACTGCCCCCAGGGAGGGCTGCATGACATGACCCCAAGTCACTTACTGGGGGCAACCCCTTTCCATAAAAAAAATCCCTGGTGGTCCAGTGTGGGGGGCACTCCCCCCAACACCAGCCATGACATTTTTTTTTCTTTGCCCCAATCCCTAGGGGCAGATTGGCTCCCATCCGCCCCAGGGGGGGCCTACTCTGCAGGCTCCATTGTTTGAGGTGCCTGCCCACAATTTCCTGGTGGCCCTCTCCACCCCCATTGGATGGGGGCCACCTCATGGACTCCTCCCTGGGGTGAGAAATCTGCCCCCAGGGAGGGTGACAAGGGGCCCCCCCTTTCCACTTGGGGTGCGAGGGAGAGGGCCACCACCCTTTCATGTCCTAAAGAAATCGATGGTGGCTAGTGGTCCCCAACCCCCTCCCCCATCCCCTTGCTTTCTATTAGTATTATTTTTTTCTCATATGCCCCCACCCCTGGGGGCAGATGGTCATCCATCTGGCCCCAGGGTTCTCCATACATGTGACCCCAAGCTTTGGGGCCTCGGGGGGGGAGTAGGTCACTTAATTAGTAAGCAGCCTCCCTACCCTGCTTCTAAATGGGATCCTGGTGGTCTAGTGGCCATTGCTAGCCACGGATCGAGTGCCACACAAAAACACACACAGCAAAATGGAAATTCGCTTTACACGAGCTTAGCTGTCAAAATTGGAAATCGGTTTCAAGGACAGGGACAAAGGCACACAACAGGTAAGATGCTAGGCACAATGGATTGCTCTCAATGGGACTACAGTTTGGGTTTTCAGTGGGACATATGCAAGTTAAGAGTTCATGGGGAATGCACACAAAACACGGACACATTTGCTTTCAGTGGCAAGGAGACTAATTCTTAGAGACTATATTTTAAAGACTATTGTTATTAAAGAAAGACACTAAGTGCAAGGGGGTTCATTTCGAATTTCAACCAGTTTACATCGTGAATTTTCTTATAGGGGAATTAATTGATTTACTTCCAAATAATGCTAAAGATTTACACAGACAACTGAAAGATTTATCAAAGGAATGCTCCAACATACACAGGCTAATACAGATTATTCTATGGAAAGATGAATGGATTATACGGGCAATTTGGACTTTCAAATGGGATTTTCAATAGGATTTTCTATGAGATTTTCTATGGGATTTATGACACAAAAGAGAGGGGTTTGCAATTTGGGAATGGGGTTATTTGCTACTTACAAAGGAAGCCTTGACTTCCTTTGGATTCTGGAAAGTCAGCTGGATCACAGAACCCTCTGATAGCTAGGCAAGGGGTCTGGTCTCTGCACTAGATGGGATTCTGGACAGCCAGCGGGATCTCAGGACTGTCTGGACAGCTAGGCAAGGGATTTAGTCACTGCGCTCTCCTGGATGGGATCAGCGGGGCAGCTAGGCAAGGGGTCTGGTCTCTGCACATTCTTGGATGGGATCAGCTGCCTCCGTCCTCTTTCTACTGCCTCCCTGGATTCTTGTGTGTGTGTCTGATGCTGTGTCTAGTACAGTCCCCCCTTATATAGCCCAGATGACATTTATTTTACAATCTGGGGAAATTCTCTAGAATTACTCCTACCCTCGGATAGGACAGCTGACCATTCCTTTCCCCACCCCCTGGCATCATTGGCTCAAGGAGAGGGGTCACCATCTGTCCATTTGGCATTTTTGACAGTTCTTGTTCTCTTGGTCAACCTTTAGCAAAAAAGAGTTATGTATCATAACTCTCATCTTATACTAGACACTGCCATAAGAAAGAGATAGGTGGTTTCAGGGGTTCATGGGGAATTAGACAAGCCGATCGCCGACTCTGTGTGAGGTAGCATGGCCCCTTGGCACCTTTTGGTCATTTTCATGAAATACATAACAATTACAATTCTGTAAATAATTCAACATATTCAGAATGTACATCTCCATTTTTCCACTGACTGTCAAATTTGTCCCGTTTTAAAATTAGCCAGAAACAAGTCTTGACTGACCATTTCAGTTGACAAAGTCCTAGAAACATGCATTCAGTCTCTGAAAATCCACCTGGAAATCAAATATCATAAAACGACATTATTTCTTGTTTTTAGTGCTGGTAAAAATTCCTAAAATGCATAATTCCTTTAACATCAATTTTGAGGCACTGTCACAGATGGGAAGGCGGGGCTTCAAAGCCCCCCGCCCCTCAGCCAAATGTCTCCCCCTGTTTCAGCTTGCAACAAAGGGATTTTATTGAACCCTTTGAAGTTTGTCAGTTTGTCCTGGGAAGTGGATGCAAAAGGAACATGCACTTCTTGGTCCAGCACTGGCCACACTTGCTCTCTTTGTCTTTTCTACCAGGGCTGCCTTCTAGTCTGGTAGAACAGAGGATCATCATGCCCTCCACCACATCACATGTCCTTGCGGAATTATTCACTGATTAATGTGACTTCCAGTGAGAGGCCTGGCTTTCAATTGAGCCAGGCCTCTGGTTGCTGGTCCTCAAGGTGATTGAAGTCTTGTGGGGGAGAACAAATATACATATGTAGCCAAACCCCACCCACACTGACATTTCTTGTGCAAGCAAATACCCCCATGTTGCGTTGGCTTTTAAACATTTTTTTCTTTATGTTCTTTCACACGTGTTGCAAGCTATATTTTATTTAATGTTTAAAAGCGGTTCTGTAGGTCATAGGATTAATTTGATTTGTCCTTTTGAGTGGGTCTACATTGACTATTGATCCATGGACACGGCGGGGTAAGACTTCTGCACAGGGCTTTTTGATTTGACACGGTGGAAAAATAAAACCAAGCCGTTTTTCATTCATTTGCAGTGTTTCAAAGTGCTACCGTCCACATGCAAGGGACAACAAAGCTGTGTCAGTTGCAATGTGGAATCCTTGCCCCTCATGTGAATGAACAGTAAGACAAGGCTGTTCTTGAAATGTATTGCCTGACTTTTTGGCATTCAGATGGAATAAAGTAAACGCAGGGCCGTTTTGAATG
The DNA here is from genome assembly GCF_040938575.1 of Ambystoma mexicanum. Lineage (NCBI taxonomy): Eukaryota > Metazoa > Chordata > Amphibia > Caudata > Ambystomatidae > Ambystoma > Ambystoma mexicanum. Next base: position 1,328,895,852 of record NC_090924.1, read on the forward strand.
CAGTCATGACTTCTTATAATTCAGATGAAAGAAAAAGTACACACAGAGCCATTCTGAATTCAGGTCCTGACTTCCCATTATTCAGATGAAAGGAAATGAATTGCAGAGCCATTCTTTGGGTTGCATTTTTCAATGCTCGCCACACATGTGCCACAGAGAACACAGCACAGCCGTTTTTGAGATGAAATGTTTAAATGTGTCTTTTGGGTGAAGGATTTCTGTTAGGGTCTGTAAATGCACCCCACAAGAGCAGTGGCCTGTCTATACCAGCCACACAAGAGACTGAGGCCAGCGCATAGAGGTAGTAGCCACAGAACGCTAGGACGCAGCGCTCAGCAAGGCAGATGTGGGGTAGTGTAAAGAGGAGAGAGGTTTCAGTTAGAGAACAAATCTAGCCAGCAAAGTCAGGAAAGGAGACTAAGCCAGGGGTGTTATTATAGGAGAAGTTAATAAACAACATTTCAAAATGACAGCACCTTAGATGGTATATTGAATTCCTTTGAGTCCAAACATGAAGAGACGCTCTGCAAAGGTGTCTGCCCTGGATGTGCTGTACAATTTCAAGGTTGGCATCCAGATGTCGACGACTGCACATGCGCAAATGAGAGCAGGGTGTGTCAGTAAACACTTCACAAACGCATGTGTTAGTGATGGAGATTCCAGGTTTCTGGCTTCCACAGATGCATGGACACCAACTCACCAAATTGCCATTGGTAATGGAAGTGCGATCAAACAACCAATGACATCACAGGAAGTGGCTTCATGTGACTGTGTGTGACCCCAATGATATTACAGCAGGCGATTGATCTTGATGACATCCCAGGTACTGACGTTACTCTAAATTCACTTAAGTATAAGATTAATAAAATAACAACTAGTAAATAAATCAGCCAAAAGACTGTTTTAGATACCAACCATATTAGAACTAGTGTGTTGCCTTAATACTGTATGCCATGGGTGTATATAACAGGGGAACAGTCACAACTAACACAGGCCAGAGGCATTGCTTTCAAGTGTCAGAACAGATGTATATGGCCAGTTCTTCCCATCTTGTGGGAATCATAGCATCACACACTAGACAAAATCATTGCATATTAAATACAGCCTCACATTTGTAGGTGATGACCAAAATGTCAATTACAGGTCCCTATGTTTTGATACTACAATCTTACACTTGTTATAGCCTCACATTCCAGCTAGAGTCAACATATGTGAGGTTCCCCTTGACATCTGAATATGCTGCCAAACCATGACAAAGGCTGCCGCAAATGCCCTAGTGGTGCAATGCCATGTCAATTAACGCCTCATAGTTATGTTATAGTAACCGCATAAAAGGCACAGCATCACATCGTTTGCCATCACATCATTTGCCAAGAGTGGTATCACATATGCCTTTTAATGACACTTAATGCTTCACATGCAGGGTAAAGTCACCATATGTAATATGTCTACTCGTGTGTCCAGTTTATGTAACTATATGCCAAGTGTACCCTCAAATGTCCCAATAATGCCATCCAATCCCAATTAAAGGTGTGCATTCATGGCAACAATCACCCCATGTAAGGTGCAGTCTCCCAAGTGCTTCTGCTGCCATCCTATCTGCCCAAGTAGGGCCAGATAATGTTCTGTATGTATGGTCTAGTCACCACATGTGAGGCACGGCCATACATGTTCAGATCCTGCTATCATATGCCAAGTTCAGACTCCAATGCCCCAGTAATGTTATCACTACATGTAAGGTATTGTCTCATATGTCCATTGGGTGCCATCATACTCCAGGTGCAGACTCAATGCCAACCAGTATATCCTTAGTGCCCACGAGGGGAGCTTCCTGGTCATGATGTCCCTCAAAACCCCAACATAACAGTTCCCAGTGAAGCAAGGGCCATTAAGGAAGGCTATGCCACACCTAATGGCCGGGAATCCGGACCCTCAAAGGTGACAAGGGTATAGCACTGGATCGCGTCAGGTTGTTAGCACCCAACAGTGCGCTTATTGAACCCATATGAAGGTTTGCAAGGTTGTGTAAGCAAAAAGAAACACCATTACAGAAGGCGCATTCCCTCCACTGCCACATGGTGGCAGTAGTGGGCCGAGATAAGCATAACGGGAGGATGTGGCGCACAATAACAACGCAGCCTATAATGATGCCTAGGCCTCCTGCCCCGATAGATGTGCACATTGCTGACGTGGAAAAGTGAGGCTCAGGCTGCAGGAAGAGCAGGCAGAGCAGGCAGCCTTCTTTCTCCAGTGTCTGCTTAGCCCCTTGCTGCCGCAGACAGTGCAGTTGGCATGCGGAATATGCATACAATGCACAAATTCACACTATGGCAACTGCCTTAGTGGGCAATCAAGTGCCACAGCTGGTTCATTGGTGAGAGCTAATTGACAGATGAAGAGTGTTTCGCTACCCAGCTGCAGCAGCTATGCTGAGCTGGCATCCGAATCTTCTCTCCAAAGGGAAACCGATTTCTTTCCAGACAGCACACACATGTTATATGTTGCAATGCTTTCTTTCCTGGAAACAACTAGTTCGTCACATCCTACATCATGTATACTTGCAAAAGCAAGCATTACCTCTCCATGCTTTCCCCATGGAATTGTTGTCATGTCAGGGTTCCTTTAGTATCCATGCATCAGCAAGATGAGCCTGATCAATTTCCTATCGCAGAACCTTTCCCCATTGTACTCTCTTGTGATGGCAGGTTTTCCTTTTGAATGTATTGCAACAGTAAATGTACCTTTCGATTAATTCTTACAATGGCACATTTCGCTTTAGTCCTCTTTCCAGTTTCAGCCCCCCTTTCCTGTCTCCGTTTAATACCAATTCCTCAGGATTCCCCAAGGTCTTGAACCCTGGGGTGCCAAATACTGAAGTGCCCCTCTCATGAAGGCACCTCAGTATTGAATCCTTGGATACAGCAAGACGCTGCGCGGCTTTCTCCACCTTTGAGTTCCTCACTCCGTACTCTGTCCTCCCCTTTTATGTTGTCCCAAGCCCTGCTTCTAGGTGAGTGAAATGTGAATATGCCTATTGCCCTTGCGTTCATGAGATATCTTTCATGGTTTCAAGGTACCTGCCCTCTGCCGCTTACGTCAAACTTCTCATTCACCCGTCTGTTCCCGCTGCTCTCCTCATCAAACGCCTGTGAGGAGCTTAACTCTTTCCCTGATGTACCTTCTCCCCATCTCCAAATTCATTGGCACCCATGTCTCTCTATATTTTACCTAATACAGAATCTCATCAAAGGCACTCCTACTTCTGGCAAATTCACCTTGTCCGGTGTGAAGGAACCCGGTGCCCTTAGAGTTACTAAATTGCGTCTTATAAACCCAAGCCCATTCTTTTCAGATATTTACCCATACATGAATGTTACCCCCGTGTCCCCCTACCAATATACTTCTACTGTCCCATGTGATAGTGTGCCTCTCCAACTCTGCCTTGATGTTTGTTTGTTTGTTTGTTTTATTACTTGTATTGCGCAGCAGACCCAGGGGTAACCGGGTGCATTGCATATGACAATTTACAGCTTAGTTACAGAAACACAAGGCAAATATGGAGACAAAAATATATACAAAAATATATACAAGGTGAAAAATAGTGGTACAAGTATTTACAGTCCTACTCAGACAGGCAGTAAATGCTTAGAGGTAGATGAGTGCAAAAATACAAACAGTGGATGGTCATGTGGAATGGGTCAGGGCGGTTAGTAGTCTATTATTTGTCCACGTCTTTGATCCATCTTGTGAGGTTGTGTCGGAAAGTGGGGTATGGTTGATCTGTTTGCAAGGTGGATGGTAGGGAGTTCCATAGTTGAGCTGCTTTGACCTGCCACCAACTCTGGATAGTTTAAATCTAGGTGTTGAGATATTGTTAGAGTTTGAGGACCTGGTGAATCTTGTAGGATTTATTCTCGTGAATCTCGTAGAAAGGTAAAGAGGTGCGGCATTGTTGAGGCATTTGTAAATGAGTGAGGCTACTTTTAACTGGATTTTCTCATGAGTTGAAAGCCAGTTATTGGCTCTTCTAAATTCAGTGATGTGGGCTCTTCTGGGAATACCTAATGCTGCTCTTAGCGCGTTATTCTGCAAGGTTTGAATTCTTTTGATGACTTCCTTATTGGCCCCAATGTAGAGCGAGTTGCAATAGTCCAACTTCGATAAAACGAGAGCTCTAGCAAGTGTGATGCAGCTATTGTTGGATAGGAAGGGTTTGCCTGCCCTTATCAGTTTGCAGGTGTAAGCAGTGGCAGAAGCCATCGCGTTGACCTGCTTATTGAAAGATAGGGTAGAGTCCAAATAGAAAAACAGAGTTTTGACCGCGTGAGCGGAGGTGATTTCATTGTTGTCAATGTTGAAAGAGGAATAGTTAGGGACCAGTTTTTTTAGGGTAGGGGGTTTGCCAAGGATAATAATTTCAGTTTTGTCATCATTCATGCATAGTCCGTGAGTGGCTGTTAGGAAAGATTTCATAATTGTATGTAATTTTCCCTCCATGTGTCAACTCCCAAACTTTTTGCTGCTGTTTTACACCCTGATCTAGACTTTGCCAGAGAAGCGCAGTCTTCCGCCGGACTCCTCTGGGCTTTCGTTCAATTCTTATGGGGAAACTGACATGCCCTTAAGACAATCAGTACTGGGAGACTTTGTTTCCCTTAGTCCTTTCCTCATGTTGCAGCTTTTGTGCAACATGAAACAGAGTGCCCCGTAACCTAGAAACTCTTGCTGGACTTATGAACTGTGCAAGTGTGTCATGGATGGGACTGGTGGCAGCTATCGTTCTCTTGTGTTTTGAGCCCTTTTTCACCATGTTATCCGCGCTTACCACGTTTGGCACGAGTAAGTGGCCTGGCTCCAAAATGGCCATGCCACGAGGTTCTTTGTCCTGTCCGCTGACCGTCTTGCCCCTTCACCTTCCCCCAGGTCAAGCCAACCCGGGGCAGTCCTTATTTGGTCATGCACTTTACCATGAAACACAACGCTTTTGCGGGCTTCTGCATGCCTTGTGTGTGCCTCCAAGATGTGGGCTCGGATGTCTGGTCCCAATACACATCCTGGGTTCCAGAGAGTCTGGAGTGTCCTGAATGCCGGGGACCACCGTGGTCCGTGATAGGTCCACGTATGGTGTGAGTGTTTGTGAGCAGATCTCCCATTGGGCCCTCTCCGTTTTGGCGCGAAGGGAACTTTGGATAAGAGGAGGCTGAAAACACCACTACCATGTCGATCTCCTGAGTTCACACCAAACAAAGGATAAGGAGCCAAGTATCCTGCAACAAGAAGCTGAGTCAAGGAACCGCTGGTGACCTGCTGAAGGTTTGGCACCCTGAACTGCTGTCGTCCTGCGAGACCCCTCTGTATCTGATTGTCCTAGAATGTCTGCGAAGGCGCTTCCACCCATTGGAATAGTGGGATCAACTATTCCCGGCACCTTCATCAAACCCTGCAAGTAAGCCTCTTCGGAAGTGTCCCTGGGCCAACCAGTGGGCTGACCATTTTACGCAGGACGCTTTGCTCTGTCACTGCCGCCGTTTCGGGGAAGCCCTCGAAACTTATTTTACTGCTTGCTCTGCATCCACGCACCCTCACACTGAATTTCGTACACTTGGCATTCCCAGGTCTAAAGTGAGACGAGTGCGCCCGGACCAGAGTAAACGCGGTTGCCGTGTTGCCCTGCTGTGGTAACAACCTGTGCACGTCCGCTGCATTTGCGACACCCTCTACCCTGCATCCTGCTACGCAGAATCTACACAGTGTCAAGACGTCCTGATCATCGCAGCTGAACATGCCAGCACCGTGAACTGAACTGGAGAAGTCTTGGTCTGCCTGCGTCGGGGACCGGTGTGTAGTCCACACCCCAAATGGTGGCCCCTCGCGCAGGAGCCTGTTTCTTTTCTACCGCTGTTGCGAAATAGCGACTCTATCCCACACTCTCACCCTGCCTCTGCCCACAAGTGGAGGCTTGCTTGAGTAGTGGGACTTGTTCTGCATCGCTTCATTCACCTTCCTGAACTGCCTGATAACCTCGAAGAGGCCCTCTTTTGTCCATTGCCACCAGCACGTGCAGGTACTTTTGAGCACAAGGCTCCTCTCTTCGTAGGTCTTGGACTTCCTCCTACTTAGGTGTATTTCAGATGTCGAACTGGGTCTAATGATTACTTGCACTGCCTGTTTTCCTCCCCATCTACATGGGGCCTCATTACAACTCAGGCGCTAAGTGTTAACGCCGTTGTTAACCCTTAACGCCTGATTCCGATTTTAACGGCTGCTTTTAGCAGCCGTTAAAATCCATGGCGCTAAACTGCCTTGGTGCTAATTACGCCACCGTAATTTACGGTGGCGTATTAGCACCTTCCCCACTCCCATTATGCCCTATGGGGCAAAAATGGGAATGGGGAAGGGTAAAATGGGAAATGGGGATTTACCGCCCCACTCACCTTGGAATGGGGCGGTAAATTTATTTTGTCAAAGAACACAGGGGAGGGATGCACTAAACCTGCTTAATAATAGAGCAGAAAAATACACCTGTTGGGCGATGCATTATTTAAGACTGGATTCGTTTTTACAAAAAATAGAAAAATCTTTTTAATATTTTCATTGTTTAAAAATTATTAAAAAACAAACAATTACAAATTACTACATGCATTCATAAACAGTTGCATACCAATCATTAGATTTGTGAGAGTCCGGGGTGCTACAATTAACATGTATTAGAAGCATAATTGTCATATTCACTATGCGAGACACCAGAAAAAACACAATTAAGTTTTCCTATAGTCGACATATGTTTCGGCCTCTATGTAATACCAACGTGGTGAAAGCTGGTCAATAAAATAGTTATACGGCCATCTTCAGGACGGTCTTGCTTACTGAGAAACTTTGTTTCTTGCCCCTTGAGCATGTGGAGTATCACGTCTGTGGTCGACAATGATGATTGAAGACCATGGAGTAGGGGCTTCTGGAGCAATTGTTTGGATACCAGGAGCCGGAACCAAAATCACCTCTGTATAGGTGGCCTCGGCGAAGAGAATTATTTAAGAAGTGGACTTGGGTTGCTATATGTGTTCAGGCTTTTTTCTGCAGTGTTCATCTGTGGAGATGCCCAACAACTTGTGTCTGTTGAAAAAGGAGATGTATTCAGCATTGGAGCTACTCGCTTCGCGCTGTAAATGTTCCAAAACCTTTGGGGGGAGTAAGGCAGGGATGCCCATTTGGGTGAAGGAGGCGGCCATCTTGGAAGGTGGTTGGCCTCGTGGTGCCACAATATTATTTCAGACCCTGCTATGTCTGTCGACGAGGCTTCTACAAAAATTAATTAGGGTGTCCTGCTTATGCTGCTGTAGTGGGCTGCTGCTTTTAGTTGTGAGGTCATTACCTCCCAGGTGAATTACTAAAATGTGGGGCATACCTTGACTTGCTACCTCCACCAATTACCAACTCATGAAGCTCATTCCATCTCGTCCCACCTCGTCCCAACTCATTCCACATCATCCCACCTCTTCCCACCTTGTCCCACCTCATTCCACATCATCCCACCTTGTCCCACCTCATCACACCTCATCTTGATATCTACATTGCCTGTCGCTGCTGGAGAGCTAGTTCAAGCATCTTCACCTTTTGTTGAATATGATAACTGCGCACAGTAAAAATTCATATGCCACTGATTATGGATAAGATCTTACGAGGGACTGTCATACACCAAGGAAAAGTTATCATCATGATGTAGAGAGGTACGGATAAGATGTTGAGAGGGACTGTCATGGACCAAGGAAACTTTATCATCATGATGTAGAGAGGTACGGATAAGATCTTGAGAGAGACTGTCATGGACCAAGGAAATTGTATCATCATGATGTAGAGAGGTATGGATAAGATCTTAAGAGGGACTGTCATGGACCAATGAAACGTTATCATCATGATGTAGAGAGGTAAGGATAAGATCTTGAGAGAGACTGTCACGGACCAAGGACATTTTATCATCATGATGTAGAGAGGTATGGATAAGATCTTACGAGGGACTGTCATACACCAAGGAAAAGTTATCATCATGATGTAGAGAGGTACGGATAAGATGTTGAGAGGGACTGTCATGGACCAAGGAAACTTTATCATCATGATGTAGAGAGGTACGGATAAGATCTTGAGAGAGACTGTCATGGACCAAGGAAATTGTATCATCATGATGTAGAGAGGTATGGATAAGATCTTAAGAGGGACTGTCATGGACCAATGAAACGTTATCATCATGATGTAGAGAGGTAAGGATAAGATCTTGAGAGAGACTGTCACGGACCAAGGAAATTTTATCATCATGATGTAGAGAGGTATGGATAAGATCTTAAGAGGGACTGTCATGGACCAATGAAACGTTATCATCATGATATAGAGAGGTACAGATAAGATCTTGAGAGGGACTGTCATGGACCAAGGAAAATTCATCATCATTATGTAGAGAGGTATGGATTAGATCTTGAGAGGGACTGTCATGGACCAAGGAAACTTTATCATCGTGCTGCAGAGAGGTACAGATAAGAACTTGAGAGGGACTGTCATGGACCAATGAAACGTTATCATCATGATGTAGAGAGGTAAGGATAAGATCTTGAGAGAGACTGTCACGGACCAAGGAAATTTTATCATCATGATGTAGAGAGGTATGGATAAGATCTTAAGAGGGACTGTCATGGACCAATGAAACGTTATCATCATGATATAGAGAGGTACAGATAAGAACTTGAGAGGGACTGTCATGGACCAAGGAAACATTATCATCATGATGTTGAGGGGATAAGTACCTAAGGAAGCCCTTAGAAGTAAATTAGTGGCCTGGCTACAACAGAAGACAGGGCCGGGGGTTATAAGAGCTTCCAACCTTAAGGTCCTTCGAAAGATTGAAAATGATCAGTGGTGCACTCAGTTATAACAATAGGATTGTGTTCTTGTGGGATGTGGTGGCAGTAATCTTCCACACTTCTTATCCATCTGCAATGATTTCCCTAAAGCTTTGCCCAATCTGAAGCTGGTAGTAGGTCTCATGTAGGACCTATTGCACAGTATGGAATGCAGAATCCAGAATATTCTTTCTTGCCCTTGGATGCAAAGTCTGTTTTGTTGTTTTCACTTTGGTTTACATTTGGAGCTGATCCTTTTGGGTTTTCTGTATTTTATGTTATCTATCACGTGTTTTTGCCAGGAGTGGTGTTTTTGCCTGATTAGTCATTTGTTCAATTTCGGTTGTGTTGTTTGCACCTTTTGTTTGCGCTCTAAGGCCGTGATCATACAAAATTTGCCAAATGCTTCCTCTAAATTGAAACCACTGCTTGACAATGTTGTGGACTCATAGATGTTGTGCTGATATTTGAGTCTTGATATCTCTTTCTATTGTGCCTTATTATGCCTTCTGTTTTATTTGTATCTGTTTCAATGGTGCAATAGTTAGGTTGTGCTGTATTCAATGCTGTATGTTTTTTGTATTATTTTAAGTGTGTTCTTTTTAACTTGTTTATTGTTTGTATTGTTTTTGTTATTTCTGTTAGTGCCCTGATTCCTGTAGGCTAGCTCTGGCACTATATAAACAATAAAACTGAGGCCAAAACTAAACTAACCTGTTGTCTCTCACTTGTCCCCTCTGTTGCCCCGGTCAAATGTAGCTTTTGAATCTGTTTTAAGTGCACCCCCCAATTTCCATTACCCTCTACCCCTTCACACACTCCCTATATGTTGTTGGCACCACCCCTTTCCTGAAGGTGTCTCCTAAGCCAGACCCAGTTTTGCTAGCAACATTGATAACACACGTCTGAACTGGAACTGTGTCACGGGTGGTATGTTGCACTGTAGGAATAGGTGCCCAGCGACAACATCTGCGCCCAGATACGATCAATTTCATCAGGAGCGCATTTACAAATAAATCAAATCAAACCATCTGCTCTTGTCCTTCTTGGTTTGTTTTTGATGGTCTTATTCTAAAACAAATTATACCTTGGTTCATAGATACATCCATCCCAGCTAAATCCCTGTCATAGGTATCCATCTTGGCTCTTGTTATTAGCTTGCTGTCCCTGAATGACCCCCAAAAATCCCTACATAACCTACATCAAGAAGAGGATTTACAGACCTCACCTAGTTGATCCATCAATTGTCTTAGAACGTTGAAATGGATGGGCACCCTCCCATCCATGCTCAGTGTTCTACCCCTTTCCAACAACAAAGCGCTACCCTCACAATGAAACTCTTGGGCTGTCTCACTTTATGTCCTTTTGAAAAATGATATGTCTGGCAGATGCCCTCTCTTAAATGTTAGACTGTCATTTGCTCACAGTACCAAACCTTACCCAAAGGTTCTAAACTAACCCCCAAATCCAAGCATATAACTCAAAAGAATCTGATTCAGATTTTATATTAATTTCTTGTTCCATCCAGCAACACCTGTTCCACTAAATTGTTTAAACCTTCGTCCAGGTAAGCAGACACCAAAGAAGATCGTCGAAGGGTGTCTGTCACCTTTTTCTCTGTCTGAGCCCATGTGGTTCCATGTGTTAAAATTGCTGCAAAAATGGCTGTGTACATCAAATATCGCGGAAAAAAGGCTGTGGTTTTGCTGCTGAAATTCATGTAAAGGATGCAGGGTACACCCTTGCAACCCCCGGACCGATTATTCAATTTAAGGGGAGTGGGGGCCCCCACTCCCCTTAAATGGTGTAATGGGTACACCTTTAACAGGTCAAACCACAGCATTTCTGCCGCGATTTTTTGTACAGGTGACATTTTTTCTGCGATTTTATCACTGAATACGGCCCATGCCTGTCTGAAGCTCTTTAGCTGTGAGCAAGAAGGTGCATCAAAAGCGGTTTGTGTACACCCAGCATATGTCTCACCTTCACCTACCTGTTCAGACACAAACCCACCCTAATCAAGCAATGGATCACCCCCATTGAATTCTGGCATTGGGCTCAGTAATGATGTTTTGCTTGTACCACTCCCATGATATCTGACCATATTTTTGCCAGTGCCTACCTCCATGTATGTTGTGCTACCATAAAAGCACTAGCACATTTACATATTGTTTCTACCCCTTCCTGTACTCCTTATTAGGCCATGACACCCTGTGTCAGTGCCCTACAGTATTCCCCCAAAGCTACATTTCCCTGATACAGTCATTAATAATTCCTCTTCTTCGTAAGGGTTCCAAGGCGTCTCACACAAGCTGACTCCGTAAAAATTCTTCAAAATATTTAGCCACATTCAAAGGAATTCCTTAAAGCCTGCTCTCAACCTCATGAAATATGGAGCTTCGAGGGACCCTGCTGCTGGTTTCTCTCGTCTTCTCGCGCCTACTTTCCTTGATGTTATTACAATTGCTGGAACGTTCAACCTGACTGGAGCTACCTGATCTCCCCATAATAGGGCTTTCCTCCAGAAATTTGGAATTTCTAAGACATCCAGAATTAAAATGTGGAATGGCAAGCCTTTGATCTGTGTCTACGATAGTCAATAGAGTACTTGACATCAATTAATTAATGAACACATGTACACGTGCTGTTGTGACGGTGGACCCATTCCTTGAGGATAGTGAAAGAGTTATGTGCTGCTATTCCTGTATTCAGAAAGAAAGATAATCTCTGAACCAACGTCTTTAATATTATTTGCAAGTGATTCACGATTGCAAAAGATATCAACTTGTATCTATGCCCATGCAAAAGACCAATAGTTTGTCACTGATAGGGTCATTGTTGAATCAGTCCAAGAACAGGTGAGCAACTTGTTTCTCTAATGCCAAAACTTGTGAATGGTTTCAGAGAAAAATATTAAACTCATTTTGTTTCATCTTTGCACTTAAAATTGCTTTGCCTTTTGGCGCTACTTAATCCTCAATGTTACAGATTGCTTGAATCAACATTTAAGAAAACCAGTGTCAATTTGTGAAGTCATTTTGTCTTAAATAATCATTTACATGTAGGTAAATTGTATATCAACCAAATTATGTACCAGCCACTGTCAGGGCACACATCTCCCACTGTGAGCCAATGGGATTTGCATATGCAACCCCAAATATGTTGACACATTTGGAAGCAACAGTTGGTGGTGGCAGCGGGTGGCACCAACCTGTCACCCCAATGTTTGCAAGGAATGCAAAAAAAAATCTCGGTCCTGGCATTTACATATTATTTACTGATCAAGAGGAATGGTGCCATGAAAGGCATCTGGAGAAGCTGACGATTACTATAAATATTTTGAATTGATAGAATATTTTTTATTCAGCAGAGACAGGAGTGACTGACTTATCAACAGATGAGGAAAACACGTTTTTAGAGGTAAAAGGGCATTTTATTATTTGTTTAATTTAAAAAAATTGTTTTTAGTGCAGAACACCTTTACAAATTAAACTTCAATAAATGCATCCTTACATGTAAAATAAAACAAAGAACATTCTTCAAATATAAAATAAACATTTTTCATAATACAACATCATTTTGTACTAAAAAAAACAATTTTTTTCCATTTCAGTTCTTATATAATTTACATGTCGGACCGTTGCTATTGTGGCCGTGTTGCTTGAGCCCCACATACAATGCTTCCATATGCAATTTCTTGCAAAAATCGTATTTGCATCTGTGAATTCTTTCAACATAATTACACGCGTTTTTTCAAAGTGAGAACAATAGAGAAATACATGTTTTAAAGATTCTTCAGTCTCTTTACAGAACCTACAAATTTCATTAACTCGAGTGTCTTGATTCTTAGTCCAGTGTATGGTTCGGACTTTGGTGTGAATCAGATCCAGTCTAAATAACATATATATCCTACAAATTGTTTTATTGGGACAAAGCAATAAATATGCCAAACGAGGACTTTGTGGATGAATACATTCTACATATTGACTGAAAGAAGAATATGACTGTACTTGTGTTATACATTCTGCCCAATCATTAATAAACATTTTTTTTCATCTGATTTATATGCAAATGAAGATCACATGCACGCTTATTAATCTTATCCAAAAGCCTGTCCATTCTATCTTTAAATTGTACAACCAATAGGGGATTGTTCTGACTTAACATTTTGGAGAATTCTGTATAGATTTAATTTTTCAGAGTATCTAGCATTTTGCAATCATTTGTTAGCAGACGCCAGTGATAACGTGCTGCTAAAGACGTTATCCCTAGTTCATGTCTTAGGATAGCATTTGGGAGGGAGACAGGCAGACCTAAAGCATTTTTCCAAAGATTTCCTTGCAAACGTAATTCCACACTGTATAAGAGAATAGCCTCAGCTTTCTTGTTATAGTATTCATAAAGCGGGATAAGCGAGAAATTGCAGAATTTTTGGTAAATCATTTTCATTTGTCCTTTAAGGGGTCGTGATTTATAACCCAAGTAGAGAAAATCTTGAACCACCTTTATCTGTGTTGCATCAATGTTCCATGTAAAGTGTCGTACTTTCTTGCGATTTGAGAAGATCATGATGTTTGATTTTTGAGGATTGACCGTGAGATTGTTACTTTTGCAGAAAGTAAGGAAACTCTCTAGCTTAGCTTGTAAGCCTGATTGAGTTCTGTCAAAAAGGAGAACATAATCTGCATAGGCTAGCCAAGATAACTTGAGATTTCCCAGTCCCTATCCAACTAGGGATAGCTTCGGTAAGAGTACCTTCCCGGTTAATCCTTACTTTAAAGTTTGTTTTATAATGAAGCATGGAAATCAGTGTTACTAAGTGAGGTGGAAAATTAGCGTTTAGCATTTTTTGCCATAAAATCCCTCTAATAACACAGTCAAAGGCAGCTTTCAGGTCCAGTGATGCAACAAAAATAGGACTTTTGTCTGGCGATTTAGAAGATGCTATCAGATGGGCTAGAATACTGGCATTCAGAGTTGTCCCCATTGCTTTTCAAAAGCCTACTTTAGCTGAACTTAAACAGTTGGTATTGCGAATTACAATTTCTACTTCTTGTAAAATAAGAATAGCAAATACTTTGGCAGCCACATCTATTAATGCTATAGGCCTAAAGTTGTTAGGATATTCGATAGGACCTTTTTTGTGCAGGGTTATAATGATGGATGTAAGCCAAGACAAAGGTCTTTTTTTGTTTCAAAATATTACTTTGAAATTTTCTAGGAAAATATGTGCCCAAAATTGTGATTCGTCTTTAATGATGCATTGTGGTAAACCATCAGGACCCGCGCATTTGGATGCTTTTAATTTGTGAATGGCACATAAGATATCATCAATATCCCAGGAACAAATATCAGGAATGCTGAGTGTAAAGACTGGTAGGGGGTGTCTGTACTTCCGCTCTCTACATGGTAGAGGAGAGGCACAGTGCACCCCAGCCAAGATTCTCTATTTGGTAGCAATGGACGAGCAATCAAGGCCTAGCTTCTCAGGAGGTGATACGGGCTGGTTCTTAAGTACAGTGTAGTCCCCGAACCCCCACAAAGGAATGTCCACACACTGTATTACTGAAAACACAGTCTTTATATAATTAATATTCAAAGGTATGTACACGATCACAATAACGCACTTTGTACTCGGAAGTCAACAATGATAAATATATACAATTCTAAAGTGGTACCACCAATGTTATTGAATCTCATTAAAGTGCATCAACTGTACGGTTAAAATGTCACACAGATCAATAACAAGGAAACCAGCAATAGAGATAGGCAGGAACATAAGATGGTTGAAACGGTAGTCTTATTTCCTCATATTAAGTTTTTAACCCCCAATGTACCTGGTGGAGTAGAGTTCTCCGAAGATGCGTCGACCGATCCTTCTTGAGTGACTCCCTTTAAAGCAGGAGCCACGGATCGTCGAGAGACTTCGAGGAACTCTGCGTTTGGTGTCGGGGAATCGATGGCCCTTCTTGAGTGCCCTCCCTTTAAAGCAGGAGTCATGGGTCGTCGAAAGTCCGACGGTGAACAGGTGGAACTACGGCAGTGAAGTGGAAGCTTCATTCCTAGCGGAGCATATCGACGACAGAGCGTTGGCGTCCTGCAAGGAAGAGGTGTGCGGGGCACCTCGGTGACGATAATTCTGGACCGCAAAGAGATGATGAAGAACTCTGGTCCAGCAAGGGCGTCGAGTCGTCGGCGTCTCTGTGGTCCTTAGGTGGCGGGAAACCCACCGGCGGATGCTCATTGGTGCGTCAACGGTCGGGCCTTCTCCAGCAGGATAAAGCGGGCGATGATGCAGACAAGAGCGTCCGATGATCAAAAATGAAGTTCTTAGGCAAACAGGAGCACGGCGGCTCCGACCGGCGACGGCGGTCGTCGACAGTGGCGGACAACAGTCCGAGTGCTTCTCTTTGAGATTCCGCAGCAGTCCCCGTCTTGGGTCGGCAGCCTGTCGAAGGTCTATCTACCAGGGAGCTTTGGCAAAGATCAGCTGTGCACGATGGTCCCTCATAGCTCGGGAAGAGGGCGATTTACCAGGTCCTCTCTGGGTCAGTCCTTGGAGACACAGTAGCTTTCAGATTGTGAAGGAGAGCAACAGCACTTCTTCTCGTCCAGCGGGGCTTCAAGGTCAAGCTTCTGTTACTCCAGTTACTCGTCGTAGTAGACTTCAGCTTCTGAACACGATTCCTAGCAGTGAGAGGTCCCCAAATATACTGTTGATCTCCCATTCATTCCGCTGGGTCACACTCAAGCATCCAATCACGACTAAGGGCATTCATGCAGGCAGGCAGCCAATTAGGCACGCAAGGTATTCAGGCCATTCACTTCTCTTCAGACACTCACAACAAGTTATGTTTATTGGGACAAGTATTGAGCCATTCAACACTCCAAACTGCATTCATACCAGTTTCGGGCAGGGCTGTCTCAGTCATTGTGTCAACCATCAGATACTAGACATCCACAACACAGAATGCATATATTCGTCACACACTCTATTCACCCGGGTCCCACAGGATACATCACTGGGAAGGCTCCAGCTAGTCTGGCTGGGCCTTCACAACAACACTATATATGGCACTTCCATCCAACAGTCCGTCAGGGGGAAGGGACAGAGTCAGGGCTTCCCAGGACTTTGGAAAAACAAGGTAATGGGTAATAGAAAGCAAGACGCCACCGGGCCATCTTGTTTTCCTTCAGGAATCAACTGATCCCAATGGCAGGGCCGGGGTATCCCAAAATGGAGGATACTCCGCGCACCTGTCAAATTCAGCATTGAGCTGCCACCAGCACATACCCTGCTCTGCGGGCCACCCACAGGTGCCCAACAACATACACTAGGGGCACAGGGTTGCACCCCCACCCATGGGTGCCATAAGGGTATGCCACGGGTCCGTTCAGCAAACCAAAAGAGAGAGAGCTGCACCGCTAGGAGTCCCACATGGACTCCTGCGCAGACAACACGACAGAACACACAATAAAAAGCAGTAAAGGACAAGGATACGGAGGCCCTGTCCCTCCGATGCATTTGCAGCATCACACTGATACATATGAGAGGACCTTCTAAGTGAGTAAATGCCGGTGAAAGCGCTTATTTAAGAAAGAAGTCCATGTTGCTCTGTCAATTGCTGAATCAAATTCTAGATACAGTTCCTTATTCATGGATCTGAGATGTTTCCATATATCTTTGATGTTGCGTTTGCATAACATCTCAACCATGTTTTGATTTTGTTTAAGTGATGTAAGAAATCGAATGCATGATATATCATTTTTAAATTGCATAAGTATTTTTTTTTTTTTTAGCAAAACGATTAGGTTCAAGGAGCACAAGGGACTTCCTTATTTTCCTCAATTCCATATTTTTTTTACGTTTGAGCTCAGAAATCTCAGGAGAGACATGAGAGATTGAGTTTTTAATGCGATCCTGACATTTATGTGAAGTAGCTATAGATCCTAAGTGAAAGGCAATCATCTTCAGATTCCATTGCATAATAGATTCCATCTGGTAAGGGATCAAGCTCTTACATATCCATAAATCACGATTGACGAGAAATTACATTTTTCTACATGTGCTTGTGTTCCAATTAATCGAGAGCCTTACCCTGTTACTCTGGATCAGAGCAAGGGTGGAGTCACATTCAAATTTTGGAATCTGGCGTGCCATCGAGGAGACAGTCATTAAGTGGTCACCTAGTGAGGGATCAATAGTATTCGAAAGAGACATCCACCCATATAAGGTTTTGGATCCTACCAAGTAATCAATCAATGAAGAGTATGTACCTATTTTCTATGTAAATACTTAATGACTAGCATCTGGTTGTATGGTATATAAATCCTGACTGTCCAAAAACTGCAGCCACCTTTCCCCTTTTTCATGCGTGAGTCTTGAGTGATACTTTGATTGACATTTAGTTTTAACACCAGGAGAGGATAAAAAGGTTACGTTGAAATCTCCTCCAATAAGAATTTCTGCTTGCAGAGTATTTTCATAAGCCTCCATCAGGGCTGAATCAAAAATTTCACATGCATGTTGAATTGACATAAGAAAAGGATTCCAATATAACGAAATCAAAAAAGCATTGAGATTGTACAAGGAATTTATTTTTACATCTACCAGGAGAAGCAAATCTGAATGGTATATGTGATTCACCTTAAAGGAAAGTGCGTTGTTAATGAGAATAGCCAAACCACTTGCGGGTCTACCACCTCTTCCACCATCTGCATGGGGTACAAAGGAGGTGAAGCCATCAAAATGCAGTTCAAACGAGGACATGGTGTCACGCTCACCTGGTATCCACAGGGATGCCACCCAGCCGGGTTACTCGCTGGTATGCTTCTCAGCTTTGCCCTGATGTGGTCTGGGGGGAAGATTCTGCCTGAAAATACAGGAGGACTGTTCAGGACTGACCGACTGGGGTAAGTATCCTCCCTCCACCCCCGTATGATTTCAGTCCCTCTGGTGCCCTCTCCTCACCTTGTGGTAGAATTAGGCGTGCTCTCCGTCCTGCCTTCTTTGCAGGGGCGCATTGTCTTTCATGGCCGAGTGCAGTCCAGTTACTTCACTGACGCCGGCCCGTTTGATATTGTTCAGGTAGGTCTTATTGCTGTTCTTTAGTTTTGTTGCTATCCTGCATGCCTTTCTTTGTTTAAAATGTCTCTTTTTTCTCCCTTAGGTATGCGGAGCTTCAGTGCGGCGAACTGGCTTTGTTAGCCCTGCTGGTAAATGATGGCGCATTAAGAGCGCTATGATGCGGTAAGTAAGCGCTATGCACAGCGCTGCGAAATCTTGCCTTTGCTAACCTGTGTTTTCCTTCCTTGTAGGTCGCGGTGTTCTTCAGCGTGAGTGGAATGTCTGGAGTGGTGCCAGCTGAGAGGCGACCAGCCAGGGAAGCCTTTTGAGAAGTTTGTAATTTGTAAATGTCTCTACTGCTTTCTTTAATGTTGCCTCTATCTTCCTCTTTCAGGTCGTTCTGTCCGGGAGGCGTGCAGATTCGAGGAAGCTGTTCTCAGTAGTTGCGAGTGTTTAAAGATGAAGACTGCAGGTAAGATGCTGCTGCTAATGATGTTCCTTTTGTCTCCTTGCAGGTTCTGCTTCTCCGAGGTTCGAGGGAATAGCTGGACACGGTGAGCGTCACGCTGCAAGCTGCAAAGTAATACGAAGCTTGTTGTCTTGCTCGGGTGTGGTTTAAATAGCCACAACAAAATAGTCCAGGTAAAGTAGTCCCTAGGCTACCATACCCAAAACACTAGACCGCATAGCTTGGTTCTCAGGAACCAAGCTATGTGGATGCCTCCATGTTGTCTGACAATACAATAAAGTAGGTCCCAAGCACATTGTTTTTCATGGTGTATGAGCCTGGCGCCATAGGCGCCAGGACTGGCCCCATGAGGGCTTTTGAAGAGGATACCAGGCTCTAGAGGCCCGAGTCCTGACTCCACCTGGCCAATTGGTTTGCCAGAGGGGGTTTTGGGTGAGGGTCGTGACACATGGTTTATTGAATTAAAAATATATGTGGCAACTTGTCCATCTGAGCGTACTGAAGCCATTTTCTAAGATTATTGAACCCACAACAATTCCACGTAATGATTTTTAGAGGGTGCTTGCGTAGAACTTATCACAGAGACAGCTTTTATCAAAAGTTCCAGCCATGATAAACCGTTTAATACTGTAGTAAGAGAGGCAAGTTGTTCCATCATTTGTTTTGAGGCATCTTAACAAGGTCACCAACACTTATTTAAGCAATTCAACCTGAGCGGCGGAGGCATTACTGACTCAGGTAATGCCCCAGGGCCCATAGTTATAACGAAGACCCCGGGGCATTACCTGAGTCGGTAATGCCCCGCCACGAGGGTCATATTGCTTTTAGTAACCCGGCCTGCAAGATTTGCGTGACCGGGGCACTACAAGCATTTTTGTCTGTCGCGAAAAAAAAAAAAGAAACAGCCAAGAAAATGGCCGCCCAGCAAAGGGAAAATGGAGTCCGTTTACCCTTTCCATGGCTCCCATTGGGACCGAAGGTAAGTGGGGTTGGGAGGGAGGAAGGGAAGGGGGAAGGAGGAGAATTTTTTTTTTTTTTAAACGCACCTGCGTCCCCGGCGGGGGACGATGGAAGCCTTCAGCCATGTGGAGGCGCGGGGGATAAAGGAGGCAGTAGGTAAGTGGGGTGGGGAGTACAGGGAGGAGGGAGTAAAGGGAAAACAAACAAAAAAAGCATTACCTGAGTCTCCGGCGGGGCCAAAGGCAGCCTCTCAGGCGTGGGGAGGCTCGGAGCGGGGATGGCCCCGCTTCGAGCCTCCTCATTGGCTGATGGGCTGCCACGACCCCCGCCGGGTACAAAGGCCTCGGAATCCCGGCCGGGTAATGCCTTGGCGAGGGCCAATCAGAATGGTTGTTTCACTCTGATTGCGCCCTTGCCGGGTACTAAGTAGATATACATAGATGTTTGTGTGAATTGGTATGAAAGGATTAGTGAGACAACAGCAGGCAGGTTGTGTTTTCCTTTCTCTAAACAAGCTGCCTATATTTATTTTCTTGATGTATTATTCTAAATAAAATGAAATATTCAGATTAAAAACAGCTTGTTTCTTGTCCCTGGTTGTGGGGTGGGAATGTTGTGGCAGTGGGTAATAGATCAGACATATGTCTCTGTAAAGGTTGGCGGGGGTATCTGTACTAGTACCAATTACATGGTTGGGGTAAAGGCACAGAGGCACCCCAGCCAAGGTTCTCAATTGGTAAATGTGGGCAAGCAGCTAAGGCAGAGACTCAAGGGAGGTGATGGAGGCTGGGTCTTAGGGACAGTGAATCCCCCAGTCCCCCACAAAGGAATTTCCACACACTGTTACGTGCTATCACATTTCTTTTATTAGAAGATACAAAGTTAGGTGGATGTGTACAAAGAAATTAGACTCAATTTGTACTATGAAATTCTACTATAATATAAATATTTAACTTGATTTATACAGTACTGTGTATTGGCACAGTCTCTTAGTTCAGCATTAACTCACCAACTGGTAACAGTTATTCAAAGCATTCACAGTCATAAATGTAGACATGCAGCTGATACTTTAAAACTCTGGCAGAATACTCAGAGCAATAAAATGCACTTCTGTCTACAAATCCGCCCACCTGGGAAAACTGTAAGAAAAGGTAAATTATACTTTGCTGTTATGGCAATGCCCTGTTCTTATGTGTTCATTAATTGTTTGCTTTTGCTTCTAAAGTTTCCACCACCCCAAAGTACCTCCGAAGCAACAGGAGAGCTGGACCCAAGACAAATCTGAGACCCTTGGAAGGACCCTGAGGGAGGAAGACCCTTATCCTCATCACAGTTCCTTGGGTGCCTTTAAAGGTGAAGTGGTAGAGTTCCTCAGCTTTACTCGATGATGTCCCACGAGGTTGGACCCCCTCTGGAAGAATCCGTCACTGGGTCATTGCTGTTGAGCAGTAGAAGGAAACCAAGTAGTGTCGGAAAGGCAGCAGTGTAGTTATTTCGCGGTGGCCTCCTTGGTCGGGTTGCTTCACCGGCTGTGGATGTCCCACAAAGCTGAAACTCACTTTGTACATCGACAAGGCTTGAGAGGTGAGGATGAGTCCTTTGGTTTTCATAAATGACCTTTGGTGGGTGATGGGTGCAGTGACAGAATTAGGTGTCGGGTTTTGGTATTTTGTAGTTGCCCATTATTTGATTCTTCAGTGCTGCAGCCGCAGCACGGATGACAGAGTGGCTTCTGGCAACTTGCACTTGAGCAGTGGACTTTTCTGTGGGCCACCATCGAGTTTGGACCCTCAGGACTTGTTCTTCAGAGGAGCAAGTGGATCTAGGTCACAAATCCTAAGTTCCGCCAACCTGGTGCCTTCTAGGTTGCCGCTATTTTTCCCTACTTCAGGAGCCCTCCAGCCTCTTTTCCTTTGCAGATGGGGAGCAGGTGAAAGTGGATTTAGGTCACCTGGCCTAAGCACCACTGACCTACTTAGCCCTGCCTCTACCTTTCTGCTCTTAACTCTCAGATCAAGGGCATCTCTTTCCCGGGTGTCCGAAGCAAAGGGGAGATGTAGAAAAGGGCAATTCCTGTTTAGGCCTGTTCAGTCCAGAAGGACCCAGGGTCCGAACCCCTGCACAGACAACAGGTAAGCATGCACCAACATATGTTTACTCCCTCTGTCCCCACAGGCCATCCCCACCATCATCAGGCAACACCAACGTCAACTTCTCCAGTGCTGGGGTGAGGACTGGTGCTGCGTGGCACAGTAAATTGTGCATTTGTAAAAGTTGTATTCTCGCGCTGCAGCGTGTGTGCGGTTCGCTCACAGTGGCGCCTCGCTGACTGCGTGCTCCCTCAAGACTCCCTGACTGCGCGTTCCTCCCACTTTCCATCCTTGGTTCATCGCATTGCGCGCCCCTGACCCTGTGGTCCCTCTCAACTCCCTATTGCCTGTACCTCGTGCCCCTTTTCCTCATTGACTGTCCTGTTTTGCATTGTATTGCTTTGTGTTCTGATGCATTCTTCCTTCTTCTAGGTTTACATTTGTCAACTGTATTGTTCTTTTGTATATTGTTCTGTGTTCTGCTGTGCTCCACCCTCCTCTAGGTTCTCTTTTTAATGACTGCTCTGTTCCTGATGCCCTGTTAACTTGATTTGCTTACCAGACTGCCTTCTTTTCTGCCTGCTCTTACATCTGAGCTCTTATCTACTTAGTCAATCGTCCACTATTGTCTTGTCCCTTTCTGTCTCATTTGCATGAACCCCTCATGGTGTCCTCCCCTAGTGTCTCCCCCGCCACCTTTCCCCTCCACCCCTCTTCGTCTCTTCTCTACCCCCCTACTCTATGGTGCTCTCTGTTTCTCCTACCTCCTTCCTCTATTCCTCCTGCTTCCTCTATCGACTATCCTCATCTCCTCACTAAGTTTGGTAGGAAGAAGTTTTAAGGATATCCTGGTCTCCAACCAAGGCCTCCCTATCGCTGACACCTATACAAGTGCTTCCTCCAGACAGACCCTCACTGACATCCTCTTTGTCGTTCTCGCCCCAGACCTATGGTCTTTTCATATCGTCTCTGTGCTCTCTCTTTTCTCTTCTTCTCCCATTAATGGTGGCAACCCATGGGAGGCCTTCCTGGCCCCCTTCTACTCCCCTAAGGTCATCATTAATGTTTACCTGAATAGCACCGTCTGGGTCCAAGGCCCTCAGGCCAACCTTCTCCTCTTTAATATACTCTTCCCGCACCTCATCAATTTCCTTTCTTCTCCTGCTGTCCCTTCTCTTCCTTCTTTGGCTTCCATGCCTCCCCCCTCTGCCTCCTCCTTGGCTACCTTGCCCTCTCCTCCTTGCTCTTCTGCCCCCCCTCGAACTCCACTTACACACCGCATGGCATACCTCTGATTTGTACTCCTCCCCGTAAGTCTTTCAAGGTTGGCAACCTTCTCATTATTGCCACTCTCATTCAGCTGTCAAACACTCCTCTGACATCTGCCGCCTCCTGGAAGAACTTGATCTCGATGTTCTCGGTCTCACCGAGACATGGTTCACGGCAAGCTCTGACATGAGCTTTGACACTCTACTTACTGATGGCTACAAGATCCTCTCTGTGCCCAGATCTAACCGTTCTAGGGGGGGTGTAGCCTAGATCTTCCTGGAGTGGATTCCTGTCTCTGTCATTCCTATGCAGCCTACTCCTCTTTGAATGCCTTGTCTGCAGGCTCTCTCTCTCTCTCCTGGCCACTCTCTTACCATGGCTACTATCTATCGGCCACCTGGTCAGATCACACCCTTCCTCTCTGAGTGGGCGGACCTCTCCTCCTTTTTCCTGGCCTAGACCTCTCAACTCCTCCTTCTTGGAGACTTTAACATCCACCTGGATGCTTTCTGTCCCTCCTGTGGACTCTTTTGCAACCTCTGCGACTCTCTCTCTCTTTCTATTCTCCCCTCTGGCCGACTCAATCTGCAGGGCACACTCTGGATGTTCTGATCTCCTCAGACCTCCCCCTCTGTATCCCCCTCACCACTCCTCTCTCCTGGAGTGATCACTTTCTCCTTTCCTTCCATCTCTCCCTCTCTACCCCTCAGGCCAGGCCAACTCCAGCACTGCCACCTACCTTCTCGGTCATCCGACCCATGAAGCGTGTGTGTGTTTGTTTGTTTATTTATTTGGTAATGCGCACCAAACCCTTGGGTAGCTGGGCGCAACAGAACAAGTGAACTTAAAGCTTAGTTACAAAATAGGTTGGGTACATAAATACAGGAAATATACATTTACTGCCACTTCCAGGTTGCAAAGAATTAGTGGAAACTGGGGGTCACATATTACACATTACATATTACAGTCGCGTAGTGCAGTGGGTAGCAAATACATTGAATGTGGTAAGGCATAACAGGTATCAGGTAACAGGTGCAGTGTTGGTACGGGACGGAGCGAGTTGGGAGTCATTTGTTCATAGCCAGTTCAGAACGTTGCATCTAAATTTAGGCTAGGTTTTTCCATTCTGAGATCTAAGGGGAGTGCGCTCCAGGATTGCGCTGCTTTGACCGGGAAGCTGGAGCCACCAGCTGTGGTGCATTTTAATCTTGGGATCTCTCGAGTGTGGGCATTGGCAGATCTCATAGGGCGTGTAG
Organism: Ambystoma mexicanum; assembly: GCF_040938575.1. Lineage (NCBI taxonomy): Eukaryota > Metazoa > Chordata > Amphibia > Caudata > Ambystomatidae > Ambystoma > Ambystoma mexicanum. The sequence goes on from NC_090924.1 coordinate 1,328,919,851, forward strand.
TGAGTCTCTTATTTATTCATTCTGAGAGATATGGTGGTGCTAAGTTGTTCAGGCATTTAGACGTGAGTGAGACTGTTTTAAGGGGGATTCTGTTGTTTATTTTTAACCAATGGACATCTCTTCTAAATTTAGAGATGTGCTCTCTGGTGGGCATATTCAGGGCTGCTATTAGGGCATTTTTTGAAGTCTTTGAATTTTGTCAGTGATGTATTTATTAGCGCCTGAGTACAAGGCATTACAATAATCCAATCTGGATATTATAAGTGCATTGGCCAAGGTAATGCAACTAGTTTCGGAGAGAAATGGTCTGCAGGTTCGAATGAGTTTACAGTTGTAGGCTGTTGTGGATGCTAGTTAACTTGTTTCTTAAAGTTAAGTGTGGAGTCAAGATAGAAGCCTAAAGTTTTAACTAAGGGCATCACCTTGATGAAGTTATTGTCAATATTGAAGGAGGCATAACTAGGGCTTCGTTTTTTGAGGTTCGTCTCTGAGCCTAGGATCAGTGTCTCAGTTCTGTTGTCGTTCAGGCAGAGGCCATGGGATGCCATCCATGCCTGAATGAGGAGGTAAATCTTATTTACTAAGGCTGTGTCCTCAAGAAAGTTGCCCGAAAGGGGAATGAGGATCTGGGTGTCATCTGCATAATTTGTGTAGGTGACACCCAATCTGTGCAACTGGTCAAACAAAGGCTTAGTAAAAATGTTGTACATGGTAGGTGAGACACAGGATCCCTGAGGTACGCCGCAGGACGTTTGTATGGGTCAGCGGATGATGAGGGGTAAAAGACTCTCATTGTACGGTTAGCTAGAAAGGACTGGACCCAGGTTTTGGCATCACCTGAGAAATGGGCAGCCAACCTAAGGTGGTTGCATAAGACTGCGTGATCCACCAGGTTGAAGGCTGCAGATAGGTCAAGGAGGAGTAGCATAGCTGTTTTCCCATTGTCCTTCAACTCGTCAATTTGGGTTTTAAGGTCTATTAAGGCTGTTTCCGTGCCATGAAGAGGGCGGAAGCCAGATTTCCGTGATCCTAATAGGTGATTAACTTCAAGATAGTCCTGAAGTTGATGGTAAGCTATTTTAAGTAAGAAGGGGACTGTGGTGATAGGTCTATAGTTAGTCGGGATTGTGGGGTCTAGTGTTTGTTTTTTAGGCAGTGGGAGCGCCCAAGATTCTTTGAGGTTATTGGGCACTATGTTAGTCTTGAAGTAGGCATTAATATGCTTAGAGATAAAAGGGGCTAGGTCTCTAGCTGCATCCTTTATAATTTGGGCCAGGCGACTGTCTCCCTTGCAATTTGAAGGTTTAAGGGAGAGTATGATTTTCTCCGTCACAAGGATAGACATTTTCTTAAAACTGAAGGGTATGGTAGTTCTGTCCAGTGTAGATTGGGGGGTTGCTGCTCGGATGGGAGCAGAGAGGCCTTCTTATTAGCTATTTTGAGTTGGAGGGATGCAATTTTATTCGACACAGCATTTCGCATGTCAGTACACCATAGCTTATCTTTAGGGACGTTATCAGCCGGAGGGATCGGTGATTCCATTTCCCGAAGGATAGTGACTAGTTCCTTGGTGTCAGACTTAGCCTTTGAGATTCTATCGTTAAATGTGTTCTTTTTTGTGCTAATTATTTCTTTTTTGTAGAATTTGGTGTTGTCAGTTAGCTTGACTTTATTCTCATCAGTGGGAGAGTGAGGCCAAGTGGATTGGAGCTTTCTTTTTTGGAGTCTTAATTCTTTGAGTTGGGGCGTGAACCAGGCATTAAGATGACATTTCTGTCTGCCTTTACGAAAATTGACAGGTGCAAAAATGTCCAGTGCCTTAGTCATGGCATTATTGAAGACCTCCACTAGTAGGTTGGGGTCTGTGTTGCTGGCAAGGTTGTTGATGGAAGGAAGGAGATGTGAGAGTAATTTTTCCGCTGTGATATCCTTTTTACTTCTTGTTGGGAGTGGAGGTGCCATAACAATAGTTTTAGGGCTAAGTAGGTCTAGTGTGTCAGAGAAGGTAATTAGATGGTGGTCAGTCCAGGATTGTGGGGCAATGTTGATAATGGCAATGTTGCAATTCAGGTCAGCCACCCAATCGAGGGTCCTTCCTTTGATATGGGTAGGGATAAGGGATTTTTGTATGAGCTCATGATCCTTCAGTAGAGCAGCTACTGATTGGGCATGTTTATTATCAGTGTCGTTAAAGCCAAGATTAAAGTCCACCAACAACAGGATTTGTGAGTGGTCTTTTGTGTTACTGGCTAGAAGGCTAGTTAAGTCTTCCTCAAAGGTTCCCAGGGGTCCCGGAGGTCTGTATACCAGATGGATAGTTAACGTGCGGTTATTAGATAGAGGAAGTTTAGCTGTAAGTTTCCCACATGATTGGCAAGATGGTGAGGTGGCAAATCTAATGGGTAGATTAGTTTCAGATATGATAGCTACGCCGCCGCCTCTGGCATTGTGTCTGTCAGCTCTGAGTATCTGGTCGCTATCTGGTACGGCTACCCTAAGGGCAGGTCCTGCTGCCTCATGAAGCCAGGTCTCAGTTATGGCAAGCAGGTCCAAGTTCTCATTAGTTAGGATGTCAGCAATTTCAATGGCGTGAGCCACAAATGATCTTGCATTAATAAGCGATCCAGATAAAGATAAGGTACTATTAGGTTTGGGGATGAGGGGATGCTTAGTTAGGGTATATTGATCCTCGTGGGAGTTTTCGGAGTAGTGGAGACATGTGCAGGATTCGGATTGTTATGCCTGTTCTGCTGCGCTCGCCTAGTCAAGAGTTCATGTGCAGAATTCGGATTGTTATGCCTGTTCTGCGGCGCTCGCCTAGCCGAGATTTCATGTGCTTGGGTGGCATTTTGTATAGGAGGAGGGCTATATTTGCTGTTTATTTTCGATTCATACAGACTGGGCAGTCTTGATCTAAATCTCGTATTTCTGTCCTTAGGTGGGCATGTTGAGAAAGTAACAAAGGCCATTATAGCAAAGAGGCCAAGTAGGATTGACTGGTTCCTCTGGGTTTTACTCATATTCATGGAGTTAGCTAGGTCAGGTTATCACAAGGTAGGCTACTTGGATTGTCGCAGAGTGGGCTAATTCCAGTTATCACAGAGTGGGCTAATATCACTTTCACAGGATAGGCTAATCTCATTTGACACGGAATAGGCTAATTTCACTTTTCACAGGCTAGGGTAATTTCGCTTTTCACAGAATAGGCTATTTTCAGTTTTTACAGAATAGGCTAATTTCATTTTTCACAGAATAGGCTAATTTCAATTATCATAGGGTGGACCTATTTCAGATTCACAGAGTAGGCTACCTCCAATCGGATAGAGTAGGCTAGTTTCAATTATCCGTTTTTTTGTATCAATTTGAAAGTATACAGACTGGGACGGACGCAATAAGAGGCATCAAGTGGTAATGTAAACAGTAGGCTAGTGCACATCTGACCAGAAGTGTGTAAAGTACTGATACATTCAAGGTGCAGAGGATCAGCATAGATATGGTCCGATAGTCTAGAATTGCAATGATGAGAGAGCATACATAACGGAAATTACAGGTGCATTAGCATTACGGCATAATATCATATCAACTCTGTTGGTTCATGAGCAGTAGTCGTTTCTGTTATTCCTTAGTTTTAAGCATTGAGTACATGGTGCGACACAAGAGTAACGGGAGTCGGCGGTACAGGACAAAGGTGTCTCGATGTAGCCGTAAACGGGTACACTGACAATTGATTCAATACAAGTGATATAGGTCATAGGTTACAGTGGGTAAACATTAAATAATGCATTCAGTTATTCAGCAATGTTGTTCTTTTCTTGTAAAGTAGGCAGAAAATAGGCGGTTGTATACAGTGTCAAGAAGGCAGGTAAAACAATACTGATAGCAATGCATATGACTCGTGCAACGTACAATGCACATTTTACCGGCAACGCCATTGAGTTGCTTCAAGATAGGGTGGGCTTTAGAAGATAGGTCAAGATTAGAATCGGTGTCTCGCTGTGCGAGATAGGGGCGCTTGGGAAGTAGGGGACAATGGAGTGGTTTCGATAGGAGGACTAGTGTTTAGGAGGAGGTTCGATGGATAATGTAGTTTGGAAGTGTTTGATGTAATAGTGGCAAGCTTACCGGCTTATGAGCAGGATTGGATCCCTGGTAGTCAGCATACTGGGTGCGCCAGTGATTGGGTAAGGTTTAGGGCGCTGGCGGCTGGATAGGTCTGGAGGCTTTTGTCAGTTGAGGCTTTTGCCACCACTTTCTCTCCCCCTCCTCCTCCTCTGGCTGACTCACATCCTAACACAGCCATTTCCATGCTCCACTCCTCTATCTCTGATACCCTTGATGTTCTTGCCCCTGTCATGAGGATCTACTTGAAGCCCAAAGCCAACTGCAACTCCTGGTATGACTCTGACCTTGTCACCCTTAAATGCAAGTTCAAGGTGGCTGAGAGGAAATGGCTAGCTTCTTGCGCATCCTCTGACAAACTGGCCTGCTGCCTGCTCCAAAGGCAACACAGGCTCTCTGTCCACACTAAGAAGAGAGCCCACATCCAAGCCCACATCTCTGCAGCATCTAACAACTTGGCGACCTCTTTAAAATCTGCAAGGAGCTGGCCAATCCTGCTGCAGTCTCTACCTCTCCTGTCCCCTCCCAGGTCCCCTGCACAGCCCTGACTTCTTATTTCAGCTGTAAAACCCAGGACATCCTGTCCACCCTCTTGTCCTATCCTCCTCCCTCTCCTCTCTCCTCTACCTCCGTTCCCCCTGTGGCCACCTCTCCTCCCACATTCTCTTCCTTTCCTCTGTTCTCCCCTCACAAGGTTTCTAGACAAATCCGATCTATGAAAGTCTTGTCTTCCCTGTTCTTCTAAAACCTTCAAGGACTACATTGACACCCTTTCTCCCACTTTGTCTGACTTCTGCAACTACTCCTACGTGACTGGAACCTTCCCTTCCCCTTGAAGCCCTCCCCTGTGCACCCTCTTCTCAAGAAAACCTCAGTCGACCCTTCCTGACCGGCTAACTATCACCCGATCTCCATCACTCCTTTAATGGGCAAACTCCTGGAAAAGCTGGCCATCTCCCAGCTTAATCTTCACACTGAATCTGTTGGTTGTCTCCATGACCATCAGTCTGGCTTCAGAGCAGCCAGAAGCAGGGACACTGCTCTCCTGAACATCCATGAAGACCTGCTCTCTAACCTTGAATCAATTCTCCCCTCTGTCTTCATTTTACTCGATCTCTCTTCTGCCTTTGACACGGTCAACCATGCCATCCTGCTCAATCATCTCTGTGATAACCTGGGTATCACCAATCAGGTCCTGGCCTGGCTGACCTTGTTTCTCTCTGATCAACCCTCCCAGGTCCAACTTGGGTCCTTCCTTTCCTCTATCTCACTCTCTACCTGTGGTGTTCCACAGGGGTCAAACCTCTCTTCCTGGCTGTTCAACCAAGACCTAGCACCTCTCACCCAGGGCATTGCTGCTCTCTGCTCCAACTTTAAGTGCTATGTGGATGACACTCCGCTCGTTTTCTCTGCCACCTATTCCCCTTCTCTCATCTCTGACTGTCTGTCTGCTATCCAGGAGTGGTGTGCTGCCAACGATCTCTGCCTCAATGCCAGTAAGATGTAAATTCTCCTCATCGGCACACGTACACCCTCCTTTCCTGTCACTCTCTGGCCAGCCTCCCTTGGCCCTCTTCCTGCTCCCATCTGTGAGGCTAAGAACCTCGGGGTCATCGTCGACTCCACACTCTCCTTTTCTCCTCAAATCTCTGACGTCTCTAAAAAGTCAAATTACAACTGCACCTCGTTAGAGGTATTCTTCCTTTCCTCTCCTTTGAACTGGATAGTCCAGCCCCTTTGATGAGTAGCAATTACCCTCAAGATGGATGGGGATGCTGACCTTACTCATACATCAATAATGGAGCCGACTCAGGAAGTTGACAAAAGGAAGACTGTTTTAATGTCAATTATCTAAAACAGGAAGCATAACGAACATCAACGCAATCACTCAAACTTCAAACTCCAAGTACTTTAAGAAAAAACTGAACTTTTGTAAGCAATATGTGTCATCAATGACGTCTAAACCACATGTGTACTAACATCATCCTACGTGGCAAACTACAAAATCCTACGTGCATGGGTGATTGGCTCTGAGTCGACATCTAAGTATATGATCCATAAAAAAGTCTAAAAAAGTGTAACAATGTGATTGGTTACTCAACATCAGGTGGGCCAACTAAGCCCTCCCTTAAAATGACCACTATGAACGTCACTAAATACACAACATCCCATTCGTTTACACAATTATAGGACCCCTAAACAGGCAGGCCCTCTGCAATTGGTTGGCACTCTATCCTCCTTCAGTACTTTTCCACCTATGTTAGCAGCGTACAGGCTTGCCTTCCAGATGCTGGTGCGGTTGCCTTAACTTTAGCTTCCCACCAATTAACATATCAATCTATCATCACCTCAGTGGTCTACTGTCAATTAAGCCTTTGAAATTCATCCTTGAGAGTGTTCTTAGCTCTGAGAAAATTTGAGTGAGAAGCACAGTGTGCCTTTGAGCGTAGGTGTGACCATCTCGTTCATCCAACTTCATGCTTCCATGTGACTAGAGACCATGGAATTGAGCCTTTTCGTGCATTTAATATTTTCTAATAGACCTCTGACGTCTTCTTGGTTATATTCATGCCTTCTGAACAGGAGTTTTGTTCTTTCACACGATTTTGTATCCAAAGTCAGTTCACTCCAGTTTTGATAAGACCTTGGCTTCTTGGCTCGCTCAGTCTCGCCTTTCGCTGATACTCTGCTAGTAATTCAATTTGCTTTTTACTGCGACACAGTGAAATGAGGCGTTTTGCTGCTGTCCAACCTGCTATAATACGTTTAGTGGAAACATCCATAGTTCTCGCATTCCTATGTATGTATACGTTGGCGCTTGCCGCAGTCTATTTACTATAAGCTTAGAACTAGCTTCATGATTACTTTGCTGCTTGTGTTTCTTCTGCATCTACACACGTGTAAAATGGCTTGATATCTTCATCTGCTTCTGTGGCATAAGCTTCTTCACCTTGAGCCCAAGATGTCACTTATCCTTAAAGGAGAGTTCCGGGACTTTTTTTTTATTGTCCCTACGGTTCGGCCATGTGTTTTTAAGCATAACTCGGTAGATCGTAGAAAACTTTCCTATGGACCTTACCCGACTTTTCGTCCATTAACGCACTCGAAATCAGCCGCCATTTTCTGATAATCCTATCATTTCCCCCCATCGCCCTGGCTCACCTGCTTTTGCGGCACTAAATCAAATCCCCCGCCCCTGAGCCTGACATCAGCAGACGCGTACCGCCCATTTCCCAACGCCAAAGCACGTTTCGTGTCAACAATCGCTGCGCCTCAGCTAATGAACTGTCGCCATGGAAATGGCAGGACGCCTCTTTCCTCAATAAGTATAAACACACCGTTTCACAACACACAGCAGCAGATTTTCGATTCCATTACTCTCTGTGTGTTACTTTGAGTATTCTGTGACTCGTTTCTGTGCTCTGGTCAGCTACCTTCGTTGATTGTAGCCCGTGTGAACAGATACCAGTACCACCGCTATAAATTATTTTACTTTCTTTACCACACAATGGCTACAATAATGCCGTATATGTACGAGCCCGAGTACACCGAGGAAGAACTACTGGAAAGGCAAGCACGCGAAAACGATGGGGATTCGGACGGCAGTTGGGAGGACCAGTCAACGGATGAAGAGCCTGGACCATGTCGCATGGACGGCGTCTCCACCTGGTGCACGTGCAATCGGTGCGAGCTAATGCCAACTGAGGAGGAGAACTGCTGCTGCCGTGAAAATTCCGGGTGCTTCGCCTACATTTCGGAAGGCGAGCCAAGTCCGCAATGCATCACCGAGCTGCCAGAGTTCAGGGAAGCCTGCCTCTCACGGACCGTGTTGAGGATGATGATGGTGCTTATGCACGAACTTTGCGGCACTGTTCGTCCGCGTAATCCGAGTAACGAGTAAGTATACTCTGGTTGTGATGTCAGTGATGCCACTACTATTTCATGGTCGTCTCATCATTCGAATGCATGTAAATTGGTTCCATGTTGAGCATTTTCTAGATAGATTTTTTTTCAAAGCAGAATGACATTTTTTACCTGAATCGACAGTGATAATAAAGTTGTCATTTTAATACAGTTTGCATCTTTCATTTTCACAGGTGGTACAGGCTGGTGGCCTATCGTTGCTTCACTTGGTGGCTTCACGGGAGGCTCGGACACCACGTTCGGAGAGTAATACCTGCCTGTGCGGTACTTGCCATTAGACAACATTTCCCCAGCGACAGTGGACAATACCGCGGATTTTCCCTGGATGTGCTGCAACCGCAACTTTACAATGTGTAATGTTTATTATTTATGTTCAATTGAAATTAAGATCTAAAATAAAACCCAACATATATTTTAACAATGGTTGTTTTGATTTTTTAAATGAATCTAGTGTGTCTCCATTGAATAGTCTTCCTGTGCCTTGTCTTGTCACACCACATGTCTCCGGCCAGCATCCTCCCTCACGCTGGCCGCCCACCTTCAATCCACATAACCGTTGAACCCATATGCAGCAGACATACATATGTTATTTTGCGGGTTGGCATCAAGCCTCCCGGCCTTGCCTCCTCCCCCAAAAATACTTACCACACCACTTTGTTCAAGCGTTGGCAATAAAAGGAAGGCCGTTGGATTTTATTGATACAAAACATGGTTATAGGTAAATAATCAATATGGTTGATCATAATAAATCATCCTTTTGGGCACCGGGTACAGAGATGACCCCCTCTGGCCTGTGCCGCCTTGCCACCACAGGCCAGCCTGCTGCTGACTAACTGCCTAGGCATCCAGGGTCTCCAGGGTGAACTGCACCCATATATTCTCCTGGGAGGGTGGGGTATTTATAAACTCACCCCCCTGCCTTCCATGTACTAGATCCTGCAGCCTGCCTCTTACATGCAGTTAGATGTCCTCTCCTTGGTGAGGCCCTGCGGCAAACGAGTCTTGTCTGCACGACCACCGCCCCAATCCACCCCCCGCCCTATCAAAGGCAGTTCGCACCGGGGTACTTGTGCTGGCAAGTGGAGCTGTCAGGGAGCGATAAAGGCCAAGAGGTGCCAAAGACCATGTACACTTCAAAGTGGTCTATAGAGCATGGGTTGTTGTTCCCATGTCTACCGCCAGACCCCGTGTCTCCTGCCAAGCATCCCCCCTCACGCTGGACGGCCCCCTGCAATCCACATAAGTGTGTCTCCATTCACGAGTCTTCCTGTGTCTTGTCTGCACGACCATTGCCCCAATCCACCCCCCGCCCTATCAAAGGCAGTTCGCACCGGGGTACTTGTGCTGGCAAGTGGAGCTGTCAGGGAGCGATAAAGGCCAAGGGGTGCCAAAGACCATGTACACTTCAAAGTGGTCTATAGAGCATGGGTTGTTGTTCCCATGTCTACCGCCAGACCCCGTGTCTCCTGCCAAGCATCCCCCCTCACGCTGGACGGCCCCCTGCAAACCGCATAATGCCACGACATATACACGTCATTCATTCACAAACACACCCCTGTTTCGAATTCTTTATAACCCACTTCATATTTCTAATGAGAACTTCTTTGCACTTTGCTAGTCAACCCGTGAAGGTGCTGGTTATCTGCTCTTCGTCTCTGTGAACTTCCGTGACCACTTCGAGGAAACTCGTCAGTTTGCAACCTGTGAACGACAAGAAACTACTCTGATCCCTGCATCTAACTGTTTGCTCGTCAAGGTAAGGCCATGTACCATACTCATTTTGCGTCCAATTTCTTTTCGTTCAAGACAGTACATGCAAGGAACTAGTCACATGTTCTGAGTTTAGTCAAATTATTTTTCTATTTTTTTAAAGTTATTCAAATACTTATCCGCATGTGAATAACGTGTATAGTTCCAAGAACCAAAACATACCTTGCATTGAACCTTTTATGTGTCATTTAATTTTTTAACACATTGGTATTCATAGAGAATTGTTGATCTTTACTTTTCAGAACTTTCCACAATGCCTGCCTGTTCCATTGGCGGTTGCCCTTCGAAGACCCATAATAAATCTGAAGGTACTATAATGCATGTTTTCCCTAAGACAATAGATCAGATAAGAGAATGGGTCCGATATTGCGGATATCCACCCTCTGAGCTTGAAAGTAGAGTCCTAGAAGTCTTTGCGGACAAGAGGGGTGATCGATACCGCATCTGCAGCAGGCACTTTACCTGTGACATGTACTCCACATCATTGCTAATAAAGAAGAACACCGCGAGCAAGGCGAAGATTGCTCTCAACCGCTATTCCCACTCTATTCGTCCACATCCCTCCACTGGTGAGTCAAGTTTACGTATTTATCTCTCGGCCTTGCGGTAGTGTGTAGCATTAGCTAACAATAATTTCCCCATTTATGTATCCACTCAATATGAAGGCGGAAGATTCTCCATCCGTGTCGTTATTGCAGTCATCAGCCACTTCAAGCGCCTATCGGGTAATCTTACTTGACTATTCTGCCACTGACTTGTTTTAGGCATGTAAATCAATAGTTTTAATTTATCGTGTAATTATTTTACCTAATGGTACACCCTTGTACTCGTCCTCTAGTCTTTGTTTTCAGTTATAATTATTGTTATCCAAAATAATTCAAGTACTGTCTTTCAGGGAGATGCTGAGGAGTCCAACGTATTGACGACTACCGTTGATGTCACTCAGATGCTCGAGGTACATTTCAGGACAGTTCCATCGATGGAGATCATCAGATCTTGCATTCTTGTAGCGTGATTGTTACACACAATGTTTCTTTCGTTTTTAGCCATTGATATGTCCTTCTGTCGTCGCCCTCCTATGTGTCTTCTTTTTTCAATATTGTGTTCATTACTAATGAAAGTCCTATGTTTCAGGGAGTCGATGGAGCATTAGTCCAAGAAGAAGGGGGAGCGTGCAGTTACGGGTCGGCGCAACAGCTTGCAGAAGTGTGCACCGCAGTTACATCGTCCCTTGATGTTCTTATGCATTTCGAGGTATGGATACTGACAGTTCGATGAAGCGAAATCATATGACGTGATTACATCCGCTATACTTCCTTCTTTATTAACGCAAGTACTATGTTTCAGGGAGATGACGGAGCTTCTTCTACAAGAACATCACCCCTAGTAGTTGATGCAGATTTCTGGGTGGTGACACTTCCAACGATCGAGCAAATCGAATCATATTTAGATATCCATTATTTATTTTAGACAACTGATCATTTGTGCAGGTCTATTTAGATGAGCCGTTCACGCCTGCACAAACCTTCTGTTCTTTTTATCAAAATAGAAAACCATACTAATGCAATTACTGTGTTTCAGGGAGTCACTGAAGCACCATCTTCAATAATATCATCAATGGAAGTCTATGAGGAGCACGAGGTATGGATCTTGACAGTTCCATCTAACTAGATCAACAATGCGTGAATAATTGTCGTTTGAATGTTCTACACAAAGCGTTCATTCGTGTTTTGCTATTGAGATGTACGTGGGTATTGGTCCCCAAGTACATTTTGTGTTTTCGATATTATTATACATACTAATGAAAGTTCTATGTTTCAGGGAGTCCATGGAGCGTCAGTGCGTGATGGATGTGCTTATCAGGAAAACATAGTCGTTGCAGCGCAAGAGGAAGTGGAGACATGCACACACGAGTCGGAGCAACAGCGTCCTGATGTTGAAGTTCGAGGCAAGAAAGTTTCAAAGAAAAGAAAGCAAAAGAAGGTTAGTGTCCTGGTCACTATATTATGTTGTTTTTCACTGTTAATAGTTCAATACTGTAAATTGTGTTTAAACTGAACACCCCTTTTCCAATCTGTCCTCTAGTTGCGAGTGGGTGTACGAACTAGATCTACACAGACAGTGAAGCGAACGAGAGATGTTGCTTGTCAAACCTTTTGGCAGGGACTTGAGACTGGAGAAGCATCGTGCCGATGGGAAGAATATGAAGTGATTGACAACGGAGCTATACCACCACCAGCCATTGATAGTGAATGTCCTCCTGGTAGTTCGGATGCAGTCGGAGATCAATTCACAGAATCCACACCCGCAAAAACTAAGACCGCGAGAAAGTTGAAGAAATTGTTTTATTCACCCATCGCCGGAGAAGGAACAGATGTTGCAATGGAAGAGAATGAAGTAGACGACAATGAAACACCATCAATATCACTGAACATAGCGGAAGACGATATCAGAGATTCTACCTTTCATGTGAGTGACATGTCCTCAACGTTACAGGCCGAACCAGCTGGGATGCAGAGTGACAGTATAAGGAAAGAGGCCAAATTCATTGTATTCGATAGTTGTTTGATTGATATTATTATTCGGATTAAATGTGGGCATTTGGTAGGTGGGGAAGTATGTGGGGAGCCATTGATTAATGTGACTCGTGCAATTTGAGGCACTAACCTTAAAATACATGCCACCTGTACAAAATATCATCCTTTCACATGGTCTGCACAACCTATGCTGGGACAACTGCCAGCAGGCAATCTACTTTGTGCAGCGGCTGCACTTTTTAGTGGTTCAAGTTTTAAAAAATTAGAGTCTTTCTTTCAGTTTGTGGGAATCCATTTCATTGCGAAAACTCAGTTCTACAAATACCAAACCGATTATCTATTTCCAGCCATTAGCGAAGCTTGGAGAATGGAAAAAATGTCTATTGATAGTACATTCGCGGGCAAACGGTTCAGGCTAGCCGGTGATGGACAGTGCGACAGCCCAGGATTTTCAGCCAAGTACTGCACCTACCACTTTCAGGACATGGAAAGTAAGAAAATTGTGAGTTCGGTGGTCGTGCAGGTGTCACAAAGTACATCCTCAGTGGCCATGGAGAAAGTTGGCTTTGTAGCATCATTGCAAGAACTACAATCGCGGGGAATGGTGATCGACCTGATAGCCACGGACAGACACGTTTCAATTGCCAAGACAATGAGAGAACAGTACAAAAATATAAATCACCAATTTGACGTTTGGCATCTTGCAAAATCAATCAATAAAAAATTGTCGGCTGCAGGTAAAAAAAAAGAATTGCAAGGTATTTCACAGTGGTCCAAGTCAATCAGCAACCATCTTTGGTGGAGCTCAAAAACATGTGGAGGGTCGTTGGAAATTCTACTGGAAAAATGGCGGTCAGTAATGCCACACTGTACAAACGTTCACCGATGGAACACGAACCAACATTTCCACAATTGTGAACATGGCCATTTGTCCACAGAGGAGGCACGGAAGAAGAAGTGGTTGATTCCTTCATCACCCACTCACAAAGCCATTGAAAAGATTGTATTTGATAAAACTATAACAAAAGCTTTGAGGGGACTCACGGAATTCTGCCACACAGGAGATTTGGAGGTGTTCCACAATATGTGCCTCAAGTACAGGCCAAAACGATTGCATTTTGGCATGGAGGGCATGATAAATCGGACTCTTTTAGCGGTCTTGGCACATAACCATAATGTTGGCCGTCAACAAAGTAGGACGACCGGAACTTTAGGGACGCTTCGCTACAATAAGGCCTTCACTAAAAGAAGTAAACAATGGGTGATCAAACCAGTGTTTGAGGATATACAATATGAGTTTATTGAGAAACTTATTGTTGACGTCCTAGATAGGCACATAAATGGAGTTGTGAACGAACCTGTGCAGGGGCCAACTGCATTGCCACCCAACATTGCCTCTGTTCCATGTCCACCTAAAGAAGAACTCATTGAGAAATACACATCACGGTTTAAATGATTGTAATTTGATTGTCTGTTCTCTCGAGTCTCCTCATGTCGCAGGCCCATTGAATATGTGTATCTATCCAACCTTGTTCATTTGCGCATTAAATTAAACCAAACAGTAATATAAATCATTTTTCAAAAAATATAGAATGTCTCCGTATTTATGGTTCTGTGGGGCTGCAAAGCACGCAGACAAAATGCAAAGATGGAGTGTAAATTTCAAGTCCTGTGAGAATGCCTTACACTGAATGTAGCTAACTAGGAATGTGTGCTCGTTCAAAGTGAAGGTCAGCTGCTTTGATTTTTTCTCGGGTGCCAGAATGGCCCACGACTCAGTATAAGGTTCTATTGTATTTTGACCTTGACAGGCCGGGACCACGTAAGAAACGATAATGAATATAATTTCAGAAACGAAAGCCATTTCATGTTCGTTCATTAGAAGAAATAACGTCGGCATAGAAGGAGTGGTATTTCGGGGCTGCCCTACGCACAGACACAATGGAAAATGCAAATATAATGTAAGTAACTCTTTAGATGAGTTTATACCGCAATTTAATTACTATACAGTAGCTTTAAAGACGGGTTAAGTTGTACTTGTTCGTTCTATGTGGCATATTGTTTTGTACCGCGCACTATCTTGGGGAGAACCGTCTACTTTTACGGAAGCACCTCAAAACCTTTGCTTCTGCTTTCTCTCTCCCTCTCCCCTGCTACAACTGGTCCACTGTCTGCGATCTCGGTCCTGGGCCCTTCCACTCTCCACCTGCACTCCCTGTCAACCCTGCACTGAGGGACTGTCTCAGTATCCTACAGCCCCCCCTTGACGTTTAAAACCCAGTTGCACTGTCCTAGCTATGAAATAATTTCCCGACCGAATATATAAAATGAATAATTTTAATAAAGATCTGATGGTGAGACTAATTTCATTGTTTATGTTTTTCAAACAGGTACATCATGCATTACTGCATGTGTCACGAGTACCAGACACCGGCGGACGGCTTTTTTAACCGCCAGTTGCTTCTCCGCGTGAACAACGTTACCACCCTGACCATTTTATGGGACGATCGCCAAGTACAAGTATGCCCTTACGCGGTACTAACGGCTAGATGCAACATACAGACCGTTGTGGTGGCCTAGTGCCTCGTTGTTGGAACAGCCATGCGATTATCAGTGCGACCGAAGAGCTTATTTTATCGTAAACCAACACCCTGTTTACTGCACACGAACATCGCTTGCCTCAAGACGAACTATTTTGGATCGAGAGCAAATAAAAATGAAAATCGCTGAATATTCTCTAAACATTTGATGTCCAATAAATGTACTTTGCCAAATGTACAATCTTGCAGTTTGCTTTTAAACCCAGTTTCATATTCCGAATTGTGGCGCTGTATTGTGAGATGATCTAAGACCCTGTGTACAGCAAAGGAACATCGCGTGCCTCAAAACGAACTTTTTGGAACGTGAGCAAATAAAAAAGAAAATCGCTGAATATTCTCTAAACATTTGATGTCAAATAAATGTACTTTACCAAATTTACAATCTTGCGGTTTGATTTAAAAGTACAGTTTCATATTGCGAATTGTGGCGCGCTGTGTTGTGTGAGCTGATCTGTGTTGATTTCCGGGTTCTGTGTGGAGTCGCGTAGAAGACGCCTGGGCGCGTTTGCCTACGCAGCACAGTCACGTCACGGATAGAGGCGGGGAATATGAATGTTTTGATAAAGTCTGTTTCAGGGGCGGGGGATTTGATTTATTGCCGCAAAAGCAGGTGAGCCAGGGCGATGCGGCAAGTGATAGGATTATCAGAAAATGGCGGCTGATTTCGAGTGCGTTAATGGACAAAAAGTCGGGTAAGGTCCATAGGAAAGTTTTCTACGATCTACCGAGTTATGCTTAAAAACACATGGCCGAACCGTAGGGACAATAAAAAAAAAGTCCCGGAACTCTCCTTTAATACTTTCTTGATGCCTTATAGAATATCTGCATTCTCTGGTCACTGCATCTCTTTTATGTACGTCATCTTCAACTCCATGTAACATATAACTGCAATGGTTAGTGACACTACCATTCACCCATGCTGCTTATTGGCTCTGCTTCTTTAAGGATTTCATTCAATGGCCATCATATTTCTTTGTATGCAGATATGGTTTTCTCAATGGGTACCTTGGCTCCCAGATTCTATTTGGTACTGGCCCTTCCACTGGTACTGGACTGAGTCCATACTCTGCTCTTTGTCGATTCAGCTGTCTGTATATGTCACATACTCTGGTTTCCAGCATATAGGTAAAAGGAACAGGTCGATTGAGGTGGGGGTACTTGGCTCCTCCTCTACACCTTCCCCCAGAAGCTCACTGTCTCTAGAGCTCTGGTTCTCTCTAGGCTGGACTACTGCAACAGTCTCTTTCTAACTCTGACTGCTTCTACTCTCTTCCCCTGCAACTCATCCAGAACAGGACTGCAAGACTTGTTTTGGCTTCAATCCCAGGGATCGTATCTCTCCAGCACTGAAATCACTGCATTGGCTCCCAGTGGCTGCAAGGATTAAGTTCAAGACCATCTACCTTGTCCATACAGCCTTCTGGGGCTGGGTTATCAATACTTCCAAATGTCTCTTCGTAAATACCTTCTACTCAAGCTCTTCGCTCCTCCACCTCCATCTCCCTCAGAGTCAGTCGCTTCTCCAAGCAACAAGTTGCTGGCAGATCTCTTTCTTTGGCCGGGGCCTCTCTCTGGAACAGCCTCCCTGCCTCTCTGAAACTTGAGAAGAACTATCTCTGGCTCCGGAAGCACCTCAAGATCATCCTCTCTGTTTCTGCCATCTCTCTTCCTCTCCCCTGCTGATTTCCTGTCTGATACGGTACTGGTCACCTGGCTACCCTCTGATTTTGGGCCCAGGTCCCTTGCTGCCCAGTTGCACACACGCACTGCCTCCCGGAAACCCTTGCGCTTGGGTCTGTATCTGTAACCCTTCAGTCCCCCTACCTGTACTTTTGGACACCTGCTGTCTGCGCTTCTTGTTATTGTTTTGATCCCATGTACAGCACTGCCTCCTCCCCTTTGCCTTGGCACTTTTCCCCTGCCCCCTGCCCTGCACTTGCGCAATCTCAATGTCACTTGGCCCAGTAAGATCGTTGTCTCTGTCCTTCCTCTGTTCCCCCTTCCTTGCCTTGTCATGCCTTGAAACACTCTCAATCTCATACCATATTATATCATACACAGCATTATGGCTTTATTCTTATCGTGGACCGCCTGCAGACACATGGAAATGCTGGTAGACTTCTTGGGCTCAAGATGTCAAGTCACTCTTCTTCTGAAGATAGCTCTGCAGAATGGCAGGCACTCAGGACTGGCACCGGGATACTCCAGGAGAAGAACAGCAGTTGCACAATGTCCCATCATAGCTCTGAGAAGAGGTCATCTGTTCAGGTTCTCTCCTGATCAGTCCTTGAATCAGCACAGCAGCCTTTGGATTAAGAGTTGCAGCTGCATACTTCTCCCTCCAGCTGGAATCAGAATACAAGCTTCCAAGCCTCTGACTTCTTGTTTCAACTTCCAGCTTCTGGCTTTGGCTTCTGACACAGAGGTAAGTGAGGGGTCTTCTGATACACACAAAGCCCCCATTCACTCAGACTGAACTAGTTTAAATCAGCCAAACACACACTAGGGAATTCATCTTGCAGTACACAATTAGGCCCCTAGGCATTCAGGTCATTCACCCAAAACCAGACACTTAAAACAGTGGATGTTTATTAGGGGCAACTCGCAGCCTTTCAGGGCACACAGTGAATTCACTCCAGTTTCAGACAGGGCTGGCTCAGGTGAACTACACATTGTGATACACAACCTGAACCGGGCACCCACAACACAGAATGTGATCCATACAGATCCCACCCCTTGGGTTTTACCAAAATAAGCAGTTGTTGGGAAGGCTCCTACTGGTCTAGCAGGGGCAGCTCCAGAGCCAAATATAGTCCATTCACCCAACATCCAATAAGGGGAAGGGAGACAGATCCAAAGGCTTCTCAGGACTTTGAAAAACAGGAAGGGAAAGGCAGGAAGCCATGAGGCTTTCAGTGGCCATCTTGCCTTTGTTAAGGTGTCTATTGATTCCTATAGCACGGCCTGGGTGTCCCAAAATGGGGGGGATCCAGAACCACTGCCAACTCAGCATGTAGCTGTCACCAGTCAATACTCTGCTCTGTGGGCAACACACAGGTGTCTAGAGACACACAAGGGTTACCAAGGTGCACCCCTACCAATGGTTTCCATAGGGGTATCCCATGGGTATTGCTCACCAAAAAATAAAGATGAAGAGCTCCACTGCGAGAGGTCCAGATTGGACTCCTGTGGCAGCAAAACACACAGAAAACAAAAACTAGGGAAGTAGTGGGACAAGGAAGAGGATGAAGATGTCAGGGCATCTCCCTTCTGGCGCTTGTGGAGGAAAGTAACGCGCCGCCATTAATGCTCCATCATCCTGTTCCCAGAACTTCATGCCCGATCTAGTCTTTCCCATCACGGCCGCCACTAGTTTGAATATTATCACTATCTGTACGTCATGGCGGTACGTTGCAACCCTTATACTTTCTCCTCCTGGGTAAGAAGCTTAGTTCTTTCTTTCTGTCCCTCATGCCCGCGGAGCATTCTTTCTTCCTCACTCCTTCCTTTCAGGGGTATTCTCCTCCTTCCCTCTGTGTGCTGCTCCTGTCTGCTGGCAAGATCTTGGATTCTTTTTCTCCTGCTTGCTGTTTTTGCTTTTGCCTCAGCATTGATTGTGCTGGGCGCCCTCTCTGCTTACACCCTGCGTTCACCACTGCTGCACGAACACCTTACCTATAGGTTTTTTTTGTGCCTTGTGGCTTTTTCATCTTACCGGGTGTCCCAGGGAGTGAGTCACTTGCCGGAGCTGCCAATAGTCAGGCATAGTGGCCAATTCTCGTAGCAGACCATATCTCTACCAAGAAAGAATGACTTCTAGAAAGAAGAAGAAGGTCAAGCCACAGACTCCTATGGAACAATCTCCTTATACCTCGACTCTAGGCTCAGGTGAGGTGCAGGAGGGGGTCATTGCCATTACAGCCAATGTGTGTAGTGCCCTTTCCCTAACGCCAACCTTGAATCAGATGTTTCCCTCCATCCGTTCCCGTGGATGCTCCCAAATGGGGAATCCAGACATCTACAATTTTATTTGAACACAACATCGGGTTGGACTCCATCTTCAGGCTAACCCTTTGACTATACTGTGAGCCAACATGTCAAAAGCATCTAGCCATGTTTCTATATTCTTTCCAGCCCTCACACTTGTCTTTGTCTTCCCTTTGTCCCATCTTGTGCCCTATTAGGATGTTGCAGCCTTCCTTCCCTTTCATGCTACAACAGTGACAATATTCCAACCGACTCCCGTGTCGTGACCCGCTCTCCAACTCTGTTAGTGCGCCCCCTCAGGTGATTGTGACATATGAAGTCTGGGGATGTAGCACCAGCCTGTGCCCTCTTCTGCTGCCCCTCCTGCATCCCCTTCCTCTTTATTTCACTAACACTCCTTTCATCGTTCTCTTTCCTCACTCTGGCCAAGTCCCAACTTTCCTCCGATCCTCCAATATCCTCCCATAGTGCTACTGTTTGGTCAGGTCACTCCTATTTTGCTTCTGTCTGACATACTCTCCCAAACTCAAGCCCCTCTACGCTTTTCTTACTCTCCTTCTTGCCTTTTCCAGCAATACATGTATCATTCTTAATAGCCAGACCCATTCTTTTTCCACCAATGGGTCTTCCCCAAACCCACCAATTTTTACCAACAACTATTTCAACAATTCACCCCAATTTTCAATTTCTCGTGGTGCTGATGTCCCTGTATCTCTTGCCAGTACTTCGCTCACCGATTTGTTCTGAGCATCTATATCAGTGAAAGGTGCCTTTTTGTCACAGCTTCACCTTTGCTGCTGTCCTGTTTGCTGCCACCATAAAACTGCCTGATCAACGCCGTTACTTCTAGCAGTTCATCCTTCTTAGTGCTCGTGCTGTCACCCCTTGCCACTTTTTTTGCCTGCCTTTTCCTGGGTACCTGTGTCCCTGGCTCAACATTGACACTTGAGTTTCCCACCCCAACCCAGAAATATTCTTCCTTGCCACGTTATTTTTTTATATACTTCTTCTCTGCCCCTTACTCATTTCTCATGATGCCTACAGCAGCTTCCAACCTTTTATCTTTGGCCAAAGTCATACATGGATCCGAGAAAATCATCATTTAACATACTGAAATTGTGTGTCACCCACTTTCTCCAAGAACAGGCTACTCTCTTGTGACATGCTAGCCTATTGTGCGTATATTTGGCAATGTGGTTGTAAGTACTTGAGGTGTCCAACTATAACCAAATGAAACATTTACATTAGTTTCCTGTGGTAATGTCTTATTCCCTTTCCTTCTCTTCTCCTTAAATCTTCCCCCTAACAAATGTGCTTGTAACCCCGGTCTCCATTTGCCATATGCCTTGTGGATGCTTAAATAATCCTTCTTAAAAACCTCCATTCTTAAGAGCTCCTCTACCTAGCATCCCCTTTTATCTATAACAACGTATTTTTCCATAGCTCCTTGAAGCTATCACATCAAGACAAAATATTTATAATAATCATTCAGCTTCTCCAGATGGCTGTAATGGCACCGTTCCTCTTAATCAGTGCTTAATTTGAAAATAAATAAGTGTCAGGGCCCTGATATTTTCTAGCATCCCTTTGGAAAATTTGAGCGGCATCTTGTGGCGCACTGCTGCCTCAACCAGTGGCCTTATTTGGGTTATGTGTGTACTACCGATGGCTGATGAGTGATATACAAATACCAATGAAAACGTTATAACATAATATAGCAGTTGGGAGTAGTGAAGGGGGTACCTCTCCATCTAATGTTACATTTTGACAGGTGGCCTGACCCATTTCTGTTCTAAGCCTCACCCCTTTCTGGAGTCCTACCCCTTTGATATCACATGGATGTAAAGTGGATGTGCATTTTATATACATTTGATAAGAACCCTAACATTGTTTATATAATTTTGTATATGAAACGTGTATCAATTTTAATATACATGTTTTATATAAAGATGTTAATACTTTTTCAATAACATTTTAATATACATTATTATATTTTATTTAATACATTTTGATATCCAATTTTATATAAATGTTGATGTAAAAATTAATATACATGTTGATATACATTTCAATATAATGTTTGATATAATTTCTATATAAAATGTATATAAAATTTAAATTAACTGGATATAAAATATATATATATATATATATATATATATATATATATATATATATATATATATAGTATATATTAGGTCATGGCTTTGCAGACGTTTGACAGTATCTAAAAACTCTAGACAGTTGAGTGTGCCGCCTTACCTAGTAACATCAAACGTCCAGTAAGTCACACAAGGAGTATGCTGGTTTTGTGCGAAAAAGAGAACATCTGTGCCCTTATTGGATGTGTTTCCCCTGTAATAAAGCGTGGGCACTTTATATGAGATTCATGTGTAATAATTGCTCAACAAGAGAACATAAAAACATTGGGCTAAATCAATGGATATGGAACAAAACACATTTTGTTGATTTAGTTCCAATCCTGCTGATCTGGGAACTTTAAGACATTTGGTAACCATCTGTCCTCACTTTGAATCCATTAGGCTCAAAATATTTGATAATGAACATATTGGCAAAACTGAGTTCTCCAGAAAAAAGTTTTGGGCTAGACTTGTGTGGGGTGAAAATGATGCACTGATAATAACCCTAACTCATTTTTTAAGAGTTATGAATGTACAATTGTAATGTAAGTGCTCTGTGTAATGAAGATTGCTTTGTACTTACTTTGATATCAATTTTATATAGAGCACTAATAGCTGCCAGTGTGGCACCCCCAGCCCTTTTGATGGTGGCCATAACAACCCTATTTGGATACACTTTATAGGAAAAAGTTTGTTTTTCCAGTGTCAATACAAAAGACCAACACCATTGCCTTGGGCAATGCTTGTTTCTTTTAAATTAGCTCAATGCATAGTCATGAGGCTAAGGACAGTTGTAGAGTCACTGACCTGTTTACGGCTAGCTAGTTGGTTTTACACCACCACTCCACAGCCTTCACAAACCCCATACTGTTTTCTTGTGGTCAGCGCTGTTGAGACCCCCAAGACCCATGCAGCATGCAACAGACAAATACAAATTATTGAGCTGGGGGCGGCGTGAAGATATGAAGCCAGCATTGCTCTGCGACGCTCAGGCCCAGCTGATGCAATTAAGCGACTCAGGTGCTTTAGAATGACAGGAATTCCAGTTACTAACCTTTTTCTGCAAAGTAAGCAGCAGGAAATCTGGTGGGTTTGGGGGTAACAGTATATGCATTGTGCCCCTGAGACCAGGAAACAGCAGGTGAGTGGTGGGAGCTTCATGTCTTTTACCCTTAAAAGGTACATTCCAGAATGCTGCAGGGACATCCTCATGGGCATGTGTGGATCTACTCTGGTGTTGAAAATTCTGTAAACTGGGGCTATCATTGGTTAATACCCTGTGTGGAGTCTCATGCTGAGTGAATAATTGCCTGGGGTTGCTGCAGGGGCATGTGAGGACATATTCAAGCAGTTAACTGGATCTGTTGCAGCTCAGGCACAATGGGGAAGAGGACCACAACCTCCCTGCTGGGCATTGTCTGGAAGCCAGTCCTGTGTTTACTGATTGGAATAACAGATTACTTCAAGACCCTGGCTGGCATAGCTGAAGGTGAGCATTTTCTTTTTATTTAGAAACGAAACATGCATTTGTCCTGGGGGTATTTTAAGTCCTATGTTTCACTGTATTGGTTTAAATGTACAGTTTCTGGGGTTGCAGAGGTGGGCTGTCTCCGGGTGTAGCTTTTGAAGTGCCATGGCTGTCCTCACAGGTGATGAAGAGGCACAGACAAAAATGGGTCTGCAAAAGGCGTCTCTGGCAGAGCTGGATGGCATCTTTGTATTGTTGTGTGTGAGATCACATAAATGATACTACTGGGTGCAGAGCTTTTTTGAGATATTGACTACAGCACTTGGGAACAGTTTGGAACTGTGTAGAGGTGTCTATAAGTGTTTATGTGGTAGTCACACAATAAATCGAGCATTTAATCTTAAAAGATGGCATTAAATCTTGGAAAGTTTGAGGTCAAATTTATAAAGGGGGGTAATATCCCATCTTCACTGTTTACCCCAAGTGTGTGAGCCTGTGCAATTATCTAAGCCTACACTGCAAACAAATGTGGGTTCTTATTTCAAATAATGTGAACTCTTTGCAAATTGAGGCCATCCAAGCCTATAACTTTGCACCCCTGCCGAGATGACATTTTAGAGCACAATGTAATCTTTGCAGGGGGGTCCAAACCATCCCCAAATCAAGGAGTAAGGTCCTGGATTGCACACACATGCACACATGGACACATATATTCCTGCATATATGCTGCTTCTAGCCCCCGTGAGAATACATCTAAGTATATGTTACAATTTACATTATTTGTTTTGTGCTCAAAAAGTGTTACAATTTACATGAATTAAGCGGTGTGTGTAAAGCTGTAAAAAACGTCTGTGCCTATTCTCTGTGTTCAAGGGAAGCTCAGACTGTTAGGCCCCATCTTTTACAGGCAAATGCTTCAATGGAATTCACAGCTCTTTATCGGTTAATTGTGAGATAGAAGTGAGATACTGGGGGTCGTTACGAGTTTGGAGGCAGCCATGGTGCTAATAGCGCCATGGCTGCCTCCAAACTTGTGTCCGGGTTCCTTGAATGGGACTTACCGGGTCATTCCAACCTTGGAGGACCCGGTATGTCCCCATTCCCCCATTCAAAATCCCCATCCCCATTCCCATTCGAGCCCCCATAGGGCCCGCTAAGGGACCTCGTAATGCAGCGGTAAGGGGTTAACTGCTCCGGCATCCTTACCAGCACCGTTAACTCCTTACTGCCGCACTCGTAATGACCCCCACTGTCACAGTTATAACTCCAGCCGTGTATCACACAATACTGACATTCCCCAAGCTGCTGGGCTTTGTGAACTCCCAATTTTAGCAGGGCGGGCATGGTGGGATTTGAATATTTGTCCAAGATCACACAATTTGATGAAGCAGTGTAGCTGAGATTCATTCACACAAAGTGATGAATTTGTTGATTTTGTTTAAGGGGTTAAGTGCTAGGGAATTACAATGGACTTGAGATGCAGGAGCTGACATTACAATAGGTTATGTATTGATGCAGATGGACATTTTATTTGGATATTTCAAAGACGTGTTTGGCAGTGTGTAAAAGCCAGCTTTGTTTCCGATTCCATTTACTGTACCAGTTCATGGTTTAGCTAGTGTCTAATCAATCTATTGAACTCATTTTGTATTTCCAAGAATACGTTACAATTTACATTATTTGTTTTGTGCCCGCAGAGTAGTACAATTCATATGACTTGAGCGGGGTTTGCAAAGCAGTGAAAAGCTTATGCCGCTTTTGTACCTAGCTTCTGTGTGCAAGGGAATCTCAGAGTGTTAGGCAGCATCTTTTACATGCAGAAGCTTCAATGGGAGTTACTAAGGCACCCAGCTCTTTACTGGTTAACTGTGAGATAGAAGTGAGAATTTGCATGCTAGAGCTTTTACATTCATAACTCCAGTCGCGCATCATACAATATTGACATGCCCCAAGCTGCAGGGCTTTGTGAACTCCCAATCTTGGCAGGCCGTGCACGGTAGGATTTGAGTTTTTGTCAAAGATCTCACATTTTGATTAAGTATTGAAGCCGAGAGTCATTCACACAAAATGACTGAAATGTTGATTATTTGTTTTAATGGGGCAAGTGCTAGCGTGTCACCTCGACTCAATCATTTGTGTATGTCTGCTGCATGCAGAATGGGCCTTGGGTCTCAACGGTGCTGGCCACAAGTAAACAGTGTGGGGTTTCTGAAGGCTGTAGCGGGGTGATGTAGAATCACTGATCTATCATAAAACAGGTAGGTGTGTCTACAACAGCCCTTTCCCTCAATGCTATGTATTGTATTAATTTAAAAGAAACAAGCATTGACCAAGGCAATAGTTTTGATCTTATTTATTGTCACTGTAAAACCACACTTTGCCTATAAAGCAAATTCAAATAGTGTTATTTTTTCACACCATTAATATGGCTGTCAAACCACCCACCCTACTGTATCAGTACTGCCAGTTATTTCTGTATCAGAGTAGTGCCAATGCTGGGGGCTGCTTAGGGGCAATGAGGTTATCGAATAGCACAGGTTCGATACACGGTCCCCTGGTTAGAGGCCGCAGTCCTTCATGAAGCGTGATATAAAAAATTAAATGCCACATAGGCTCATTAGAGCAGTATTCTGGCTATTCTGGCATGGCTAACATGAGGGCCCACCTCTGTCTACTTCCATCTCATTGCTATTCATTAAGCTAGATAATAACCCGACCTGTGGCAGCATGGCTCATACTGTCACTCTGACCGACTGACACTGAAACAAATGTTTGTAAGGAAATTAACCTATCCCACCCTTGTAGGCACTTTAGGGTGAGGCGAATCCCGTGAGAAGACCGGTGATGTACCAGACGGGAGAGGGACGTACTAAGAGAGCCCGCACGGACATTATATTTTGCAAATTGTATATGTTTAGACTTAGTGCATGCATATAAACAGGCACCATTTTGTAGCTATGGCAGAAACATAGAGCCTGCGTGGCAGCACGTTAGAAGAAGGCTGCAAACCTGATGAAGAAACCTCAACCGTCCTTTGCTCTAAAAAGTTTGCCAATACATTTATCCCAAGAAAGAATGTATCCTGCAAGTCCATGAGATGGTGCTAGGTACCTCCCTGTACATGTTATCACAACCAGGCCAGGGCAAGGCTCCGACCCCCACCCTGAAAACTACAATTTATAGCCCCTACAACTGTCCAAGCCCCAAGAGCCCTGAGTTGCAAGATATCAGCTGACCCCAAGGCCACCGACCACAAACCAGTGAACCATAAAAGATCTAAAAGAATGGTCCCCTATCTGTTCTTTACAATGGCATGATTTGTAATGCGAGGTGCAGGGAGGGATAAATTATTGTTCAAAAGTGAGGGTGGAACCCTTGGAAGCCGGATGACGCAACTGGATTGAGTGAAACGTAAGCGGGTCGCAGTGACCTCGAGCCCCCCCCTCGAGCCGCCCCGTACCAGTCCTTAATCATGCCAAGTGCCCTGTGTAGTAATAGAGTAGCACTGTTAGAAACAAATTGTCTTTTCACCCTTGGTTCCCTGGAGACGATGAGCCCAGCTGACCCCACGTGATGGAAGACGAATGGACGGGTCTGGGGCCAATGGTCTGGCATCCACTATGGAGTAGGCTGACCATGCATAGTGTTGAACCAACCTGCTGTGCAGGTTTGTAATCTATGTGAAGGACACTGTGCCCCCTTTTAAGCTCTTGCTTGCTCCCTCTTTGCTCAGAATGTTACTGAGGAGCAGAGTTGGTTGGCGGTCCACAACTGTGCAGGAAGTTGGCACACCTATTATTAGTATAATTAAAACTTTTTATCCTTGCAAGAATGCTGTCAGCGTTTAGGGGCATGCCTTCAATTGGTGACTCCGATGTGATCCCAGTGCCCCCTGTACCTGCAGAGGGTTCATAGTCATAATGTCGAAAAAATAATACCGAAATACAAAAATGTCGAAAAAAAAATGTCGAAAACAAAAATGTCGAAATTATATATATATAATGGGAAATGTCAAATAGTCGAAACAAAAATGTCGAAAAAAAAGTCGAACGATAATACTAACAGAGCGAAGTGAGGTGATACTAATCGTCCATTTTTATGGGGGGGTTACCCCCCCCCCAACCCCCTGTTACCTCTACGCCGAAACTCTCCCACCACCCTCTCCACCACCAAACATAACAGTTTGCCAATCTGAAAATAAAGTACATTATGACTAACGAATACCACATAGAATCAAGGGTCATAGGGGTTAAACCAATGTGTGACACCCACGAGTAAAGAACCTTGCCTAAACACCAAAGGGACAGATGACGGTTGTGGACAACTGTCATTAGCTGACAGAACCAGAGTCAGAGCGAACTGAAGTATATTCGATTCGGCTACGTCAGGCAAACAATAAGGTAATATAAAAAAAAATTATGTGACACGATATTTAAATTGTAAAATATATTATTATTAGTGTATGGAAAAGATAGTAAATCGTTTTTTTCTATTACTTTAGATTGAACATGACAGAAAGGGTTGAGTACATAGCCTCACAAAAAGGCGGAAAACAGCTGATATGGAACGGATACATTTATAATAAAGAATTGGAGAAAAATGACCGCTCGTACTGGAAGTGCATCGAATATGGGCGGTCAAAATGTGCCGCGCGTGTTATAGTTGCCAGTGCCAATACGAATATAAAGGGGGAACACAATCATCTACCGGACAAAACAAAAATAGAAATAAAACAGACTCTCCAAGAGCTCAAAAGAAAGGCAACAGAAAACCCCGGTCAAGCAAGCGGTTTGGTCAAATCGACGGTATGTGACACGTTACCCACACACATATCTGCACAGATGCCTAGCGAAAAAGATATGCAACGCACAGTAAATCGCACAAAGCAGCAAAAAGAAAATCTACCACCGGCACCTACAAAGTACAATGAAATAGACATACCAGAAGTGTTTGCAGTGACAGCTAAAGGAGAAAAGTTCCACCATTCCACAGTTGATATACGAGACGAAAAAATGTTGATATTTTCTACTGAAACCAATTTAAAGCATCTGAGTGAAAGTGCCCAGTGGCAAGGTGATGCAACTTTCAAAGCCTGCCCAAACCCCTTCCAACAATTATATTCGATACATGGAACAATAAATAATAAACTGATTCCTCTTGTTTATGTTTTAATGCCCAAAAAAAATGAGGAAAGCTACAGAATCATGTTAAACAAAATCAAGGACACTGTACCCAATTCTAAACCAAAAAACATAATCATGGATTTTGAATTAGCGCAGATTAAGGCATTTTCTTCAATTTACCCTGATTCTAACATACAAGGCTGCTTCTTTCATTTTACTCAGTCGATATGGAAAAAACTACAAAAAATTGGACTAAGTAGCAAATACACAGAGGACAGCATATTTCAACATCACGTAAAAAAAATATTCGGATTGGCATTTGTGAAAGAAAATCAGGTTATAAATTTCTATGAACATTTGATTGACACTGACTATTTTAAAAATCATGAAGAAGAAAATGCAGACCTGTTAGATTACATGGAAAATACATGGATTGGACAACTAACAAGAAATGGAACCAGAAGAAGACCAAAATACACTATAAACTTGTGGAATTGTTACGAGGCAACCTTGGAAGGACGACCTAGGACGAACAATGCACTTGAGGGATGGCACAGCCGTATTAACAAAACGTTCAACACAAGTAATCCCAATTTGTGGCATTTTTTGAAGGAATTAAATCATGAACAATCACATCAGGAATTTCGAATCTGTCAAGCAATTTCACTAGCAAACACAGAGTTAAAAAAGAAAAAATACAGAGACTATGAACAACGCCTAGAGCAAATAGTACGAAATTTTAATGAAAATGACAAAGACAATTACCTTGATTCAATAGCTTACAATTTAAAATGTTAAAAATACTCACGTTTTTTGCGAAATATCCACTGCCCCATGAGAATTCCAGGGAAAACCCGTAAAAATCACCACGAAGCAACATCCAAGGAACCCAAAATGCAAAAAGTAACACAATGAAAAACACCATCCAATGATAAATCCACGATTGCGATCCAAAAGAGTGAAATCCAGGAAAGTAAAATATAAACGTCCCAAGAAAGTCCTTGCTAAAAAATCCACGATCCAGCGAAAACATCCAACGAATCCAGGAAAAAAAATATAAACGTCCCAAGAAAATCCTTGCGAAAAAATCCACGATCCGACCGAAACATCCATCGAATCCAGAAAGTAAAATATAAACGTCCCAAGAAAGTCCTTGCGAAAAAATCCTCGATCCAAGCTGAACATCCATCGAATCCAGAAAAAAAAAACCACATTGCATCCATTTGAAGGGGTAAAAAAAAATCGAAGATCCAAAAAAAAATCCACAGGAACGCAGGGAGACCCGAACACGATGAAACCGCGGCGAGAATGAACTTTAAAAATGGCGCCTACGTATACGTAGCGCAACGCAACCTCACGTAGCATGCTATTACCATATGTAAACAAATGGACAATCTCTCATTTGTAAAACAATAGCGCCATCTATTGACGAAAAAATATACTAAATGTTTAACGTTACAGTTTGCAATTGTTAATTATTTATTTGAAATTGCAGTTTACATTAAATATATATTTATTTAACTACTATTTTATTTAAAATATTACATAGTACATGCTATTTAATTGCTATTTTTATTCAAGATTTTTAATGCTATTACTATTAAAGAAAACTAAGTAAAAGATGTTTAGAAATAATAATAAATAATAATAAAACACATTTAAACACTTACCTTGTATTAACTTCATTCGAAAAATTGAAATAAAATCGAAAAAAATTCGACATTTTTGTAATTCGACATTTTTGTTTTTCGACTAAATATTTTCGACATTTTTGTATTCGAATATATTGTATTCGAAATTATGACTGGATACCCCTGCAGAGGTGTCCAGGCAGCTTCTCCGAAGGGCCATGCCCACATAATACAGTGACCAGTCCCAAAATACATATTCCCCAGTGGCCGTGCAGGAGCTGTCTTTGCAGAATTCCTGCCTGCTCTTTGGAGCAGTGCACGGCTCCAAGGACAGTGCAGGCCAGTGTTGTTGGAACCCTGTGACAGGAGTTTGGTTGAACACGCACACGTGAGTAAAGCCTTATAAGTGATAACGAGTAGGGCACAGGGGTATGGGAGAGTGTCAAAAGCATGAATGCACGGAGAGTGAAATTGTTAGTGTGTTGTGGGAATGGTTGTTTTTATTTTTGGTATTATTAATTTTTTAAAGAAAATATTAAGGAAAGGAAAATGGAATGGTAGGGAGCCTATCCAAGAGAGGGGAGAAGGTGGTACCACAAGCATTCTATAACAGAGGAAAAATGATAATACATAGGAGCCCTGCGTAATTAGTTTTAGCCTGTTATTCTAGTTTGTTTTGTTCATGTTTTATTGTGTTTGGAGGAGGTCCATGGAGAGGTATTTTTTGTAATTATTTGTGTGAGTTGAGTGTGTGGAGTGTGAGGGAAGGAGGGTGTGGGAGACATTGTTTTTGACTTTTTGTGTTGAGGGAGGAGATGACGGACTGACTTTTTTGAAGAACATCAGCAGTGTGCTCACCCACTAGTGCCCGGGGATCTGCCATCTAGGTGGCTAGGACACAGCCATAACTTTTGGATCCAGTTCCTGGGTGTGGACCAGTGCAGGAGGATCACCTGGGTGAAGGTTTTTTTGGGGAGAGGGACACTGGATGGTGAGACACAGCATCCCTTACCTCTAACACCATTACCCCATCCTACCAGGTGGGATACTTAGGAACTGTACCCCCCCTTTACAACACAAACACATAAACATGGACAGCCCACTATGGGAGAAAAGAGACTAACACCCGAGCCGTGCACCGGACATGTCCCAATGCATTGGTCAGGCAATTACTGACTATTGCTCACACTTGACTTTCATTAAACTTCCCCACACAGATAAAAGGCAGAGCATGAGAGCACACTCTGAGCAGGGCAAAGCACACAAGTGAACAGCAGTTTTGAGATGGCGGCAGAACCGGAGGGGATCGTAAGAAGCAGCAGCGAGGAAGAGGTGGTTTCTGAGGGTCGACAGGAGGGGGGCTTGGAGGAATGGGATCCAGAGGGGGAGGAATGGTGCCTTCACAATGTTGGAACTGTTGAAAATGGGGGCATTTGTTTAAGGAAGCATAGGAATAGACGGGGATTGGGGTGCAGTTACGGTCAACAGAATTATGGTCCACCACCTCAGGGGGCTGCCCAAGGGCTGACACCCAGAATGACCTCCATACCCCACCAAATACACCAGGCATACACACAGTTACCCTCACAGATCCCAGGCCCACCCTTACAGAAACAGCAAAAGCAAGTGATGCAACAATATGTACCCCAGAACACTTTCCAACAGGCAGGTATCACAAACCTGCTTAATGGAACATTGTATGGTACCGTTGCCCTATTTCAAGGCGCAGCCATGGTGGGGAGGACCCCCTTCTCATTTCCCAGGAAAAATACTTACCCCCTGGAGAACTCTTGCGTGTCCAGTCCTGTCAATGACCCTTAACCCTGAAGAGGAACCCTTGGTGGGGCCAGAGATAGGAAACAAACAATTAATTTTGATGGTAATTCTGGCGCTGAGAAATCATGCATCAGTGAAGAGGACTTCCCATTATCTGGCAAAACTCTTGACATGCAGGGATTCTCTGGGACTATTTCTACGGTTGCATACACTAAAGATGTGGATGTAAAAGTAGGGCGGAGCATTGGGAGCTCTCCCCTGTTGTACTCCGAGAGTGTCATGATGCCTACCCCCAGGCATCCGGACCAAGCCCATCAGCCCCGGGAGCATGCATCTAGACATTGAGTAAAACCTCAGCAGCCCCGGCTAGGGGCTATCTGGGTTCAGTCCTGGTGCCTTAGGCACCAGGCTCATAGTCGAAATCAGTTCTGGCGCCTAAGGCGTCAGGCTCATTGTCATTACTTACCTCAGGCAGACCATGCTGCAAATGACTCCAATTCAACATGAAGCCTGAAAGGTGAAAGGGACTATTTTTCTACAGGGACTATTTATTACTCGGGTGTGGTTCTAGGGACTTCTTACCTGGGACTACTTTTAAGGCTATTTAAACCACGCACGACCAGCAACACACGCTTCGCGATATTCTGCATCCAGCAGCGTAACGCTCACCCTGTCTGCATCCTGCATCCAGTCTTCTGCCATGCCCGCTTCGAATCTGGAGCTCCTAAAAACAAAGAGGAAAGAAAGGGACAAGGTTAGAAAAAGAACTTATTCTATTCCACACCTGATTCTGGATCCATCTCGTCTCCGGACCTGTAAAGAACATCATGGCTGCAGCGCCGCGCAATACTCACCAGTCTTCACAGCATCCTTCGGGTCGGCTGCCTCCATCATTTCTTCGCCGAACTTCGGCACCTAGGAGACAAAAGAAAACCACAAGGTGAGCCGAGGGAACCAAAAAATATAATTCTTACCACCATAGACTTACCTGATTTACCACCGGAGGCATCCTTTTGTGACTCTCCATATTTTCATGTGCCGCATCTGTAAAGAGAGACAAAACAACACATTTTCCAAGTGCAACATTTACCGGACAGCGCCGGGTAATACACACTCTTACCTGAGCACCACCAGCTGCCACAAGAGCATCTTTTCACGAGCCAGCTGCAAGACAAGAATGGAAGGGGGGAACAAGAGTGAACATCGGACATATTGAACTCTATGAACTTAATACTTACTGGTCCTCACCAGGAATCTCAGAGTCAATACTCTCCGGAACTCTCCCGAGCCTTCAAACCAGTGAAGTAACTGGAATCGACGTGCCCCCGCAAATCCACGCAGGATGGAGAGCTCATCTTTCAAGAAAATAAGGTGAGATTGCTGTGCGGGCATTTCAGAGGTGATTAGTTGGGGAGGACTGTGGGGGTGCCATCACTTGAATACACAAGTGGATAAATCCATCTCTCCACTTGCAGGAGAATATTTCTACGGGTTAAGCAGACAAGATTAGGAGGGCAGATCCAGTCAGTCATCGCTGCACTACGCATCACGTGGGTGGAGACCGCAGCTGTCTGGGTCCAACCGACGCCCCTGTGGGAGACAGGTGAGCATAACAGAGAGTTCTCCTGGCAACCTGCTCGGCAGGGCTCTGTTCAGTAAGTTGAACATGAAAATCTCATTCACTGATCACAGCATTGTCTGCACCACACCAGGGATGTGCACAATGAGAGCAATGGTGATAACACATGCAATGGCATGTGAGGTGGTGGTCCGAGGAATACCCGTAGACCCAGACATGTTTATCTATGGCATAACAGTCCTTGTGGAGGCAGTGCCATAAATTGCCAAGGGCTGTTGGAGAGTGCCAACAGATTTCAGTATTCACCCTGCATTGTCCCCAGAATTGATGACATGTACAATCTTGTCCCCAGACGTACAAGGGTTGGTGATATCTGCGAAAAAAGCAGTTGTGCTGGGAACAGACAGGCAAAGGTGCGAGTGACATATGGTGCTTTGCATCAATCCCACTGTACATTTCAAGGAGGTAAAATATTCAGAGATTTTTTAAAACAATGACGTGATGGAGAGATAATCTTAGAGATTTGTTTTTCCTGTGAGATCATGATGCAGTATAGAAAGGTGCAGTGCTCCCTGATGGATGTTGGGGCAGCACCTCCCTTCATAGAGGCAGACCTGGAGTATGTTCCTGCACAGTTGTGGACCGCCAACCAACCTGTTGTCAGGGTTTTAAAAGAAGTGGCCCAGTACACATTACACTGAAGGCTGGAGCAGTATTACCCCAGGTGAAACAGTACCCACTATCAAGAGGAGCGGAGGAGGGAATAAAGGACATGATACATGCCCTGCTCAATCAAGGGATAATAGTGCCACCACCTCACCATGCAAAACAGTGATCTACCCTGTCAAAAAGGCAACTGGGGCAATTGGATGTATGCCCACTAAATAATATGGCGCAGAAAGAATTTCCTGTGGTTCCAAACCTGGCCACCACTTTGTGTAGTGTCCCAAATGATGCAACAGACTTTACGGTGGCAGATTTAAAGAACGCCTTCTTTTCAATACCATTGCACCCTGACTCATAGTACTTCACTGCCTTTACCCATGATGTAAAGCGGTATGAACACACTTGTTTACCTCAAGGGTACTGCGAAAGCCCAAGCATTTTTAACAGAATACTACACACAACCTAGGTAACATTCAAGTGCCCAGCACAGTCATCCAATACGTGGATGACTTGCTTGTATGTAGCAATAGTGAGCAGAACTGCAGAAGATACTATCTCTTTCCTACAACCCTTGACCTGCAAGGGGTATAAGGTTGACATGGCAAGTACTCCAGTATTGCCAGCAGGTAGTGCTGTACTTGAGTCAATTAATATCAGCAAATGCCAAAAGAATAATACAAGACTGAGGGACATCCGTGGGTGCAACGCCCAGACCTGTGACAGTGAAGGGCAAAATTCCTACGGTTGTGCAATTACTGCAGAGCATGGATTCTAGACTATGCAGCATACACAAGGCCTCTCCTTCAGGGCCTCAAAATAACACAGAAGGGCAATCCCAAAATCGAATATACAACAGACATGATGCAAAATTTAAATGATTTGAAGTAAGTAATATCCACATCCCCATTTCATGCCACCCCAGACTACACCCAAGAATGTTACATATTCTCACATTCAAACTGCGAATTTATGGCTTTTGGGTAAACCCGAAAAGTACAATGGGCCACAAGCCATTGGCTTATTAGACTGGTAAACTTGACTCAATTATGCAAGGCCAATTTGCATGCAAACACGCATTTGTTGTGGCTGTGTTCACAATTGAGAAAAGTTCCACAATCGTAATGGGATGCTCAGTCAATTTGTATGTGGAGCATTCAGTATTCGCCATTTTAGAAAGATCAAAACAGTTATCCCTGCCACTTTCCTGACAGACGTCTGTACAAACAAACATTTGGAAATACATCACAGTGCCAAATATGAAGGGGAAGGAGGATGACATTCCTAAAGCAAAGGATAGTCCATTGGAGGACAGGGAGGTACTCTTTATTGACAGGTCAGCGACAATTGATCAGGAGACCGGACAAAGACATACGGGCGCCGCAGTAGTTCATCTTGAGGGTGGTGAATATGAAACACTAGTGATGAAAAACCCTATCCATGCATTACTCGGCCCAAGCAGCAGAGTACCACATGCATCCCAAGGTTGCCACATGACCATCTATTCAAACTCGGCATATGTCATTACAGCAATGCTTCCGGAGAGCAGGCGGTTCCCCAATACAACATGCCACACTGCTAGACACATTGATTTCCGCATTGTCACAACCCTCTTTGGTGGCGGTCATCAAATGCACCGCCCACACCAATAACACAGATGAAATTTCACTGGGAAAAGCCACTGTGGACACTGCTGCCAAAATGGCAGCCTATCTTCCTGTCCCAGTAATTTCTGAGTATGTCCTGACAACACCAACACACGGACGTCAAGATATACTGTATACAGCATTGCCTGTTGCA
Organism: Ambystoma mexicanum; assembly: GCF_040938575.1. NCBI lineage: Eukaryota > Metazoa > Chordata > Amphibia > Caudata > Ambystomatidae > Ambystoma > Ambystoma mexicanum. The sequence goes on from NC_090924.1 coordinate 1,328,954,969, forward strand.
CAGCTCATCGAGCCACAAAGCAAAGCACCAAGTGAAGAAAAGGAAATGTGGTCCAAAAGAGGGTGCAAACAGTCACTGACAGATTTATTATGGCCCAAGAATATTGTGCTAAGGCAGTAATGCCATATAAGTTACCAGCAATAGCTTTTGACCAACTTCATCACCCTGCCCACAGCTCGAAACAACAAAGTTCAGCAGACATGCAGGAGGATTGGTTTGTCCCAAATCTTCAGGAGCACTTCAAAAACATGAGTGCACATTGCACCATGTATCAAATTTTTAGCAAATGCATGACGCTCCAGACCTTACGAGGCACCTTGCCCCGCCCTATTGGGCCATTCCACGAGCTACACATAGATTATGCCAACATGGGAGAAAGATGCAATGGGTCAGGGTACTTGATCGTTGTGGTCTGACCCTTCTCGCGGTGGGTCAAGGCAGGTGCTTGTGCACACCGGATGCCAAATGTGCTGCTTAATTCCTTGTCCATATGGTTTTCCCCAGATGGGGTTTGTGTTATGTGTTAAGTTCCGGTAACAGCCATGTTTTTTCAATGAACTCTTTAAAGAGATCACAGAGATACTTGGCTTTAAGCACCGGATGTGTTCAATGTACTACTCCAAGCCACCAGCGTTGTGGAGAGGATCAACCGTCTGATCAAGAGCAAACTATCTAAGCTCTGCACCACATTGAAAAAGAAATGGGTGCACTGCTTGCCCTTTGCCCTCTTCAGTTTATGCACACAACCTAGCAAGGACCACCATCTATGACTCCATGAGGTGGTAAATGGTTGGTGCGTAAACATACCTATATCTCCAGTCAGGAGAGCATCAGATGCACATAAGGCAGCAGAGGTTCTAGGTGAGGAATTTAAACAGTATTTGACAAACATAACACGTGCCATTAAATGCATCTCACAACAAATTGCACCGCCCTGGACAGAGGACACAACAGGTACCACACACAGAGCAGTGGCAAACTCCCAGGCTACCCAACCGCTCCTGCCTGGAGAAATTATATATGTGCATAGATTTGACCAAAAATAGAACAACCCCAGATTTCATGGCCCATACAAGGTCATTTTCTGAACCCTTCTTGCAGTAAAATTAAAGGGCTCTGTGCTTGGATTCACCTTTCAGGTGTAGGTAGGGCACCCCCAAGCATTACACAATCACTTTGAGTACCCAGGTCAACGCTCTCCCACCTCAGTTACAATCATCAATTCAGCCAGCTTCTATAGTAACGTAAAACAACTGGAAAATATTCATGAGTATATAATAAAAGTAGAATCACACAAGCCTGTTATTAAATAAAAAGTTAATAAAATAATCCCTATCTCTTTCTCTCTATGGGCCTTATTCCGAGTATGGTGGTAGTCATGGCGCTATTTGAGCCATGACTACCTCCCATACCGGTACCGACTCCGACCTGGTTCAATGGGGACTTACCGGTGTAGTCCGACCTTTGCGGGACCGGTAAGTCCCCATTGAAAAATCCATTCCCCATTTCCATTTGAGCCCCCATAGAGCTCAATTGGAATGGGGAAGTAGCTAATAACAGTACCGCAGTTTGCGGTACCGTTATTAGCTCTGAAGTCCCTTAGCGGGTCCCGTCCATAACGCCTGGTAAAACCAGGCGTTGAAGGAGAGACCGGCTAAGGGACCTCTTGTAGTGCGGTAAGGGATTACCGGCCCCGGTCTGCTTAACGGTGCCCGGTATCCCTTACCGCCCTACTCTGAATGAGGCCCTATATCCCCATCTCTCTCTATTTCCCTCCCTTCATTTCTGCCCTTTTATGCATTATTTTTCCCTTTCAGGAAGGAGATAATGAAACCAGCATCATCGGATACATCTAGAAAGCATGTTAACTATCAAACTGTCCCTAGATGCTCCTATTCATACACAAGTAGATTGCATTTTAAAGCAGCACTATTTGCTATATTGATGTTTGCACTAGGAATTTACTGGGGAGATTCTTCTATATGGGGAGCTAATATAAAAGAGGGGAGAGCACATTTAAAAACATCACCAACAGAACTGTAAATATGTAGATTATCAGTGACAAGCATAATAACAAAAACAACAAATCAACAAGTGCACGTGCATGTACTAGTTGGAAAATGAGCATAATTGTAGAACACCTCTTTCCATTTAATTACAAAAATGTTTTGCATAACATAAGCATTTATGATAACATTAGTAGTGGAAGTGTTGTTAGAAAATCCCTGGAATCATGTAAAAGAAGGAAACAGCAAGCACGAAGGACGAAATATAACATCAACTATGTCACTTGACCTCCATGCCATTGGGGATGTACGATATCCAGAAATGTTGAATAGCTGGTACACAGATATGAGTGCGGTAGGGAGACAAACAGCAAATGGTAGCTGCTACATCTGTTCACTAATCCCAGATGCGTCAGAGTTACACAAGGAATTAGTACCACAGGAAATACCAATGATAGAGGCACAGTGCCTGGTTCATCTTACGCTGTGTAGGATTAAAGGCACCTTCCAGGCACACAGGGTATGACTAGAGCTTTTTGGTCCAGATCCCATGCAATGTAACGACAACGCAAGAGATATTAAATGCCTGCAACAGCCATACCTGGTCATTGAAGGACTCAAATATATGAACGCAAGTGGTGAAAAACCACACTTATGTGTTTGGCAGAAAGGACTATTAGGATACAAAGAAAAGGGAACTCATGGCCCGAGTGTATGCAACCTGCGCACAAATATTTACAGAGCAAAGTTTACATTGATTGGCGCAATAGAGAAACCAGTGAAATTGCATCAAGAAGTAACATATGAACTTTGCTTCCTCAGAGAAGGAACTATCTTTGTTGGTTTGAATGAGAAGTGCAAAAGGAACCTCCTCATCCCAGACCTGAAGAGGGGCACGGCAGCGCTAATGCAACACTACTGGGTTTGAGGCCAACAAGCGTACTTGCACCTCCCACCATCATCGAGGGGCTATTGTTCACTGGTCACGCTGCACTCAGCACTAATAGTAATTCCAGAAGAACACTTGAAAGGGTGGCCAATACCATACACAGCCCCGACAGTTTGTCCTGCATTAGAGGAACAAAACCCAGTGGTGGCACCAGAATTTTGCATCCTCCCTGGAAAAAGCCAGTATGAGAAACTGCAAAGGAAGAAGAGTTCATCAAACTATTTATCAAAAGACTCACTTGTATTGCTTGAAGAAAGCCCTGAAGAATACAGATAATTCAGCTAAGCTGAAAGCTTCTTTGCCTCGCTCTTGCTACCCGGTGTACAGGCAGCAGCTAATGGAAAATGGCTGCAGATAGTATGCTGGGAACTGGCCCAGTTGGCAAATGACAGTGAGCATGGGTTCAACGTCATAAAGGTTGAGCTGCGTGCCCTAAGGTTGATGACGATGCAGAACCGCTACGTCCTCAATATGTTGAAGGCAACAGAAGGAGGCGTGTGCCGAAACATTTGGTATTCGTGTTGCACATTCATGCCTCCCGAAGATGCAAATAATGGATCATTGTCTCGAATAATAGCAGCGGTACATGGTCTATGAGTGCACATGAAAAAAGAAGCTGCTATCCAAGGGGAGGATTGGTTTGACATTGCCTTCAGTTGGGCTCCCTCTGGGCTAGGAGACATTGTGAAGATGCTGGTAAATGTCATTGTGTTCATCTTGGTCATCCTCTCAACCTGCCAAATGGGACTCTGGTTTTGTGCCAAAGCAGGGTCTAGTACGCAATGATTATGGTTTCAATTGGGATTTCAAAAGCCCCTCGCAATACAAAGGATACTGAAATACAAACTGACCATGCCCTTCCTCAAATGCTCCCCATTCCCTATGGAGACAAAGTAGACCGCTTATACCACACCAATATTGTCCCAATCCCTGACTGGGAAAATTATGAGGCAGTATCTATCTATCTATCAGAACTTTTCTATAGCGCTACTAACCTGTAGGCCTCATGGCAAAAGACATAGAGACAAGGAAAAAGAAAACACCCCAAGAACAAGCCTAGATCTAAAAAGCAAGAAATTAGTGTGAAAAATAGGGCTTATTTAGGGTGTTTAAAAAATTATTTTTGAGTCAATCAGCTGAGTCCAGTGTCGAAGAGAAAGGTTTTCAATTGCTTCTTAAAAAGAGCAGTTGAGTCGCTATCAAAAAGATATTTGGGGAGGGCATTCCATAGGGAAGGAGCCCAAGAGTTTGCTGCACCAACTATCTCCAGGATGCTGCGTGGTTGTGTCAAGCGGACAGCATCATTGGAGCGCAAAATGCATCCGATGGACTTCCTCTTGAGTCTGGTTGTCAGGTAGAGGTGGGATGAAGCTTCAGCATGAAGGCACTTAAACACTGTGTCTAGGCCCTTGTATTGTAACCTGTGTTGGATGGGCAGCCACTGTAGGCTCCTTCGGGCTTCTGTAATGTGTGCTTTGCGCTTAAGACCACAGGCAACATATACAGTGCCATTCTGAATTACCTGTAATTTTTTTGATATTAGTCTGCGAAGTGCCTATAAACAGGCTATTACAGTACTCCAGTTTGCAATTTTTGATAGAAGTAGCTATCATTGCAAGATTTGCGTTAGACAGAAAAGGCCATGAATATGCCATAGTAGTTGGCTGTAGTAACAACAGGAGTATTTTAGGTAGCTAACCTGACGAATGTAGAATAGTTGGGGATCAAAGAAAACACTGAATGTCTTTACTGTTTTGAAGACAGGAATAAGGTCTTGGGCAATAGTAAAGTTTACGTATTTAGAATCAAGCTTGTTTAGCTTTTGTTGGGTGCCCAAGATAAGAAGCTCAGTCTTTAAGTTGTTAAGAGCTAGTGAATTAATAGACATCCATTTTTGAATCTCGATGAAAATGTTGTTAAGAGCCACCAGGGGGCGCGCAGGCAATGGCTGGCTAATCGTGCTGCTCCCGCCGTAGCAGGGCAGTTTTAGGGGATTGAGCCCCCCCGAAATCCCCCAGGCGGACCCAGCAAGACGGAGGGGCGCGAGGACACCCCCGGGCACCCAACGAGCGAAGGAGCGACTCTCGCAGCCCCCTGGAAACACGAGAACGAGACCCGCAGTGCCAGGCGAGGACACGGCCGTGCAGGGCCTCGGCATCGGCGGCGCTGGCGAGTGAAGAGGAGCTCCGGAGAAGCCGCGCAGACACAGCGAGGGATCCCTCCTCTCCCGCCTCCCTCGACCGATCCCCCGATCCTATCGAGCACGTGGTCCCATGATTGGGGACCAAGGTGCATCGAGGGGGCTTGCCTGATCAGTGCTACGGACCCTCGCCCTTCCCCCCCACCCCCGCGGCTCGGCGGGCCGAGGGCCTACCTCGGCGGCGGGAGGATATCAGCAGTGGGAGGCCTGCACGTGGGATCCCGCTGGAGAGGTGCGGGCGCCCAGAGGCCCCTTGAACCGGCCCGAGCCTCCGGGACCTAGACGGTAGGGGCGAGCCGCAGAGCACCGGGTGGGACCCCCCCAGCTAGACAGCTGGACCCACGCCACGACAGAGAGAGCCCAGCCCAGGTGAAGATCCAACTCGGCGGGCGAGGTGGTCCTTGCCCGCGTGCCGTGGAAGAGGAAAGCCCCGGGGAGGGAGATCAAGTTGGGACAAGCAACGGGGGTGCGCCCCTGGATTGAGCCCGGGGCCCCTCCCCCCCCCACGAGGAAAGCTTCAGCAGTCAAGTACGGACCCCGGGAGCGAGGCCCCTGACAGGCCTTGGTGGGGCGTGGGCACGCCTGGAGATGACACCGGTCCCCCCCACCCCCCTGGGGACGGAGTTGAGGCGGTTGGAGGGGTGGAAACCACGTATCCAGTGGCCCATAAAGAACATTCTGATCTGACCAGCGGCAACCTTAGCGGGCTGCGGTCCCTTCTGCCCGGGTGTGTGTCCCCCGCCTGGAGACGGTGGGGTGTGTGCCTGCCCAGTGACAAACCCCTGCAGCGGCACACGACAGCAGGGGAGGGGCGCGCCTCGCCCTGGGGCCCCCTCCCCACCTTTCTTCATGACCCCGATCTGAGTGCCGCAGGAAGGAAACCACTGGCTGAACCAGGGGGGGGGCCCGATGGACTGGCGGCAAATCTTACAGGAATTTCGCTTTCAGGAGATGGCGTCCAGCAAGAGAAGCCCAAGCCCCACCAAAAGAATGGCCCAGTCGGAGACCCTAGGAACTCCCACGTCTGCCATGGAAAGAGGCATTGCCTCCATATTACAGGAGATCATGGACATGAGATCTGACATTGCCCAGAAATTTGAAAAAATAGATCAAAGAGTGGACAAGGTCGAAGACAGACTGTTGCAGGTTGAGACCAACCAAACATCATCAGCATCTCTAGAGATTGATGTAGGGCTTAGGCTAGCGGCCCTGGAGAAAAGGAATGAGGAAAGGTCTAGGCAGATGGACAACTTTGAAAACAGGGAAAGGAGGAACAACCTCAGATTTTTTGGGGTGCCGGAACAGGAAGGGGAAACGGAGAGAGACATTACCTGCACGGTGAGAGACATCATCACCCTCCTCTTTGCGGAAGAAATGACTACGGAACTCACATTCGATAGAGTGCACAGGGCTGGGGGTAGATGCGGGGGACCCGATCTATTTTGGTCCGGTTCCACTACTACTCCGAAAAAACAAAGGTGTTGGAGGAAGCCAGGAAGGCTCAGGAGATCACCTCAATCTACCAAGACCTCTCCGCCTACACTCTGGCCAAACGCAGGATGTGTCGCCCCCTAACACTCCTGCTTAAGGAAAAGGGGGTCCTCTACTGTTGGGGCTATCCCTTCTCCTTGACTTTTGAGTAAATGGGCCAGCGGTCAACTCTGATCACGGAAGACGACATACGAGGAGCCATCCAGGACTACGTTGTGGACTCGAATCCCAGGAGGGGCCCGTCTGGGCCGGAGAGGGATACTCCGGGGGGCCCAGGCCCGTCAAAAGACAGGAGACGAAAAACAGGTGCGAGGAAATACAGGAAAATGAATACCCCATTGCCAGTTAAGGAGGGAGAGCGGAACGACTCCGAGGACTGAGGTCTGGGGAAACCCACCGAGTCTTGCTAGGTGTACAGAAAAGCCAACTGATTCACCATTAACAGCGTCTCCACAAACAGCAAGTATGGGGGAGTAATGAGGGGGACGGCACGGCAAGGAGGGAGGGGGGGCTCACAAAGACATGCTTTCCACAGAATACCTGGCCGCAGCGGGTAGACTGGTGGTTCGGTCAGTAGCCAGGGATGGCAGATCTATTTGGCCGGACGCCGGAGAAGGGGGGGGGGACACGAAGTTGGGGTAGTTCAGTTACGGTTTGGGGAAGGGGGGCAGTTGGGGTCTTGTTCTAGGCCCACCTGGAGGGAAGGGGAGGGGGGAGTCGGGGAACAAAAAGTTGAACCAAGGGAGCACGCTAGGAAGGGCATGTTGAAAACGTTGACTGAGAGAGAGAAAATTCTAGATTATGGCTAACAGTCTGCCCCCACTGGGTGTGGGCTCCCTAAATGTACGGGGCTTAAACACCCCCACGAAGAGATCCCTGGTCTGCAGGGAATTTAGAAGGGCCAACCTCAACTTTCTCTTTGTGCAAGAGACTCACTGGCCACGGGGTAAGGAGCCCAAAATGCAGGGAGGAGGAATAGGGGAGGTCTTCAGTGCTTCCCATAAAAGCAAAAAGAGAGGGATCGCCATCTTAGTTGCGAGGGATGCAGGCTTCGAGAACGAGGCCACGCTGAAAGACCAAGGGGGCCGTTATTTGCTAGTGCGGGGGTCCCTTCAGGGGGCCGCGCTCACCCTGGCGGTTATCTATGCCCCAAATGAAGGCCAAACCCTATTTTGGGAAGAGGTAGGGGACAAACTTAAGCACTTTGTTCATGGTACGGTGGCCTTCAATTGGTTAAACAAAAGTATTATGAAAAAGGGGACAGGGCGGACAGGATTCTAGCTTGGAAGTTGAGGGAGGTACAGAGAAGCAGATTAGTGAAAACAGTAAAGAACGAGGTGGGTGAGGTAGATTATGACACACCCCACATTGGGAGGCCTTCCGCCAATACTATGAGAAGCTATACTCGTCCGAATTCAACGGGAGGGAGGCGGAGATTGAGGGGTTCCTGAACTCTATACAGATCCCGGCCCTGTCCAGGGAGATGGCGGATGGGTTGGAGGGCCCGGTGACCGAGGAGGAGGTGGAGCGCGTAATCAGATGGATGAAAGTGGGTACTTCCCCCGGCGAGGATGGCTACTCGGTCTATTTTTATAAGAGGTTTCGCTCGACCCTTTCCCCCTACTTGGCTAAGGTATTTAATGCGGTGCTGGAGGGGGGATCCCTCCCGGACTCCATGATGGAGGCAATTATAGTGGTGCTCCCCAAGGACGGTAGGGACCCCTCGGAGTGCTCCTCCTACCGCCCAATTTCTTTGCTGAATATCGATGTAAAGATCCTGGCTAAAGTGATCGGGTGGTGAATGGAGGGGATCCTGCCGAAGCTGGTCCATGGAGACCAGGTGGGGTTCATTAGGGGGAGACAGGGCTCTGACAATATCCGAAAAACCATAGATTTGTTCCACTACGCCCAGGTGTCGGACCTAGATGCCTGCGTTCTGTCGCTCGACTCAGAAAAGGCATTCGACAGGGTGGAGTGGAGATTCATGGAACTCACCCTCCAGAAAATGGGCTTTGGGTCTAACATCATGGGTTGGGTGGCGGCGCTCGAAAATATGGCCCCAAAGGCCAGGGTCCAGGTTAATGGCAGGCTGTCAGAGCCTTTCCCCCTCTCGCGGGGAACGCGGCAGGGATGCCCGCTCTCCCCCCCTCATCTATGTCCTCACCAGGGAACCCCTGGCCATAGCGGCTAGAGCACACCCAGACATCAATGGGATCCAGAGAGGCGAAGTAGAATTTAAACTCTCCCTGTTCGCGGATGACATCCTGGCTTACCTGGTGGACCCGGGATCCTCTCTCCCCCCCTCCTGTCCCTGATGGCCGCATATGGGCACCTCTCGGGTCTCAAGATTAATGCCTCTAAATCAGTCCTGCTCCACATGAGAACGAGGGACCCGGTCCTGGACCCCTGGCCAGCCTGGGAGGGATAAAAGTAGGGAAGGCTGCCATCCGATACCTGGGCGTCCTCCTCACCCGGGACCTATCCAACCTCACCCCAGCCAACTACGACCCTGTTATGGCGAGGGTCACTGTGGATCTAAGGAGATGGGCGTCAATGATTCTGTCCTGGTACGGCCGCATGACAGCTGTGAAGATGAACATACTTCTGCGCTTACTATATCTCTTCAGCGCCCTCCCAACCTGTGTCCCCGACCAAACCTTCAGGGTCCTCCAGAATGCGGTGCGTGAGTTAATATGGCAGGGTAGGACCCCGAGGACCGCAAGGGTGATCCTGACCTTACCGAGGGAGGAGGGAGAGTTTGGATTGCCGGACTTCCAACTCTACTTCCGCGCTGCCCAGTTGCGCGTACTCCTTGAACATATGAAGGAGGGGATGGGTACATACTGGTCGTACTTGGAGGACATGGAAGCTCACCCACTTAAGGTCAGGGAACTCCTATGGGCCCCAAGCAAGTTCATTCCGAACAGACTAAAATCACACCCAACGTTGGGAGTCCTCTGGTCGATCTGGAGGGAAAGCCCCCAGACGGCACACCTAACGTCATGGCCGTCACCGATGTCATCGCTCTGGGGTCACCCTCCTCAGATTGGGAAGCAGGGGGTTCCGCAATGCTCAGTTCTGGTCCGATTCGGGGATGGAATGGGCGGGGCAAATGTTCAGGGAAGGGGAGTTCCGGCCCTATGAGGAATTGAGAGACGCCCTGGGGCAGGTCCCTCTCCATATTTGAATATCTCCGCGTGAAGGGAATTTTATGCGACCAATCAGAACTTGAAAAGACAGTTGACCCCCTTTGAAAAACTAGTAGACACAGTGACCTCCAGGAAGGGGGCGGTATCAGGGATGTATAGAATACTGAACACTGTCAACCTGGGGGAGAGGAGGAGGTTCCGTACTTTCTGGAATGATCTGGCGGGGGAGGAGATCTATGCCGAAAGTTCAGGCATATTGGGTGGAGGTACAGGGCTGGATCGCTGAAGTTACTGAGGAACTACTCCCCCAGAACCCCCTGACAATGCTGCTGGGCCTCCCCCCAGAGGACACAGACATAGCCAGATACACAAGGATGTGGGAAACTATGTTGAGGGCGGGGAGGGTGGCCCTGGCACAAAAATGGAAGAGCCCCCATCGAAGGAGGTCTGGTTGAAAAAGGTTAAGAATATGTTTCTGATGGACAAACTAACGGCAATGATGAATAATGAGTTGGGCACATTCCAAGAAAACTGGTTCGGGGTACAGCAGTCCTGGGGATGGGACGTACACTGACCCATGGGGAGGAAAGATGGAGGGAATGGGCGCCCACGGCCCGGGCAACGGCGGACGATATACAGCCACAAACGTAGTCAACGTTCAAGCTCCTTCGCAAGCTCCAGACATATAGAGCTTCCACTGCGTCTCCCCAAATAAGGAGATCCATCTGGGTCTAAGTTTCTTGGGGGGGAGGGACCGTTTGGGGTGGGTGAGGGGGGGGAGGGTTGATGGGCCAGTCATTTGTACATTTTATTGAAAATGCTTTGAGCCCGTTTGTTATATTATGAAAATGCTAATAACATTTAAAAAAAAAAAAAAAAAGAAAATGTTGTTAAGGTGCTCCGAATCATCGATGTACACACCAGAAAACCTCAGAACAATCTGCGTGTCATCAGCGTATTTTGTAAAATAAACACCCATGGTAGACAAAAGATCACACAAGTGTCTTGAGTAGACATTAAACAACAGTGGTTACAGGCATGATCCCTGAGGCACCCCACGGCTAAGAACAGAACTGTTGGAGTATGCAATGTCCTTAGCAACATTCATGCTTCTTGGGTCTAAACATGATTTAAACCATGATGTAGCTCAGGGAGTACATCTGCCCACAGTAGATAGTCTGTCCGTCAAAATCTGATGATCACCAAGATCAAAGGCGGCAGATAAATCTAAAAGCAGAAGCAGTGCTGTATTTCCCTCCTCGATAAGGCCTGCAATGTGCCACTTCAAATCTAGCTGGACAGCTAATATGTCCTGGTTTTCGACGAATGCCTGGTACTGCATGTATGCTATTTTGTCCACAATTTTAAGAATGAAGGGAACATTGTTTTTTGGTCGTTAGTTGCCAGCTTCTCCCGGATCAAGATTGTCTTTTTTCAGTAGTGGCATAACCCAGGCTTCATTGATATTCTCATGTACGTAGGCCTCTTGGAAGGATCAGTTTATGAATCTTGTGACCCAGGGAGCTGATGTGGAGATAAACGCTTTAAACAATGATGCAGGAAATATATCACCTTTACAGGAGTGGGTTTAAGTTTGTGAACTACCTCCCAGACCTCCTCAACTGAGACTATTTTAAAGGTGAAGAATGCAAGATCAGGGGCAGACGTTTCAGCCACACTAGTGGTAGAGTCTACAGGGTCAGGCAATAGTTTTACTTGGTTGCGTATGTTCGCCTGATGTTTGCGTGTTTTATCTATAAAACCGTTATGGATACCTTGGTACCAAGTGTTATCTATAGGTGTTGGGGAGGTAGTGGTACATCCTTTTAGTTCCTGTAGGATTGAAACAAAGCTCCTTTGGCCTTGATTTGGCTTCTAGGATGGGAGTATTTCAATTGGTTTCTTTGGCCTTAAAAATCAAAGATTTGAAAATGTCAGCAGCCTATTTGCAGGCACTAAGATTTAAATCTGTGGGGGTTGATCTAGCAGGAGATGGGGGATGTATTTATATGACATGCACACCCATAGATTAGGCGCGAACAGGAGAACGTTTGAGGTCAGTTTGTAAGGTCTGGATGCCAACAATAGGAAAGTCCACTGTATGAGGCTGCAGTGAGACGATAGAACGAACGCAACCATAGGGGGGGGTTTACTGTAGAAGGGGGAATGCTGGGAAGAAAATGAACCTTACCTACCCCGTAGTCGCTTTAGGGTGTGGCGAATCACATGAAAAGACCTGTGATGTGCCTAGGGTCAGGGGGCTATACTAAGAGACCCATCATGGACATAATATTATGCAAATTGTAGATGTTTAGATTTAGTGCACGCATATAATTAGATGCCATTTTGTGGCTAAGGCATAAACATAGGGCCTGCATGGCAGTGCGTTAGACGCAGGCTGCAAACCTGATCAAGAAACCAGGACAGGCCCAAGTGCTGATGAGAGAGCGAGACCCTCGCTGCTAATTTCCACAGAAACCCTCCTTTGTTCTAAAACTGTTGCCAATAGATTTTTCCCGAGAAAGAATGTATATCCTGCAAGGCAATGAGGCAGTGCTAGGTACCTCGCTATAAATGTTATCACAACCAGGCCAGAGCAAGCCTCCGACCCGACCCCGCCAACTACAAGTTATAACCCCTACAACTGTCCGAGCCCCAAGACCCCTGAATTCCAAGATACCAGCTGACCCCAGGCCACCGCCCATTATCCAGTCTAAAAGATCTAAAAGAATGGTCACCCTATCTGTTCTTTACAATGGCGTGATTTGTAATGCGAGGTGTGGGGAGCGATACATTCTGGTTCAAAAGCGATGGTGGAAGCTTCTGGCGTCATATGTTTGGACTTTTTTTAGTCAGCAATGTTAAGCGAAATTGAATCCATGCTCTGATGTATTCCATGTGCATGTTCATTGTTTGGTATTTTATATTGTGAAATATGACATTCCATTGTAGAGGACATTATGAACAGAGGCCTGGGTCCAAAAAGGCAGCCTGGAGAGGTTGCCAGAGCTCTGATGGTACATGGTGTTTCTCTAAGAGGCTCCTCTGATAAAAGATGGCCCTGAATTGCTCTTAACCTTACATGGAAGAGAGAAGCATTTCTGGGACACTTCCTGGCAATGTGGATGGCAAGGAGGTTAGTGCTGTGCATGCCTTTCACAATATACCATACACATGAGGCCTGAAGAATAAGCATAGCTCCTCCTTTACAGCAGAGCGGAATCTTTGATCAAGAACAACCTGCAAATAATCAGAGAAGTCGGTTCTCATGACGCCGGCGCCTGGGCGCCTTCACAGACACATGCATTGGCGTGAAATGCTCCCTCTTCTGCCAATTCTGGTATCCAAGAAGGCAGTGTATGTGTTTGGACGAGGGTTCCTCTATGTCGTAAAGGTAAATAATCACATTGATCTGAAGTTTGTTAGGCACTAAGGGCCTCATTCCAAGTGCAGAAGTGTGAGAAAAAGCAGTGGTAATGCAGTGGTAGCTCAGTTATCACTGCATTAACTTGGGTGGTGAGGCAGAGGAAAAACATCCCGCAAGATGCTCGAAGTAATTCCACCGAAATCCATATGGAGTCCATATTGACTCCATGAATAGGGACTCACACCACCATACCACCGTGTGCAATCCGGCAGTAATTCTGCCAGAATAAGTGGCAGTAACGTTAATTCCATTTGCCGGTACTCTGGCGGATTTACCGTGGGAAAATTGCCAAACTTGGAATGAGGCCCTAGGTCCAGACCTTCTCTGTGTTGAAAGACTTTATCAGCGGAATGCTTATGTCTCCTGTCTCGTCAATTTGACCACTGTTTTTTCACTCCAAAAATTGGAGGCGTTCCTCCGCTCTCCTCCCGACCCCCTTCTATGTACCAAACCCAAACGTAATATCTTTTTTTTTTAAAGTTGTAGAGAAGCGACAAAGATACAGGCTGTGGGAAAAGTGAGGAATACCGCTCTGGGCATGTGATGTGCAGAAAACTGTTTAGGGCGATGCTCATCCTCAAATGCCTTTCTTGGTTCCCACTCTGCACCACTAGTGAACAGGACTCATAGCCACCTTTTCACCATACAGCACTAGACTGGCAGGTTTGCAAGAACTTCACCCTCATGACTGCTATACAATTTGCTCTTGTTATTGCCCTCACGCTCATAAAAGCTGATCAAATAGACATGGGCCTCATTATGACTCATTATGACTTAGGCTGTAGCCGTGCCGGTGTCCCGCTAAATCCCCATTGCCGGGTTCCGGTAATTATTACTCCCCATTCCCATTTGAGTCCCATTGGACTAAATGGGAATGGGGAGGTCAGACCTGACGGGCAAAAAGGCCACCGCTCGCAGACCTCGTAGTTTACCGGTTACGGAAACAACAGTATCGGCAAGCTTACTGATACCTTTTTTTCCGGACCGGCAAACTTATAGTGGGGCCCATTGTATTTCTGTCTGCTTTTTTGACCCATGTGCAATTCCCTACATGAGTAAAGAAAGGGCAGCTAATCCAGGCGTGCGGATTGCTCAATCACACGATTGCAAGGGTGCAAAATGTGATCACATGACAAACTGACCAATTGAAATTCGCGCATGCAAAATCTGCATTCCGGCAAAGTGTGTGCATGCAAATACCATCAAATCATGAAAGTTACCACAGCCTTAAAGCAGAGCTGGATGGCATGAGAACAATGCAGCAACAACAAAAGTAACAACACGTCCTCAAATTAGACCCACTAGAAACCCGTCACAAATCAGGCACGCGGGACATGATTGGTACAATTACAATGACAATAAGTGAAAATACCCCCTTAAATTAGCCCCGCCTAAAGCTGGACAAATTCGAAAGTGGGGTGCACGACAGCAGTACAATAACAATGATAACAAGTGAACCACCCTACTGAATTAGCCCCACCTGAAAACTGTACAAATTAGGAGTGGGGGCACTTTAAAATCAACAAAATGCCCCTGTTCACTTCAACACAACACCGTGGAGGGGGCAGTAGTTGCTTTGTACTTCATTGTACTAAGACAGACCCCAGTCCTTATTCCTGCTGGTCCCTTGTATAATCAGCAGGCAGCTGTCTGCCACGGCCCCAGGCAGACCAGCACTGACTCTGATTAGTCAACACAGCAGGCACCCTACCTGCCACCGCGTCAGGGAGGTTAGCGGCCACCTCATCCCCCTGCTCCAGCGTCCGCTGGGTGGGTGGGTGGTACTAAGCCTGCCAGGGGTTCACAGGTCCAGGCTGTCTGCCCTAGGTATGAGTGACCAGCAGGTGTGCGCCAGGCACAAGCTGGACATGCAAAAACCTACTCAATCTCGGCGGACAGTACCAGTATCCAGCCACATAGATAGCTCGTCTAAAACGGCCAATATTGGAGTCAATGGTGGCAAGACGCGTTATAACGTCCTTCCTGCAATGTCTCCTCCCTCATTGTCTGCACATAAGATCTCGTCGCCCAGGAACCATCGCTTAGCTGAGGCCCTGGCTCTGAGTGCAAGAGGGAAGCCAAGACTACGGGTTGAGGGTTTAAGCCTGGCCGCTAATCATGTCGATTCTTGAGGTCCGCAGGTACCTCAAGATAACGTTGGTGTACCCTGTTCAGGGGTGACTGTTGATATAGAACACAACACCGACCTTCCTGGGGACACTACTCATGAAGGTTGTGTTCCAGCATGTGACATGACTGCGTTATCCATGATGTACATTAATGAACCGCCTAGCAATCCTGTTACCACAGCGAGCACGATCGGGGAATCTCCCGGGCAGGCCCCTCCAGAATCCTCAGATGCTAAAGCCGAGCAATCTGGCCAATTCGACTCGAGGAGTCCAACACAATGGTTGCCTATTAGGGACAGATTCATTGAAGAGATTAATCTAGCTAAGAACTGGATCTGTTTGGAGATAAGAAAGAGGAGAGAGACCAGGTGCCAGCTCTTACTGATCCCTTGGGGCTAAATCAGGCTTCTGTGGATGGAAAGAGTGCAACATTGACAGATAACTCTTGTCAAACAAACACAGATCTGGAGACTGTTAAACAATTTTCTTATAAAATCTGCATGAAACAGGGAGAGGGTTCACATCATTTGAAGACTGTGGGGGGTAGTGTGTTGTACGGGAAGCAAGTACAACCTTCCTCGTCAACTTTGGGGATTAAAGGAGAGGCCTCTCAACCCTAATATCAGCCCAGCGCAATATTGATGTTTTAAAAGTGTCTCCCAGAAACATGCGTGTTGGCAAAACCTTTTTCCGCCAATCCCAGAAACATGCGTGTTGGCAAAACCTTTTTCCGCCAATTGCTGAGGAGTCCCTGAACAAATCTGTTATGGACCACCAACATTTTATTATTACTAATGTGAAGCCCTCTGAAGGTCCCTAACCTAGAGATGCCTGGTTGCTGGAAAAGACTCATCGCAAGCTTGAAACACTTATGTATAGACGCATCATAAATGCCATATCATATCATATCGTATCCAATCACCATGGGTTAGTAAGAATGTCAGATCTGAAAATCATTCGCAGGATCAAGATCGACCCATGGTGCACCCAGAAGCGCCAGAACTGTGTTTTGATTGGGTGTGGCAATTTGATTTCCTTTCTGTCCATTTGCAACGACCTGCCGAGAATTTCCTCGGATTTGAAACTAGTTATGGACTTTCCTGTTGGTTCTTGTCCAAAAGTTTCCTGAATTTAGGACCTGCTGTTGATGAGCCGTGTCTTACCGCGATGACTTGGAACTCCACGGATGGATATGAATGACAATACCTTCCCTGTTGTGCTCAACAAGGTTGCTCAATGTGTGGAGCGCTCACTGCTGCAATCTGTGTGTGATCTGCAGGTTGCAGGTTCAATTCCTGGCAAGACCAACTCAGCCTTTCATCTTTCCAAGGTCGATAAATGAGTACCAACTCAAGTTGAATGATATTCTATGCATATATTGAGCGTTTGGCCCTTTGGATATCGTGCATGAAATGGATAGGGAAGCAGAATAACTCTGACATCAAATGATCAAACCAACTCAGGAAGATGGCAAAGGTGCTGTTTTATTAACAATTATCTAAAATAGGGAGTTACAACGGACATCAACAGATGTTTGCTCAAGCTCTCAATGCATTTCTCATATAAACATCCTTTTATGCAGAAAATACATCAGTCGTGATGTCATACTACGTGCCAAATAAGAAAAACCTATGAGGGGTTGTAATAGGTTCAAGGGGAACATCTAAGTACACTTTCCATAAGGGTTGGGATTGTGATTGGCTATCTACTGTCAGGTGGACAACTTATGTCTACCTCTAAAACATGTAATATTCAACACTGTTAAGTACACAGTATACGAATGTCCCTCTGTTATACAGCCCTCTACAATTGGTTGGATGCTCGTGCCATGTCTGGAACATTCAGTTAATTTAGCAGCATGTAATCGCTCAGACCCAGGTGCCAGGAGGTGGACTTAACTTTACCTCCCCACCCAATTAGCCCATCATCTCTCATCACCCATGCCTTCGGCCATGAAGATTGTCTTTGAACCTGGCCTTGCAAAGTAGTCTTGTCTCTCGTAGTATAAGGGAGTACAGGCTTTCACTGTAGTTGTTCTAGGACTGCAAGCGCAAGTCTATTTCCATCTTCGGCTCACATGATGGAAGACCACGATTTGGTCCATTTTGGCGCATTTAAATTTCTCAAATTAATAAAACTTGTCACACTTGGTGTTCTTTCTTTGGGATGATTCAGTGTCTCTCGTTCATTGCCTTTGAGAATAGATAACCGACCTTGGCTGATTCAACTTTGATACCAGGCCAAACAGCCTCGTCATTCAGTTCCACAATCTCAGCTTATTCGGGCTACGACACAGTTCTCAGCCTTTCTTCTCCATGGGTCCTGGCTTACTAAAATTCATGACACCAATGTACAGATTCTATACAATGGCAGCTTCACTTGCTGTCTATTCACTGCATATAGCCAGCTTCTATGATCACCTAGTCTACCTGCGTTGCAGCATCTGTACAGTTATTGAATGGCTTGCATTTTCTGCAGTGCTTCTCACACGTGCAATCTCCTTTCCTCATATGAATGTTTACTCGATTCTTAACTTCGTCATCAGTTTCTGTAAGATCCATACATTCTCTTCAGCCAGTATTCTCATGGCGTCACACTTGCCTTTAGTGACATCACCAGTTCCTCTTTTTGCTCCTTTTCATATTCCTTCTGGGAGTTCCTCGCTCTGATTGTCGTCTCTTCTGGGATACATTTGATAGGTTTTTCTCAGTGTGTACCTTCTTTCGAACAATCGCTGTGGTATGGCCACAACTGCTGGTGTCAAGCATGACACAATCTCAGGCTTCCAACATACCGGAGGTAGGGGGGGCGGGATGTAACTGCTCCTCTACAATATGCTGTGTGTAAAGCAATTAGGCGTAAGCACTGTATAAATAGCACATCATTATCATTGCTCACTATTTGGGACTTCTATGCAAGTAATGCATTTCAGGACACTATGGAATGGTCCATGCAATTACCTGTTCTAAAGTAGGTCCTGGCAGCCATGACACGTTACACCGAGCAGTGCAGACCTTTCCCTAGGCACTCAGCTGCTCTAAATGCCATAAATGACAGTTATATGCTTTCACCAAGTAGGAATTCACAGATGTGACACTTACCCCACCGAAGGCAAAGAAAGTAGGTCTTTCCAAACAGAAGGCTGCTGCGCAGTGTTAGCGTGCACATGATTCAGACCGGCTCACCCATGCAAGTGTACGCATCCCTGGACCAACCCACCACTCAGTGATCCCGAGGAACATATGCCTATTATGCATTATGGAGCAACTACCACAAAGCTGAATATGGCTGCTGTGTATGTCTACATCACAACTCTTGCACATCAATGCATGCCAATACAAAATCATCAAAATAGATTCTCTGTCTGAGAGCTGCCCATGCATTCTGTATTGGTGAGTGGAAGCATATATACCGGGTAATCGAAAAAATTAGTGAATGCAAGCACATCCAACAACAAAAACCTCTAATAAGCTACTAATCACCACACATGCGTATTTGGGTATATCATTGTGCAGGAATGTACATAGTACAATACTCTGATGTAAATGGCCATTTGTACTCACAACCACCATTACTCATACCTTTCTTCACTCCTTCTTGAATGGGACTTTGGATACCCCTAACAAACCTGGCTGTTGACACAACGTCAGCAGTTATAAAACCAGGCACACCTCAGCACCTGGAACACCATACACCATAGTGCATGCAGTGGGTGGGCTGAATAACCGTGTCCGGGGTCTGCACACGGGACAGGGGTTGGGCTTAAGATACAACCCAGACAAGGTTTACCTGGTAGCCACAATGTGTTTTATGCTGCACAGTATTGACATCAGGCACCATGTGGCCTTGCCTGATCAGGCGGGGGATATAATGCAAGGTAAATTGATTGTGGATAGAACACTTCTGCCATTTTGATAGCATATTGGCGCACGGCCCAGGAATAAATATCAGAAGGGAGGAGGTATAGGGATATGTGAATGTGAAACCTGACTTGCTTCCCATACCCAATAAACTAGCCACCCTGCTCCCCTATTACACACCTCCCTTGTACTAGACGCCCATGTGCTATCCAAAATACAAACACACACCCAACATAAGTAACACTTGCATACAACAAACAATCCCAGGCACTGGACCTTACCCGTACGGATGCCACATGCTGGTGCGCACAACCATAACCTTAAAGACCAGCCAATGTACATTTAAAACACACAAACACCTCCCCAACAAAACCGACATCCAAATACCACAAACAACCCAGGCATTGGACCTTACCCTTCCGGATACAATAAGTCAGTGTATGCAATCACCCCATCTGCAACCCAACGCACACAGATGCCAGTTTCTCCTGGTTCTGGATCTATCCTATCCCTCTACCCTCACTAACCAACCCCGTCCTCTTTCTTGCAGAGACACTGGAGCACTTGGAGACTGCCCCTGTGAGGTATGAGTGCGCGGTACAAGCCAACATAACATAGCTTGTTGATGGGCACATACCAGAAATACCTGAAACCTGTGTGTATGATTTCTGGTGGTGTAGGTTTGGGGTACTTCGGTGTGCATTTCACCTGAAGAAGAGAAGCTATTATCTGCCAGCACTGGGACGCTGAGATGAACAATGGGCTGAGAAGAAGAGGGGGTAATAAAGCTGTTGTTGGCCATGCAGGGGGGGTATTAGTGGCTGCACATTGGTGAATGTGGTGGTGGTGGAACTAGCAGGCGTAAGGCTGCAGTATTCATGGGAACGCGATTGTAGATTGCAGGTGCGACTCGTGCATGGAAACATTGGGGCGGTGCCCAAGCTCCATGCCTCCCCCCTCCCACTGGATGCATGGGCAGCAGGCATCAACTTGCCTCACTCATGTGGTTCCTGCTGTCTAATGATCTGTGGGGAGCGATCTCCTGAGCCATCCCCCACTGCACATGCCCAGTTTAGTTTTGGTGGGGAGTCAAGTCTCGGGACAGGATTCTTGCCAGTGAGTTGTCTTCCAGCTTGAGACCTGGAACGCAGTATCGGAGCGGAAGCGTCCATTTGGGGCTCAGGAATTAACTCTGCTTCAGATCCCTCGTTATCCCCAGAGCATCCTGCTGATTCATCCATGTCAAGGTTTGTTGGTGCATTTTAACTAATTGTCTTGAAGAAAGACGAGTTTCTCATTATTCTTTTCTTGTCAATTTCAGCTGTGATCATAGATCCTTTCTTGTTTGTTATTTCCATTGAAACTGAGTGAAAAGGAGCAGGTGCGTTGTCCTGTGCTGATAAGCGGACTATTACTGTATCCCCTGTCCTTAGGGTGGACTCTTTCACTCTTCTCTTGCTATTTGCGTATTGTTTCATACAGGATTTCTCACTGTAGTAATTTTCCCGGACTTCACTGTCCTGAGCATGCATGCTCCTCACTGTGGGGTAATCTCGTGTGAATTTGCTTCCCGAACAAGAGTGATGATGGAGTTACGTGAGTGGTGCTGTGCGGTGTATTTCGGTAGTCATGAAGTAGTTGGTAGATCATTTTGCCAAAAGGCTTATGAGTCAGATGAGCAATGCAAAGGCACCTTTTGATATTGGCCATGAACCTCTCCGTGATGCTATTTGCCTGTGGTCATAGAGGAGTTATTTGTTATTTTCCCTGTTCAAAACTCATGTATGTGGAAATATCGCGAACGTCATTGCTTGTGAATGGGGGCCCATTGTCCGACTTTACAATGTGTGGAATCCCATAAGATGTACATGTTTGTCAAGCGCTGGGATCACAACAGTTGCCAAAATGGATGACAAAATGCGAACATCGGGGAATCTGGAATACTCATCAATGATCTCTAATGCATACAGGCCCATGACATTGGGCCAAAGAAATCAATCACCGTTTCTTCCCACGCACCATCTGGTAGCAGCGTCATCTGCAAAGGCTCCGCTCTAATGGAGGGATGCATGGTTTGCAATACTATGCATTCCGCTATTGTAGCTTCGATCATCTTGTCAATCCAGTGGAACCATATCTTTTGTCACGGCATCCTTTTGGTCAACACTACCCCCAGTGTCCTTCATGAGCCAGCGCTATTATTTGTTTCTGCAGTGCTTCCAGGAGGACAATGAGCTAATTCTTGAGGATAATGTGTGAAGATGCTACCGACTGATCCTCTTTCATCAGTGCAAAAGCCTGAAGGGTTCCTCAGCTTGCCCCTGCCAGCAGCCGTTCAGACTTCAAAACCTGTCTCCACGTTCCTGTGTCAATGCAGTTTCGGGCAGTGTGCAGGATGGTTCTAACTGAGTGTGCTGTTCAGTAGCCGATAGGGGAACGCATTTAGGTTTTGCAGCCTGGATGATATAGTTTATATATCTGTAGGC
This sequence comes from Ambystoma mexicanum, assembly GCF_040938575.1. NCBI lineage: Eukaryota > Metazoa > Chordata > Amphibia > Caudata > Ambystomatidae > Ambystoma > Ambystoma mexicanum. The sequence continues at coordinate 1,328,976,666 of NC_090924.1, forward strand.
CACAGGCAGGGCTGTGATGCATTATTCCACCGGATATCTCGAGAGAAATTTGCCTGGATTTGCGTCCTTGCCAGGTTTTTGTAGGACTGTAACATGAGGCCCCAGAGGGCAATCCTTTGAGGCATTTTTGCTTTTGGCTTCATGAAGATGGTGAGGAGGGCCTGATCATCAGTGATAACAGTAAAGGGTTTGCCATAAAAGAAAAGTAGAAAATCCTCACAGGCCCATACAACAACTAATCTTTAATTTTAGGGCTGCGAATAACCATGCTCGGTGGATGGTAGGATTCTTCTGTCATACTGCATGATCCGTCTGGGTGAGGTTGAATCTTTTTTGTGAGGTACCGTAATAGCCTGCAATCCATCCGGCCTGGCAACCACCGTAATTTCTGTTTCACTCGATGGGTCAAAATAAGACATGCACACAGCTAATGCTATCTTACTTCTGATCTCATCAAAGGCAGACTGACACTGCGAGGACCACATGAATCTTTGACCTTGCTTGGTAAATTGCTGAAGAGGGGCACTCAAAGTGGCATATTCTTGAATGTATCAGGCACCTTTATTTTTTCATATCATTTGACTCTCGGGAGGATAGCTCCGCGGCATCGTGATCGCCTTGGAAGCAAGACAACACAGCGCAACACAGGTTCGATCCCATGGTTCATGCTAAGAAACCTCTTGGTGTTAAGCATGTTATAAATAATATATCATGTCATATCATATCATATTGTTATAGGGCTAAGAAACCTTATCCTTTAATATATAATAACATAACATATTGCCTGCATCATAATAATCATCAATACCATCAATACAAATTAACACATAATACAAACAAAATATATACAAAGTGCATACTGAAAGGGGAGGCAAAAGACAAAAATCTTGCCAAAGTTTAAAAAGCATCAAATTTCAAACATTTAAAAAAAAAAATCACAACTTCAAGAACAGTAGAGGTTGTATGATGCGCAAAACATGCCACCCAGATCTGTTCATCCTCCCCCAACAAGAATAATCCAGAACATTTGCCAAGAAAATGACATCTTTGCCCTTGGACTGTAGGAAATTCCAGCAATAGATGTCTAAGACTTTGAATCTGGAAATTAATGTTGCAAAATCTACTGACAGCTTGATGAGAATCTAGCATACCAAACCTAACCAGCAGTTGTTTAGTCGCCAACATGTTCCATCTGAAGCGTAAGAAGATATACCTGACATACTTGGCAGATAGATGGCGAAATAAGGGGCAAAGATGCCAAGCCTCTTTTGTTCATTCTGCAGATGGACCAGGGGTGGGTAGGCATGCATTGTTTCCGTAGTCTTTATCCAATCAAATCTGAATAACAGTTTCTTAGCACCAACAGGATTATCCATGAGATCTCGAAAAGTATAACACAATTCAACCAGGAGAACTTGGCAATATAAACATACCTCATTTAACCAGATACCATTAACCATTGAAGTCCAAAATGACCCTGAGATCAACATACAATGAGGCCTCACATGGGCACAGAATCTTTTGAAGAATCGATAAGATCTTCGACTGCCTTCTTGCTTTTAGTGAAACGATACCCAGCTCATACTTGAGGGAATGTATAGGCACAGAATTAGGTAGATGTAATGTTTCAAAAAAATGTAAATAATCCACAATATATGTATAAGATTTTCGGTATAATTTTACCCTCATAATACCTGATAGCGGGCAGAAGCGAGTAACTGCAAAAGCGGGAATCGATTCTCGCAAGCTGAGTCGCAAGTACCAATGCACGATTCTTTAAACACTCCAGCAATCTATTTAAATGGGATTTAGATCAAAGCAAAAACCCAAATAAATGAGCAATGTAACTTTCTCTACTGGGGTCATGCCTATTTGCCACTTGCACGCGCACTCTTTCCTACCGTTTGTGCAATGCAAGATTTTTTGATGTTGTGCGATTCATTTGTAAAGAATGCTTAACTTCAAAAGTTGAAAAAGCCTTTAATACACGCTGTAGGCCCACCGTAGTGCAATGAAACAGGAGGATGTAATCCACATAAAGTAGTCAGGGTGGACGCAGATGAAAAAGTTGTGGGGTGATAAAAGCAGCTGGTTTCAAATAGTCACCTAGATGACATATTTATTAGTTAAACATGCAGGGGGCCAATACTCATCCCTACCTGACACCACAAAGATTGTTGATTGTGTGCGAGAGTAGCCTGAACTGATTCAATCTGACCTGGACTTTGGAGTTGGAATAAAGATTGCAGAAGACCAAATGGAATCCCCCATTTGTTGAGTTTTAACCATAATAAATTGCAGTCAACCATGTCAAAAGCGGATGTTAAGTCAATGGATGCCACTTACACTGACTTATAATTACTACTTGTGAGGAATTTGACCATCCGCACAGGGAGCGTGTGCTTGCATGAGCTTTTTTGAAAGTTTTGTAATTAAAGTGAATGCTGGGAGATCAACCTTAGAAATTGTGTGAGGCTAATCCGCACACATTTTCCTTTTCTCACTACACAACAAACACACAGCCATGTGTTCGCTGGGGGTTCACAACATAAGGGCACAGTTCACCCTGTCACATAATAGCCAGGAGTACATGAAAGCCTCTCGGGAAGGGAGAAGGCAACAGCTTCCTCCTGCCATGGCCAGCCAAGCTGAATATCAAAGGCTCCGTGGATCCGCCATGCCAATTGTAGCTCTGTGGGGTGGCAGCGCATACTGATGAGAGTTAATTGGAGCAGGCTTGCAAAGAGGCCTGGTCACAGAACTAACAAAGGGCAGGAAGCCCCAACACCTTTTTGATATGCAATGTGTCAGCTTGAAGCTAGCTCCCACCCCTCTGTATGAAGGGCAGTGAATGTCATGTCTGGGACAACTATTTATTGTAGGCAGCCCCTGCAAGGGGACCCCCTTTCAGAGGGAAGAAGTATGTGATTTGATGGAGACAGAAAGTCTGTTCTCACCACAAACTTCAACGGGGACCTGCCCTTCGATCAGTAGCCACAGAGAGCTCAATTAACCAGAGAGACACGTTGATTCACAACAGACAAGAAGTTGTCACCCCTTACGTTTCCTGTTGCAAAGCACCCTGGTTATAACCTCATTTGACCACGGGGCCTCAATTTAGGTAGCGTGTCATGCAGCTGGATTGGAAACAGAACAACTCTGTACTCCAATAATTAGACCAACTCAGGAAGATGGCAAAGTCTTTTTACTGTTTTAAAATCAATTATCTAAAACAGGAAGTTACAGCGGACATCAACGGATGTCGCACAGCGTTATCTCAAAGAATTTAATAAAAACAGTACTTATATAGCAAAAGCTCATCATACATGATGTCATACTACGTGGCAAATAAGAAAAACCTATGGGGGATTGTGGTTGGCTCAGGGGGAAAATCTATATATACTAATATACTTTCTATAAGGGGTTGGGTTGTGGTTGGGTCTCTACAGTCAGGTGGACAACTCATGCCCACCCCTAGTGCAAGTCATCTTGAACAGTTATTAGAAAAACAGTACTCCATTGGCCCTCAAACTATAAGGCCTTTTGTTATATGGCCCTCTACAGTTAGTTAGCATGCTCGTGCCCTTCTGGAGCATTCGATTCAATTAGCAGGATCTGAACTCAGACCAAGGTGCCAGGGCGTCTACTGAACTGTACCTCACCACCCAATTAGCCCATCATCTCTCATCACCCCTGCCATCTGCCATGCAGAATGTTTTTGAACTTGGCCTTGCAATGTATTCTCATCTCGGGGAACATAGGCGAGTGTGAGCACACGCTTATCAAAGTTCTGGACTGCGTGCCCAACTCTATTCCCATCCTTGGCTCACGTGACAGGAGACCACAATCCGACCCATTTAATAGCATGTAATTGTCTTGAATTAATAAACTTGGCACTCAAGGTGTTCTTTGTTTGCATCTTAATGAGGGATAATTCAGCTTCTCACGTTCACTGTTCTTTGAGGACAGATAACCAGTTATTGGCTGCCTTCTGTTTTGACACCAGGCCAGACAGTCCGTCTAGCTTCTTCCATGCTCCCAGCTAATTCTTTGCTGAAACACAGTCTTCAGCCCTTTTTCTTCATGGTCTGAACTTACTAAAACTGTGACACTGATGTCCAGCTTCTATTTAATGAGGGCTTCACCTGCAGTCTATTCACTATGTATAGCCAGCTTCTATGATCACATAGTCTACTTGCATTGCTGCATCTCTACAATTATTAAATGGCTTCTATTTTCTTCAGTGCTTTTCTCACGTGCAATCTTCATTTCACACATGAAAGTTTACTCAATTCTTTACTACATCAACAGCTTCTATAAGGTCCATACATTCGCTTCTTCAGCCAGTCTTGTCTATGCATCATGCTCATTTCTTGTGATGTCACCAACTCCTCTTTCTCTCTTTTTCATATTCCTTCGGGAACCTCCTCCAAGAGATTGTCATCTCTTCAGGGATACATCTGATAGGGTTTTATTAATGGATAGCTTTTCTTGAAGACTTGACGCAGAATAGTCACAACTGTTGGTGTCAAACATGGCACTATTTCAGGCTTCCAGCATACACTTAGAGGGGGTGGGACTTCCTGCAGAGGGAATTGGCTGCTCCTCTACACTCCCCCATCTGGTTGATTGATCAACTACATCTTCATTAATCTCTGCATCTTGATTTCTTCTCTTCCAAAACTTCATTACTCCTTTCAGGGATCCTACTAATTTTACATGTTCATGAACACTCCAAGTCATATAACTGCACTGTCCATTCGGATTACAATAGATCCATTGTGCCATGTACTTCTTGTGATTCTTTGGATACAGGAACTTCCTTCCCTCAGGTGCTACGATGCTGGCCTCTATGTATTTTCTGATATCTTCATCTGTCAACACCTTGGGTCTAAACCCTGATACAACATCGATCATGATCTTCATTCCTATCCCATTCTTTGCTGTCTTCCTGTAATTATTATCTTGATCACACATAATCTAAATATCACCATCACAAATTTTGCTCCAAGAACCTTGAAGATGTTCGCCATCCACTGTGGGACCCATGAGAAAATGAACGCGAACCATTCATCATCTGTAATGTCTTCTATCTCGTCTCACATCTTGTTGTGCAGGTTTGTCAGGAACATTATGACCTCTGTCAAGGCTCATTCTCATCTTCGTAGAAGGTATGAACATGCAACATGATGGCCCAATTTTGGTGCAAACTCCTCCATCCATCGCTGTGATTATGTCAAGGAAATATCTGTTCTGTAGGGTCATTAGTGTATGGCTCTCAGCTCTCCCCTGATAGCATTTAATCCCTTTATGGTGATGTTGATGGTCTGCAGAAGTTCCCATCGGGTAATCTGCAACCATTTGGCGTTGGCCATTGTCTGGATCCCAGGCATAAAGATAACTGTGAATATTGAGGCAGTCTTGCTGAGCAACCTGTGCTCATATGGGATAGCATCACAGGTTTCTATCAATTTTGCTGAGAAATAAATAATTCTCACTCCTTGCTCGATTGAGAAATTTGAGTGATCTTCTCTTTTTTAAATGTGCATCTGCTTTCAAAAATTCACCAATGTTCAGGTCACTCTGGGGAATCAGTAGCTTGAACATGGATGAGCATTAATGAACATGTCCATCCCCAGTCCTTGGGCAGCTTCATGTAGGCTCTGGTCCCACAATCCCAGTAATGATCCATTAGGACGGCTGTCCCTTCCTTCAAACCTGGTACATCAAAAGTCCGGCCACACTGGCGATTCGCTCCAACTTTCCTTGTACCATTATTTCTGAAACATAAGGATGCATCCTTCAGGGGTAGTATCTGCAATGGTGCTGCTTTGTCGTGGACTCATGTCATCAATCTTGTAATCGTCAGCCATTGATCTTTGCATTCCTTTTCTGCATTTGCCACAACTGCTTCCCACTGTCCGGTTAATGCGGCTAGTTCGTACACAACCAGTCCATCAACCCATCCTTCGTGAATGAGCACTATTCCTTTAATGTGTAGTTGACCTCTTTCCCAACATGCCCGTATTGTCTTCCCATTCTCATCCTTGCATTGCAGAATCTTATTTACTTCAATCTTGATTACAGCTCCATTCATTCCAGGATGTTCATATGTTATTGTTTTGTTTCTGGCCTTTCTCTTGTCTTTAAATCTTGCACATAATTGTCTTCTCTTTGAGATGTCACCTTATTCATCCACACCATGGATGCTGTTCTGCCTTGGAACTGTCCTTTTGTCATGCAAAGTGCGAGATGTATCAGGCAATGGGCTTTTTCACTAATACTTCTGTGTCTATGAATATTTTTGAGGTTTCCAATGCACAAGGTCTAGTCAACACACGTAGCAACCCTCCTTAGATGTTCTCTCTCCCACCTTTTTCATGTGCTGATACCACATGTCGTTACCCAGGCGTGCTGCAATATCTAGATAAGTGTTTATCCCTTCATTATCCCCCTCTGCATTTCTCTTGTGTCTCCCAAATGTATGTTTTGTTGTGTAATACTCACGAAGCAAGTCAAAAACAGTTCTTCCAGCGGGGGGAATGATAGGGGCTTCTGCCTTAGTGGAAATAAAAAAATCAGAAGTAGTTACCATAGTGGGGAGGGTCAAAGGGATATCTGCCTTATTTGGACCAATGAAGTAGAAAGCATGAACCAGGAGAAACAGAAAGACAAAAATAGAAATAGGAACATGTATATATCATACACCAGAATACTGATATCCACCTTCTATGACATTTTGAGATTGATCAGGAATGCTCATTTCCTAAAATCATACTACTTTCAATATGCCTCATTTCTACTGTGATCATTTAAGGAAAAATAAGCACTTTTTACTCCTGTAATTGCAATGTCTCCTGGTATTGCTGTATATGCTCAATTATTACAATTAAAAACCCTTCTAATCACACAGCCATTTTTAGGATCCTGTAAAAAAGTGTGAACATCAACGTATCATCTGATAAAAGCAGGATAAGCTTGAAGGAAAAACACAAAAATAGCAAGCATAAGCCGATGCACATTGCTATCGGTCAACACCATGGAATTCGAATACTTAGAACAAATATTCACCAAGAAATGAGTCTAGATACTGTGCTCTTTTCCAGTTTCTAATGAGGAACTGTCTCTAAGGGATAACTTTGATACGTAAATAAATCTCTAAAGTTAATTTTTCAAAAGATTCCTAAGTCTCGCAGCAACAATCTGAACTCTTGCTATTTTATCTGTAAGGCGTATCCGACTGAACCTTAGTCCAAATGCAAAGTCTGCATTACTCAGCTCATTGATTTATCGACCTTCTTCTTCATCATCGATCTGGATCGGCAACAGTAGGAGGGGGAGTAGAAGTTGAAGTGGCAGTCTTGCTGACGCACTATTTCACATTTTTCAAATGAAGGCAAACTCGCCTGCCTTGGACTTTTACTGCAGAGGGGGTTATATTTTCAACAATAAAAGGGCCATTGAAACGTGGTTCGGGCCACTTTGAGGTGAAGTTTTTCATCAGAACAGTGTCACCAACAAACAATTTGGGTGCTGATAAAAATTCAAGAGATTCGGATGCTGGATGGTTTTCATCTGTGTTCTGAGACCCACCCCTCTGGGACTTGATTTGATCTGAAATGAGAGAGATGCTAGAGGTCATACATGTCAAATATTTGTGCAACTCATCAACTAACAGTTTCACTGTACTCTGGGCATCACCTCTACTCCTCGATGGAGGTATAAGAGGCATTCTCATTTGCCTCCGGGTCAATAGTTCATGGGGGGTGAGGTGGTGGTCCGAAGCAGGCTACTTCCCTAGGGAATATAAAGCTAAGGGCAGGCAATGTAGCCATCCATTCTTCAAAGTTAGCTTGATTTTGGCAAATCTTTCTTTAAGGAGGCCATTGAGTCTCTCACATATTTTGTTTGCTTGTGGGTGATAAGCAGAAGAACATGTATGCTTAATACTCAATAATAGTCCTATTTGTTCGAACACTTCATTAACAAAATGTGGCCCATTAACAGATAGCAGCACTTCACACACACCCCATCTTGGAAAGACTTCATGTACTAAAGACTTCACTGAGCAAGTGGCATCAGTGTGTGTACACGGACATGCCTCGATCCACCTAGAGAAGGGAAAGACCAGCACTATCAGATACCTGTATCCATTACACACCTGCAGCATCTCAACATAATCAATATGTAAATGCTGAAAAAGACCATTCGGTTGAGGTATACTCTAATCGTTCTCAGTGTATACCCAGTGGTAAATTTTTGACACACGATGCAATTCACTACAAATAATGCAACATGTTATAAGAAATTTGGAACAAACCAGTCTTCTGCAATTATTGCAGCATGACTTTCCTTAGTTACATGCACAGGATAGTGCAGCTGTTCAAGCACTACCTTTAACAATGCTACTGGCATCACCGACTTTCCAGTGCTATCATGTCACCATAATGCTTCTGTGGGGAATAAAGAACACCCCCTTCATTTCCATAACTCCTGCTCTTCCTGTGGTGCATTGACTTGGATCTCCATTAATTGGGTTTTCAGAAAATGATTAAACCCTTCTTGTATTATCATAATTGCAACTACATTCTCTTTGACATTTGGAGTATCAAGTCTTGAGATATCTAGTGAATACACAACCCATTTGGCTTCTATGTCTGCGGCTTCATTCCTGCAATAAATAAAATCTGTTCACAGACAGTTTCAACCTGTACACAAAGGTATGACATGCTCAGAGCCTTTAGGTCATCAGCTGTTCACCTGTAAACCATGGGGTTACTTGTGTGTGGCTGATTGCTTGCAGCTGCTATGACAGATTGTTTTGTGACAAAAAAGCAGAGCTACTTTTTGTTTTCATCTTGCAAACAAAATATGTCCTATAAAAAAAGCATCCACAGCAAAGCTCCTTGTGTATTATACTGGTTTTTCACATGTGCACGCCTGCCATTAACTCAGTGCTATTCAAACTTTGTTGTACTCAGCCCCCCTTAAGTACAAATATTGTTTCCTGCCCTCCCCACAATCTATAAACGTTTATATTTTCGATTAAAAGATGTCACTGTATTCTCTTTTAAACGAACTGTACACACACCCTGGATACCCATTGGGCCCCATTAGGGGGGCATACCCACAGTTTGAAATCCACTGCATTAACTATCCTCCATTACAGCAGTACCTATCTAAGGGGTGCTTATTCAAGTGATTTTGGAAACATGAAAGATTGCATTCTGTGGGGTGCATTTAAGGCCCTGAACAGAAATCCCCTCCACCTGAAACATCGCATTTCGACCCTATCACCTAAAACGGCTGTGCTATACTTTCCCTGTCACATGAGTGGTAAGCATTGGAATACTGCAACCCAAAAACAGCCCTGCGTTGTTATTTTTCACCTGAATGACAGGAAGTTATGCACTGCATTCAAAACAGCCCTGCGTTGCTTTTATTTCACCTGAATGACACGAAGTTATGCACTGCATCCCAAAAACATCCCTGCGTTGCTTTTATTTCATCTGAATGGCAAGAAGTTATGCACTACATCCTAAAACTGCCATTGTTTTACTTTTAATTCACATGAGGGGCAAAGATTTCAAAATTACAAACTGACACGGCTTTTGTTTTTCATTTCATTTGAACAGCAGCCCTTGAAACACTGTAAATGGAGAAAAAAAACGGCTTGCCCACATGTAAAAAGAAAAATGACTTTAAAAAGCCAAAAATGTTGTGGGGAGGGGGTTGATTAACCAATGTACAATATGTTTCCACCCACAAGACTTCAATCACCTTGGAAGAGGCTCATAATATCGGAACAAAACAGTTGTTGGGCTCAGGGGAGAAACTTCTCAATTGAAAGCCCCACTCCTCACTGGAAGTCGCACTGTTAAGGATTCCAATCGGGCGTCACACACCAGACCAGGACACTTGGTCTTATCCTGGGATGCGGCGCTCAATAGGAATGCCTTTTCATTAATTTCAATGAATTCAAATTGAGCCGATACCCAACCCGTCTCACACCACCTTTTACAAATACCCTGGGTCACAATGGACCATGAACCAGGCTGGTTGGTGAAAATACAATATTTCTTTATTTTAAAATTCACAAAAACCACATAAATTTTAATATTGGGCAGCAATCACCAATGGGGTGATAATGACAATGGAAATGGAAGCATTGCGCTTGGTTAACCTTCTAGTGCAACATATCCAAAGCACAATTGAATAGGAGCACTTCTTGAATTAGGATAGATAGCACCCAAGTTAAAGTTTCCTCCTGCAATGTTCCCTCAACCCATGAACAATCGAATTCCCTCACAAAATAAGAGGCAATTTTAAACCCTTTACAAAGGCCTAAAATGACACTCAGATTTTGACAAATAATTAATTATATGTGTGTTTAAATAATGCTATGCATATGTTTCATCACAGTATTAGTGATGTTATATCACTAGCAACCTTCAGGCAAAGTATCACAAAAGCATATAGCTCACAAAGCAGGTTAAATTTGAAAACACAGTGCAGTCGAATTCACACATGGAAAAGATACATTTACACTTTTTTTTAAAGTAAAAACATTTTGTTTAATAAAACGGGTGAAGAACACTGAATTGGAATGTGGTTATTGGGCAGGGGGATAGATGCATAGCCCAGGGACAATATAGAGGTGGAAGGAGGGCTATAGGTGAAGAATTGAGAGAGATTTGGAAGGTAGAAGGTGGTTCATTTTTAGGAAAATAGAGCAGTTAAAAGGAGAAAATCGCTTTTAAAAATGAAAGGCAAATTTGACTTAAACTACATTATTTAGACTATATTGTTAAAGAAAGCCACAGTACATTCAAAGAATGATTGGCAACGTCAACCATTTCCCTCCGTGTTCAGATCTATGTGGGAATGAATTTAAATTATTCCAAACTTGACTAAGGAGTTACCAGATGAGATGGATGAAAGAATGGTTCTAACACTAGAAAACAAGAACAGGGTGCACAGAGAATTATAACAGTCTAGCCAAGTTATCAGTGTATGGATAGGGTTGCTTAGAGAGTGACACAAAGACAAAATAAAGATGGGGTAGACTATGTGTTATGGGATGGGGGATACTCACAGTCCGCTCTTAAATTTGGGATTAGGAACAGTCAATCGGGTTCTGGACTCCGGGGCTCGGGTCACCAGGTAGCAGCAGACTCTCCTAGCAGAACAACAATTGGGCCTGTATGGTAACCGGATAATCAGGACAGCTGGATGGCAGGGTTGCAGCGGGCATTCAGTTAGTGGGCAAAAAGCAAGCCTGGTTTCAGGATGCTTCCCAAAAGAACACCACAGCTTTTCCCTTTGGTTATTGGGATTTTTTAGTGGGATCTCTGGATTAAGGCCTTGCTGGGATGGTCAGCAATGCTTTGGCCTTGCAGTGGAGTCTGGAATCAGATATTCTTTGGCTTTGCAGTGGGATCTGAAATCTGGCAAGATGAATGTAGAAGATCAGGAACACAGGCGCAGGAAATTCAGGAGAGAGTCTGTCTAGAGTTTTGTCAGCCACCCTTTTTTGGAGCATAGTGACATCATGGAATTATACGGCAGGGCAGGCTTAGCTAGGCACACCTCTAAACACTAGATTGGTTAGGGGAGATAGTTATCGCCTTCGTCCCAGCTGGTTGCGTTTCAAGGGCATGATGTCAGATTTATGATGTGAGTTTTACAATGTCCAGAACATCACACAGTTACTTTAGCTACAATTTAGTTTTGCCATAAATGGCACATTTGTACAGTTGGGCCCTTCTAACCAATTACATAAGCAGGTTACATATTTTATGCAGAACATACCAGTCGAACTCTACAATTTGTAAAACAGTGTTTTGCCCTTCTAATAATTTTTAGTCATTTTTTGTGTGAAATATTCGGCCTAAAATTCTATAACTTTACACATGTGTATTGATTATCATCATGCATGTTAGTGTTGAATTTTACATTGGCATCACATACACTTTCCGTGGAATACCCAATTCTCTGCCATTTCTGTTCCCAAGGTGGCAGTGAAGATTAAATCGTCTTAAATTACAACCCACAAAATTACATTAAAACTGTTAACTTTTTACATTCCTGCAAATTTCTGTTGTAAAAATAACCGTCTTCAAAATTTCTTAATAAAATAGTCTTTTGAAAGAAATGGGCTGGCCTTTTTCCTCCACTGGACCATTTTTTTCTCTTCAGCTACCACCAACTGTCAGTTCAGCCCAGTGAGGATGGGGATTTCTCAGTTTGATTGAAGGTTTTATGGCTGCTTCCACTTACAGATTGATGTCCCAGAAGTTCCATTGTAAGAAGGCTCAGCCTATACGCAAGTCTGCTAAGGTAGCAATTAGCACTTGTGTGTTCTCGCATATACTGTGGGGGGCCTTCTGTTGCTGGCACCCCCCCAAGCAGAAACCTGTTTGGGGTTGATATCCACAGAATCAAATCAGAATAAAGTCTGTTGAATAATATCTCCCATGTATATTTCACAGCACAACACTCCTTCACATGGCTAGATAAGGGCAGGGCCTTATCCAACATACACCTTTTAACAAGTATTTTTCTCACTTTAAAAAATACATTTTAAACGTGTGGTGAGTACATTTTCCATGCAAATCAATTTTTCTCTTCCCTCTGAATTCCCACATTGTTTTGTAGTCATAGTTAGCCTCAGGTATGCTGCATTCGGTTAAAACACAGATGCACTGAAATTGACAGAGGCCCAGAAAGCCAGGGGGTTTTTGACGCATTGATCCTTGACATTTTTTAGCCAAAAAGTAAAGCGTTTCCTGTGTAGCTGAAGTAAAGCTTCTTTTGATTTCTTCAGATCTGAACAACAGTCTGTTATTCAGGAATACTGTTCGTGTCTGCTTAGAACACAATGTGAATGTGGAAGGTCATGGCAACGTCTCATTAAGTATTGTGATGAGTAACACAGGAAAAAGAGCATCAAAGAGGCATCATTTTTAAATGTAAATATTTCCCCTTTTTAATGGGAACTTTGGGCTTGCAGCAATGCAGCGCTGCTTTTTCACTCCCCTTCTTGTGTACATGTAAGAACACCCTGGTGGGCTTTCTCAGTGTGCCCCTTTGTTCCATCATGCCCAATATGTGCTTGGCAAGATGGTGCAGCCATCTTTTTGTAGCTGAAAGCGCAGTTTTGGTGTGAGGCAGTGGTGCTCATAGGAGCCAGCACAGCCATTTTGCTGCTTCTCCTGAAGTCAGCTTGGATATGGAAGGGAGTACAGCTGAGTGGGTAAATATATCCCACAGCACCTACTAGTGAATCAGCCTGCAATGACATGGGATGTACTGAGGGCATTATAATTCCCTGTTCTGCCAGTCTTGTAGGCAAGGGCTCAGGGATTTCAAGGAAAGCAAGTGTGGCTAATAACGTGACTGGGAGGCGTGAGTTCCTCCTGCACCCACTACCAAGGACAAACTGACAACTTCAAAGGGGGTAATAAAAATCCCTGGTCACTGACTGTGGGGGATAAAGCACCCCTCCCACAGAGGGGACAGATCCTTCCAAACATTAAAGGACTGATTCCATTTTTAGGCATTTTTGTAGCAATTAGAATGAGAAATAATTTCATTTTATGCTATATTTTTATGTAATTAAGAGCTAAATTGCATTTTCCTAGGGCTTTGGGGACTGAAATGGCCAGTTACGACTACTTTCTGGATGCTCGTAAGATAAGACAATTATGAGGTTTGATGGAAAGATGGAATGTGAAATTAGGATTATACTTGATCATTAGCAGAGTCATAACCATTATACATTTTATGAAAATGACAAAAATATGCCAAAGGGCATGCTACCTCGTACAGAGTTGCCGATCAGCTTACCTAATTCCCTATGACCTACTCAAACTGCATATCTAATGCATATGTCAGGGGCTAGTTGAAATATGAAGTTATGAGACTTAACTGTTTTTTGTCAAAAAGTGGTCAAGAGAACAGAGAAGGGTAATAAATGCAAATAGACAGATGGCACTCTCTTCCCTTGAACCAATCATGCCAGGGGGCAGAGAGAGGAATGGTAAACTGTCCTATCTGAGGGGTAGGGGTAATTATAGAGTACTCCCCCTAGATTGTAAAGTGAGTGATGTAATTTGGGCTATATAAGGGGGACTGCACTAAGTCAGAGGACAAACACATAAATCCATGGAGACAGGAGAAGGAGGGGGAGATGAGGTGACTGAACCATACCATCTTTGAGAGTGCAGTGACCAGACCCCTTGCCTAGCTGTCCAGAGTGCCCTGAGATCCAGCAGGCTTTCCAGAATCCCAAACCAAGGCTTACTTTGTAAGTAGCAAATAACCCCAGCCCTAAATTGCCTAAGCCCTTCCTTTTTGTAGCATTGCACCCATTGAAAACCCATTGACACTCCCATTAAAAAACCTAATTGAAAACCCAATTGCAAACCTCACATTGCTAGTGTAATTCAGTCACCTTCCCATAGAAGAATCTGTGTTTAGCCTGTGTATGTTAGCATATTCCTTTTGGTAAACCTCTCAGTGTCTGTGTAAATCCTTAGCATATTCTTAAGTAAATTAATTAATTCCCCATTGAAATTCATGGTACAAGTTGGTTAAAATTCAAAATTAACCCCCTTGCCCCTGGTGTCTTTCTTTAATAATTATGGTCATTAAAGTGTTGCCTCAAAAGAATTAGTCTCCTTGTAACTGAAAACCAAATTTTCCCATGTATTGTGTGCATTACCCCACAAATTCCTATTTGCATCTGTCCTATTAAAACTCCAAACCGTAGACCTGGAGGTTGCGGCTCTTACACACTGCTTGGATATTTCCCTAACATGTTGCACAGAACAAGTGGTCCCGGTATCCCTGGGCAAACTCACTCTAAAGAGTCGGAACCACGAATGGGTACTTAAGTCGCCTCCCTGGCGGGAATGTCCAAATACATTCAGTATACCCAACATGGGGGTTTTACCCAGAGCCTGAGGCAATACTTGGTAATGTGGCATCCCCCCAGATTGATCTGTTTTATTATATACTTGCACCGGTATCCTTTTGGAGGAGCGTCTTTGCCGCTATCTGGCCAACAAATTGAAACTGCCATTTACTGATGCACTGCCCTAGTTTAGGAAACTGTCATGACAAAGCCTATGTGCAGAATGTTTCTCACTAAACTGATCAATTTTGTAGCACATTCTATGCGGCTGAATCTTATGCAGTGGCCTTCCGCTGCCCATCATGTTTGACTTAGGGCCGCCACTATGTTATTGGATGGTTAAGATTGTTGACTTTCTCTGTCATCTTTTGGCGCCTTTGATTCAAAAAGGAGCTTTTATGAGATAAAAATATGAATTGGATACAGTATTTTAGAGTTTGTATTGGATGTTTTTAGTACGAGATTTCTCGTTTTTTATGGAACTAAAACCTGATCTGCTCACCTGACTGAACCTGAATTATATGAAAAATCGTATTTTTATTTTAAAAAGAAATTGATTGTATGTATTATGTGTTGTTTGCTATTGTATTATCTTGGATTATTAGTGGGAAAAGTTGTTTTTCAACTGCATGCACTTCAATAAAGAAAAATAAATATGATTGGTATAGTTTCTAAGCACAGAACTACAAGTCCCAGAATGCCAAAGCAGAAAAATAGCACTTGTTGACCTACACTTGATTGACCTGTCTAATACAGGGCCACGCTTTGTAAACAATACTAACACGTTGTGATGGTTATGGTTTGGTGGCCCTTTCAGAACTCACGTGCGAAAATGCAAGCATTATCCATTCCATTTTGGGAGACACCATTCCAGTCCTGATTTCGACTTTGCATTCTGTGATTGGTAGTCCTGGAGTTCCCCGCAATAAAACTAGGACTGCAAGTCCCACAATGCAAAGTTAAAACCAGGTCTGAACCGGTGTCTTCTGAATGGAATGGATAATGTCGGTTTGGTCCACACGTAGTATTTTAACGAGGTGATTTCTGAGGGAAATTCTGGCAACTGCAAAATAAAGCTATTCATCCTAAGCTGCCGCTCACTCATTCATGTTTCACTCTACCTCTCAAATCCCTCTGTTTTTGCTTCTCCACCTTATGCCCTATACCTTCCTTGCAGCCTCACAGCCCAGAGGCTCTGCTGTCTCGCCCCCTTGCCTTAGCCTTCTATCTGCAATCATTTCAAATGAGAGTGTTCAAACCTAATGACCCTTGCTGCGGGCCTGGCGCAACCCTGCAGCTGATCCCAGCTAAGCTGAGCTAGAGAAAGAAACTTAATGAGTGGCCTGCCTTCATTGTCACCGCATAATTCTGCGGCCCAAAATACCAAATCCGAAAATGCGGAAATCTTTACTGCGCATTTCGACACAATTATATATGGTGGGTGTGTGGGGTGGCATTAGGGTAATAATTCATTTTAGGGGATTATGGGTGGCTGTGTGCAAAATAATATATGTAGACATTTTCAAATTCAGCATTTCGTTCGCTGTATTCACATAAATCTCTTTGTTCTTGGTGTACATGGGAAGAGGGAGGCGTTGCAACACCGTGACATCATGTGACGTCAACATGTTCTGTGCTATGCCTAGCTTGAAAAACATATCAATATTTTTCTGAGTTTAGCTGTTCCTGCTTTTTTTCATTTCAACATAGTTAAACCCACCCATGCCTCTGGCAGCAGAGTTAAATATATTATGACAACATAAGTATCGAGATATATATTTGACCATTTAATATTCTTTTTATTATTAGATAACCTTAAAGCTGGCTAGAGGAAGTAGTCTCTAGTACATGAGTTAGAGTGGATTGTTGTTGCTCTCGATACATGGAATTACACTCAATGGTTTTGCATATAATCTACATGGCTTGAATACTTGACCCTTCTAAAGGTTGGAACAGGATGGGCCTCCACAGGTAGGTGGCTTTTACAGCCCCCAATGAAGCTAATCTAAAATAATTGCAGTGCTGATGCTTAGGCATAAGGGACATAGGATCAGGGATACTGCATGCTGCATCGTCTTGTATGGTCATATCCTTTACAGCATATATAGGTTCAAACTGAGAATTAAAATCACTTTTAACATCACTTTTAAGCTCCTTTTCCACAAGCACACCTGTAATCGATAAGAAGATTTTCAATTTTTTACAGCAAGGCAGAGATTTGGCTTTTCCTATGAGGACTCAAACACATATTAGCACCCTTTGGGTGGGTGGGGGCGGACAATCAAGTGGCCAGGAACGCAGGCTGAAACTGGCGATCTCAGCCCGTGAATCAAACAGCCTGAGGGTCGGTCCGCCATCTTCCCCCAACCCTCCACTCCCTTTTTTTTATTCTCCCCTCTCCACTTACCTGATTGCAGCTCCTGCCGCACCTTCCCCTCTTCTTCAGTTTGCCTGCCATGCAGATGGAAGAGGGGCTCCTTGGGGAGCCCCGACTTCCTATTCCATGGCAACCATCTTTGAACAGTCTTTTCTTTCCATGAACGGGATGCCACGAGGCGTCGCGTTCACAGAACGAAAATACTTTAAATTTGCCTATAACGTTGTTAACCACCCATTCCAAGGGCTGGAATAGGTGGTAATGTTCTTGGGACCTCGTTAAACACCCTTTCTTTGCTAGGGCCTTTAACTCGGTCCCCGGGCCATCACCATCCGTTCCAGACCTTTTAATGGGTGGTTAGCGCCACATTAAAGAGTCAAATAAACAGGAGTTTCCAAACACATAAAATGCCATGGTAGCATTGAAGCCAATATCAATCCAATCCTTACAAATAAATAAAAGAAACAAAACAAATAAATAGCTAACAAACCCAGTTTTCAAGATGTGATCCAATGACCATGTCTCTTGATAGAAAACAAATCTGGCAGTCCGCAATAGAAAAATGCCCATCATGACCATCTAATTTGCTTTGTTGGCCACAGATACACCGTGGCACTAATCTGCACAGGAAGGCAACCATTGCGTTAGATGAAGTGTCTGCCAATGGCACAATATTACTGAGTGAGGACAAGGTATACCAATCTACTGTATCATGCATGTCATCCAAGTTATTAGGGGCTATAATCTTGGGGTTGGGCGGGGAAAAGAATTTTCAGATTTAGTCAAACCTCAAACTTTAGAAATACATGTTCATAATTTCATGCACAGGTGGATTATTTATATTAGTTTGTCAAATGGATGCGTGCGCCTGGCGGTGGAAAGGTCCTATAGCCAATGGCCATCTAGTAAAACAGGATCCCTAAGGGTAACTTTGATAACTTTGATAACATCTTTCCGAGTTTCAAAAGAATTAGGAAATAGCGAAACCCCTATAAGACATGTGAGTGGATGGTACAAGGATGTGGCATTTCCCATCTAGACTAGCTGGTGCCTGTCTAAACGTCATGTAGCAAACCAAGTGAGTGTGAAATATGTGAAACACATCTGTGTGGTGAGAAAAGCTGCAAATTCAACTATCTCAACATCTGCACATGCTGAAGAGTGGTCAAGCTGGACTAGGGGAAATGGGTCTTATTTGTCCTTTATGTCTAAGGAGTCATCAATACCCTGTCTAGTTAATGTACTGGTTCTACACCTTGGTCTCAACACAGACTGGTAGTCTTTTAGTAAACACTGTTGGAGTGTGTGTTTGTGTAGTTCTAATGCTGTGATTTTTTTAATTACCTTTCCTGGAAGCGAGGTTGGTAATGGAGCACTAGTTTGTCAGGTCATCCACATCTAGGCTTGCTATCTTTAGAAGTGGGGCCCACCAAGCTTGATTTCCGAGACAGGGGGAACGTCCTGTGGGTGGGGGGATGCTTTAATGATTGTCACGAATTATTAGGCAGTCACTCTCAACTCAGGGAAATCCTTCTCCCCTAAAGCGAAGTGGCGCACAACAAATCGCGTTTCACATATTCAATTATTTGGCGATGCCACTGGTTTTATACCCCCGAGAGACACCCTTAATTAACTATGAACCAGGCCGGTGAATTGTCAGAATGCTTATTTATTGAAGCTTTCACACTCACAAGGAGCACTCTCATTAACTCAACCACCAACACTGTGGCACTACACAAGAACAAAAATAACTTCCATAGTGGCACCAACACAGAGATTATATTAAGATATGCCGTCTCAATTTCCCGCAGTTTTCTTTTCAAATCACTCCCCAATACAGAAAAAATAACAATTCAAGGCACACAGTGATTGCTTATTTGGTTATAATACGTTTTCCTCCCAGAAACCCCCATCCTCCAAACATCAATTAGACTTGCCCCCTTTGAATTGAAGGTCAGTGGCAGGGAGTGGGAACATGAGGGGTAAATCGTTTTGGGTTCTGAAAGAATATGCAATATCAGGGAAAGGAAAGCAATGGAAAAAAATCATTTTGCACTTATTACTACAGATGCAATATGAGGGTAAGCAAAACAATGGGAAAATGTGTTTTGTTTTGCCACACCTAAAAAGAACAGACAGGGCTTAGTGGTTTGGGTCAGAGCACAATGGGAACAAAGGGTGAATTTGTTTTTTTCCACCACACATGCAAAGGAAATACAAGGCATCACACTTCTGATTTCAAATGAAGGGGGATCAAAGGGGAATTTCGGTTTGCATCTTGCACATTCACTTCGAAGCCGGGTTTTGGGACAGTTTCTTTTGAATTCAAGACCCTCCTTTCTGTACTGAAGTCAGGGATTTTCTTACAAATAGTCAAACAAGTCTTTATGTCTATACCGGCTCAAAACACACTGGGAGGAACATGTTAGTTTAGGATGCCTTCAAAACAGGGTATTTTGCTATGGGGAAATAACTAGAGCAATACTTGAGAAAAATGCAGGGTCTACACAGTCGATGGATTTGGGATAGTTTTACTTACATGAGAGGCCTGTAGTGGGCATCAGGGAACAGCGAGGCACCTCTGGGACAGCAAGGGTGTCAGTCAAGGATAGTCCCCTCTGGCTCCTCCAAAGGGTCCCAGTCAGCTTCTATGTCTCCTTGTTCCTGTCTCCAATGCAAGATTTGGGCCATCTCTGCTTGGCTGTTTCTCACAAGAGTTCAGCAGCAGTTTACCTCCCGGAATAAAGTGGAAAAAACCCTGTTTTAAAGCACAATTGCCTTCATATAGGGCAAATTATAGGGCAAATGACATCACTATTTTGTCAGAATTCCCACGGTATGGGTTGGTTGGTTCTCTCCACCCACCTCCCACCTGTGTGCTAATAGTACAAGGAGTTGAGGGGTGTGGGTTAGGAAAGGTCAGGGAGGAGAAAGCGTTGTCATCCCAAATTGACATGTGTGTTTTGCATGGTTAAACTCTGAAAAACTATCAACATGGCGAGTACCCTCATTTTTCAAATCTTTACATGTATGGATATATTTTTAGGAACTACATTTTAAGGCAAATCAGATGATGGTAATCCTAAGTCAGCACGCCCTTCCTATGCAGAGATTCCTCTTTCTTTAGTCAGGAGCTGCATCAGTGAAAAATATGACTATTCATGGTTCCCATGTTACTTCCATGACTGATCACCTCACAAAGTTTCAATCTTCGCATAATTATAGGATGGCCTTAATCAGATTTTCCTTAATAACATATGTTATGGTTATCACACACAAACTATTTTAGCATGGTTTAAAAGTGGTAAGCTATTATGAAAGTCTATGCAAAAAGGATGAGCATACTCGTCCTTGGCATTTAAGGGGTTAAAGGAGATTTCTATCACCTTTAATAAATGTCTGGAACGCGCTTTGTGGCATATACACTGCCCTCTTTATGCAACAAAATCTATTTTTCTATTTATTAAATCCCTGCCTCACAAGACTCACTCACTTTCTAAGTCCCCTAATTTTTTTAGGTTTCATTTATCCTTAAACATGTGACCAGCTAGATGCTAGCTCATGTTTATCTTAGCCTATCCCTCTTTGGCTTCCCAAGGGTCCTGGCTATAGCTTAGTGCACAGTTTAAGTGAATTGTGACCTTGAGGTTGCTTCACTGTGATCTTATCTATTTCCAACGTGGTGCAGATATCTGGCCATGTATTTCTTTGTGTTTTTAAGCAATTAACCTGATTGTTGACAACCGACACTCGTTCCCCGGACAAGCAGAGGAAAGGTCTTTGAGGTTAAATTTCCAGTTCAGTAGAAATGCCAAGCTGCATCCCTAAGTTTAAAAGTACAGCCATGAATCAACTAACTTTGTTTACCTTTTGACATTTTGCATGGCATGATGTGTAACCATTTGTATAGTAAATGACATTTAAACCTGTTTTTCATAACACATAGTTTTTGCTTCCTCAATATTAACCCAGAGATTCATTACATGCACACAAATAAACCAATAACACAGAACACCAGTGTTCATTTCTACCGCAAGTAGGCCTCTCCTTTTCAATTATGCCATTTTAATGTCGAAACGTACATGTTTTTATTTGCGACAAATGCACAGTGCTTGGCTTCACTTTAGATTTCTGAATCACAGTATTGTGCTGCATTGAAGATAATGTACACGCTGCTATCCGTCTCTTTAAGCAGAAAGTGTCATTTTCCATGTATTTAGTAAAACAGCATTTTCAACACATATATCTTCTGCCATGCTTTGGGCCCATCCAGCACTTTTAAGTTTCCAAGGCACATTTTCCTTCACTGGAGCGTCTGTTCATTTTGGTAAGGTTGCAAGAGGCCCATTTCTGTTCATGTCCTAGGCTGTAAGTCAGAAATATGTTTTGGACTGGCCTGCATTTTCCAATGGATAGCACCATTCAGCTTCACTCTTAAATATGGGCCTGGCCTCTTTATTTCTGGCATTCAGTGGCTATATTTTACCCCACATGTCGTAGAGGAGAACGTCATCCTTTTATGTGGTGGTTGAGAGGGATGTGAGTATAATAGATAGCTTATTGACCCAGATGTGACTGAATCTTGGCCGTTAGTGGGTTGCAAAGAATAAGTTACCTGATTCACAAAGCGTTTTCCTTTGGGATTGTGCCATTATAAAATGCTGGTGAGGATCAGGCCCTAAGTGTTGTAGGACATTACATGTTTCCACTCACCGTGGGACTATGGGTTCAGGCAGGTGTTTACAGCAAGGGTTTATTGTCTGAGGAAGGGCCCTACCTTTGAATGCTACCCCTGTTAATGTTGATGTATAATACTTGTCTTTTAATGAGGGTTCACCTGATGCCCATCATTGATTAAGCATTGCAAGATTGAAGCACGATTTGTTTCTGTGCAGACCTCACCTGCCCGGCATATGGCATTATTGCATACGGAGATCTGCGAGAGCGCTCACGCAGTGGTTAAATGTGACAACATGACGTGAAATCATAGTCCCGGCTGAACAGAAATCCCAGATCCCAAGTACTCTTGTTTCCTTTGCTACACACTATCCAGCACATCTTTGTCCCTGCATTTTAGCCAGCCCGCCTTTCCCTTCCTGCAGACTGTCACTGCTTTACACTATGTATGTTTTTATTAAGGGAATCCCACAACCTCTGGAACTTCATAAAAATGTATCTATATACTTTATATTAGATTTATATGGTGTCCATTAAGGCACACAACCTGCATGGCACCAGGAAAGAAAGTTGAGAAGGGACAGAGGCGGGGATGGGGCGGTAGTTCATTTTTTTCTGCAATAACAACAGCAGCGTATTGTAAAAACTTTTAACATGTTCAGGCTCCAGGGTGGAGGGGCCTTAAAGGGCCAACAATTCCTATTCATATTTCACATATCAGATTTGCCAAGTGCAGGTCATAGCACACTGTTGGTAAGAGAAGAAGCGCATTATTCATATAGGGTACAGGCTGGTCTTTCATCGTAGGTGTGGTAAATGCATTTATTGATCTTAAAAGTGAATGTTGTTATTCCATGGTGGAGAATTAAGGTCCGTAAATTGTGGTGATTTTTTGAAATTTTTAGTAACGTCCCCTGAAGATGTGGGCTGTAGGAAGGATTAGTAACTGACCAGCTTTTTATTTAAGAGTCAAGAGATCCCTCAAACTTACTTTCAAAATGTCATCCACATCTAACCTCGGGACTATATTTTGAAAGAGAAGTTAGAGCCTCTTGCCACGTTGCCCCATAATGCTAGATTGAGAGTGTCTGGGCAAATCATCTCCCATCCAATGGTAGAAGATTATAAAGCCTCTTGCCACGTTGCCCCAGAATGCTAGATTGAGAGTGTCTGGGCAAACCATCTCTCATCCAATGGTAGAAGATTATAAACCCTCTTGCCACGTTGCCCCAGAATGCTAGATTGCGAGTGTCTGGGCATACCATCTATCATCCAATGGTAGAAGATTATAAAGCCTCTTGCCACGTTGCCCCAGAATGCCCGATTGAGAGTGACTGGGCATACCATGTATGTATCATCCAATGGTAGATTATAAAGCCTCTTGCCACGTTGCCCCAGAATGCCCGATTGAGCGTGTCTGGGCATACCATGTCTTATCCAATGGTAGAAGATTATAAAGCCTCTTGCCACATTGCTCCAGAATGCCCGATTGAGCGTGTCTGGGCATACCCCATGTTGCCCCAGAATGCTCGATTGAGAATGTCTGGGCATACCATGTCTCATCCAATGGTAGATTATAAAGCCTCTTGCCACGTTGCCCCAGAATGCCCGATTGAACGTGTCTGGGCATACCATGTCTTATCCAATGGTAGAAGATTATAAAGCCTCTTGCCATGTTGCCCCAGAATGCCTGATTGAGAGTGTCTGGGCAAACCATCTCTCAGCCAATGGTAGAAGAATATAAATTAATCTTAACCACTGACAGTGCTCTGGGCAAATTTCCACACCACTGTTATTTATCCCATCTGGGCAATTACCGACGGGGCCAGCCATATGCAAATCAGTCTAGTACTGCTGCCAATGGTGGCAATTCAGCCCACCTGCATCTACTGCCTTTATGTCGATTTTTCTTATTTCTCAGCAAACAAGCAAACAGGCTGGGAATGAGGTAGAACAAATAAAAGGTAGTTGGGTATGGGGACTTTGCCACTTTTTTTAGAAAACAAATAAAAGATGCATGTGTTTAGAGATTTAAATGCAGTAGATATAAGGGCCTGTAGCCATCTTTATGCTGTATTGACTGCCACGCATAAAATGACACGGTGTTCTATTGTGGGCATTTTTTTGGTCTTTGACACATTTCTCTCTCTGTGACATGTAGTCACGTGCACTGATAATTCATTGGATTTTTTAGCTACACAACTCACTTCCTTCACCTCTCAAGGCCCCCAGGCCGGTACCCGTCACCTCCTGTCCTTACTCACCCACGTTTCCCCAGAATGGTAAATTGAGTTTGCTGCACGCTTCGTCCCAGTGGCGGTGCCAGGTTTTGATGGGGTAGAGGGGAGCGAAGTGCTCCTCAGAGGGCACCGGTCACCGGGTTGGATCTCTACCATTTCCTTACTTTTCGCGGTCATAGCTAGGAACTGTTCACAGGGTGGAACTGGTCTCTTGTATAGACTCTTGGGCAGAGCCATGTGTGTTGCGATGGCGGTTATTAAACAAGAGGCTGGCGCGCACGCACTAGTATGCGCACGCACAGGTGTCACTGTCACAAGCATCGCAATGCATACACCTCAGTCAAGGTGGTTAGAAGCCGGACGCTTTTGGAAGCATTTACAATACCCATATATTGCTAATATTCAAATTCCTTTTAGGTGGCCCAGCGCCTCCTGCAAAGACATCTTTTCGAGTACAAGTGGAAAAAATAGCAACATTTTAGCCCTTCGTAGACTACTTTAGCACAGAATGCTTCCGCCCACACTTTATTCCATGGCAGAGTTTTGTGCCCATTGAGCAGCAGACCCTGCTCTGATTAGGAGCCCTGTGTGTGGGTCTGGTGGGAGAGCTCATTCTTTGCTTTCACCCCTGCAGCAGACTACCGTCCCCAGAAACAAGACTGCAATGTATTGCAGCTTGCTGATTGGCTAGCACATGCAATTAAACAAAATACACTTGTGTTGACTAAAGAACGAATGCTGCGTATTTGCAATGTTGCACCTACGGGTGTAATAAAAGCAACCCAAAGAAAAGAGGACCCAGCCAGGGATAGGGTCAGGGCCTTTCACCATTTTATGTAAAAGGGCTTCAAGTCTTAGTGGGGCCACAGCAACTGCCCCCATGTTGCCAGTCAGCACTGCAGTCTTGTAACACAGCAATATATTAATTTCTCAATTTTCCTTCTGATGCTTAAAATGTACGCGGCAGCTCTCGTATTACAAGTTGCCTTTCTGTTACAAGCTGCGTTTACTTTTCCCAGTCCCACGGCATATACAAACATGTTATCACCTCATTGCCTTCTAACACTGGTTCCTCCACATCTACCACTTGTTGACAAAGAAGGGTTTAGATATATTCGGTGGGCAATTAGGTCCTGATTCATGGAAAAGTTTGCAGAAATCCTGCAATTCCCATGCGTTGTGAACATCACTGCATGAGCCTGCATGCAGACGTTTTTCTGCACGGTCCACTTATCCATGGAATTGTTTGAGCAAAGTAACCGTATACGGAATCACGGCCAGAAAGCTACAGACACACCCCCATACAAATCAAAAACAGCCAGAAACAGCCACCTTTGCGTGATCACTGGGCACGAATACATACACCCTCAAAACAGTGCGTTGGACCCCCCCGTAAGCTGGCCTGCATCTCAGGGTCTCCTGTAACTGTTACCGCCATCCCGACAACATGCGTCCAATTTATCATAACTCTAATAAAACTCAGAAAATCTGGATGCAAGCCCTGGTAAACTGTTTCTGCACCCCACTACACTGCGTACGAGCACCCCTAAGTTAGATCAGAACACCGTCTGCGTGCACGCACCCCTAAATCGGACAACTGATCTTACCTCAGTGCAGTGATTCCTATGCGCAAGTTTCTGTACGCCTGACTTCAGGTGGCGGATAGTATGAGGGCTTTGCAAGGCCATTTCCATGCCGGGAGGTTGCGTGATCTGATCGCTGCATACGTATTGTTTTGCGCAATAGTGGGCATGCAATGGACTACTTGTGGTCTGTCCCACATAACGCCCACTTTTTTGCATGTTCATCCTCATTTGCCCTCTGTGCAAGCCATGCCCACACTCTGCATGGTGTCTCGGGCAAGGCACTTGCCGCACGCAGGGGCTTGCCGGGCTGCCGCGAAATCCATGCAAGTACATGGAAAATCCAGTGCATTCGATTCCATGGATTGACGAATGGGATTATGCATGCAGTTTGGCGCGCAAGATCCTTATTTTCATGCAAATAATTCCATGAATCGGGCCCCTAGTCTTTAAGCTCCCTGCTGGCTGGCTCTTTGGCTCTCTCATAATAATGGACAGCTATAATTAACAATATCTTTGACGACATAATGTATAAACCCAACTGACTCCACAGGAGTCTCAGACTGTTTTCGCCTTAAGCAGGGCCCCGGCTCCCATCTATAATGTTGGGTCAAGTGGCACAGTGAGGCTCACTTTGACACCCTTGCAGAGCCTGCTAACGCAGGTTCGAATCCCAGGCAGGGCCAAACTCAGCCTTTCATCCTTCCGAGGTCACTGTGGGTAATATAATAATAAGCAGCGCTCAGATACCTGAGGGTTCGTAGCACTATAAAAATGCCAAATTATTATTATTAATGTTGAAATGGGTCCCCACACATTATGATCTGGGCCTAGTTGGTGCTGCCTCATTAGTATTCTAGGCAATTTAGAGAAGACGTCTTCACGGAGCTCTTTCAGAAATGCAACTTGCAACATTAGGAATTAGATTCTGTATAGCTGATGTTCACTTATCACAGTGATATTTGCAGCCCTATCAGGCCTGCGAATCCGTTCCAGACACTGTGTGTGGCATCCGTTTTATTTAAGGAGTTGAGTAACTCGACCGTCTCAAGTCGACGTGTAGATGAAAATTATGGGGAGGAGTTGTGGAGACAATAAAGGAAAAGTAGCCAAGTTGGCAGATAGATAATGGACAAGTAGCAAAGTTGGGCTAGGAGGATAGCTGAGGGGCATCCCACTCACCTTGGAAGCAAGATGACGCGGATCAACACAGGTTCGATCCCAGTCCGCTTTTAGAAACCTCTGGGTATTAAGTGCGCTATAAATGACCAATTAAAATTATAAAACTGCAGTAGTAAGTTAGTCAGCCCAACACCCCCTGCAAAGCGTTGGACTGCACAGTGGGCACGTGACATGGACAGGGGCGGAGAGGGCATGGCAGTGGCACATGACAAGCCCTGCCCACTGGATTCCAGTGCCAGCTCGAAAAAATATATGGGCAGGGACTGGCAACCAGAGTAACGCGCTTACAATTATTCAAGGACGTTCTTCACCATGATCTGCCAGCAAAGACACATATACTTTAGTTTTCGAAATAGCAGGTGGCTGCTTGCACTGCTGCTATGGGCAGCGAGTGCCAGGAGAGGCTGGGTGCAAGCAGGGAAGGGGGCGCTATTGCCCAGGAAATACATTAGGCCGTCAAAGAAAATTGTATATTGATATGTCTGTAAAGGGACTTTACCGGAGAATCATAGGCTAAACATATACTTTATCCAAAGCAGAACCTAGCCACGTTTACTGAAATATCTGGCTGGCACGAGGCTGGTGCAGTAGAATTATTCGGTACATGCACGCATGTGTTTTTCTGCGAATGATTCCCATTATGTTATTTTAATGAGGATCGATTAACTGTGACCATTTTCCAAAGAGATGGCAAAACCAATCACTTCTTTATAAAAATCAAAACGTCTCTGTACATACATCATTGCAAAGTAGCAAAATGCGGAGACGACAGGCGCAGAGGGGAGCACACAGTTAATCAAGGCGTGCAGGTCCAGTGTGTGTCTTTGTGTACGTGGTCTGTCCTGCAGTGCTGTATTTGACATATGTGGAATGTCTGGCCTTCGTTTCTTGTCTTTTCGTAGTTCTACTGAAAACCAGGCGTGTAACACAGCACTGGGGATAGGTTGTGTGGCCTGTCAGTCAGAGCTGACAAACAGGGTGGGGACAGAACAGGACCTATGAGCTGGAGGTTCAGTAGTTAACATTGAAGTCAATGTCCTAACTTCACAGAAGGTAATCGCACGGAGCTGGTAGGCAACGTTTGCCACTGCTCTGTAGCAGCAGCTCGGGCAATACATATTTATTCCTGCAGTGCAAGATGAATAACTGAACAACATGGAGACTGATGCCCTCCTCAGTCTGATATGCAGATGCTGTGTGATGGTGGTACGCTCTGCCACTTGCCTTCACTGGTGGTTCACCTAAGGCCTATCCCGGCCAGAGTGCAGGGCAGAGTCATGTAGCTGTCAGGTAATTGGATCCGTCTGTGCCCATCACTCAGTAATCACTTACCCGCCCACCATGCAGACAGACTAACTAATGTGTTGCATGCTTTATCATGGGCTGGTCTCAAGCAGCCTGTCTTAGAGTAAGATAAATTACCTTTCTTGTAAAAAGAAGTAGGATCTGTCACCCAAATCTGTAGGCGGTAGGTCTGCTTTAAAAGCAGTAGCCTACTGCCTAAATCAGTAGGGTTGGCAAGTATGTGTTTCTGAGTTAGTGACGTTATGCAGTATGTCACTCACACCACGCTCGCTCGCCTCACCTGCTCAGTGCTCATGACGAATTCAACTTCTGACAATGTGTGCACACTCATGTTCACTCACACTCGGCTCACCTGCTCAGTGCTCACAAGCTCTCTGCATGCAGGACAGCCAGGCCATTGGGCAGCGGGGGTACACTCGGTAGGCAGAGCTGGCAGCACTGCTGCATGAATAGGAGTTGCTGCTGCTGCTGTGGCCGTGGGTCACGCAGGTTTTGGTCTCTCTCTCTCTCTCTCTGGCTGATTGAATATTAGTGTGTGGACTGCATGCACACGCACAATACCAGGCCGCTTGTTTCTGGCAGTCAGAATTTGCTACATAATAGCAAATGTGCCCTGCCCATGTTGGGTCGGAGAGGATGTTACCTTGCATGCATGGCCGTATCCCATCTGTAGCTTGTTGTCAGAGTAGGCTGGCTCCAGATAGCCTGGCCTGGCGCCCAGACCAGGGAAATCGTAACTGATAACCACACCAAACCATAATTCTCAGGCTAGCCCACTGCCCGGGCTGTACTTATAGAAGGAAATGTTTGTTTGTGACAATGATGACACATTAATACCTGTGCGCCGGAGCCCACCACGATTCGATCTGAGGCACAACACAAGCCAAGCACAGCAGCACATGTGCGCCCAGTATTCTTTAAAACAAATGCATTTGAAAATATTCATGACAGATGAGTCTGAGCAGCAGACCTGTAGCAGCCAACCAACTGGGGGGCAGGGGCACGCCGCGGCACACCTCTAAACAAATGCTTTGGAAAAATTCATGGTGGACGAGAGTTCACTGAATACGCTCACCAGCCCTGCAGGAGCCAACTGGGGAGTGTTAGCATGGAGGCTAGGGGGGACCAAACAATCACACATGCCACATTAATACGCGGAGCCAAAGAACGGTCAACTTGCTTTATTCCTTCCAAGACGGCAACTGCCGTGCCCTCTAACCCGCCCCTCCCACACCCCTGCGTAACGTCCCGTACGCGCGGATCGCAACAGCGATCCACCCACATAACGATGTGGAGCTTACTGACATCTCCCCCCTTTTTAACCTGTATGTCCGTTTTCACTTCTTACCCCATTTCATCTATAAGTCGTACCGGTTTCATGCGGGACCGTTGGGGTCGTCTTACCCGGCTTGGGGTTGCCACCTCAGCCGTCTGCATGGAGAGGTTCTGTTCAGTGTCCAGACATTTGGTCGACCTAAAACTGGTCGAATGACATTTGGTCGACGCAATTTGGTCGAAAACCAAATGGTCGAATTTATTTTTTTTAATTATATATTTATTTTTCGGGTTTTCGTTTTTTACAAAAATGGGTTTTTAGAAAAAAAAGGGGGTTGGGGGACCCCCCCCCCAAAAAAAAAAAAAGGTGAAAATAAAAAAAAAAAAATTCGACCATTTGGTTTTCGACCAAATTGGTTCCACCATTTGTCTGGTCGACCAATTTTTTCGACCAAATGTATGGTAACCGTTCTGTTCATCATCTGACTCTTCTCCATCGCCCAGGTAGGGTACGTACCGTATTCTGTCTTCATCACTGTCCCTGTCCTTTCCCATATTTCTCCCTGGTTGGAGGTCACGCGTTTGGAGTGTGATATGGTCCGGGTTATGGTTGAGCTGTCCTGTGTTTGAGCCATCACCATTGTGCCCTTCCTGTGTGTTACCACCAGCGGGGTGGGCGCGTATGTGGCTTCTTCTTTGCGGGCTTTTGGTTGTCGGACCCATACCTCATCTCCGGGCTGTAAGGGGTTGTCGCGTGCTCGTCTTTTGCGGTCGAATGCTTCTTTCATTTTTGCCTTTTCTTTGTCATCGTTGGCTCTTGCCTCCTGCTCAAAGGCTGTCGGTTCTCGTGGCCTGGGGTCTTCCGGTAGTCTAGTTGTAATTGGTCTACTGAACTTGAGGTCGGCCGGACATATTCCCGTCGTGCTATGTGGTGTATGCCTGTACTCTCTGAGTAATTGATTTAAAGCCTGCTCAAATGGCTTGTTCTGGACGTGGGCGATCTGGAGGGTCCTCTTGATGCTGGCCATGAACCTTTCGATCATGCCATTTGCCTGTGGCCATCGTGGGGTTATCTTGCGATGTTGGAAACCCATGTACCTTGCAAAACGCTGAAAATCGTGGCTCTCGAATGACGGGCCAATATCTGACTTTATGATCTTGGGGATTCCGTATGCCGACAACATTCGGACCAGTGCCGGGATGATGCTCGAGGTTGCGCTGCTTTCGACTATTTGTGCATCTGGGAACCATGAGTGCTCGTCCATGAGTGCTATCACGTGTGTGCCATTGTTCAGTGGCCAAAAGAGGTCTACCGCCAGTTCTTCCCACACTTAATTTGGTGCGTTGATGTTTGTAGTGTATTTGGGTGAGGAGGGGCTGATACCTGCCCGCAAATGTGACAGCCCTCTACTATGCTTTCTACCAACTTGTCAAGGTGCGGAAACCATACCTTTTGCCTGAGGAAGTGCTTTGTCGTGACTACCCCTCGGTGACCTTCATGTGCTAGGTGTACAGTTGTATCCCTGAGTGTCCTCGGGATGACTACCTTGCATCCTTTCAGAAGTACGTGATCTTCCACTATTGCCAGTTCGTCTCGCACTTGATCGAGCCATTTTATGTCTTCTTGAGTGGATTCAGCCTGTTGTCTCATAAATGGCTTTCTATTGTTCTGCAGGCAGTGCCGCACGATGCGAAGTGCTGGGTCGCGTTCAGAATGAGTGGCGAGCTCAGCCCACCCCACCTGCAGCGGTTGAAGGTGGTGAACTACATAGTTTATGTATGCATCAGCGATGGAAGGTCGTGTTTCAGCAGAGGTTATGGGGTGGCGGGATAGATAGTCCGCTGGATTTTCATCCTTCCCGGGGCGATGTTTTACCGTGAACTTGTAATCCTGTAGGCGTAAGCCCCATCTGGCGATTCTCGGCGGCATTCTAGCTTTTGGGTCACCGTATATGGTGAGCAGCGCCTGATGGTCTGTGATTATCGTGAACTCCTTGCCAAACAGGTATAAATGAAAATACTTGCAGGCCCATACCACGGCCAGACTTTCTTTTTCCGCTTGCGAGTATGCCCGTTCCCTGGCCATAAGGCTTCTGCTGGCGTATGCTATGATGTACGTGGTGTGTGGGTTTTCCGGGTCCTTTTGGGTGAGGATGGCGCCTAGTCCTACCGGGCTGGCATCAACGATTACTTCGGTGTCCCGACGAGCGTCAAAATATGCCATGTCTCCCGCATGTGAGATGGCGGCTCGGATGGTTTCAAACGCCTTCTGACACTCTGGCGACCATGTAAAAGGTGTGTCTTTGCATGTGAGCAAGCGAAGCGGGTTGCTTACGTTTGCATAGTCCTTCAGGTATCTTGCACAGTAGCTGGCCAGATCTAGGAATGAGCGCAGGTCTGTAACGTTCTCTGGTGGCGTGGCCGAGTTGAGCGCTTTCACTTTGTCTGGGTCAGGTCTCATCCCAAGATGTGAGAAAACGTGACCGAAAATCTTAGTGGCCCTTTGGAGAATTTGCACTTCGTTTTGTTGAGGGCGAGTCCTGCCTCTTGCAGGGCTTGGCACACTCTGTGTAATGCTAGGTCATGCTCCTCTTGTGTTTTCCCATATACGAGCACATCGTCCGAATAGTTCAGACAGTTAGGGACATGGCAGATTACTTTGTGAATTTCCTCCTGGAATATTTCGGCGGCGGACGAAATGCCAAAGCTGAGCCGTTTATATTGAAACAGTCCAAGGTGGTTGACGAATGTAGTGATATACCGAGATTCTGGTGAAATTTCTATCTGATGGTAGCCTTTTGTTAAGTTTAGTTTTGAGAAAATGTTCGCTCCATGCAGGAGGTGAATCATATCAGTGATTCTGGGTGCTTGGTGTCTTTCCCTTTCAATTGCCACGTTGGCCCTGCGCATGTCAACACACAGACGTATGGATCCGTCCGGGGACTTCTTGGGGACGGGGACGATGGGCGACACCCAGGGTGTGGGGCCAGATACTGGTTCGATGACGTTCATTTTGATCAGTTTATCCGCTCGTCCTCCACCTGCCTCTGTATATTAATCGGGATGCTTCGATAGTGTTGTACTACTGTTTTGATGAGTGGGGTTGATGTGAAGACGAACCTTTCTTTCTTTTAATTTTCCAAGACCCTTGAAAGATTGTGGAACGATTGTTTGACGGCATCCGGTTTGGAGAAGTATTTTTGGGCCATTAGCTGGTATAGGATACGTACGAGGCCCATGTCCACTGCCGTTCGGAAGCTTAGAATGCATCCACTGTTGGCCTCAGTCTTCAGGATGTGTAGGGTAATCTTGGCTGCGTGTTCTTTGTGGGTGCACCATGCTGTGATCGTCCCTAGGCAGGGTAGGGGTGTTGTGGCGCCATACAGGTATATGTCCACCGTGGCCGGTTTTATCTTGGGTGTTGCGGTGAGCGTCTTGAGTTCCTGTTCACTGATGATGTTGACTGTCGCTCCTGTGTCTATCAGGAATTTCATCGTGGTGTTATTGACGTGTAGGGTGAGAGTGGGGCTGTGCTGGGTGGCCGCAGTATTATTGTTGAGGGCCCAAACATATCCCTTTTTCCTCTGATCATCCTTTGACAAGGGGGAGTCGCTACTAGATGGGGATCGCATTTCAATATATCTGTCAAAACGCCGTCTTTGTGAGAGTCCCCCTTCTTCTTGGGGTTGTCTATCTTCGCGTGTGTACTTGTTTTTTCTTTCTTTTTCCTCCCTCTTGTAGACTGGGCGGTCAGAGTCCCCCCTCGATCTTGTTGGGCTTTGGCGGGTGTAATTTTGCCTTTCTTGGGGTCTATGTCTGCCTGGGGCCGGTCCCGGAGCATTTTTGCACATGGCCCTGTAATTGTCCATGCCCCCGCAAGTGGCGCATTGTTGACCTAACGCTGGGCATTCTCCTACGTGTGGGTATTCATAACCGCACTTGTAACACGTGGCTTCCGGGTGTTTGTTTCCTTGGTTAGGGTTTGCAAATAACTTATTGATAGTGTCGGCATTTCCTGTGTGTTGTTGTAGAGAGACTTTCCCTAGATTGTCCAATTGTGAGTCCACCGCGGCTTCCATGCGGGCCAGCTCCAGGATCTCTTCAAGGGATCTTTGTTTCTGCAACAGTTGTTTCCGAAACAGTTGAGAGACACAGCCAGCGATGACTTGCGAGCGAAGTGCCTCTTCGTTGGAGTATATGTGGAACTCACAATGTTTGAGTTTGATGCGGAGCCGCAGGACGAAGTTATCGATTGATTATCCCTTTTCTTGCCTGGTCGTATGAAAAATGTGGCGTTCATAATCGACGTTTGTGCGGGGCAAAGTATTCCGACAGTTTGACGATGAGTGCTTGGTATGCTATGGTGTCTATGGCCACCAGTTCCCCTGCAATGTCCCTTACCTCCGGCCTCACCGCCATGAAAAGTGTGTTTTTAAGTCTCACCTCATCTGTTAGACCAACGGCTCCGGCATAAAACTTAAAATCTCTGAGCCATGTGGTCCAGCGCGGTCCTAGATTGGAGGTGTCCCTTATTTCGAACAGGTTCGGCATGTGCAGTATCTGTGATGAACCACTCGTGGCCTGCGGTTGTTGTATGTCATTTTCCTGAAGATTATCTGCCCCTCCTGAGGACGATGCCGTTGCCAGCGCTGGGTCTGACATGATTACGTCTCAAAGGCCCTTTTAAGTGTTGTGGCCGTGGAGTTGATCACCGATTATCAGTTTTCACTTGTTACTGTGTCAGAAACACGTGTGGTGAGGCTCTCTCGTGAGCGTATGATTGAAAATGTTTCACTGTGTCCAGAATCACGGGAGCCGATTTTGCTTCTCAGAGCAAAATGTGCTTGCAGGCCCTGCTTATGGCGGGAAAATTCCAGCTTCCTTCTATTAGCCGTTAAATGCGCAGTCACAGCGCAGCTTGACTGGCGTGCTTCTGCCACAGACACCTTGAACTAAGCGTCCGGAGGGTTTTGCGGGGCTACCCGTATATCCGGCTCAGGGCTCTGGCGTGCGGCGGGCTCCTGCCTTTGAGCGGGGTTGCGCCGACGCGCTTCACTGCCCGATGGCAGACCCACGATCTCAAGGCTCTGGCGTGCGGCGGGCTCCTGCCTTTGAACGGGGTTGCGCCGACGCGCTTCACTGCCCGATGGCAGACCCATGATGCAAAGGCTCTGACGTGCGGCGGGTTCCTGTCTCTGAGCGGGGGTGGGCTGAACGCATGCCACATTAATACGCGGAGCCAAAGAACGGTCAACTTGCTTTATTCCTTCCAAGGCGGCAACTGCCGTGCCCTCTAATCCGCCCCTCCCACACCCCTGTGTAATGTCCCGTACGCGTGGATCGCAATGGCGATCCGCCCACATAACGATGTGGAGCTTACTGACAGGGAGGTGCACCGGGCACCAGGGCAGAGCCAGAGGAGGAAGCCACCCTCTTCACCCCCAATGGCTCTGCCACTGCTTCATCTGCATTCCTTGGGTGGGTGGTAGCAGCGCGGGTCACTGTGGGAAAAATGATGACGAAGGGAGCTCTCCCTCTTTCTATATCATGGCCCCCACTGGATGCAGGTTAGGGAAGTCCTACCTTCTGCCGCCACACCCCTCCCCATTGCCCGAAACCACAGCAGAGCCGTTGGAACCTCAGAGGCCCCTGCCATGGCCCATAATGCAGCCCCTAATGGCGCCGCTCCTGTAGGGCTATGGCGGTACCTCCAGAAGTGAACCTGTCACGAATATGACTACAAAGGTCTCTAACTACTTCCAGGGGCACGCTCATTCCATTAGATGGCTGAAGACTCTAGATGCCACTCATGGACGTCGCCATTGATACCAACTGCTACCCATAGCCTCTCGTCTGGGAACCTTCGAGCTGCTCTTGCAACCCCGGGGCCAGACTTTGCATGGCAGCTGCTCATCACAGCAGGAAAATTGTCTATTTTTACTAAACTAAAAGAAAATGTGTAAAATATGATCTTAGTCTCTAAGTGGGGATCTCCATTGAAATATGTGAGTCTGATTTGAATGATCATTAACCTTCATTTTGGTTGCTTAGCCATAACTGGCGATTTTCTGGTGTTTTTCAGTTTTACTTGTAACCATAAAATCCCTTACACAAAGTTTTTTCACTAAATTTCATAGGTTTTTATTATTTCACTGATTATTTACAAAACTCTTGAGGGGTGGCAGAGACGCTACTCCGGGTCCCAGCTACAGTAAGCTCAAACAGTCCAAAGCTGTTCTGCTCCTAGCGCGCTTTCATGCCTCTGCAATCTTCAGGGAGGCTGATTGGATATATATATATATATATATATATATATATATATATATATATATATACATATATATATATATATATATACATATATATATATATATATATATATATATATATATATATGTATATATATATATATATATATATTCAGTGAAAAAACCTTGTTAAAGGGACGTTATGGTTAAGTTGCGCTACTAAAAACTTATTAAATTCAGTGAAAAAAACGTTGTTAAAGGGACGTTATGGTTCAAAGTAAAACCGAAAAACCCCTGAAATTCGGCAGTTTTGGTAAGATAAGCAACCATAACTCGCGCCACCGTGCACTGCTAACACTAACACCCAAGACATCAAAGATGACATCACACATGTCATTGATGACATCACTGATGACATCACATGTCTGGCTCCCCCTTTTTTTCCTTTACTGACATATCTAGGCCACATGGTTTTGCTCAGTAACAGTCAAGGGGCCTCATTACGACCCTGGCACTAAGGGATTACAGGTAACGGTACCAGTAATCCCTTAGCACCTGATTACAAGGTCCCTTTGCGGGTTCTCACCTTAACGGCTTGTTTTACCAGCCGTTAAGGATTGGACCCGCAAAGGGACCTTGGTGCTAATTACGGTACCTTCACAGTACGCAAATCTCTAATAAGAAAGCAGTTATCATTTCACTATTCAACATGGCAAGATTATGAATATTACACCTTCATCATGTATGCTGCACACACTGTCTATGCTTCTGCATAAGTAGTTTTTTATACTGGATAGAACTTCATAAAAGAATGCTATTTATATCAATGCATTGCTTAATGCACTAATTAGCTCATGGTATTTATCCCAATGATCCTTGACAGTTTTTGGTCAGCATTATAAGAATCCCTTGTACAGAGTTTTCATGAAAAGTAAATGCACATGTGATGTCATCAGACAGCCGCTGTGTCCGCGGACCGCGTAACTCTTCGACACCCCTTCTACCATTTCCACTTTACTCTCTGTGCCATTCCCTCATTGCATACAGCTAAGCAGTCACACAATACGAAGAACGTCCTCAGAACACCCCCATTTTGTTTATTTTCGAACATTTCAGGACAATTATCATTTAATTATTCAACATATTAACATTACAAATATTATACTTCCATCTTGTACACAATGCTATGTTTCTCCATTAGTAGCTCAGTATACTTGATAGAACCCCATAATCCAATGCTATTTATATCAATGCATCGTTCAAAGCACTAATTACGGTATATTTATTGCAATGATCCTTGACACTTTTTTCGCAACATTATAATAAAAATCCCTAGTACACAAATTTCATGAAAAGTAAATGCACATGTGATGTCATCAGTGATGTCATAAATGACATTTGCGATGTCATCTTTGATGTCCTGGGTGTTAGTCTTAGCAGTGCACGGTGGTGGCGCGAGTTATAGTTGCTTAGCTTACCATAACTGGCGAATTTCAGGGGTTTTTCGGCTTTACTTGGAACCATAACGTCCCTTAAACAAACTTTTTTTATTAGCACGCAAACAATATACAAAGATGTAGTGTAAACAGCAAGTTCTCACAGATGGCTTTACACAGAATGTTGCAAAGTAAGCATTTCAGCTCGTTCACAGTGAAGGTCAGCTGCTTCCATTTTTTTCTCGCGGCCCGGAGACGCCCACGACTCCCAGTATAAGGTTCTATTTTTTTTTTACCTTGACAGACAGAGATTGTGCTGAAAGACTTCTTTTGAAGAAGTGTAGCAAAAACATAAGACACGATAAAGATGACATTTCTGAAACGAAACCACTTTTGTACATTATATCACTTTGAGAAAGATCGTTGGCACACGCAGAGTCGTATTTTGGGACTGCACTACACTTGGACAATGGAAAATGCAATTATAATGTAAGTAACCCTTTAGATTATTTTATACCGGAATATAATAACAACAGCGTGGCATTAAAGCCCGGTCAAGTTGTACTTGTTCGTTCAATGTGGCATATTGTTTTCTACCGCGCACTATCACCGCCGAATTGATCCCCTATCGTTTAGAGGGCTCTGAAAAAGGCAGACGACACAGGGTGGGTTAATAGAAATAATTTAACCGGTCTGTAGCCGGTCAAGCGCTCTACTCGCTGTGCCACTTCTCTGTAGCTGGTCAAGTGGCACAGCGAGTAAAGCACTCCCTTTGACATCCGTGCACAGCTTGCTAACGTAGGTTCGAATCCTGGTACGGCCAAACTCAGCCTTCCATCCTTCCGTGGTCGATAAATGAGCACCACACACCGTGGGTAATAATAAGCCGCGCTGAGATACCTGACGGTTCTTAGTGCTTTATAAATGCGAAAATATTATTATTTTATTATTAACATACTCCGTTGCACTATCTTCGCTAGCAAATAGTTTCACGCCCTAATAAATAAAATGAATATTTTGAATAAAGATCGGCTGGTGAGACTAATTTATGTTTTTTAAAACAGGTATGTTGCCCCAT
Organism: Ambystoma mexicanum; assembly: GCF_040938575.1. NCBI lineage: Eukaryota > Metazoa > Chordata > Amphibia > Caudata > Ambystomatidae > Ambystoma > Ambystoma mexicanum. The sequence continues at coordinate 1,329,014,984 of NC_090924.1, forward strand.
TTTGCCAATGTCACGATTTTCAGAGTCCAGCGGATGGATTTTTTAACTGCCAGGTGCAGCTCCACGTAAGAAACTTCATGACCCTCACCATTTTATGGGACAATCGCCAAGGGCCAATATGCCCTTACGCAGTACTAGCGGCTAGAAGCAACATACCAATCATTATGGTGGTCTAATGCCTCGTTGTTGGAGCAACCTTCTGATTATCAGTGCGATAATTTTATCATAAACCAACAGCCTATCTACTGCAAAGGAACAGCACGTGGCTCAAAATAAACTTTTGCTGATCGACAGCAGAGACAATTGCAAATCGCTGAATATTCACTAAACATTTCATGTGAAATAAATGTACTTTACCAAATGTACAATCCTGCTGTTTACTTTTAAACCACAGTTTTATATTCCGAATTGTGGCGCACTGTGTTCCAAGCTGATCTAACACCATCTGTACCGCAAAGGAACATTGCGTGGCTCAACATGAACTTTTGCGGATCGACAACAAAGACAAATGCAAATCGCTGAATATTTTCTAAACATTTGATGTCAAATAAATGTACTTTACAAAATTTACAATCTTGCTGTTTGCTTTTAAATCACAGTTTCATATTCCGAATTGTGGCGTGCTGTGTTGTGACATAATGTGTGTTGTCTTCCGGGTTCTGTGTAAAGTTGCGTAGGACTGGAGACGACTGAGCGCGTTTGATGACGCACCCTGTAACGTCACGGAGAGAGGCGGGGAATATGAATGCTTTCATAATGTCAGGCTTAGGGGCGGGAGATATGATTTAGTGTCGCAAAAGCAAGTCAGCCAGGTCAATAGCGCCAGTCATAGGATTATCACATAATGTCGGCGCACACCAGCCTGATTTATCGTTTCTTTAGTGGACAAAAAGTCGGGTGAACCCCATAGGAAATTGTACTATCAGCGGACAAAAAGGAGGGTTCGTAGAACACTTTCAACCTGACAACGAACAATACAAACAACGTTCTCAGAACACCCCCTTTTTGTGTAATTGCAACCATTTCGGGACACCGCTAGTGTTACTTAGAACACATTCAACTTGACAGATTACAATACGGACAGCGTCCTCAAGACACCCCCAGTTTGTGTATTTACAAACATTTAAATACACCGCGAGTGTTTTTAGCTCAATTTTACCTTCCTTGCGAACAAAAAGGACACATACTCCGTCCTCTGAACACCCCACCATTTAGTTTATTTACAAAATGTCAGAACAGCCGTGTTCTCCGCGGACAAATCAAACACAACAAAAGCGTATAGCACATAAAAAAACAAAACATTGAACCTATCTCATACTCCCCCACCCTTCCCAAACACTCTTACACACCAACACACTCCACTAAATGCAATTTTTAATCCAAGTTTCACTGCGCTGTCCGCTGTCGACGGCGAATATAAAATGGCAGGCACCACAGAAAATCTGTCACGCTCCACGCCCCACGATGTCCAATCAACGAACACGTCGCATGTCCGCGGACATGACGCAAGCCCATGGGCCAATCGGGGTGCTGTCCGCGGAGCGAACAGGGAAGTACATCCGCGAAGCGAATACAGACATCACTAATTTTTTTGTCTTACATTTTTGTCATTTTTAAAAAAACTACTGGATGGATTTACACCAAATTTGCAAAAGCACGCTTTCGGGAACAAGCCGCCGCTCCTGCCGCAAATTTGGTGTAAATCCGTCCAGCGGTTCGGGCTGTAGCCGTGCACAAAATTTTTTCCCATTATGTCTATGGGAAAAAACAAAAGTTTTGGGACCCCCCCCCTATAACTTTGCCCCCCCTGGCCCAAACCTCTCCAAACTTTCTCATAATAAAGTTTTAAATAAATAGTATAAGACTATTTGCTAAAGGTAAAACCCCTTATGCATATGGATGGCCACCCTTGTGCTTGCTTTCAAATATGTAGTAGCCTCACGCCACACCTGGAAAAGTGCTAGGTGCAGTTTAGGGTTTAGGGAATTGGTACATTGATTCCAAAAATCTGGGTGTGTAATTTGATCATTGTCATGGACAAATTCCTTCAGATATTTCATATGCCTCGTTTTTAGCCTACTGCATTTTGTTAGTATGTGGCATGCCGTCTCCGGCGTAGATATAGACTCACATATTCTGCAGTATCTAGCTGTGGTAGGCAGGCCCATTGATGCGCCACGGGCTGTCAAAACTGGTAAATAATTGAAGCGTAAGAGTAGTATAAAGCGCCTCAATTGGTCCGACGGGCATAGATTTAAATATAGCTGAGGCTTCATATAGGTATAGAGTATGAATGTGATGAAGCCATAGCTTTTCAGCGATTACGCATACTAATAATCAGGTGTTCATTTTCCCTACCCCACTCCGGGGACCAACTGATTTCTTCAATCAGTGTATTAATCTGGGTTTCAAATTTTATCTGTTTGCCCGCAGAAGTATCCTCTTTAATGGTCCTGAGGAGGTTGTTAGTAGGTCTGTTGTTAAACCTGATGTAGAATTCCAACCTTCTCCTCAGAACCATAGCCTTAAGAGAAAGAACCTACTTGAAGGTTTCTGACTGTTACTGAAGAAAACCATGTGGCCTGGATATGTCAGCAAAAGAAAAAAGAGTGAGCCAGACATGTGATGTCATCAGTGATGTCATCAATGATATTTGTGATGTCATCTTTGATGTCGTGGGTGTTAGTCTTAGAAGTGCACGGTGGTGGCGCGAGTTATGGTTGCTTAGCTTACCATAACTGGTGAATTTCAAGGGTTTTTCGGTTTTACTTGGAACCATAACGTCCCTTTAACAAAGTTTTTTCACTGAATTTCATAGGTTTTTAGTAGCGCAACTTAACCATAATGTCCCTTTAACAAAGTTTTTTTACTGAATATATATATATATATATATACACATATATATATATATATATATATGCGTGTACATGGCCAAGCAGTGTTGAACCGCGAAACGCATTGTTTTGGAGCTGCTTTCTTTTATCCACGGCACTATTGAATAAAGGATTAAATGTTGCCTAACAACTTTTTGGTGATTTTCTGACTCAACGTTAAGCAGACATTTGTTCTGTTTTACTGCTCTTAGGAGAGCATGCCATGTCCCCGTACTTATATATATATGTATATATATTTTATTTTTTATTTATTTAAAGTGCAAATTGGTTAATTCAAACCTTATACACTAAAATAAAATTCTTTAAAACAATTACAATAATTCCTCAGAGTTATAATTATAATTATATATATATATATATATATATATATATATATTAATTCAGTGAATACGACTGCGTTCAAAATACAAACGTGTAAAGGCGCCACAGTGAGAACACGGCCCAGGGATGGAAAAAGCTGAGCAGTGTACCTGGTCCTGCCATCTAATGACCGTGCCTAGGTAATGAAGCTTTGTCTGCCATTAGATGGTGGGTACTTGAGCATTTGAGGCTGCAGTTGGGATATTTTTCGAAACATGGGTAGGGTAGGGCAAGGCTGTATATTGTATCTAAAGACAATACTTAGAGAAGTGAGCTGCACACCACATGAAATGGAAGTATGTGGGTGTTTGGGGCTGTACTGTGCATATGATGAATATACCTGCCAAGTGAAGCTATGATGGCATTATGTAGCAGTATTGTTCTGTATGTGGCCACACATCATACACTGAGCATGAGGGAGTGTATTTTGCATGTAATTATAATAACTGACGTGAGACATTAACTGGCATAAGATGGCATTACTGGCCGTACGAGGCTGTTCCGGAATTGGGGCACAGCCCTTTGCCAATAATGGTTGTGGTGGGCATGCCTCTGTCACATCATGGCTGGACCCTTGGCATACCAAATCACAGCCTAGCTAGTGCATGTTGACTAAAATAGCCTTGTGCCTGCTTTAGTAACGTTCTTATTTCATTAATCTTACATTTACAGCCGTTTGTATCTGAGATGAGGCCTCCTACGGTGTCATGGGGGTCTAAGGTCGACAACACTTCCTACGGCATAACTGGGGACCAAAGGTCATTTAAAATTGCTTATGCCACCTGTGGCATTTAGCTCAATACTTCCAAACGCGTACTGTCTAATGTTAGGCTCTGGTTGCATACCATATAGCACCGGAGGCGCAATGTATAGTTCAGGAGGTTCAGATTAGATACTTTGGCCGCTGTTGCCTGCTTTATACTTTCGTGAAATTCTATTAGCACGTGAGAAGGGGGCACAAGCGAGCAATGCAGCCCCCTCTAAAGAGATGAAGGCAGACGCTTATGGCAGATGTGCATCTGGGCTCTGCTTCTGCTCCCAGAAGGCTTTGCTGTAGGAAGCCTGCATTTAGTCCACCGCCTATCCGCTTACCCCAGGAGGTGTGAGGGAAATGGTCCATGCCGTTCACACAAGGCCCTGAGAGTAGAGACATATTTGTGGGGGCCGCGGATGGTGTTTGCTGCCTTTGGAAGCAGCCAGCATGGAGTTTGGCTGCAAATCCTGCTTTCCCAGAACAGCTGGAAAGTCACCTCTGTCCTTTTTATGCTTGCTGTGGCTGGGTTTATTCTTGGTTTTTGCGTCCTCTTCATCGAAGTGCATTTGAGGCTGGGCTTGACATGTGGGCTTAGGGGAGAATTTGGCGGCTGAGGTCCTAGCCTCTAATCTTTCCTACTTATACCAGAACCATCATGAACATATGATGCACGTGAGGATATAATGTGCCCACTCAAGTAACCCTATTTCTAAATTGTGGTTATCTGTTGACCTCTTGCCATACCCCATGGTCCCAGGTTCTCCCGTATGGTCTCTCGCACCCCTTCATTAGGTTAGTGGTTGCTTTCTTCCATTAGACAGGAACGTCATTTCACCAAAATGCCAGGTGTAGCGGAAGTGACATCACACGACCCTTGGCCTCTGACAACATCACAGGAAGTGATGTAATTTGACCCCACCCCGTAGTGACATCACGGGAAACGATGTAACACAACCTTACTCCGTTTGAGAAAGCAGGAAGTGGCATCACATAGCATTGTTCCAAAGTGCACTACAAATCATATGGTTGCAATATCACCATAACATGATAAACATTTCATATAAGACTGGATCACCATATCTATCGTTAATATCAGTGGGTATAGGTCCATAACACCAAATTACTGTGAATGCAAGCAGACGTCTAAGGCCAAATGATAATGATGTCTTATTATATAGCTCTTACACTTAAGCGATTTATATAGAACAAATATACATACAATATAACCCAACCTGTGTTGGTACTCATTTATCGACCTCAGCAGGATAAAAGGCTGAGTTGAGGTGTTTAAGAACAGACTAAATCAGTGACTCACCCCCTGAAGTGTGCCTGAAATAAACCTTTAATGAGTCTAGCAATTATTGTATAGAATTCCAAAAAGACAAATGATTTGTTAATCCTATTCTTTCTTATTTAGGGGCACTGCTCAAGTGTTACACTTTTGGTACCCTCTGTTTTTAAGAGGTCTGAACAAGAAGAGCCACATGGCACTGGTCACAGCCCAGGAGCTTATATTTAAAAAAATAAATACAAAAAGTACGTTTTTACATATATTTGTTTAGGGGTAGCAAGGGAGACACAGGTGTAGCAAGGGATACCTCAGAGGTCGCAGCTGCGACCCCTGGCATCACCCAAATGAGGTCGCTGCCATTGGAGTCAACTTCTCGCTCCTTCATTTCTAAGCACCCAAGTAGTCTCTTCTTCTCTCCAGGAGTGCCCCTTTCCATTCTCTTTAGGACCCATCCAGATTTCCACCTTTCTCTTTTGGTTCGACCCACTGTCTCTCTCTTGCTCCTTCTGTTTCTCATTAGACTCTCCGTACCACCATCCAGAGGAGAGCAAGCACTCTTGACCTCGTTTGTCACTAATTGCAGAATTGCTGTCCTTTCCTTCCCAAATAGTTTTGCTCCCTCCACTTTCATCAGTGCAGTGCACTGATGCATTCATTCAGAGTCCTCTTTCCATGCTTATTAGTCCAGACTGCTTCCTTCAGTGCAATTAGTCCAGAGTACAGCTACTTCCGTTCTTCCAGAGTATTACCCCTTCTTATTGACTTACCTCTCTCCTTCTTTAGTTTCAGGTTTTCCTCTTCCCAACACAACAGTATCTCCCCACCCCACCCCATTTGTAAAGTATATCTTTGCTCCGACTCCCTTCAAGTATACGGATCCTTGTGCCCCCCTCCCTACTTGCATCTCTATCCTCATTTTTAGAATGAGATCTCTGGCCTCCAAATCACCATAAATCAGGCCAAAATGTCCATCAAAATATAGGAAGCTAACACAGCTGTTACGAGATTCTATTGTTAAGCAGAATGCTCTGTGTATGCTGATAAACAGATGTTTCCAAATGTTTCTCAAATAATTTAATGAGTTCAGTCTACACGAGGGACTGCGCGGGACTCGTGTTGCAGTGTCGGCCCACGTCACTTAATTAGGTTCTTAAAATGATTATTATTTTAACAATTGTTTCTCAAGTGGGACCAAAAATTAGATAATTACAATGTAGGAACAATTACAGAGATACACATGTTTTCGTTGCAAGAAAACAAGGAGAAGAAACCATGTATAATATTGAAACATATATTTTTTTAATTGGGTGAGCCTAGAGAAAGATTGGAGTCAAAAAAAGCCTAAAAAAAAGATTTAAAGCCATTAAGAGTGCTCAAAGGTTTAGGACTACCAACATTAGGAATCCCCAAATAGCCATTGATCATTTTTAAACCTTAACAAATCACTGCGTGCGAAACATTGCACACATGTCGGTTCACATGATGCTCAGTTTACCGCGAGTTCAATGTCACTCATGTTTATTGTTACTGTGCCACATGTAAGAGAGACTATTTTTTGACTTTATCATTGATTTCTTCACATTGTTCTTGTTATTAATTTCAACAAATATGTGTGTATCTATGATCATTGTACCCACATGATAATTATATAATTTTGACTTCCACTTGTAATCAGTAAACTAAGGGAGAAGAACAATATCCTTCAATACAAACCATATGAAAAATAGGGAGTGCCATATATGCAGGTGTATTTCAGTGGGTGCCACCAGCACTGAGACATTGATATGCTCTGTAGCCTGTGCCTCAAAGGGGAAGGCTCCTACTGTGCTGCTTGATCTGATGATGGCCTTTCAGGTACACATGAATCTTTTCATTTAGTGGAATGACTCTGCCTGTGCAACTTTCTCTAAAGGTAGGTAGTGGGCATTTTTGGCAACTGTCCTTTTTGGGGGCCAAAGAAGAGGTCTGGGTTGCATACCATTCTTGGTTTCCTACATTGCCTGATGGGAATCCCAGGCTTGGGCACCATAGTATTGGCGGGTTCAATAACCGTGTGGGCCATCAAGTCAGAACCCACCAAATAATAACATCTAGTGGTTTCAGACCACCATGAATACTAATGATGAACACTCATGTTCATTAAATGTAAATCTTTTCTTATACAATGTAGAAGTAAATAATGATTATTGTGAAAACCTGGAATCTGTGCAATCTGGTGAAAAGTCCTTGGCATAACATTGGGGTTCAAGCAGGGTAAGAGAGGGCAGAACGGGGCCCAGAAATAGAAGATAGCCAGAGAAGACGAGGAGCTTGTTAGCAGGAGGAGGTCGAGTCAAGCAGAAGTGGGACTTCAAAAGAACAGCCCTCCATGTAGATGCAGAGTAAGCAGTAGGCCTCTGAGACACTAATGCAGAGCATGCCACCCACACTGCTCAACCCACAGACCAAGGGCTACTCAAGCAAGTCCAGAGTGAGGAGCAAGACAAATAAGTTGTTTAAGACTAAAGACGCGTGTGAATGAGAAGGAGCTTACGAACAAAGTCATGCTTAGAGGGAACAGGGCAGTACACTGTCCACTGAGACCTAGGAGCAGAAGCCATTCCTGGAGTGCTTCAGAGTTGGAAGGCATGACAGATGAAGGGAGCCCAGAAAAAGACTCCCATGAGAAGTGGAGAATATAAGCTGTGCTAGCCAAAAGTACTGAAGGGGGAGTGAGGAGGTGGAAAATGACTAAGTGGGAGGACGCGAGAGCGACTGAGGAAATGGTGGGTGATCCCAGAGGAAAGACAGGAAAAATGTGCTAAGTGATATCAAGACACCACATAGTAATGATGAAGATGTAAGTTTATTTCATAACAAGACCCCATGTGGGTCTGAACACCAGCACGCCAGCTCCAAATGTGACAGTTGAAGCCACCTGTCAAGTGACTAACAGTGCGCATGCGATGGCATTCCAAAACCAACACAAAAGAGAATCAAGAGAAGACACATGTTAGGAATTGTGGTTCTAAAACACCAAAAAACATCAATAGTGGTTATAACAAACCAAAAAGGAACAGGGAGAATTGCATGCTGGACAATGGTGTTATAACCCTCTAAGTCAGATAGGCGATCAGATAGCACAGTGAGATAAGCGATTGTTCCTGATTTCTCTGCACCGGTTGCTGTGGCAGGTTCAAATCCGGGCATGGTCAGCTCAGCCTTTCATCCTTCCGAAGTCGATAAATTGAGTACCACTCTGTGGTATAATAATGTCTTCTGTTATTTGAGCGTGCTGAGACTTATGGGTGTGTAGCGCTATATAAGAAATACATTATTATTAAGTGATTAACGCAGTGGTGTTGGCACATCAAAGCAAACCCGAAACAGCTGCATGTCAAGTCAAAGAGAAAACGGAAGAAATGAAAGATGGAAATTGTGGTTCTAACACTCTGAGGGCCCTATGCTCAACTTGGCGCAATGAATGTGCTAAACAGCACGATTCACTGCGCCAAAAGAGGACGCCCAGACTCCACCAGTATTCTCAAGTGGGCCTGGGCGTCCTCGTAGAGCACGACAGTGCACCTGTTTTAAGGTGTTACGGGGGCAATCCAATCACGGCAGCATTTTTGTAAAATAACAACATATTTGTTATTTTACGAAAATGCTGCCGAGAACACAGATGAACACGTTCCTTATACACCAAAGTGAGCAGCTTCAACATTGCAGGAAGTTAAAGCTGCTTACTGTGGTGTAGAGGAGGACAGTGTTCATTTACACCTTCATGGTGTATATGAACACTTTCATTTAAAGGGAGCAGCTTCAACGTTGCAGCAAGTGTTCATATACACCCATGCAGTATGCAACGTTGAAGCTGCTAGGTTTGGTGTAAATAAAAGTGTTCAAATACACCCGTGTGTTGTATATTGTTGGGTGTCCTGACCCACGTTTGAGCTATCATGCTGCAACATTTGGTGCTGTGGGCTTAGAAAATCCAAGATGGCCAAAAAGCCCACCTGTACGCCAGAATAGGAAAACTGTGCAGTACTGGCATGGAAAACATCATGATGGCCAGAACTTCCCAGAAAATGCACAGGGAAATGCATGAAGAATAGGCTGCCACCCATTTTTGCCTAGGTTGTGAGCACAGGAGGGCACTGCCTAAAACCACCATTGGGCTACCCACACAGTAGCCTGAAACCATTGGGAATGGCAATGCTGATTGCCAAAAGCAACCTAGAACTGTGGGGAATTCATTTTCTTAAATCCCAAAAATGGTTGCATTACCAGTACTCACCACTATCAGAAAGCCGGCGTTTTAAAACCACCAGACTTGTGTGTAAAACTGAACAAATGAAACAAAATCAGACCAAGGAAGGACTTGCTAAGAGGTGGATACAATGTAAAACTATACTCTGAAATGACTTGAAGGAAGTAATTATTTAATGTGTATGTAAAAATCGTAAGTGATTTAAACTGGGGGACAAAAAGTGACATTTAGCTGAAACCTGGCATAATGAAACTGAATTCTGCCTGACATCTACCCCCACAGGAGTTAAAACCTGCTCAGCCACTCTTCCCCTTGCCAAAAGGAGTTGCCACCTCTCTGATTAGATTAGGGGTGGAGCAGCTACAGGGAGTTGAACAAAGCCCTTCCTTGACTCAGGCAGAAGTTATGTTGGGGGAGGTCGTAAAGTGGCTTCCTCTTGGCAGAAACGGGGAGGGGCAGCCCCTCTGAGGACAGGCTGACCTTAAAGAAAGTGGATAGACTGGTTTCTCCACCATGTGACCTGGGAAGACACGCCCCTGTTGGCCAGAATATGATTTTAAGAAAGATGTAGAACTCATGGTGCGGACTTGTCAAAATTATCTAAATGATACCATAATTCTTGTGATTTTTCTGCCCACATTTTAAGAGGTTTTAGGACCAGGTGGTATGATCTGGGGGGTTGCTAGCGGAAAATAGGGTCTCACTCCAAATGTCTGCATGTTAAAAATCTGACACTTCATCAATTAATGTCCACACTCCTTGCGCACATGTGTGTAAATTTGGGTAAATGTCCGATATTGCAAAACCAGTTAAAAAGTGCAAAATGTTGCTATTTCTGAATGCAAGCCCACAGGAAGAGCAGAGTTTGAACAGAGTATACCTCATGTGATATGTGATGGGTGCATGTAATTTTAAACAACTGTGTATCTGTGCAATATGTATTCGAATCAAATATAGATTTGTGGGCAAACTGACCAGGGGAGGATCCTCTGACCCATAAAACCTACAGCATCACTCTGCCTCACATTTCCTTCCCCCAATCATGGGAGAGGGGAGAATTGGGCCAATGACAAGTAGAGAGGGGCAGGCTTAGCTAGGCCCAGGCACACACCCATTTTCAAAACACATAAAAAGAGACTGCTGGGACAGGTAGAGACATTCAAATCCAGTTGCTGCAACGCGCTCCGCCGGACCACACAACATCCAGAAGATACCAGATCCAACACTTAGACTTTAAAACTCCAAAGAACTTGATTCAGAACTCAAAGCAAGGGCCTAAACCCACAAACTGAGAACTCTTCTCAGCAGGCCTCAGCATCCAGCAAACCTAACAGCGGTAGCAGCATCCAGGAGCCGTGCAGATCAGCGCTGTGTCCAGAGAAAGCTGTGCAGAAAGATCCAGGAGCTGTGCACAGACGCTGTACCCAGAGATCCAGGAGCCGGGCCAGGAGCAGTGTCAGACCAGACCAGCAGAGCAGAGACCAGACGCTGTGCGCAGAGACCATCCGGGGCAAAACCAGAACCGAAGCCATCTTGACCCGATCCGTGAGACCTAGACCTTACAAAAACATTGTGAGTACAGCTAGGACGGTGGGAAACCAAATCTCTTAGTTTCCAGTGATATAATTCAATCTATTTAATCTAAGTAGAACTGCCTTCTAACTGTCACTTGTCAATTCTGCATTTGCAAAGCTGCATACCTGTCATTTTTAAAAGCTGTCACCTGTCAATTTGAGTTACTTTAAATTCGAAAAACGACCTTTACAAAATCGTTCATATCTTTGGAACCAGTTGGGCTAGAAACTTGGTTTAACTTTCCTTCTTATACTTTTGCCGTAATCGTGATTCACGCATTCGCGAATTTTGCTGTGATTCGCGATTTGGTTAAAAATCCAGCCACGTGTGAAAACAGCAGCTTCCTTGCTTTCCTTTGCCAAAAATTTGTTTAACCTGCTAGTTACTCCTAGAACATTGTTAAAGGGAGCCTGAGCTCATCCCAAGTATCTTTCACTCACCCTGAACCTCCTAAAGGGAATTAAAACCATTTTCAGCATATTCCTCACTTCATTGCCAGCACATATAAAAGCATTTTGGGCCTGTGTTTCAACTTCTATCCATAGTCTAAGCTTGCTGGGGTGAACTGAATTACATTTGATTGCATGTCGGAGAACTGTGTGCTACTCTTCATTTCCTTACATTGCATAAGGGGGGGGAGTGGATTGCCAGAGAAAAGTGATTACATTGTTTTGTTGAAATCATATTGAGTATTTTCTGTACTGCATTTTCATTCAACATTGCATCCATCTGAACTTATATAAAGCATTCTCTACCACCTTATTCTTCTGTTCCTATTCACAAGTGTGCTACCTCATCCTTATACTACTCCTGGGTAACCAAATCAGTTTACTAGTAGGACATTATTCACTGTTGATCACTGCTCATGTTTTAAGTGTGATATTAATTATTAATTCATTATAAAAGTGTGATATATATATATACTGTTAATTTTTTTCAAATAAACCTTTTAAACTTGCAAAACAGAACTACTTCTTGGCTCAGTGGGGTCAGGGGGATTCTAAGAGAGGGGTGTTATATAGGGGTAGTCATCCAGAACTCATGAACTGGACATAAAGATATATCAATAAGGGTTTCCATTCAGTATCCCAGACTAGGCATTGACTTAGCTGTAGTGTTGAATTGAATCTTCTTACAAATTGGGGGCTCGAGCCGGACGTCTGGGTTAGAGCTATCACTTGTGCAGCTTAATACAGTGTGCTAACTGACGGGATACATACATCCGGTCGGATCACCACGCTGTTTTACGCTGTAAAGCACTCTTCAAAGGGACACTCTAAGGAAAAGGTCTGTTTTGCAAAAATAAAATACTAATTTCTGTAAGTCAGGACAGAGATCAATCTCTAGAATGACGTCCTTGGTAGACATGAAAATAGCGAGGGAGCACCTCTTACATAAGCTATTTGTGAGAGGTGAGTGGACTCACCAGGACCAAACGGTCTGGTTGCAGGCCATCGCGCAACAGGTCACTGAAACAGGGTCAGACACATGGAGAGATCAGGGTCCATTACATGTGGCCCTGAGTGAACTATATATGGCTCCTAAAGCCAAAGATGAACACAATAAGATTGCCAGGATAGCGGCATACCTGTACCTATATATGGGAGACATGCAGGATAAATGTACTGAAAGCCAAGATCTGGCAAATAGGCGACAGATGGCGTTAGAGAAGGTCCAATCTGACCTGGTCTCTTCTGAGCAGAGGCTGCAGAGGAGCCAGGAGTTAGAAAATGATAGTAGGCAGTATATCATTAAAATAAAAGAGGATATGGACATCCTGCAACAGGAAAAGGCTGACCAGGATACCAGATTTCTGGCCTTGCAAAAGGAGTACCAAGAAGGTTTGGACTCCCTACTACAGAGCCAGAAAAAGCTGGAGCAACAATTAGATTTCAATAGGGTATGTGCTGAGCAGGTAGTCACCCTGCAAAGCCACCTAGATAGGGAAAGGCAGAAAGCAATACATTGATTCTGAAAGACCTGGATACCCAGGCAGAGTTTGATCAGGAGCGCCAGAGAGCTGGTGCCTTCCAAAGGCAAAGGGACGACCTGGCGGCACAGATGCAGACTCTTAGTCAGGAAAGGGACACCTTAGGCCAGGAAGTCTGCCATTTAAAAAGGAAAATGGAAGAAAATCACCTGGCCCTCCAGGGACTGGGTGACCTCCAAAAAGAACACCAGAACTTGTTAGAGCACACCAGGAGGGTGGAGGAGGCTCTGGCAAGAAAAGAGCAGGCCATAGGGAAGGGACTCAGGAGGTAACCCTCCTGCAGCAAAGACTGGCCCAGTACTCCAGGACCAATCAGGAGGCACAGAGAGAAAATGAGGCTCTCTGTCAGCACAATGATAGGCTCCAACAACAGGTAGCGATGCAGGAGAGACTGATAGGGCCTCATTACGACCCAGGCGTTAAGGGTTAACGCCGTCGTTAACCCTTAACGCCTATTCTGATATTAACGGCTGCTCTTAGCAGCCGTTAAAATCCATGGCGCTAACCTGCCATGATGCTAATTACGCCACCGTAATTTACGGTGGCGTAATTAGCGCCTTCCCCACTCCCATTATGCTCTATGGGGCAAAAATGGGAATGGGGAAGGGAAAATGGGAAATGGGGATTTACCGCCCCACTCACCTTGGAATGGGGCGGTAAATCCGCCATCCACCATGGTGTAAAGGTAGTTTACACCATGGTGGTAAAGTTGGCGCAATTAGCGCCTGGGTCGTAATGACCCCCATAGAGTCTAGTAAGGCCTTAACTGAGGAACTGAAAGCGCAGGCTCTTGCATTGCAACAGGGAGCAGGGGCGGATAGAGAGCAGGTTCGCTGGGAGAGGGAGACTCCTGAGCATAACCTCAGGAGCCCTAGTACCAGAGGCCTTCATATCTCTTAGTCCCTGGACTCTGCCACCCCCATGTCCCCTCGCGCACATGAGCCCAGGGCCACGGGGTTGGCAGATTACTATCCAACCAGATGTATGGGGCTCATAGGCCAGTACCTCCCAGGAATAGAGGGGCGGGCATCCGGGTATGGGCACCCAAGCACAGTGCAATTTAGTGGGGAACCCCAGGAGAGTAGGCCCACTAAGGGCAACCTGAAAACTTCTGCCCAGTTAGGTCAGTGGGGGGGGTACCCATCAAATCCTGGCAGCAAGGAGGAATCTGAAGACTCCTCTGAACGGCGCAGGACACAGGAGACCAGGTCCCCGCATTCTGCCAGCCATTCCCAGGCTCGCAGAATCCGGGAAAACCTTGAAGATCAGACAGGAACCTCTGGGAGCAGTGCCTCTGAGTCAGAGGATGAATGGACCAGGGTTACCCGAACCAAAAAGGCCAATAAGGCAAAAAGGGCCTTGCTTAAGGACCCCTTAAAGCAGATCAAGGCAATAAGGAGTGTCATCACGCTTTATCATAAGAACGACAAGTATTCTGTTTGGGAACACTTGGAGCTCTATGAGCAAATGATGGAGGCTTTCCATTTGAAGGACAGCAGTAGCTGCATCCAGTACGTCAAATGGACATTCTCCCCAGAATACTCCAGTTTCTTTGCGGGGCTGGAGGACCAAAATCATTTAAAATGGTCCACCTATAAGGCGGCCATCTTGAAATATTTTTCTGTTCACAGAAATCCTCAAGAGGCTCGCAAGGCAGCCTACAATTTGCAATGTGGGGAGGATCAGGCCCCACAAGAGTTTGTGCAACAATTAAAGCGTGCTTTTGCGCAGACCACCAGAAGGGTGCGCACAGACAGCAAAGAGTTTGTCAATACATTTTTCCATGCTCTCCCTAAATATATAATGACCCAGCTCGTGAGAGATTTTCATGAGAAAAGATCTTTAGACTGGGTCATTGAACAGGCTACCCGGATATATGAGGTGCAGAAGCCTAACGAAAATAAAAATAACGCGCTGAAAAACCCCAAAACCAACAGCACCCCTGCTGCTGCCAAGGTGGCAGAGGTAAAGGTTGCCCCCGTTTTAGATTTGGAGATGGGGGCGCCTAAAAACGTGCCTGCACCAAATAATTCACAGCCCAGAAGGCCCTCTGGCGAGTCACCGACAGGGAGTGGAGGAGGTAGTCCCACAAATGGGGTCCCCCGCTCCCCTGACTATATAAGTCCCCGCTACAAGGGAAACCGACCAATCCTGGGTTATGTGTGGACTCCTCCAGCCCAAGGGGGGGGATCCAGCCAAGCACCTGACCCGGGGAACTTCCCTCCTAACTTCCCCCAGGAGGGCAGAAATTCTCCAAATCCTGGGCAGAACTTTTTCCCCAGGTATCCACCCAATTTCCAGCCCCAAAATCATCCATCCTTCTTTCCCCAATTCCCTGAGACCAGACAACCTAATCCGGGAGAGGGGAGGCCAAGGGTGGAGGGGTACCAAAATCTTCCCAACCAGGGGTACTACCAGAGAAGGGATAGCTACCCTTCCCGGGATCAGTCCAGGGGAGAACATAGAGCCCCGTATCAGCCCGAGCGGGTTTTCCAGTTAGAGCGCCAGGTCCAAAATATGGCACGGGATCTGGGTCACATACTGAGGGCTCAACAGAACCCTCAGATGAGCATGCCACCGCAGAATACCCCAAACCCTGGACCTGGTGCTCCAGAACAATGACGGGGGCAGCACCCCGATAACCCACCGGTTCCCAGGGAGGAGGCACAAGGGGAAGGGGGGTGTAAAGCTTTGGAGGAAGCTTCCTTCCCAACTTGTAAACAGACCCTGGAAAACCAGGAACCGGAAACAAAATCTCCTGCCCCTGAAAGCCTGCCTCCCAAGGAGCAGAGGGGGGGGTAGGAGAAACAAAGGACACAAACAGACCCACTTTGTGGAGGAGGTACAGGTCTTCCAATTTGAGGGAGAGGGATCCTCAGAGGATCCTGGGGAAAGGATCTTCTCCTTTAGAGATGGGGGAACTCCTCCCAAGGAAAAATGGGTCCCAGGGGATGCCAATTCAGACT
Source organism: Ambystoma mexicanum (assembly GCF_040938575.1). Lineage (NCBI taxonomy): Eukaryota > Metazoa > Chordata > Amphibia > Caudata > Ambystomatidae > Ambystoma > Ambystoma mexicanum. The sequence continues at coordinate 1,329,031,063 of NC_090924.1, forward strand.
GGGGAGATGTGGAGACTGAGCTACCGCCACCCATCATCTCATCCCAGAACCGACAATACCAAAATCCCCTGGTTCAAAACCATCCTGGTGACTGCCTCCAAAAAGGGGGGGGCGGGCCAGAACCGGAACCAGGGGAACCCACAATGGCTCTGATCTCCAGTTGCCAACTTTTTCTTTCAGATTCCCAAGGTTCTCCACAGGATTCTGTCCAAATCTCTTCGCTACCAATGTCCAAAACCAGAAAGTTAGCCCACCAGTTGTCCAAAAATGTGCATTATCTGTGCCCCCTTGAGGAGAAGGAGGGAAGATACTATGCCCCGGTACAAGTACAGGGGCAGGGTACAATTTTGGCACTGGTGGACACTGGATCCCAAGCTACCCTTCTGTCCAAAAGGGCCTTTGAGGAACTAAATGCCGGAAGGGGGGAGAATTACTGTATTCCTCTCACCTCTCTTCCTGGACAACTGCAGAACTTTGACGGGAAGGAAATTCCCGTTGAGGGGACTGCAGACTTGGACATTAAAATTGGGCGACACAAGGTGAAACACCCGGTCATAGTAGTGACTCCAGAGGGTACCCTTTGTTTACTAGGGAATGACCTCCTGAGAAGGTTGTCTCCCCTAATAGATTGTGTAAACAAGGTCCTCTGGACCCAGACTAGCCGACCAATAAAATTAAAACACAGTGTCAACCATGTTAGTTTAAACGGCACCTGCCACATGGTTGAACAAAAATCTGACCAAGTAGAATTTCACTTCCAGAACAACCAGATTCCAGACGTGACAGTAATAGCAGTAGGACAACAGACTGGTGATGGGGGGTCCTCTCTATTTATGAAAATCAACCTTCCTTCCAGTTTAAGGTGGTATTCCACACTGGAAGGAAAGACCCTGAAATTCTTTACTAATCCACAATCAGAAACTCCCACTCCTATAGTCCAGAAAGATGTGAAATCAGCTCAGAGCCTGGCTGATATTCAGCAAATTGGAGAGCAGTGGTTCATCCCTGTCCAGTTAAATGATGGGAAGGACTCTGTTCTCGCTCGAGTGTGTGTGAACAATGGTAAGAGCTTCATCAGCGAAGCCATGTTCCGCAAACTCCCAAAAGATCCAGCCATTCCCACATTCAAACTGATAGACAAATGGGAAATGGACCTGGAAGCACCTAATTCCAAACATCTCCTGCCAAGCAGGTGTATGCTCAAAATCTCCATTGGCAACAAGAGCATAGTCCATAATTGTTGGGTGGTGCGAGACGTCACTGCCGCCTTTTACTTAGGCAGTGACATTCTCAATCGCTTTGCCATTAGTTTGGACCTAATAAATTTCAAAGCTTGGTCCCGATTAGCGGATAATCCCATGGGCTTTGATGATCCAGAAAAAGCATTTAGGTCAGCTCAATTGCTACCTTATGCAGTTGAAATTCAGATCAAAGAGGAAGTCACCATCCCAGAAAGGACCCGACAATTCTCCCTGGAAGTGAAAGTTAAAAGAGGACACAAATTGCAAAACCCTGATGCTTATATACATCTAATTGCTTCTCTCCAACAGCAAGGGTTGGGGGTAAACCCAACACCATTAGTCAACATAGAACATGACACCATTCCAATAGAGGTGGATAACAGCGACTTAAAGAGTATTACTCTAGCCGCAGGCACCATTATTGGAATGGCGGTTGATGACCGACATTTTTCCATTGATTTAGGAAATGAACTTTTAGGACCAATCCCCAAGGACTGTTTTGACAGTGACAGTGATGACAATACAACACCAGACAGGATTTTTACCCGGCATGGGGGGAACTTCCTGGTGTACACTTCCTGCCCTTATGGTAAGGAAGATGTGACTTGTAACTTCAGAAGGGATGAGGTGATATTCCAGGTCCATGAGGGCTGCCTTTCCCACCTGAAGCCTCCAGTCCAAATCAGCACTCTGACCAGGGACCTCTCCCCCCAGCTGGAGGAGGCCGCTGAGATAGCCAAACCAGAAGTCTTTCCAGGCTTCAGGCAGATGGTGGAAGAGAGAGTCAACCTAGCTGATGCCTGTGTGACTCTGGAACAGAAGCAAAAGTTGAAACAAGTTTTCTTGGATTTCCAAGATCTCTTTGTGGTAGACTCCTATGACTGTGGTCGCACCAACATCCACACCACCACAATTCCCACGGGCCCTGGAATGACTCCAGTGTTTGTGAAGCAATATCGCTTGCCTCTCGCATCCGTGGAGTCCCTTACTGAAATAATTAAGGACCTGGAGTCCCGGGGAATAATCCGTCCAGTTCACAGCACCTTCAATAACCCGGTGCTGGGAATATTGAAGCCAAACGGCCAGTGGAGACTGCGCCGACCTCAGGGAGCTCAACAAACGGGTCCATACTTCCTGATGGCCTCTGCCCTACATTGACCAAGGGCTGGCCCAGATTCAGGGGTCACAGGTATTCACAGCAATAGACCTGACCAATGGATACTGGACCGTGCCTGTCAGTAGGGAGGACCAATACAAACTGGCTTTTACCTTTGGGGGCCAGCAGTACACATGGACCCGGACTCCCTTCGGATACCTCAACTCCGGCAATGAATTCAACATTTTCCTACAAAAGGCAATGCCCGACCTGGGTGTGAGGAGTAACCTGGCTTATGTAGATGATGTCCTCATCAAAAGTTCATCTGTGGAGGAACACATAGCGGAGATCCGTTATGTTCTGACACAGTTGAGGGCCACCGGAGCAAAACTTTCCTTTCAGAAAGCACAGTGGTGTAGAACCCGTGTTAATTTCTTGGGGCATGAGATTACTCCTCAGGGTCTCTGTCCCCAGGAAAAGAAAGTGGAAGCACTTCAGAAACTGAAAGACCCCACAACTCTGCGGGAACTAAGGAGCCTCCTTGGACTGACTAATTACAGCAGAAAGTTCATTGAGGGCTACGCAGAGATCACCAGACCCCTGATTCATCTCCTGAAAGGGGGGTCAAGTGGGAATGGGGTCCAGAACAAGCCGAGGCAGTAAGACAACTCAAAAGAAGCCTCTCACAAGCGCCCTGCCTAGCTTACCCTGTCAGAAACAAGGAGTTCTTCCTGGAGACAGGGTTCTCTAATACGTGCTTGACGGCAGTATTATACCAAAAGCATGACTAGGTCATTAAAGTAATCTCCTATGCGAGCAAAACTTTATCCTCTGTGGAGGAAAAATTCAACGATTGTGAGAAGGCACTCCTGGCAACGGTGTGGGCATTGAAGAATTACCGCCCGTTCATCCATGGGGAACACATCATAGTGGAGACTCCACACCAGCCTCTGCAATATCTCCAAAGTGACAGAATCCGGGCAGGAAATGTGAGTAATTCCCGAATTACTTCCTGGATTCTGTCAATGCAAGGCTTTCCTGTGGAGGTCAGATATGACCAAAACAAGAAGAGTCCCCTCGCGCAAGGTCTGGCTGACTTGCATGATCGTGCCAGAGAAAACTGTCTCGAGGACGAAAGTCTAAAAATCAAGGACAACACGGAGGCATACCTTAATTCCCCACACAAAGTCTTTGAAGAGGACAAGTGTGAGGGAATGCCCACTGTCTATGTGGATGGATGCTCTTACCATGTTGACAACGACGGGGAGAAAGAACTGGTGGCTGGCGTAGTGAATGCATGGGTGAAGGAGTTCCCAGAACCCTCCGCTGGATACAAAATTGGTCCCCGAAGTAGTCAGGTGGCAGAATTGATGGCTGTGCATCAGGCCATCCTCACTGCTATCCAACATCAACTCCACGAACTGGTCATAATCACCGATTCGGATTATGTACGGAACGGGTTCGTGGAGCACCTGGTTAATTGGAAAACCAGAGGCATGTTATACGCTAATAACAAACCCCTGAAACATGGGAAGTTAATCCAAAACATTGATGATCTGGTCACATCGAATGGGATGACCATCTACTGGAAAAAGATCAAGGGTCATTCCAAAGTAGAGGGACCAGACAAAACGGGAAATGACTTAGCTGATCAGCTGGCCAAAACCGGGGCCATCCAAGAGGATCTAATCGAAATAGAGTCCCTGTTGGGGGAAATCCAGGTCACTGCTATCACTAGGTCCCAGACAAATGCTCACAATGATCTTTCAACTGCCCAATGGAGCAAGGAGACCCCTGATGCTGATTTGATTACAGCTCAGAAGGGGGATCCAATTATTGGTAAGTTTTACCAACACCTTGAGGACCCTGAGAACTTTCCCCTGACGGATACCGATTACATTGGGAAAGAGGACCTAAGAGTGTTGATGAAATGTCCAAAAATGTTCCGGATCCAAGACGGTTTGTTGGTAAGGAAATCCAAAGCTGGCCACGATCAGTGGGTGGTTCCTACCTCATTCCGAAGCCTGATGTTAAGTCACGCCCATGATGCGGCCACCGCCGGTCATAGGGGGTTTCACACAGCATTGGAAATCTTAAGAGAGGTTGCATACTGGCCACACATGGGGCAGGACCTCGACCAATACTTGAAGGGGTGTCTTGTGTGTGCACAATTTCAGCCATCATCCCTCACGCACCGTGCACCCCTCCAAAAGAGGTGGATGACACTGCCATGGTCAGATTTGCAAATCGACTTTGTAGGCCCAGTAATCCGCTCGTCCAGAGGAAACAAGTACATGTTGACCGTTACATGCTTGTTTACCAAGTGGGTGGAATGTCTCCCAGCCCCAAACTGCAAGGCAGAAACAGCAGCTGCCCTGATGATTAACCACATCTTTTCCCGTTTTGGTCTACCTCAAAGGATTGAGTCAGACAGGGGTAGCCACTTCACCAGTGAAGTAATGACAAAGATGTGGGAGATACTGGGGGTTAAAAGGAAGCTACACATTGCTTACAGGCCAGCTTCTTCTGGAGCAGTGGAGAGATACAACCAAACCATTGTGAGCATATTAAAGAAGTTTGTGGCAGATTCTGGGCCAAGTTGGGATATCCGATTAACTCTGGTCCTAATGGCCATCAGATCTACCCCTTCATCTGCAACCAAAATGTCACCATTTGAGTTGATGACGGGACGCAAGATGGTGCTTCCCCAGCTTTTGCTCTACAGAACCCAAGAGCAAACGTTGATAAATGTCTCCACAACTCACGAGTATGTGGAGAATTTAAGGAAACAGCTTCAACATGCTTTTGCCTATGCTCAGCGGAATCTAGAAAGATCAGCCGAGAGTATGAAGACCCACTATGACCTGAAAACTACCAGGAAGGAATATCAGGTGGGGGATCGGGTCTATTTATACAACTTCCAAAGAAACCAGGCAAAACAGCGAACATTCTTGCCTACATGGAAGGGACCCTTTGAGATTATAGACAAGATCTCCCCTGTGGCCTACAAGATCCGCATCCCCAAAGGCGGTTTGGCAGAGGGGGAAGACAAGTGGGTCCACATAAACCAGTTGAAGTGTTGCCATCCCAGGCACACTTTGCAGCAACTGGAGGAGTCCTCTGCAATCCCAGAGGGTACCGCTCCAGAGTAATTCAATTCCAACCCTAAAATATCCTACATATAACCTATCAAATTCTGTGTTTCTCAAGTTTATGTGTTCCTGTCGCTTAATTTTAAAAAATGTGCATGTTCATATCTGTTGAGTTCTAAAATAGATATGCCACCCCACTATATCAATGGTGGGGGAGAAATGTCCATGAATAGGTATTGCCGCTTTTCCTTTGTCGTCCTAGGAGAAAGAAAACCTGCAGACTGGCCAGGGAGGACGATCCGGATACTGGGAGCAGAGACCCAAGGGGCCCGGGGTACCGCCCAATATTCCCATCAGGACCGGCGAGGAGAACCGATCGATCAGTACCGGATGGAGGAAAAGATGCTGAACTGTGCCATTTGCAGAATTGGAAGAAGATTATGCGGACATACCAGTGCGTGGGTCATAACCTTCTGTGCACCCGACTCCCCATCGACTCAAATTCAAAGTGCAGTCGCCTGGGGGGGCTTTGTTGGGTGTCCTGACCCACGTTTGAGCTATCATGCTGCAACATTTGGTGCTGTGGGCTTAGAAAATCCAAGATGGCCAAAAAGTCCACCTGTACGCCAGAATAGGAAAACTGTGCAGTACTGGCATGGAAAACATCATGATGGCCAGAACTTCCCAGAAAATGCACAGGGAAATGCATGAAGAATAGGCTGCCACCCATTTTTGCCTAGGTTGTGAGCACAGGAGGGCACTGCCTAAAACCACCATTGGGCTACCCACACAGTAGCCTGAAACCATTGGGAATGGCAATGCTGATTGCCAAAAGCAACCTAGAACTGTGGGGAATTCATTTTCTTAAATCCCAAAAATGGTTGCATTACCAGTACTCACCACTATCAGAAAGCCGACGTTTTAAAACCACCAGACTTGTGTGTAAAACTGAACAAATGAAACAAAACCAGACCAAGGAAGGACTTGCTAAGAGGTGGATACAATGTAAAACTATACTCTGAAATGACTTGAAGGAAGTAATTATTTAATGTGTATGTAAAAATCGTAAGTGATTTAAACTGGGGGACAAAAAGTGACATTTAGCTGAAACCTGGCTTAATGAAACTGAATTCTGCCTGACATCTACCCCCACAGGAGTTAAAACCTGCTCAGCCACTCTTCCCCTTGCCAAAAGGAGTTGTCACCTCTCTGATTAGATTAGGGGTGGAGCAGCTACAGGGAGTTGAACAAAGCCCTTCCTTGACTCAGGCAGAAGTTATATTAGGGGAAGTCGTAAAGTGGCTTCCTCTTGGCAGAAACGGGGAGGGGCAGCCCCTCTGAGGACAGGCCGACCTTAAAGAAAGTGGATAGACTGGTTTCTCCACCATGTGACCTGGGAAGACACGCCCCTGTTGGCCAGAATATGATTTTAAGAAAGATGTATAACTCATGGTGCGGACTTGTCAAAATTATCTAAATGATACCATAATTCTTGTGATTTTTCTGCCCACATTTTAAGAGGTTTTAGGACCTGGTGGTATGATTCTGGGGGTTGCTAGCGGAAAATAGGGTCTCACTCCAAATGTCTGCATGTTAAAAATCTGACACTTCATTAATTAATATCCACACTCCTTGCGCACATGTGTGTAAATTTGGGTAAATGTCCGATATTGCAAAACCAGTTAAAAAGTGCAAAATGTTGCCATTTCTGATTGCAAGCCCCCAGGAAGAGCAGAGTTTGAACAGAGTATACCTCATGTGATATGTGATGGGTGCATGTAATTTTAAACAACTGTGTATCTGTGCAATATGTATTTGAATCAAATATAGATTTGTGGGCAAACTGACCAGGGGAGGATCCTCTGACCCATAAAACCTACAGCATCACTCTGACTCACATTTCCTTCCCCCAATCATGGGAGAGGGGAGAATTGGGCCAATGACAAGTATAGAGGGGCAGGCTTAGCTAGGCCCAGGCACACACCCATTTTCAAAACACATAAAAAGAGACTGCTGGGACAGGTAGAGACATTCAAATCCAGTTGCTGCAACGCGCTCTGCCGGACCACACAACATCCAGAAGATACCAGATCCAACACTTAGACTTTAAAACTCCAAAGAACTTGATTCAGAACTCAAAGCAAGGGCCTAAACCCACAAACTGAGAACTCTTCTCAGCAGGCCTCAGCATCCAGCAAACCTAACAGCTGTAGCAGCATCCAGGAGCCGTGCAGATCAGCGCTGTGTCCAGAGAAAGCTGTGCAGAAAGATCCAGGAGCTGTGCACAGACGCTGTACCCAGAGATCCAGGAGCCGGGCCAGGAGCAGTGTCAGACCAGACCAGCAGAGCAGAGACCAGACGCTGTGCGCAGAGACCGTCCGGGGCGAAACCAGAACCGAAGCCATCTTGACCCGATCCGTGAGACCTAGACCTTCCAAATACATTGTGAGTACAGCTAGGACGGTGTGAAACCAAATCTCTTAGTTTCCAGTGATATAATTCAATCTATTTAATCTAGGTAGAACTGCCTCCTAACTGTCACTTGTCAATTCTGCATTTGCAAAGCTGCATACCTGTCATTTTTAAAAGCTTTCACCTGTCAATTTGAGTTACTTTAAATTCGAAAAACAACCTTTACAAAATCGTTCATATCTTTGGTACCGTTGGTTTAACTTTCCTCTGAAAGCCTAGAATCTTAGCATTTCAACGAACCTAGAACCGACTTGCTACTCCTTATACTTTGCTACTCCTTATACTTTGCGATTCGCGATTTGGTTAAAAATCCAGCCACGTGTGAAAACAGCAGCTTCCTTGCTTTCCTTTGCCAAAAATTCATTTAACCTGCTAGTTACTCCTAGAGCATTGTTAAAAGGAGCCTGAGCTCATCCCAAGTATCTTTCACTCACCCTGAACCTCCTAAAGGGAATTAAAACCATTTTCAGCATATTCCTCACTTCATTGCCAGCACATATAAAAGCATTTTGGGCCTGTGTTTCAACTTCTATCCATAGTCTAAGCTTGCTGGGGTGAACTGAATTACATTTGATTGCATGTCTGAGAACTGTGTGCTACTCTTCATTTCCTTACATTGCATAGGGGGGGGGGGAGTGGATTGCCAGAGAAAAGTGATTACATTGTTTTGTTGAAATCATATTGAGTATTTTCTGTACTGCATTTTCATTCAACATTGCATCCATCTGAACTTATATAAAGCATTCTCTACCACCTTATTCTTCTGTTCCTATTCACAAGTGTGCTACCTCATCCTTATACTACTCCTGGGTAACCAAATCAGTTTACTAGTAGGACATTATTCACTGTTGATCACTGCTCATGTTTTAAGTGTGATATTAATTATTAATTCATTATAAAAGTGTGATATATATATATATACTGTTAATTTTTTTCAAATAAACCTTTTAAACTTGCAAAACAGAACTACTTCTTGGCTCAGTGGGGTCAGGGGGATTCTAAGAGAGGGGTGTTATATAGGGGTAGTCATCCAGAACTCATGAACTGGACATAAAGATATATCAATAAGGGTTTCCATTCAGTATCCCAGACTGGGCATTGACTTAGCTGTAGTGTTGAATTGAATCTTACAAATTGAACACTTTAATTTACACCAAAGCGAGCAGCTTCAACGTTGCAGTATGCAACATTGAAGCTGCTAGGTTTGGTGTAAATGAAAGTGTTCAAATACACCCGTGTGTTGTATATGAACACTTTCATTTACACCAAAGAAGGCTTCTTGAGGCACTCCTCCAGTTTAACAGCACCAAAAGGGTACCGTATTTGTGCGCTAGTTTAGCGCACACATTAAACTGGCGGAGTGACACAAAAATAGACTTCCAAAAAGCCAGTTTCCGAATGTGGCGGTTGCTAGGTTGGTTTACAACCCATCCTAACAACCGCCATATATATTCTGAAAGTGGCGCATTCCTTCTGACTTCGGAGGAATGCGTCACCTTCAGAATAGGTCTTAAGTACCAAAAAGGTTGTTTAGCCTTTTAACGTCCTTTTCGGTACTTAACACCTAGATGAGAATAGGGCACTGAGAGGCCTAGAATTGTGGTGTAGACAAGTCGAAGAGGACGAGGAAGATTTTCACTTTGGGATTTGTGCTTCTTACATTTTTAAAGACTAGAGCAGTGACAATGACAAATGAAAGAGAACCAAACAGATTTGTCTGTTCGTGATTGTGGTTCTAAATATCCTGGAAAATAGTGCAGTGGAACTGAAAAACAAAAGAGTTGCCTGGAAGGAATTATAGCTCCAACGCTCCTGGAGACTAGCGCACTGCCGCTGACCAACCCAAGAGAACCCCGGACGGATTTCATGTTGGCGGTTATGGTTCTGAGACTTCAAGACGTTTGGATAGTGGTACTGGCAAGCCGCAGAATGACAGAGAGTGAAAGCTGCGATTCTAAAACTCCATGACCCAGCACCATGGCACTGACAAGCAACGGAGAACCAAGTACAATTGCATGTTGTATGTGGGACTAACGCGCTGTAACCATAGCAAAGGGATACTGTCAAGTGATACAGAACCAAGAAAGTCGAATAATTTCCAGGCAAATACAAGACTTGAATATTGTTATGAAAGCTAAGTCACAGCACTGATAACCACTTTTGAACCAAGAGAATGTATGTTAAGAATCACAGTCCTAAAAACGTCATCAACTGTGGTGGAGTCAGGCTGGCGAACGCCATAGTGTCAAGAGCATTGAGTGTTGTGAATTGTAGTTCTAGAAGTAACAAAACTAGTATAAGGTAGAACCAAGAGATCGCAAATGCTGCAAACTGTAGTTCTATACGCCAAGGAGAAAACCACCCTGGCACTACAAATTAGGGAAATCAATGCTAGGAATTGTCCTGAATTTCAGAGGCAGTCGCACAGTAGTGCTGACAGATATGGAAACCACTCCAAGGACTACCAATCAAATGGCTGTTATTCGACAAAGTTAAGACTGAGCTAGGGAGAATGATGAAGAATAGGACAATTCAAAAATTCCTAATGCCAGACAAAAAATATAGGTATATAACACCTAGGACGCTCATAGTAGACCAGATGTTCTACGAACGTCAGCTCCTTCAAGTGTGTTTTTAGTGGTTTTCTTGTTTGGAAGAGAGGGGGTGCTTCAAAAAGTGTGGAATGTTGGAAACTAGTCACCTTGATTGCTGCTATGAATCAGGGAGAGATCCAGGCTGTTACCAAGGTTACACACTTCGTACCTTGTGCCAGGACTCCTTCTTTTTTGCACACTTTAAGACAGGGGAAGCGTTCCTTCACTCAACAGTAAACGCCGTCCGTCCATTTTATTGATGGTAGCAAGTCCGCCAAGTTTGCTCTCTGAGCAGAGGTGGACCTGTGTTTCACAGCAACTTCAGATTGTGGTTATGCAGGAGATTGAGGTGGCCCACATCACCCTGGTGATGTCCAGTTACTCCCCTTCCTAGGATTTTTCAGAACACGGAGGGTTTGAGATTAGAAGCTCTTCAGACTCTGCAGTGGGTCCTTCACGAGCGGGGCCAGGGGAGGCCATATTTTCTTGCTTCATAAGTGCGGCCCGCAGAAGTGATCTGCTGTGGAGCTCAGTTCAATCTACAGCAAGTGTCAGGGGAAAACATCCTTAATGAAGAAACATGAGCATCTTACTGCAGTCAGGCTGGTGGCCTTCATCTGGTCTGCTAAGGACATTCTTCAGTTTAACAGATTTGAAAGAAGAAAGTCATGCCAGTGTAGCCATGAATGGGGGTCGGTGGTGTGTAGGAGGTCTGTGGTTGTTAGCTAAATCGTCCCAAATTCTTTCAATGTTTGTGTCAGGAAACGACTGAGTCTTTTTAATGTGATGTGTGATTTTCTGAATAATCTTCAATATTAAACCATGTTATGGTATGTTTTCTTCTCTATGCACCCGTCCCATGTGCTCCTACGATACTAATGTTATGTTATGTTATCTTATGATATGTTAATTGGTACCTATGCAGCGTGACATTTGCCAGATGCTCACAGCTTGCACTTGGTTCAATATTTCTATATGACAGCAGTTTAAGGGAGCCAGGAGTTTCATTATTTGTCTTTCGTGTAAAAAAATAAATTGAATTGCTGTTATTATTAGTAGTAGCAGCTTTATTATTAAATATTATTATTTATTTGTATAGCGCCAATCTAGCCCATAGTCATCAGGGCACTAGCAAAAATAACAAAGACAGTACACAAATAAATAAATGCAAACAGCCAACAAAAATCATATTTAAAATAATAAAGATAAAAACAAGAAAGACTTTGGCTTGAGCTGCATGTATGTAAGTATGGGATTTATAAAGTGTGAACCTAGGTTGGCTGTAATGGAGTGCTGTAGATGGTGTGTACATATAGGGGTTGCAGGAAGGGTGCAAGGCAGCAGAGGCTATGGGGATAGCCACGGGAAACAGAGAGAGGGCGCTCCGGGGAGCGAGAAATAGGGTTGAGAGGAGCGATCAACGATGGTTGAGATGTTCTTTGAAGACCAGGGTGTTTAAATCCTTCATGGCCTCCAAGAGCCCAGTTAAGTGGTGAAGTGTATGATAGAGAGGGGCAGCCTGATTTGCATTGCTAACTTGTTCCAGATACCGATAGGTGTGTAGCAGGAAAAGGCATGTTTCCTAGTTTTATCTCTGTCGCAATGTCAGGGCTTCTAGTGGTGCAATGGCCAGCAGGGACGGTGAGTTTCTCAGCCGGATGAGCAATACAAGGAATACTGTGTCATAAAGGTAATGAGCATTTTTACAGGGGGCTACCGAAGAGCAAGTAAGGTTCCTGTGCCAGTGGCGTAAAATTGTGTATTCAAGAGTAGCTTGACTGCCACAGGTTACACTCCCTGTAATCTAGTCAAAGCATAATCAGGATGTCTGAGATGGTCATCACTGGCACAATGGAGCATATACATCACTAGAGCGGACATGTCATGCACTGAGTCTTCTCCAGGTACATAAACAGACACCTGATTGTCCTCGGGTGATACCAGTAGATAAGTACCACTTTGGCATTATGGGGTTTAATGGAAAGTTTGCAGTCAAGAATGGCAGCCACATTTCGAAATTTTGCATTTGCCACTAAGGATTCGGGCGAGTAATCATGAATCCACTGGTGGAGTTTGCAAAAATAATAATTTCAAGGTGACTTTGATTAAGTTATATACAATTGATTGTCATCTATGTGATGGAAACATTTTTGTGAAGTTTCTCAAAATTTATTTTTTTTAACCACGAAGTCTTAGAAATATCTGTGTATTTTCTGTATAGTTGTAGAATCCCCGACCGTATTAGAGGTTGACCATAGAGTGTACTTATTGTAAAACCAGGGGGATAAGGATGATCCTGATGGGACTCTGCCTTTGAGCCATTGTGGCGGAGTGGAGTGGTTGTGTATGGGCGTTACTGCCTGAATCCAGCTTGATAGAAGAGTGACACCATGTCTTATCAGACCCACGGTGGGTGGACTTTATGGATGGTATTGAATGCTGCTGACAAATGAAGCAAATTTAATGTAGATGTTCTGCTTTTGTCTATTTCTGACCTAATGTAATCTAATGCGCCAAGGACCACCTTTTCAGTCTCACCACTGGCACGGAACCTCGTTAATTTCGGGGGCGGAAGTACTGAATTTCCAGATCTAGTTTTGCAATTCAGTGAAAACGGCTTTCTCTAGTAAATTCACAATGAAAGGGATGCTTGATATGATGGGAGTTGGATAGATCATCCGGGTTCAGAATGTTGTTTTCCAGTAACGGAGTGACCCCAGCATAATGAAAGAACCTGCGAAATGTGAAACTTTGCAAAGAGGAGCTCAGGGATTGCCTAAATCGTAAAGCTATGTGTGGGAGCTAGAGAATTAGGTGACCCTGAGTTCTTCCAGGTTTGCACAATTTCAAGGAACATTTTGTTAGCTATCAGGAAGAAAGATTTCTATCGTGGTGGTATAATTGTCACTGAAATGTTTAGATTGTGAGGGAATTCTGCTGTTTGGGAGTATGTATTGTGAAAGTATAAACTTCCTGTATCAAACCCCCGTTTCTGTTGCCTGTTTGTCAGTAAATGTGTAATCTACAGAATGGTTTGCTATAATAAACTGCTGGTTAAACTGGCCTAGCGAGGGCACCCGTAGCCCGTGTGGTGTGGGTCGCCCTGCCACACCGAGCCCCATGCCAGTCCTCACGCATAAGTTTGAAGACTGGCCCGAGGGTTGTATCACGGGAAGTTTGTGCTCAGTAGGGTTCGGAGCTGACTGTGACATGTGGCACTTGTCATGTGCCACGTTTAGCTCCAACCCCTTCTCCTCTGGCTTCCTCCGCGGCTCATATACAGGAACCAGGAAGCTATTGTAGCTTCCTGGTTCCTGTTTGTGAGCAGCACAGAGGAGCCGAGGGTGGCCTGGAGTGACGGACCAAAGCTGGAAAAACAGGTAAGAAGGCTTTTAAAAAAAAATGTGATGTGTATTTTGCATGTGTGAAGTGCTTGTCAGATGTATGTATATGCTCTGGGTCAGTGAGTGGTGGGTGAATGAGAAGTACTGTAACAGTGTGTGTTTGAATGTTCTGGTTGGGCGGGTGTGTGTGTGTGTGTGCATATGTGTAGAATGCAGTGAGAGTGGATTTAAGAGAAGGTGTATGAGTCAGTGATTAGTGGGTGACTGAGAAGAGATGTGATAGCGGGCGTTTGAATGTTCTGGGTAGGTGTGTGGGTGTGTGTTTGTGTGGAGAATGCAGTGAGAGTGGATGTAAGAGAAGGTGTATGAGCAACTGAACAGTGGGTGAATGAGTAAGGATGTGATAGTGTGTTGTTATGAGTGAGTGACTGGTGGGTGAATGAGAAGAAATGTGGTAGTGTGTTTTGGAATGTTCTAGGTCGGTGCGTGCCTGTGTAGAGAATGCAGTGTGAGTGAATGTGAGAGAAGGTGTAAGAGTGAGTGACTCAAGGGTGAATGTGTATGAATATGATAGTGTATTTGAATGCCTCGGATGGATAAGTGCTTGTGAGGAGAATGCAGTGTGAGTGGACTTGCGAGAAGGTGTATGGGTCAGTGAGTGATGGGTGATTGGGTATGAATGTGATTGTGTGTGTGTGAATGTGAATGTTCTGGGTGGTGGCTGCAAGTGTGAGTGTATGTGAGAGAAGGTATATGGGTGAGTGGTTGGTGGGCAAATGGGTATGAATGTGTTTGTGTGTGTGAATGTTCTGGGTGGGAAGGTGCATGCCTTTGTGGTGAAACAGTGTAAATGAATGTGAGAGAAGATGTATGGGTGAGTAACGGGTTGGGCGAAAGGGGATGTGTTTGTGTGTATGGCCCTGGTAGACTGGCAAGCACTAGAGCATTTTGGACACATCCTTTATTGATTTAGGATGTTTTACTGGTATTTTCGGGCAAAGTCAAGTTCATATGTGTCATTAACTGGCAGGACTGGCATTTTGGGGCTGCCAGTCTAGCCATTGCTTACTGTGTCATGACATGTATTACTCAGCATCTTTGATAAAAGAAAGTATGATAAGTAGTATTACCTCGCTACACTGACGTTTTGGTGTAGGGGCCTGTATATTTCTTACTGTAGCATGACTTATTAACTGAGCATCTATGATGAAGCAAGGATGATGAGTGATCTTATGGGTCTAGACTGACTTACATTGGACCGAGTTTGGACATGTTTTCTTATTGTGACATGTCACTTTTAATGGCCAAACCAACGTGGGAATGTTCTTATGTAGGAGTACTGACATATATATGCAGAGCCAGCCTTGTGCCTAGTGCCAGTAATCTACCCTCTATATATACAATCATAAGTGACGATTTTATGGAACAAATTTTGTAACGTTTTAAATTGAGGATATTGTATATCTTAAAGGTATGGGTCTGGTGTCCTTCCTTTCTACATTTATCTAACTTTAATGAAATACTGTTCGAATTTCAAATTTTTACTGCGTTTTAAAATTATAAACAAATGAAACTGTGTTTCTCCCATGTATTAAACTGTATACATGCGATACTAATGTAAGCATGCTGCCATTTGTTACACAGACAACCATTTTCTATAGGTTTAGCATTTGCTATGACTATTAATAATACTCAAGGGCATAGTTTTTTTGACTTTGTTGGAATATACGTCGATAGACCCTTATTCAGCCATGGACAATTATTTTTTGTTTTGTCAAGATGTCGCTCAAAAACAGGTATGAAAATTGAAAGTTCTGATACAATAAAAAATGTTGTTTGTAAAGAAGTGCTGTAAATAAAGATGTTCCCAAGTAGATCCTGTGTTTTCCTTTTTCAAGTTCTGTTAGTTAACAATTAGCCCAGTAAACAAGTAACCAAATGGGGGTGCGAATGAAGTGCAGCCTTGGTGGAGTAGTCGTATGAGGTTCAACGCGCAGCAGTCGCCGGGTGAGGGGTTTGGATGAGCAAAGCGAGCCCCTCTAGGGATACTATAAAAAATATCTCAAAGCAAACATGAGTATGTTCTTATATGGGAATACTAGCATATGTTGGTGGAGCAAGCATGGAAATGTATGGGCACAGCCAGCATGAAAACGTTTTTTATACTGAGTATATTGCAGGGACCAGCATGACATGCATTAGAAAATGTGCCTATGCACCCCTGGTGACTTGTATCTATTGTACTCATGAGTTATCCTACACCCTACAAAACAGATTGCAAACTGGCCAGATACCCAAATGTTCACAGAAAATATGCTGTGTAATGCACCATTTTAGCTTACTATTCAAAACAAGTTCTCAAGGGAGGAGGCCTAATTTCCCTGACGTCCCCAACCCTGTGTTCATTAGTTCGGGCTTCCTGGCTGCGCTCGGTGACAATCGCATACCTGTGGCAAATATTGACTCCCTCCAGTAAAACAACTCACAAGCCTTCACTGGTAGTATATTTGGGGACCAGGCACCACCCCCTTCTTCTATGCTAGGTGAAACATTTCAAATTGAATTTAAAAAAATGGATTTCTTTCACTTGGAGTAGTGCATGCCCCTGCAGCGGCATAATCATCATATCATCATGGACACGGCACACTCGTGGTGGTCCTGGCAGACCCATGGTGTGGCATGCCTTGTGCTTTAAGGAGCTTGGGGGGTCCTCAGCATGGCTTGCAGGGGGGTGTACATTTTCTGCTACACCACTGCGACAAGTACAAATAAATAGTCTTTCGCCAGACATTTCAGATGTGCCTGCCGCTCCCCTAATGCGAGAAAAGAAAGAGGGAAAAGGTTTTTCTCATTGGCATCTCTAGAAATTGGTATTTGGGGGGCAAAACAGCGGCTACAATTAAAACAAGCAGGGAACAGTGGTGGTACATCAAATAAGGGTCAACCGGCCAAATGGGTTTAAGTAAAGATATATTTTACCAAGCTGGTTAAATGAATTGACATTATGCAAGTTCAGTTTAGGCTACATATTATTGGGACTCATTACAAGTTTAGTGATATTTCAGTGGTATAGATGCCGAAATACTGCTAAACTGGAATACGGTTACCGCCACTTGGACCCACGGATTTCCCATGGAATTACAGGTGGTGGTAGGGCAGTGTAAGTCCCCATTTTTGAGACCATAGGAGTCATGAGGATTTCAGCAAAATTGCCCCCAGCGGTAATTCCACCAGCAGTAATTCCACAAATGTTGCCAATTTATGGCTGTAAGGTGGAGGATTTACCCTTAGATTTTTGCTGGAGGCTTATCATCCACGTACAAACTCATAGTATGGCGATGTGGTAATATGGCGGCAATGGAATTACTGCCATGTTATTGCAGTTTTTTCCCACACCGCCGTACTCATAATGTGGCCCAATATTTTGCATCAAGTTAGTATACACCTTGAAAAGTTAACGCATGCTCAACATTTGCAAAAAGGCCCGACACAAAATCCAAAGGTATTTATTCTTACAAGTCTTACAAGTGTTTTACTGCGTGTTTTTCATTGACCACAATGAATTGTCACTTGTTGCTCTAAGAAATTAACAGTCTGTAAGCCCCCCCCCACTCTTCCCTTTCATCAGGTAACTTCAAAGTCCAACCCACGCCACCCTGACTGGCACCCCAGCCAAACTTACATGTCACAATTTCAACATGTCATTCAACAGTCTTGCTCAAAGCGCACACTCAGTGGTTTAAACAAATAATCCATATTAGTACCCGGCGAGGGTCAACCAGAATGAAACAAACATTCTGATTGGCCCTCACCAGGTCCATACCTCGCTGGGAATCCCTCGTCTGGGATTCCATTGCTTTGTCCCCGGCGGGGGGCGTGGCAGCCCCTGAATCAATGAGGAGGCTCGAAATGGGGCCATCTCCGCTCTGACCCTCCACACAGTTGTAGGCTGGCATTCTCCCCCACCAGGGATTCAGGTACTTTTTAAATTTTTTCTACCACCCTCCGGACCCTCCGCAACCAATCCCCTCCCCGCCCTCCCAACCCCATTTACCTTCTTGTCTGTCATTTTTCGGGAGCTAACGCGCCGGGAACACTTCTGTTCCTAGCACGTCTGCTCCTGATGGCCGTCATGGAAAGGGAAAACGGACTCAGTTTTCCCTTCCCCGGCAGTCATTTTCTTTGACATTTATTTTTTCTGTTCTGAAACGCTGCAGCATTTCGGGACAGAAAAATACTGCTTTTAGTACCTTCGGGGTACTAATTAAGCAATATGCTCTGAACCGCAGGGCCATTACCGAGTCAGGTAATGCTCCGGGGCCCATAGTTACAGGCCCGAGCGAGGAGAGGTATTTCAAGTTGAACAATAATAACAATAACACATTGTAGCTAGTATTCATAGCAGATACCACCCCCCATCTAAGTGATCTCATAAGTGTTAATATTACCTGAATTAATGGTAATGTATTATAATGTAAAGTGGTCTTGCATAGAGCATCTCTGAAATTTGTGGTGGCCTTGTGGCATTTGGTTTTGCCAATAACAAAGGAGTGGCTAGTAATAAGGGAAAGGCAGGTACTAAACATGTGGCTCAGAAGTAGCAGAGTGCTGAGCGCTGGTCTGGCTCTGTGTGGTTTGTGGCATTCACACGTGGGTATGTGTTCAATCTAGAAGGAAACACTCAAGAACTATTAGACTACAGCACGGGGACATTGGCAGAGCCCCATGCAGAGCACAGCATGTGCTGGAGCTGAAGATGTAGTAGGCCGTGAAATGAGCTTTGAGCTGCTGCCCAAGGGCCCTTTAATTGAGGTGTTGTTGCAAGCATGTAGTCTGAATGCACAAGAAGATTGAAATGTTGAGAAAGGGGGAGGGTATTTTGCATTTTAGGGTTATACTGAATCAGTAGACTTCAAGCTGTATTGTTATACATTTTGATGAGTCGCTGTTATTGTGCTGGGTTCTATTTTATGATGATTGTGGTGTGGCACCAGTGTCTAATGTGTGCTCAGAAATAAAGCTGGGGACACTGACCTGGCTTCCGATCTTCAAGATGTTCCTCATTTAAGGGTTGTGTACAGGTGTATTGCACAAGTCAGTGAGGCTGACCCAGATGGGTCAGTCTCTATTTCATCCTGTTTGTGAGAGTGATGCCCTGATCAGTCTTTGTGTGAAGATTTGTGATGGCTACTATGTTGTTATCTGAGTGGTCAATTCCTTGGGCGGTGCAGGCCTATGCTGATTAACTGCATCGTTCTGTGGGGGTCTCACAGCCTCAGCCTAGAGATGGATACAGGGTGTACATTTTGCCAGATCCAGCCTGAAGAGGGTGTCATGTTACTTTGTTGCAATCTAGTGAATGGCCAGGCTTTTCAGCAATTCTTGGAAGACTAAGTGATTGTCATCTGTGCTGAGTCACCTGTGCATTGAGTTCCACATGTTGATTGATAGGAAATAGAAGGAAGATCTTGAATATACTTAATTTATGAACTTCTGAAGGATGAATGGCCAAGTCGACACTGGCAGAATTCAAATGTGTGACTTTAGGTTTCACACAGATGTAAACAATGAACACTTAATTAATTTAAAATCATGCAGCAGGTTATCCTTGGTATGGAAATATCTGTCTGCAGTACCCTATAAAAGCTCTTGATAAACAGTGAAAGGTCAGCTTTCAGATTTTAGGCTTGACTAATTCACAGGGAATACTGAGGTACAAAGGAAAAATTACTCCGGCATCACTCAAGCATAAACATTTGGGAGGTTAAGACTTGGGTGTATATTGGTTAGCTGAATGGAAAAAAGATCTTTGGCAAATACTGAAATTACAAAAGAAGTGATTGAGGGGAGTGAGGTCAGCTGGAGTAGAAAGCAAGGTGCATGTTTCGGTGTAGCTTGCAATGTTTGTACCTCTTCTGTGCGCTGTGCTGCACGGACCCTCATTTTTCCTGTTGCGGATGGGTGGGGAGGGGGGAGAGCTACTTGCAATAATCCTGCTTGTGCAGCAAATGATTGTATCTTTTGTTAGCCAGGCCCTTATACCCACAGGCTGCCCTTAAACATTTGTAGTTGTGTGTCAGTCGGGGCATAGGGTGGTCGACTAGAGTGACCATATAACTACTTGTCCTTGATACACTTTATTTCCAGTCCCTTTTTAGTCCTGGAAATAACCCACATTGTGTAGCACTGGCTATAGTGGTGCAGGACCAACACACTACTGCTTCTTTAAACAATATATTATCTTATGCAGAAATAAAGCTCTTGAGTTGTGCCCTTAAAAGCTTAGATGTACAAGTCCTTGCTTCCAGCACACTGCAATCAGTATTCATGACCAGCACTTATAGTTTTAGTTTAAAACTACAAAGCCAGGTTTATAAGTACCAGAATACAATGTGATGATAAGAACTGGTTTCGCTTCTCACACTTGACAAGTGCTAATTTGAGGAGTCTCTAATCTTCCCACTGGATTATAAATGATTCACCTGCTCTTAGTCATTGTTTGATGAAGACATGCAGCTTGTTATGCACAATGTGCAAACAAGCAAGATTTAATTAGAAGCCATCACTCCTAGTTCAACCACCCACTAGCCTGCACTCAGCAAGAGGCCACAGGCGTTTAACTACAATGTACTTCACTCCTGGCTCATCTTCAAATGATATATAGTTAGTTAGAGATGGTGTTTAGTGGAACAAACATCACTCCCTGATCAGCTTCAAATAATATGGAGTCAAAAACAGTCAGTTTAAGGGAAGAGATGTCACTCATAGCGCAGTTTCAAATGATAAGTTGTCAAAGGCAGCCCGTTTAAAAGAGAACTTATCAACCAACGCTGGCGATTGGGCCTGCTCTCGCCGGATCTGAGATCTGGCACCAGATGTGTGGCCAGATCTCAGGATCCGGCCAGAGTCAGCGCTGGGGGGGAAGAAAAAAAATATCAGAAAGCGCCCACGAGCACACTGTATCTTCCTCTGGTGACCCAGTGCAAGGGGTCACCAGAGGAAGTTACAGTCCTCAGCCACGAACCGGTCTTCAGCCACAACCCGGTTTATTTAGTTATTTATTTATGCAATGTTTGTCAGATACATGGGCCTGGATTATTTATTTATTTATTTATTTGTTTATCAGGTATCCGAAAAACATTGCATAAATAAATATATATACAGGTATCGGACAAACATTGCATGAATACATAAATACCCCTATTAACATTGAAACTATCACACACGATGTAGCCACCCAACTGCTTTCAGAGGGGAGCTGCAGGAGCTGTGCCGGGTGTGGCTCAAGTAAAAGAAAACATTGCTTATGGCAAACAGAAATCAGCAGGTTTGAATAGTACCCAGAGGGGATTTTTTAAGAAATGTGATGCAATTAGTGCAATTTAAAGAATATTTACTCAGCCACACTGGCCAAAACTATTATCCGCATAGTGAAGTAATTTGTCACTAGTGCCTGGAATTGGTTTAAAGTGGAATTAGTTTGGAAAAGAAGCAGCATGAAAGATATTGCACTGTTTTAAATTATTATTTTTGACATTTCCTTTGAACGCAATTCAACTGCCAGCTCTGCCCCCTAAACCCCGCCTCCTCAGGCACCGTCCCCCCCAAACTCCACCCCGCCCCTTGTGGGATCCCTCACCAATTATTTTCCATTTCCACCACTGACATCAACTATAGGCGCAGAGCATAAGGGGAAAGAGGGTAACTGCCCCCTTAGTTCTTCAGCAATAGGGCACAACATCTTCACTAAGCCACTTTTCGACGATCTGGACCAGCTGGGTATCACCTACACTAACTATGCAGATGATACTCAGATTCTCCTCCCACTTTCCGGGGATTACAGTACGGACATGGGTTGAGTGAACAAAGTTTACCTTATCATCCAAGAATGGATGGCCACTCATGGCCTGTGCTTGAACGATGATAAGACTGAATTTATAATTCTGGGTTTGCAGGCTAATGCAAAAAAACTAAGCCAAGAATTCTCATCATTCAATATTGACGGTAACACCATTAAAGTTTCCAAGGAAGTAAAACCCCTTGGATTCTATTTGGACTCCACACTGTCCTTTGATAAACAGGTCAAATCCCTTACCTCTGCCAGGGCTTACACCTGCAAATTACTCAGAGCTGGTAAACGGTTCCTCTCTGACAATAGTTGTCTGATCCTGGCTAGAACTCTAATACTCTCCAGAATCGACTACTGAAATGCCCTCTACAGTGGTGCCAATAAATCTACCATTCAAAAGCTCCAAACACTACAGAATAATGCCCTAAGAGCAGCACTAGGCATAAATAGGAAAACTCACATCTCCTCCTTGAGACGTCAACATAAATGGTTATCTACATCTAACAAAATACTACTAAAAACGCTCTCCTTGACACATAAAGCCCTTAACAACGCAGCCCCCAGCTACCTCATAGATAAACTCCAGCGAAGAACTTCTCTCAGACCTACCAGAACTGGGAATACTAATTGCCTGACTATTCCCAAATATAAGTTTACTACCATTGGGGGTAATAGCTTTACTGTTAAGGCAGCTAAAATTTGGAACTCATTGCCTCAGGAGCTGAGAGCAGACCAACCTTACTTACATTTCAGGAAAAATTTAATAAAACATATCACTGCTACGGATCCTTAGTCTCCCATTACCCTCAGAGGACTTGCCCACTCCCACAGAGACTTGGTCATTCTGCAGTAACAGCAGACTACCGTATTACTTTTGAGTTTTGCATTAATCTCTAAAGACCTTGTGCATTGTGATCCATTCGGGAGCCTAGTATCTCACAAAGGGCCCCACGTGGCACATTCATCCTTTGTACAGTGCCTATTGTTCATTTATTTAATTTCATTGGCTATTTTTTCTTCGTACTATTTTTACATTGTATATATCCTGTATTCATGTAAAAAACTGTATATTTTGCTATCATGTAAATATTGTAACCTGTGGATACGAAACTATGTAAGTCTTGCATTTCCATTTTGCTGCACCCTTTTACTCACGAATCTGGTGCGCTTGACAAATGAATAAACAAACAAACAAACAAACAAACAAACAAACAAACCTCACTTTGTCCCAGTAGAAATGTTTTAAGTTTTCCATTTTGGACTGTACATCCTTAATGAGAGCGCGTGCAGTGTTAGTGCGGCTGGAGATGAAAGGCTATTGGCTCTAAAGTCACACAGTGAACTGCACTGCATGCAATGCAGTGATTCTGGGCACAATCATAGATCCATATTTAATGTTGACTTCATTAAAGGTAGAGAGACACGTTCTAAAGTAGAATACTACCAAGGTGTCTCAGAGAGTGAGTGATTGATGCTGAAATGTTAGATGTTTAAAGGTGGCTGAAAGCCTTATGGCTTTTGAAATTCCTTATAAAAAAAGGTGCTATTAAATCTACTGTTCGGCCGCAGGGGCTGGGGGAGCTAGTTAGCCTGATCACTTTGCTCATATTCAGAGCAGGGGTGGGGGAATGTCTGCCCCCATAGTTAAAAGCAAAGTTTGAGACCCATGAACACCTGCTCTTAGTCATTGTTTGATGAAGACATGCAGCTTTTTATGCCGAATGTGCAAACAAGCAAGATTTAATGAGAAGCCATGAACACACTGATCATTTTCCCAATGACTGCTGACAGCACAACTGAAGCGTGTATTTTCTATGTAGCCGTTTGGCAAGTTAAAACATCTTCACAATGTACCCTGTGATACAACTGAAAGGAAGGGGCACAAAAAGCACAGGGTACAAATCCCAAGTATCTATAATGATCAGTATGCTCAAAAGTGCCCCCTACAATGGTCAATCTTGGCCTCTCTGTGCACAATCTGTTGAAGAGAATAACCTGTGTTTTGCTCATGTTGATGGCCAAGTGATTTTCTTTAGAATATTGCCACAATACGTTCGCTGCTCTGGTTAAAACTGAACAAGTGTGGCCCAAAATCCCCTGATTATCGGCGTATGCCAGACTTGAGAAATGATGGGTATTTACTTTGGGGGTGGGGGGACATCCCTTTTCCTCTAACAGTAATTTTGGCAAATCGGCCGGGTATAGATTGAATAGAGGAGGAGCCAAGACACAGCCCTGCTTTACTCCTCTTGTTATCGATATTGGGCTGATCAAGGCTCCCCCGCCAACCAGTCTCACCCGGACTGTGTTATTCTCATGCAGCAATTTTACAAGATAAAGTATATGCTCAGGACACACATCGGACTCCAATTTCTGCACAACCTCCTCCTGGACCATGGGCGTAATTTTAAGGGGGGGCGGGGGTGTTTGTCCATCCCCAACTTTTATGGCACACTATTTTGTCCCCATTCATTTGGCTGGGGCACCTTTCCTTTAGATGTCATGTCCCCCCTAACATTTTCAGCAAAGTTACTCCACTGTCCTAGACACAGAATCAAAGGCCGCTCGAAATTCGTTGAAGAGAGCGTACGGTCCAGGACTATTTGTTGCGCATGCCCTCTCCGTCAAATAGTCCTTCAGTCTTAAATTCAATATAGTAGCGCATCCAGGCCTGTAGCCAGATTGGAACCTATCTAGTAGACCTGCGGTTTCATTCCACTTCTGCATGTCCTGTAGGATAAATTCTACAAAAAGCTTCCCGGGGTGTCCAATATAGACGGAAATCTTTCATTTCTGGGCATTAATGGATCACCTTTTTTAAACACGTGAACTATGATCGCTGTCTGCCAGGTGTAAAGTATTTTTCCATTTCTCATTACCTTACAAAGAAGAATCTCCAATATTCCAGCACAGGTTTCCCGATCTCTATTCATAATTATATTGCCAAACCCGTTGGGGCTGGTGGCCCTTGATCTTTTCAATCTATTTATTTTATATAATATGTCATGCTTATCAATAACCTTTGTGGGATCGTAAAATATATTTATTTATGTTCAGCTGGCAATTCTCTGGGCTATCCTTTTCCGAAAATTTAAATAAGTGGTCACTCCAAAGTGATTCACTTATAGGGTCTAAGATCTTATTGTCCTTGTTACCTTTGGCCCCACCTGGAGTTAGGCACTACAACTATTCTCTGCCTTGCTGCACTATTGCCAAAGTCCTTCCACCCGGGAACCCAGTTTATTTATCTGTTTTTAATGGATTCTATCAGAGGCACATAGTTAACAGGATTCTCTGATGAGATCTTACTTCACGGATTTCTCTGCGCCTTGATCTCTTCTGATCTCTCATCGATCCATCAGGTACATTGTTACCTTGTCCTTATTAAGGATTTGTGAGGTTTTATGCAAGTCGCAGTTACTGGTGAATTGTGAGAACCAATCCTCGATTTCATCACAGTTCAGCAATTGAAAATCAACCAATAATTGAGGCGCATTATTCACTATGTAACAGGCAGCCTTTTCGATATTTCCAGCTGATCAGTTTATGCGGTTTCTGGCATGCTTAACATCAATATCTCCGATTTAATTTCGACCATTACCTAAACTATCACAATTGTAAGACCGGGTGATCGTAGCTCGCCCACTAAAATCGCTGTGATCTACATTCCGGCTTTCTGCAATGTCAAGCAATGCAGTGCTCACAAAAAAATAGTCTAGCATGGCTCTTTTCTTACCCAACCGCTAGGTGTATTTACAAGGGCAGTCGCCGTTCCTCCGCCCACTCAACATTTTAAGGTCCCACTCGTCCATGTAATTTAAGCATTTTTACCCTCCTTATTAGATTTATACTGAATCATGGTGCTTTTACTGCAAAGGTTTTTATGTTTCAAGGAGTGCCCCTGCATACTCTGTTGGGTGTCCTGACCCACGTTTGAGCTACCATGCTGCAACATTTGGTGCTGTGGGCTTGGAAAATCCAAGATGGCCAAAAAGCCCACATGTACGCCAGAATAGGAAAACTGTGCAGTACTGGCATGGAAAACATCATGATGGCCAGAACTTCCCAGAAAATGCACAGGGAAATGCATGAAGAATAGGCTGCCACCCATTTTTGCCTATGTTTAGGCACAGGTGTGCCTAAAACCACCATTGGGCTACCCACACAGTAGCCTGAAACCATTGGGAATGGCAACGCTGATTGCAAAAAGCAACCCAGAACTGTGGGGAATTCATTTTCTTAAATCCCAAAAATGGTTGCATTACCAGTACTCACCACTATCAGAAAGCCGGCGTTTTAAAACCACCAGACTTTTGTGTAAAACTGAACAAATGAAACAAAACAAGACCAAGGAAAGACTTGCTAAGAGGTGGATACAATGTAAAACTATATTCTGAAATGACTTGAAGGAAGTAATTATTTAATGTGTATGTAAAAATCGTAAGTGATTTAAACTGGGACCAAAAAAATGACATGTAGCTAAAAACTGGCTTAAAGAGATTCCAATTCTGCTGACATCTACCCCCACAGGTGTTAAAACCTGCTCAGCCACTCTTCCCCTTGCCAAAAGGAGTTGTCACCTCTCTGATTAGATTAGGGGTGGAGCAGCTACAGGGAGTTGAACAATGGCCTGTCCTGGACTCAGGCAAATGTTATATTGGGGGCGTTGTAAAAGTGGCTTCCTCTTGGCCGAAACGGGGAGGGGCAGCCCCCTCTGAGGACAGGCTGAGCTTAAAGAAAGTGGATAGACTGGTTTCTCCACCATGTGACCTGGGAAGACACACCCCTGTTGGCCAGAATATGATTTTAAGAAAGATGTATAACTCATGGTGCGGACTTGTCAAAATTATCTAAATGATACCATAACTCTTGTGATTTTTTTGTGAACATTTTGAGATGCGTTAGGACCCTGTAGTGTATTCTGGGGGGTTACGAGCGGAGAAGAGGTTGTCACTCCAAATGTCTGCATGTTAAAAATCTGACACTTCATCAATTAATGTCCATACTCCTTGCGCACATGTGTGTAATTTTGGGTAACTGTCCGATATTGCAAAACCAGTTAAAAAGCGCAAAATGTTGCCATTTCTGAATGCAAGCCGCCAGGAAGATCAGAGGCTGACAAGCATGGACCATAAGGAATATACAATGTGCACATGTAATTTCAACAAATTGTATATCTGGGAAGGATGTATTTGAATCAAATATAGATTTGTGGGCAAACTGACCAGGGGAGGATCCTCTGACCCATAAAACCTACAGCATCACTCTGACTCACATTTCCTTCCCCCAATCATGGGAGAGGGGAGAATTGGGCCAATGACAAGTAGTGAGGGGCAGGCTTAGCTAGGCCCAGGCACACACCCATTTTCAAAACACATAAAAAGAGACTGCTGGGACAGGTAGAGAGGATTCAAATCCAGTTGCTGCGGAGCGTTTTGCCGGATGACACAACATCCAGAAGATACCAGTTCCAGACTGACTCCAGCTACATACTCCAGAACCTAGAACTTATACTTTAGAACCTAAATCAGAGGCCTAAAACCACAAGCTGAGTTCTCTGCAGCAGGCCTCAAATCATTGCAAGCTACTCACAGCCGGGCGAGCTGCTTGAAACCCTTGCCAAGAACTTTTGCCAGGACCAGTGCAGAGATCCAGGAGCCGTGCAGAGACTGCTGTATCCGTGCAGAGACCAGACCAGTGCCAGACCAGACCAGACCAGACCGTGCAGAACCGCAGACCCAGAGACCAGATCGCTGTGAAGTGCCGCTAGCCTGATTGATCAGATCCGTGACGAGGTCCAGTCCTTCCAAAATATATTGTGAGTACTTAGGTCAGATTGTGACAGAAATAAACTCTTAGTTTAAAATAATCTAATCCAAACTATTTTAATCTAACCAGAACTGCCTCCTAGAAGTTGTCACTTGTCATTTTGTAAAGCTGCACCACTGTCACTTGTCAATTCTGCAGCTGTATAGCTGTCACTTGTCATTTTGAGTTTACTTTAAATCCGAAAAACTACCTTTATTTAATCGTCCGTATCTCTGGAACCGTTTGGGCTACGAACTTGGTTTAACTTTCCTCCTTATACTTTTTCCGCAATCACGATTCACGCACTCGCGAATTTTACCGCAATTTGCCATTTGGTTAAAAATCCAGCCACGTGTAACCATCAGCAGTCATTTCTTTCCTTGCTAAAAATTCGTTTGCCTCTTAATCAAAATCTCTGAATCATTGCTAAAGTGAGCCTGAAATTATCCCAAGTAGCTACCACTCCCCCTGAACCTCCTAAAGGGAATTAAAACCATTTTCAGCATATTTCTCACTTCATTGCCATCACCTTTTAAAAGCATTTTGGGCCTGTGTTTCAAACTTCTATCTGTGGTCTAAGCTTGCTGGGGTGAACTGAATTATATTTGATTGCATTCCTAAGAACTGTGCGTTTTACTTCCATCTCCTTCCATTTCTTACATTACATAGGGGAGGGGGGTGAATTGCCAGAGAAAAAGTGATTATGTTATCTTTTGCTAAAATCATATCAAGTATTTCTGTACTGCATTTTATTCCTCATTGCTTTTCCCTTGAAATCATAAAAGTAGTTTTGCTACTTTATCCATCCTATACTAACTCCTCATTGATTGTAAAGAAGTGTGCTAGTGCAGGATTACCCATTGTTGATCAACATCATATGTCTAAGTGTACTATCAGATATTAATTTATTATAAAGTGTGATATATATATATTGTTTAAATTCTCAAATAAACCTTTTAAACTTGCAAAACAGAACTACTTCTTGGCTCAGTGGGGTCAGGGGGATTCTAAGAGAGGGGTGATATATAGGGGTAGTCATCCAGAACTCATGAACTGGACATAAAGATATATCAATAAGGGTTTCCATTCAGTATCCCAGACTAGGCATTGACTTAGCTGTAGTGTTGAATTGAATCTTCTTACAACACAATGACAATTCAAATCTCCACCCATAATGGCTATATTGTTACGATCACCATTTGCCCACTGCACTAGCAGATTTGCCAGGGCATCTTGAATAATCTCTCTTGAGGCTGTCCCAGGGGAGTTGTAAATATTTACGATCAACCCCCAAGAGGTTGGGTCTGAGGTTATACCGACAACCTCAATCGCCAGTGTGAACTCTTAACATGAGGCCAGATCTAACAATCGGGCCTTGAAAGAGTGCTTTATTCCTGGTAACAAGCCAACATTGGGTCTGCCTGTGTCACCTTTTTTTGCAACAAGTGGAAAAATGGCATGTATGAAGATGGGGTTTTGAACTAAAAGTGCAAGTGAATCACTAGAACCCAGCAAGTGACCAAGGCCATGCGTGTTCCTGGACATCACAGATATAGATCAATGAGAGTCAGATGAGACAGCTGGAAGTGAATCTGCCAACCATTTCCAACAGCGATGAATGTCCGCCAGCTGAACGGTTTCTTTACTTTGGTGCTTGTTGTTAAATGGGGCTGATTGCTAGACGCCTTTGTTCTTCTGCGCAGTCTATGGCAATTCAGGGTCCTCTTTATCCGGTTCTACATCCAATTCCACACCGTGGTTCAAAAGTAGAGTATGGTATCTTCTTATTAGTGACACGGTATCCACACTCTTACAGTGAATCTGTGTAACAGTAGAGTGGGGGCTCCATAAACTCTAAATTGTCAGTCCCCAGAACACAGTCGGGGAATTTCCTTTAATATTGTTAATAACGATGATCGATTGGTCCATTTGTCCCTATGTTTCTGGAGTAGATTTTTTAAATAGTTGTTTTTGCATTTAATTCCTTTGCTACTGAGCCCTTGATGATAACCCCATCCGCTGGTTTGACGGTAGTAATTGTTCTATTTGTTCTGCCGCATTCATGGGATGAACTGAACTCCACAACATTGACTCTGTTTATTTCCAGATTGCTGATTTCCTGGACTAAATTGTCCGAATCGTGGTCAGGTGATTCAGAGATCATCTTTTTGTCATAGTTGACGAACCAGCCTGACAGAGTTCCTAAATGTTTGGTCAAACACTTCTTTGAGTCTGCAGACTTCTTCTCATTTTCTTTGAGGGTTTAGCTTTTTCCGTTCTTTCTTTTACATCCAGTTTTTTCTTACGCCTCTGCTGCATCTCACGAGCACGAACAGCCAGTCTTCTTGGTTTCCTCGATAATTAAAATTCTGGCGAATCAGGGGTAGTTGTTTATTAATTTCACAAGATACCTTCTTCTCCCACTCGTTAGCTATAATGGGGACTATGTTTAAATTTATTGCACTACCCTGAGGCATTATATTGCGCTTGGCTGCATTTTGATTGATTGCCATTTCTGATGTGAATGCAGAAGGCAACATCTGTGGTTTAATGTTGGCATGAATTCTGCCACATAACTTTAAAAGAATCTTCATGGCAAACTGAATAGTTACCATGAAGGAATGATTTTCAGCATCTGCAATAGAAATATCATTGATTTCATGGCATCAGAAGCAGAGTGCACACATAAGTTTGAGGAGGCGGACAAACGGTTAGGATATTCAGCAGGCACCGTTGCCCCCTCTTCGTGGCTTCTCAGAAGATCCACCACTGGCCTTACAATTGTCAGTGAATTAGCTTCTTCTTCTGCCATTTTCGTTATAGTCAGAAGCAGAGGTCAAGCAGGAGTTATTGGGGGTCATTACATGGTAGGAGGTACCCCCTTACCGGGTACCGGGTCCGGGTTCCTTAAATGAGGAATTACCAGGCCATTCCAACCTTGGAGGACATGGTAATTCCTTATTCAAGGAACCCGGACCCGGTACATACATATTCCCATTTGAGCCCCTATAGGGCTCAATGGGAATGGGGAGGGTGCTAATAACGGGCCCGGTCTGCTCGCAGGACACGCTAAGGGTAGCAGGTAAAACCAGGCGCCATTAGCGGGTTCCCACGAGCAGACTCGTAATGAGGCGGTAAGGGGTTGACGGCTCCGGCACCTTTACCGGCGCTGTTATACCCTTATCGCCTTACTTGTAATGACCCCCATTGTCTATGTCTACCAACATAGAACGCCCTTCACTTGCTTGATCGTCACTGACAGTTGTTGTTTCACTAGTCGTAACAGAATTTAGGGCCGTGGACAGAGTTTCGTTCGTGGAATACAAAGAAAAAGGAGGTTATTTTACCCTTGGGGTTAGCAATCTCTGCAGGTTGCCTCATGCTCTCAGTCTCTCCCCCCCGGATGGTATCCATTGCAGTTTGAGGTGCATTGTCTACCGGATTAAGGCTCCCTTTATGCAAATTATACCGTTTCTGTTGTATTTTGTTGTTTGTTTTAAATCAAATTTTATTAGCATTTTGTAACAAGAGTTTAAGGCACTTGAAGAAAAAGATGAACACGATTTAGAAATCATCACTTGCCTTGTCCTTACTCTACACCATTGTCAAGGCATAGTTCTACAGTATGAGGATTCAAGTCAGTAGGTTTGTGAAATGCAAGCTCACTTGATTTTTCCCCAATTGTGTAAAATAAGTGCACTTACTGCATGTAACAGAGCCTCTGCATTCACCAGGAGCAGGGCAGCGAGACAGCACTTGCGATGGCACTCCCAATGCGCGCGGCAGCTGCCTTTTGTAGGTTTCCTGGTCCGGGTGATGTAACAGCCAATAGATTGCATGACTCTCATTGTAGGACCAATAGGGTGCGAATAGGACGTTCCGGTAGGCTGTAATAGTAACACTTCAGCAGTCCTCAGTCAGAGTGAAAAGAGTTTG
The DNA here is from genome assembly GCF_040938575.1 of Ambystoma mexicanum. NCBI lineage: Eukaryota > Metazoa > Chordata > Amphibia > Caudata > Ambystomatidae > Ambystoma > Ambystoma mexicanum. The sequence goes on from NC_090924.1 coordinate 1,329,062,495, forward strand.
AAGATAAAGCCAGTAGAGGAGAGCAAAAGCACAGTGACAGACAGCCAGACAGCACTCGCAGTGGCACTCCCAATGCACACTATGGGCCCGATTCATCGGATATTTGCCCGGTTCAAATTGAATTTGCACTGCTGAAAGGTGACTTTGCACTGGAACTGTGCAACGTGTATTTTTGCCATGCAAATTCGGTATCAGGTAATAATATTGTGGCAAAAATGTCACTGGTAAAATAAAATCGGGCCAAAAATGCTGTGGTTTGACCCGGTGAAGGTGTACCCCATTATACCATTTAAGGGGAGCAGAGGTTGCAGGGGTGTCCCCCGGCCCCCTTAAATGGTATAATGGGTCCAGGGGTTGCGGGGGTGTGCCCCGCATCCTCTACATGATTGTGGCGGCACAACCACAGCATTTTTTCTGCGAAATGTTGTATTCACTGCCATTTTTGTCACGATTCTAAGACATGGAACCGCAAATTTCGGGCAAAGATCATTTTGTACTGCAAAAATGACTATGCGCTCACTTTGCACGGCAAAAATACACTTTGCACTGTTCCATGAATCAGGGTTTGTGTCGGCAGTGAAAATTCACTATGAACCGTGCATATATTACATGATTCGGGCCCTATATAGTTTCCCCTTTTTGTGTAATCCCAGTCCTAGGGCCTCATTAGGACCCTGGCGGAGAGGGTATTACGCCAGCGTAGTGCATGGCGTACCTCTCCGCCATACTACGAGTTCCCGTAGCGCCATGGAGGTTTTCTCCGCCTGGTTTTACCAGCCGGAGAAAACCATGGCGCTACGGGACCTCGTTGTTAATTACGCCACCGTATTTTACGGTGGCGTAATTAACTCCTTCCCCACTCCCATTATACCCTATGGGGCGAAAATGGGAATGGGGAAGGGCAGAATGGGGATTGGGGATTTACCGCTCCGCCGAGGTCGGAATGGGGCGGTAAATCCGCCAACCCCCATGGCGCTATCGGCGGCTTTCCGCCATGCTTCGCGGTGCATTTAGCACCGCGAAGTCCGCCTGGGTCGTAATGAGGCCCCTAGTGTGGAAGAGGGTGCCGTATGCCTGGACTTTTGTGCTTTGACCAGTTATGTGATTACTGCACTAGCGAAAAGAAAACAGCATCCTCTCCAGGTCACATTTGTGTCGTGGTTTCCCATGCCCTGGCATGCTTGCCTGGCATACGCCAAAATAAAAATAGGATGTATGTCCTCATCCAAACCATTAACATGGGATTCAGCAGCTGTGGGTGTTATTTCAGTATAAAACGTAAAACGAGGGATTCCCTCGAGGATGTCATCTGCCGATGCCAGGTGGACCGAGTTTCAGCTCCCTCCCATGTCCTTCAAGGATTGCACCAGGGCCCTGCTGTACATCAATGCACCACTGAACAATTTCAGAGAAAATGAAAGTCTTCCATTCTGGTGGGCCACGATTGTCTACGGTAACCGCAGAGCAGAGAGATAGAAAGTAGATGGAAAGTGATATGTTGGATCAGTGACAGAAGTCCCTTTGTGACTTTGTGTTTGTGAAAAAACATTGTATTTTTCCAGTTTTTAGTATTAGCTAGATTCTGCCAGGTCTTAGGTGGAAAGGTTGTTTTTCACCAAAATGCCAGGAATAGACGATGTGACATCACTCAACCATTGACCTCTATTGACATCACAGGAAGGGATGTCATTTGACCCCACCCCCAAGTAACATCACGGGAAGTGATGACACATGACCTTTCACTCCTTGACAAAACAAGGACATCACATAGCATAATTACTCAGTCTACTAAGAACAATTTGGTTAGGATGTCACTGTAATATGATATATATTTTTTTTATTTGAAAGAAACTACACTTTAAACACAAGGCAAAAACTTTTGTTTCAAAAAGAAAGAAAGAAAAAAAATCCTTACATCCTCTAATAATAATGATAACATCCAAAATATACAAAAGGCAAGTGCAAGGACAATACAGAAAAGAGACAAGGAGAAAGAAAAAAAGAGAAAGCAAGGTTCTCAGCATTTGCTTTCAAGTATCCCAACATAATGTTACACATCCCAGTCTATTCCAACCTCTCGCAATCTTTCAATCGAGCACAAATTAGAAGTTGATTAGACATCTACTTTTAAGATCATGTCCATATAGTTTACAGTTGCATATACAAGTTTTATATTTTTCCCTGTGATGCATCTGACCCACCACCCATTCATATCGTCATCTAATGGAGTAAACCTTCCAAGATGTAGTGATCCTTGGATTACAGTCTGTTCACACTCGATTAGCAAGTGTTTTGAAGTTTCAATAGCCATTCCACAAAACCGACAGAGATTATCTTTTATTGACTTGTCCTTTCTTTTCCAGAGCATTTCCTTTGTTTTCAAGTTGTTTGTCCTGAGCCTCAGAAATTGATCTCGATGGCGACAAGAAGGATCTTGAATCAAATATTGTGGGTATATGTTAAGCTTTTTGTAGTCATATCCCAAGAATTTAATTGAGTCCATCTTGTTTCGAGATTCTTGATTTATGATCCATGCCCAATTTTCAAATCTCTTCTTGGCATGTTGCGGGCGATTTAGTAGCTCTTGATTATAAATATCAGCTGCCTTCAAGAATGACCTTAATCGGTGGAACCAAAGACTGAGTAGGTTTTTGCTGTTTGGATCATACTCGTTTCCAAATATTTGATATGCTGGCGACGGAAACTCTATAGACATCTTTCGCATTGCCGCAATAGAGTTCCATATTACTCTTGTATGTAGCGAGTTTATTGACAGTTCATGTCTCAGTACCGTCATAGATGTCGATTATGGCCGTCTCAACACATTTCGCCAGAATTGCCCTTCCAACGAAAGCCAGATTTGCTCATTGACATTCCACCCCGCCTCAGCACCAAAGTTTATGATTGGCATAACTTTTTGTAGGTAAAATTTGAGGACGGGTTCCAATGAAAACTTTCCATATCTTCTATTGATTTTTGCTCCTTGCAAGGCAAGCATCTGCATTTTATTTTTCAATTCTTTCACCCAATGGTATTCGCAAACCGAGTAGTTAAATTGGATTCCCAAATATCTGATGGAGTCTACAGAGGCGATAAATTCTTCAGCAACCGTCCACCTAAACGATTTGTCTTTCTTATTTTTTACATTCCCAATTGACACAATTTTTGTTTTTGCTGTATTATTTGTTAGCTCATTGCTAACCATGTATTCGTGTAGGGATGCAAGTAATCACTGTAGTCCTATTTGAGTTCTGTCCAACAATACAAGATCATCTGCATATATAATGCATCTGATTGGGATCCGATTAACCATTGGTGGAAAACAATGGACTTGTGCAAGGTGGTTTGGCAGGTCGGCCAGGAAGAGCTTGAAGAGCTCAGCAGCAAGAGGGCACCCTTGTTTGACTCCCTTTTGCGTTGCAATCGTATCTGATAGATCCCCACCAATATTTAGTTTTACTTTCATAGAGGTTTGAGTATGAAGTGCTATAATTGGTTCAAGGAGTTTTGCCGGACATTGCCATTTTGCCAATTTTGTCCAAACTAAACCGCGATTTACACTGTCAAAAGCCTGTTTCATATCTACAAAGGCAAGATGAATTTTGCCATTTGCCTTCAGCGTTTCCAATTTCAAGATGGTAAGGATTAGCAGATTAACATCTACCCCGACACCTTTCGTGAATCCAGTTTGGCGGATGTCTATCATCTGGGAGTCCTCAGCCCATTTCGCAAGTTGATCGCGTAGGTTTGAGCTGAATATTTTTCCAATCGTATCAAGGAGGGCAATTGGACGATAGTTGTTACGATCGTTTTGGTTGCCCTTCTTGTGGATTGGAACCACTATTGCAGTGGTCCATGATTAATATGATATACATTTCATGCAAGAATGGATCACCATATGTAGCGTTAATATCAGTGTGTATAGGCCCATATTACCAAATTACTGTGAATGTAAGCAGACGTCCAACCCATCAACCTAGACCATTGTACATCATTCGGGCTGATCTGTAAACAGAGCATCTAGCAGAACCCTAAACCCCAAAGCGCAGACATCCAGTGCCTGCCAAGTGTCTGGACAAGGAGTGGAAACAGCAACTGACCAACACAAGTCCAACCAGAAAAAACGATGGTCTGGAGGCTTGCCCAGGGCTGTGCTAGTGATTATGCATTATTTGAAAAATCAGATTTCTGTTTTGCTTATTTGATAAGTAACCCACAGTATTTTGTTAGATGGGAGGTAGAGGGAAAGGATGTTCTGCAGATTACTGTGATTTCAAGTTTTAATTTTTTGTTAAAATGTAAACAGTAGCAGCAGAAGCTTCATGTCATCACCCCAAGAAAAGCCTATTTTATTATTTTCTTTAATCTTGTTTGTCTTGCTTAATGCCAGCCTCCTCTAGCTTCAATGCACTGGAGCAGCAACTGAACCCATGCTGCACTGCATCCTCTTGTTCCCAAAGCAAGCCCATTGCCCCAAAGCTATCATTCCAAATATATATATGTGTTGCTTGAGGAAGCAATAGATGGTTTATATCAAAGGGCAACTACATGTAAATTAATAATCTCACCTAGTGTCTACAGTGGGCCTGCTATGCAGGTCTTGCAGATCTGGATCAGGCCACACAGTGCCCAGGCAGGATTGGTAGCAGAAGCCACTGCGGCACACATCTCTCATTACAGGCTCAGTGGCTCATCGATGCTGTGCTATTACCGACTACTGCAAGCTGCTCTTACCCATTCCCAGCTAGCGAGATCTAGACCCCACAACCCCCACCCCCTCTTGTTGCTACAGTACTGGGTATGAGCTGAACAGACAGCCCTGCCTCTGAACCCAACCATTCAGGCAATCTTCACTAGTGGACTGCCCACACGTCCTTTACGGGTCCCGCTAAGGGACCAGAGCGCTAATAACGGGCCTGCTATTCGTGGGCCCGTTATTAGCGCCTCCCCCATTCCCATTGAGCCCTATAGGGGCTCAAATGGGAAAGGGGAATGGTTGGTTGAATTGGGACTTACCGGGTCCTCCAGGGTCGGAATGACCCAGTAAGTCCCCATTCAACCAGACCGGACCCGGGCCCGTTATTGGAGGCAGCCATGGTGCTAATAGCGCCATGGCTGCCTCCAATCTCGGAATGAGGCCCTATGTCAGGAAGATGCAAAGATATACATTGGTGCATCGGGCTACACTCAATTGAGTGCAAGATAACTTTGTACTATTGAAAACCTTTAGAAGGAGAGTGGAACTTATACGTATGTGGCAGGCTCTATTTACCACTGTACAAGTATTTAATGTTCACTCGAAAACTAAGAAAGCTATTTAATATCTTTCTTTCATACTAGAATTGTCTTTATTGGCTTGCTTATTTATTAACCCACTGTAGAGGTATCATTTATTTATTTATGTATTTATTTATTTATTTATTTATTCCTCTGGTCTATTTAAGGTTCACCCTATCTACGATCTTCATGAATGCCATTGCGAACTCTATTAATTATTAATGAGTTCTTGATGTAATAATCTATACCTAGGCTAGGAAGGTTGTGTTTCTTTTCCTTCCACAGGTAGGGATTCCGGGAGTATGCCCCTCATTCACTCCTGGAGGAGGTGCTCCAGAAAAAAGGTAAAAAAGGGGGGTACTGTACTTCCTAGGCTCCTCCCTGGAACCTATAAGAATGCAGGTGCTTGTGTAGCTGTGTGCCCATTTCCAGGGAAAGCTACAGGTTGATTTACCCAGCATCTCCCTTAGGGAATTAGATATTGCTGTAGCGGTGTGCCCAACTCCAGGGAAACCTGCAGGTTGCTTTATCCAGCATCTCATTTAGGGAATTAGAAATTGCTGTAGCAGTGTGCCCATCTCATGGTAAAACAGGGCCATCCTTTGCACATATCTAGGAATGAGATTGGCAACCCTTTTTTTCTGTAGCCAGTCCACTGTGTGGTGTGGGAATATGAATGTCATATGTGCTGGCATAATTGGTGTCATGTTAACTACATGAGAGTGGCTGAGTTTTGGTTGTTATACAATGGCGGTGGGGGAGTTATGGCTGTTTCATTGGTGAATTATTTGGCTTTTGTCTTACTTTGCAACTGTAATATCCCTTTAACAAAGGTTTTTCAGTGAACTGATTTGTAATGTTTTTAAGGGAAAATCACTGTAAGCATAAAGACCTTTTAATCACAGTTTTTCATTAAATTTAATTTTTATTGATATACTGGGCACTTTTCCTGGGGTACAGCCTCCAGTCCCCGTTCCCCCCAGATGTCAGCGGGTAAGCACAGTGTGCAAATGCAGTGGCCACTAAGCTCTTTGCACTGGGCACCCCCGATCCCTAAAAAGGAGCCACTGCATAGGGCCTGTGGCCATACCCAGTAGTTCAATTGTTCCGCCTTTCCACAGGTACCACTGAGCCACACAATCGTTCATGAAGAGGCCCTTTCTGAGGCTCAGGGTCTTTGTCCCTGCCTCGGATACCCCTGAGGTCCCAGGATATGACCTTCTACCATAACCAGGGCCCTGACAAGGCACACTCACTAGCAACTTTCCATTGCCGATTAGCCATGTTTGACCACCAGAGTAGTCAACCGGCCACTGGTGATCTGCAGCCACTGCCATGATTCAGGCTGCCAGGTCTAGCTATTGGCCCATGGATCTCATGGATGAAACAGACATGTTGTCATTTATGGCGGCATATGGTTCTCCTCTGGCCCCCTTCAATCCTAATAGCGCCATGGTTCACCGCCATCCGTGTAATGAGGCCCATAGTAAGCATAAACGTACAACTACAGGTTTTGTTTACCTATCTTAAATGAAAGACTACAGCTTACAGAGGCCAAGCCTAATAAGGCCCAAAAATATTGCCTATTCCTCACATGTTGCTTCGTGGGGTCTGGTAAATCAACACTTAGTATGTGATTCACAGAAGCGTTTCATAATGGTGCAAAGACTCTTCTCGCTTCCTCATCTGCATTCAGCTGCTCCTCGCGCCCCGCGCAGACGCTGAACCGACGCCAGTTAAATGTTGCACCTCCATGAAGGTTAGCCACTGAGGGTCACTCATCTCCACCATTGGCACCAGCATTGTGCTAACAATTAAAATCTGTGTATGAGTGCATTATTCAAACTTTTTCACCGCTGTGACTCGCATTGAAATCTTAAGGGCAATTTGTAGAGAATTGTTTTTCACGGAGTGCTCCTTGCCCGTTAAAGTAGCAGTTTTGGAATTGTGTGCTTTACATTTGCAGGGTGTCTCTGTCCTTCCTGAATTGCCCTGTGGCACAGGGCCTCTTCCAAGATAACGGCCTTCTCAGTCATTCTGCACTGACATCCTCACTGGGCCTGCATCGAGCGACCACCATTGGTTAACTCGTTTCTTTCTTTACCCAATGGGTGGCATGGGGAGGTGGGAGCCGGGCCTTCCTCAAAGGCTGCATCGAGACCCTGATCTTTCTTCTCGCTGCTTCATCGCCCTCTCCTTCTCTTCCCTCTTCTCTCTCCGCTACCCCATCCCCTCTATAGCAGCCTCTCTTACCTCTTTCTCTTCCTCTTCCTTTCCTCTGTTCTCCTCTGACAAGATTTCTAGACAAGTCTGATCTATGAATGCCTCATCAAAACATGTTCTTCCCTGTTCATCCAAACCCCTTAAGACCCACATTGACACCCTCGCTCCTGCCCTGGCTGACTTCTGCAACCACTCCTTCGCCGTTGGAGCCTTCCCCTGAAGCACTCTCTTGTGCACCGTCTTCTCAAGAAACCCACTGCCAACCCCTCCTGCCTGGCTAACTATCGCCCAATCTCTAGCACTCCTTTCCTGGGCAAACTCCTGGAAAAGCTGCCCATCTCACCAGCTGAATCTCCACACTGAGTCTGTTGGTTGTCTCTATGACCATCCATCTGGCTTCAGAGCAGCCAGAAGAACAGAAACTGCTCTCCTGAACATCCGTCAAGACCTGCTCTCCAACCTTGATTCTAGTCTCCCCTCTGTCCTCATCCTACTCGAGCTCTCTTTTTCCTTTGACACGGTCAACCATGCCATCCTGCTCAACCACCTCCATGATAACCTGGGTATCACTGATCAGGCCCTTGCCTGGCTGACGTCTTTCCTCCTCTCCAACCGACCTTCCCAGTTCCAACTGGGGTTGTTCGTATCCTCTATCTCACTCTCCACTTGTGGTGTTGCTCCAGGGTCTAACCTCTCTCCCTGGCTCTTCAACCAATACCTGGCACCCCATGCCAACCACATTGCTGCTCTCTGCTCCAACTTTCAGTGCTATGCTAATGCCACTCAGCACGTTTTCAGACGCCCATCTGCCACCTCCTCTCCCTCTCTCATCTCTGACTGTCTGTCTGGAATCCACAATTGGTGTTCCGCCAAAGATCTCTGCCTCAATGACAGTAAAACAGAGATCCTCCTCATCGGCACCCCTGCACATTCCTTTCCTGTCACTCTCTGATCGACCTCCCTTGGTCCTCTTCCTGCTCCCACCTGTGTGGCTAAGAACCTCAGGGTCATCTTCGACTCCACGTTCTCCTTTTCTCCACACATCCCTGACATCTCTAAGAAGTCAAACTACCAACTCACCTCCTCAGAGGTATTCTTCATTTCCTTTACTTCCCCCGGAAGTTAACTGTCTCCCAAGCTCTGGTTCTCTCCAGGCTTACCTACTACAATAGCCTCTTTCTAAATTTGCCTGCTTCTACTCTCTATCCTCTGCAACTCATCCAGAACAGGACTGCAAGACTTGTCCTTGGCCTCAAGCCCAGGGATCGTTTCTCTCCAGCCCTGAAATCTCTCTATTCACTCCCAGTGGCTGCGAGGATTAAATTCCAGACCCTCTGTATTGTCCAAAAGGCCTTCTGGAGCTTGGGTCCGCAATACCTTCAACTCTCTGCTCGGAATCACCTTCCTACTCGAGCTCTTCACTCCTCCACTTCCAACTTCCTCAGGGTCAGTCGCTTCTCCAAGCAACGAGTTGGTGGTAGATCTCTTTCCTCGGGTGGGGCGTTTCTCTGGAACAGCCTCGCTGCCTCTCTGAAACTTGAGGAGAAGCATCTTCGGTTCTGCAAGCACCTCAAGACCTTCCACTTTGCTTCTGCCTTCTTTATCCCTCTCCCCTGCTGATCTCTGTCTGTATCGGCACTGGACACCTGCCCACCCTCTGAATTCGGGCCCAGATCCCTGCCCACCAAGCTGCAAACCCGCACTGCCCCCTGGCAACCCTTGCACTTGGGTCTGTATCTGCAACCCAACAGTCCTCTTACCTGCACTTATTAATAACCCATTGTCTGCGCATAATTCTTGCACTTGCCACCTGCTGCCTGCACTACTTCTTGTTGTTTTGATCATGTGTTCAGCACTTTCCACTCCTCCCCTGTCCCTTGCACTCGCACCCTTTCTTCTCCCTTGCACTTGTGCGTTCTCAATGTCACTGGGCCTAGTAAGATTGTTGTTTTTGTCCTCCCATGTAGCCCTCCCTTGCCTCGTTGCGCCCTGAAACACATGTGTATGGGTGCGCTATAAATAAAATATCATATCATATCATATCCCATTGGAAATTGATCTGTGAATCAGGCCCTTAAAGTATACAGGCCACAATGGTACCCACTTCACAGTGTTGCCCTTCCAGAAATTGACAATGCTGGGCCTGAAAACACAGATCCACCCGAAAGTGAGTCTAGGTCTGCGAGCTCAGATGACTAATGGAAATTAACAAAACTGGTAGATGTGTCTGTGAATTGTTCTTAGAGAAACCAGATATGGATCTATGTGAAATTTTCTAAAAAAAATCATGAGGCCGGAAATATTTATTTTTTTTTGTTTTCGCACATTTCAACATGCTGCCTCGCCCATACTCCCCTTACAATGGGCCTCATTACACGGAAGGCGGTGATCCAGGGTGCTATTAGCACCCTGGACCATGCCGGTAAATTACCGGCACCGCCTTGGCGGAAAGGGGATTTACCGCCCCATTCCAAGGTTGGTGGGGCGGTAAATCCCCCTTCCGCCATTGCCCTTCCCCATTCCCATTTCTGCCCCATAGGGCTCTATGGGAATGGGGAAGGCGCTAATTACGGCACCGCAATTTTGCGGTGCCGTAATTAGCTCCGAGGTCCCTTAGCGGGTTGGTTTTTAACGCCTGCAAAAAGCAGGCGTTAAAGCACCAACCCGCTAAGGGACCTCGTAGTAAGGCGGTAATGGTTAACGGTCACCGTTACCATTAACGGTGGCCGTTAACCATTACCGCCTTCCGTGTAATGAGGCCCAATATGTATTACCCTAACCCACACATAAATGTGTTGAAATGCACATTTCGAAATTTGGCATTATCGGCTGCAGGATTTTCGGCAGTGAAATACTGGGGTGACACCACCAGCTATCACTTGTTTTTGAACACTTTTGGGCACATTTAAAAGTAACTCCTTGACAGAATGTCACCAAACGAGTGATGCACACTTTCAGGGCCAGACTTTAGCTCCTTTCAATAGTTTGGAGCAAATCCCATACGTGGTTAGAGCTGTAGGTGAGAGCAAACCTCTCTACGAGAAATATTATGAGCTTGTCATTTTTCAGACCCCCTGGAGCAGTGCTTCCCTTTGACAAAGCCTCACAAAATGCTGAGAGTCAGGTGTGCTTTCTTTTGGATAGGTCTGTGAAACATTCCTCTAAAAGCTGCAAAGTCATAAACCTCTGAAAAAGGTGATCTTCCTAAGGGTGTCCAACTTCATTGCAAGTATGTAGTCACTATCGCTGACTATGTAATAAAAAAGAAACATAGGGCCTCATTACACGGTAGGCGGTAGGGGTTTACCGGTACCGGTATTTTACCAGTACCAGTAAACCCTTACCACCTTACTACGAGGTCCCTTTGCGGGTTGGGGAATTTAACGCCTGCTTTTTGCAGGCATTAAAAATCAACCCGCAAAGGGACCAGTGGAGCTAATTACGGTATCGCAATTTGCGGTAGCGTAATAAGCGCCTTCCCCATTCCCATAGAGCCCTATGGGGCAAAAATGGGAATGGGGAAGGGCAATGGTGGAAGGGGGAATTACCACCCCGCCAACCTTGGAATGGGGCGGTAATTCCCCTTTCCACCAAGGCGGTGCCGGTATTTTACCGGCATGAACCATGGCGCTAATAGCGCCATGGTTCACCGCCATCCGTGTAATGAGGCCCATAGTAAGCATAAACGTACAACTACAGAGATCAATCTCCTCTAGGTTTAACTACAGTACTTTAATGACTTACAAACATGATATCTGCATTTGCATAGTCATGCCACTTGTTTTTAATGATTAGAAAACACAAAAAGTTCCACAACATAAGCAAACAGGATGTCTTAAAGACTGGGTTTATTTAGTAATTATGAACTAGTTCACAGATCTGGTATTTGAAAGTACCTCTGTGTGAGTTTTTAAACAAGGGTGCACCTATCAGAGCATTCATCACACAAACATTAGCACTTATTCAAAGAACTTGTCACAGACAATGATCTTGCTGCTTGTCCATTTGTAACAAATCAACTTCTGGGGCACTAGTGGTCCAGGGATGAATATCGGTTTCTAAACCCTCAATCAACTGCAAACCTCTAGTACACCAGAAGGGATCCAAACAGATTGGAATACAAGTGAATTATAAGACCTCCTTGTCCAATTTTTAGCAACGTGGATGGAACAGCAGGCTTATCTCCGCAAGGTCGTGGATCGTTCGTTAGTTGGAACACAGTGAAAATACAATTATTACCCAATGATAAAAGGGACTGTCCAGTCAAGGTTGTATAACAATATCTACTTTATTATTACTACAACAGACAGATCTAGCACACATCAAATACGACCACCCTTTAAAGGAACACAGAGGACAACCACTTTCACAATGGAAAGGGATGTACTCTGGATACTGACAGGAGGGTAGTTGCTAAAGTAATCAGTTTTACAGTTCAAGGTTATTCGGTTCCAGCACCAAGAGGGCAAAGGGTCGTAACTGTCTCTAGTGACCATCAGAGAAGGATCAGGGGGGCAGAAACACAATGTGCCTGGTGCTGAAGAGGTTCTTGCTGCTCGACAGCATTGAGGCAATTCTAGGGCACTTTTCAGCCCTTGAGACAGAGTTAGTACCAGGCGGCAGGCAGTTTGGCAAGCGAGGCTGGACGGACGTCTGCAGGCTGTCCAGCACGGCAGCATGGGGGCCAAGAATCATTGTCTCTGTGCTGGTTGGCGGATCTGGAATGCTGTTCGAGACAGCTCAGATGTCTCTGGTGACTGCATAGTGACAAGAGTCAGCAGTGCAGCCTGATGCAGTTCGAGGACCTGACTGTCTCAAAAATGTCCTTAAAAGATGGGCGCTGGATGATGATTGTGTGGCACTCCTCCTGTCTTCTTCGCAGGGCTTGTGTCCTTTCACGGCAGACGGCCCAAAGTTCAGGAGAGTGATTGCAGGCAACAGCCTTGTCCTTTGTCCAGAGACTCTTTGGCACTTCCCAACTAGGAAGCTTGCTGGCAGAACCTAGCAGGTAACAATGTGTGCTGGCTGGGTACCGTTTCTGGAGCTGCTGGATGGGTCCTCTGAGTCTAGTATCTCCCGCTATTCCATGGGAGATATTTAGGGGAGGGATCTTGCTTCCCTCTGGAAACTCCTGACCTCCCTTCACTGGCGGAAGATGTAAGGTAGACTGTACCTTCAGCCCGGGTGCAAATGAGTCCTTTTGACTCCTTTTAAAGTCTTCAGAAGATCTGCTAAGTGAGGGGTCCAGCTCTCTTTTAAAGCCAGATGTGCCCCAGTGATTGGTGCAGGCTATGCCTACCTTAATTAACCAATCCTGGGTCCCAGCCAACACTCTTCTGTTATGCATGAGGTCAGGACCAGGTTGCTCTGCAACAGGACAGATACGGGGTGACAACATATACCCAAGTCCCACCCATCTTCCTGTCTGTTGTAGATCAAAGTGTCTCTCTGGTTAACTGAGCCCTCTGTGACTCTTGATGAAAATGCATGCTTCCCTTGTAGTATGTGCTGGGAGCAGACATTCTGTCTCTCCCAAATCACATCCTTCGTCCCTCTGAAAGTGGTCTGTACTTCAGGGACACCTGCTGTAACTGCTGGACCCAGACAGGCCATTCACTGCCTTTCATACAGAGAGGTGGGAACTAGCTTCAAGTTGACACATTGCATACCAAAGGGGTTAGTCCCGCCTTCCTGTTGTCTCTTCCAGCAACCAAGCCTCTCCTCATAGGCTTGCTTCAATTATCTCGTTAGTATGCACTGCCACCAGCCGGAGTAGCCAAAAGAGATACAGATCCATGGAGCCTTTGATATTTAAATTGGGCTGCTCATGGCTAGAGGAAGGTGTGCCTTCCCCCTTCTGGAGATGCTTTGATGTATCTGGGGCTGTCACATTCCAGCTGAATGTGACAGGGGAAGAAAGCGCCCGTATGTTGTGTCTTCCCGGAGTACATGTGACTATGCGTTTAGTGCGGGAAGCAGATGGACTGTGTGCGGAATGGCCTCGCAGGTTGATCTCCAATCATTCCTTTTTATTTATCAAAAAATCAAAAAAGCCGAGGCGGGTGCACTCTCCCCATGCGGATGGTCAAATTCCTCACACCATTACAAACATATTAGAAAGTATTTACTTGGGCATAAATGTGCCTTGCCTCACTGGCCACAGGCTTGGTGTGAACGAGACTGACCCCTGGCAGTCCTACTGTGGCTTCAGGGGTTCACAGGTTCGGGGGAATTCCTGATTCATCAGTCTGCCAATGGTTGGTCCAAGGAGATAAACGTCATCTGCCCAGAATCACACAGTCACTTGTTGATGTACTGTAGCTGAGATTAGAACACAGATCTTTGTCGAGGTCATAACCATTAGTTTTGAAAAACAATCAAACATCAGTTCGGACTGAACACAGTCAACTTCAGTATTCGCTGAGCTGTAAATATTCTATTCATTGCACACTAAGGGCCTGATTTACACAAATGTTTTCAATGGGACTTTGCCATGTTAAAATGTCTTTGTAAATCAGGCCTTGGGTCTCATTTGTAGCGCTTGAAGCCTGACACTAAAACCAATCCAACTGGCCTGCTCTTAATCAACAGCAGGTTCTTAACTATGTAAAATCACAGATCCTTATTTATAATTCTCAAGACTTAGATATGATTTCTGATTTCAGAACAGAGCACGACATTCTCTGAAATAATATTTTAAAACCTGCATTAGATTACTCGCACTTAAAGATCTGACGAAGGCTCCGGCAGTTGACGCTGGCGAAGAAAGTCGCTGCCAGCGTCTGGCGAGTGGTTAAAATTGGACGTGTCGAGACCTCATAAACGCAAAGTGAACGAAGGCATGAGTTTATCCTCCAAGATATTCAATTTAAAAGTGTTGAAAAAATATGATGTGGGGTGTGCATAATTTGGAACGATCTCAAGGGCTCTTCTACACACTGTTTGCCTGTTATGTGGTGAGGCCTACCCTAGCTATCCCGGTTTGACCCCCTCCCTCCTCTTCCCGTTTTCCAAGCTGCAAGAGAAGGCCTTCATTCAAGCGGCTCTTAGCTCGAGGATTTGTGGACTTGGAGAAGGATTACTTCTAATAGGCCGTGTTTACCTCTTCCACTCTCAGGTGCACTCGAGGAAGTAGCTTAGCAACTTATCTCCCCCAGTGGACTGTGCTGAGCGTTCCTCTCCAGTCCTGGACAGCGGAACTGGCTGATTAAATGCTCACGGGTTCTGTTCGCCCCTACACTCCTATTCTCCCGACTGGCCGGGCGCCATCTCGGCAACAGTTTCCATGGCAACCACTTGCAGTATACAATAACAGGCCCAAGCGCAGGCCTGCTGCCCACAAGGAAAGGCTGTCAGGTCGCCGGTGCCAGAGCTCTGACTAGACAGATTCCCAGAGCACTCTGCATTCCAGAGGAGCCCCGCAGGTTGGCTCAGACGACTCCCCTTTCAAGTGAACTCTGCCTCCTCGCGGAGAAGCAGCGGGAGGACATTTTCAGGCTTAAAACGTGGAGCAGGAATTTTCCTTGATTTCTGGGAAAGTTGTGACCTTTTTCAATATCCATTTCTTAGTTTGTTGATAACACGTACAACAAATCCCCCGGGCATCAGAGTTGGACATTCCAAATCCTTTGTATAGAGCTCAGCACTTAAGGGGTTAAAGTGAAAAATGCTTACATTTGCAGAATGTGACAAGTCGTCATAAAACTGTTCATCGTATTCACTGATAAAAACACATTTTAACACGAAAAGCTACAGAGAAGTAATGAATATAAATATCAGTATTTAAACACCGTTTATTCTACTGCCATGTATGTTAAGAAATAACTTTTTATTTTTTTATTTTTATTAAATGGCAATATAGTCAGTCAGCCGCAACTGATCCGCCGTAGCCAGCATATTCAATGGCAATGGATAATGGGAATTGTAGTCAAAAACACCTGCAGAGCCACAGGTTGCAGATCTCTTCAATAGACAAAGAGCTTTAGGCCCTAGTACCTGCAGGTACTAGGTGCATAACTGACCATAGTCTGTAGGAGGTCACAAGGGATCACTTTATAGGCTCTCCTGAAGACCTTTCATGGACCTAGTCAAGGAGGAAATACGGAAATAAGTAAAGGAAGTGTCAATTACTTCCTTTCCAGTTTCTGAATGTGGTCCTGCCTTATAGTGAGGGGAAGGGGAGCGCTGGGGGGGGGGGGGGCTGAGGGGGGGGCGCTGAGCGGTGCCCAGAAGGAGGTACATTTAAAAAATAAAAAAAAGTATGGTTCGATTTGTAAAGATTTTACTGTGAATGACTAGTAAGTCAGAGTTAGTTGTCGCAACTTCTTTGTGACTCAGCCCTAACTATGTGTGTGTGTGTGCGCGTGTTTGGGCGGGCGAGTGGGCACAAATGTGTGTGGATGGATTGGATAGAAGGGATGTTGGAGCATTGAGTGCCTTGCGGTAGAACTTCAGTACTGGGAGAGATGTAGAACGTAATTGGCCAACAAGCCACATGAAAATGTGTTTCACAGTGGCAGTACTTGCATATATTAATGTGGGGGCACCAGATACATTTGAATGTTTTTTACATCAGAATTCTGGCATACTTTGTTGTGCTCTTTCAGTTGATAATGTGCTCTGCAGGACAATACTGACATATTTTTGGGCACTTCCACCGTAAATATTTTGTCAGTGTTGATCATCACAATCCTCATCCCAATAGTCTGTTCTGTTGCGGAACAAACATCTTTCTATAGTGCCAAGAAGTTCCCCTTGCGTTGAAAGTGCATTTATCAAATACACCTGTTATTTTATTATATTTTACAGTACAATACCAAAATATTGTGGGGTACTTTCAGAATCAAAACCTGTTTCACAGGATAATGCAACCATATTCTTGGGCACTTACAGCATAGTATGTGTTTTACAGGATAATGCTGGCATATACATTGTCAATGCAAGCCTTGTCATAAAATATGTTTTAGATGTGAGCAGCATGATTGGGGCAGCAATGGCATATTGTGTTGACACACCTGATAATCGCATTGGCCAAAGTCAGCATGAAAATGTGGTTTTACAGGGGCAATACTGGCATATATTGAGCAGAGCCAGCATGAACATATGTTTCCAGGGCAACATTGGCATATAGTTTAGGGCACTGGGCTAGCAGTATAAAAGTGAGGCCTTGCGTACAACCAACTTCAAATTGGGGCAACGCTGGAATATTGTTGCTACATGCACATTGATTGCTCGCTGGCCATAGCTGGCTTGCATATGTGTTTCAAACTTCTCCTATGTATAGTTAGTATCCAAACATCTATTGGAGGTTTTATTGTGTTGCTCTACAGTACTGAATGTAAACTATGGATGGATGGCACCTAGGCACTACAAATTTATTCATGGAATTCTTCTGAAGTCTTTTAAGTGTGCCCTTCCACTGCCTCTTGAAACAATACATTGCTCATTCGATGTTGTCTTGTTTTTTCTGAACTCTGCTTTTCAGCGTCATGCTACCGCCCTGCCTTCTTCAGGTGCCGGTGGTGCTGTGGTGGTTCTCCCTTGGGTTGCACACTCAATATGGCCATGTCTACTACTCCACCACCAGACTCCCGTGTTTTGCAGCTGGGTAATTAGGGACATCATTAGTTGGCATGGCTTGTCAGAGAGCGGTTGAAAGAGGCAGTGGGACAGATTGAGCTGCAGTCCGTGTCCCAGGAGCTCACTCAGCAGTAGCCATCTCCTCTAGTTTGGTTCCAGCAAATGTCTGTTTCCTAGACCATGCTCGCTTCATGTCTTCCCCTGCTGTTCTCCAGGTTCTTCCACAGTGGGTGATTCTCTGCTATTGCCTTCTAGGTGAACGGCAGTGGTATGGTGGAGGATAGCATAGGAGCAATGCGCTGGTCATCGAAGCAAGACCACGCAGAGCAACATAGGTTCTAATCCCGGATGCGCACTTAGAAACCAAACTCAGGTACGGTATTAGGTACGTCATACAAAAACAATTAAATAAATAAATGGCCACCGCCTCAGTGCCCCTGGCGAATCCAGCTCCCTGGGGTTTGCAGGTGCTGATCAGGTGGAAAGGTCAGTTCTGCATGGTGAGCTGCCCTCATGAGGACACAAAATAGAGTAGGCATTCCCCAGGATGGTGCTGTGGGTGGTGGCACCAAACAGGTGGTGCAATGTTGCAGCTCCAGCTGCTGGCACAGCGGGGCTGATACGGGTACCTGGTGCAGCAGCGGTAAATACCGTGGACTAACACACTAATGAATCAGAGGTTCATCATTGCCCTCTGCCCTCTGCCTCCATCCTTCCCTTGTCCACCCAGTCACACATTGTGTAGAATGGTGAAAAAGGCCCCCAATGCGTGCAATCACCCTGACTCTAGGCTATGCATGGAGCCTGGCCATGTGGCACAGTCATAGAATCCCATAGGCCAGGCGGCCCAGCCTCATGCCAATCTCCCTCATGCACTGCAGACAGCCGTCCCTAGGTCCACGCAGTATTTATTGAATTCTCCCTCAGGAAACCCAGCCGCGCAGTCACGGAATACGCGCTTGCATTTTGCCTCCTGTCTGTCACTTTTGGGATGTGATCATATCAATAAGCAGTGAGTAAGGACTAAGAGGATTAACCGCTGTGCTTAAACCTCTGAATTTGGTGGACATATACAAAAATGTCGCCTCCAGAACTCCGGCTGCCGAAAATGTCGTCATTTTCGGCTGTCGGAGTTCTGGGGGTCGCAGAAATGACATTGGTTCAATATGGTGGCTGCCTGTGCTTCAGAGAGCAGTAGCAGAGACAGCTGCTTGGGCTGGAAAGCTGGCTAAATCGGCAATGTACCCATAGGGGACACCCTAATATCATAGTGTGAAATAGTAAACATTTAGCAGGCACAGCTTTCTTTGGCAGCGTCTGCTTTCCACGAGACTGCTCCTGTTTGTTGACACTCGAGTCTGCATGCTGCATAGTTAAATGTGTCATGCAATGTCGGGCCAGGCTGCCTGGGCACTTGTACAAAGGCAGCCATGTGTTTTAGACATGCCACGTAACATGAAATAAAATAACTCCTCCTGCTGTGGAAGGTGCATATTATAGGAGCCCAATTCGGATCAAATCATTCACATAGTTTTTGATGTCATCCCACCTGTGTTTGTGAAGTGTGACCAAGCCTATCTACTGCCCAAATGTCCATTTCTCATGCTGCTGGAAAAGGGTCTAGTGGGGGATTCTAATTTGTTGCTAATGCATTTTTGTTTTGATAGGTTTTAATACCATCACATCTTTGTCTTCCTAGAGTTCCCAAGTGTATCAGCTGCCCAGATCACATATCTTGCCTGTGGCACATTCATTTATGTCTCAATCCCAGTTTCTTGAATTTGGACCTGGAGACTGTCCTGCACCTCTCTCTTCACCAGCCTAATGCTGCTACACATGGAGCATTCACTTCGCAGCGCTTCATTGGAATATACTCAAATCACTTGATATGATATGATAGTTTATTTATATAGCGTCTATACACTTGCACAAATCATCCTATTTCCTGATGAAACCAATTCAGTTTGGCATCTACATATTAGTCTCCTTACACCCATGCACTTTTCCTTACCTTTTTGTCTCACCCTTCCTCAGTTTTGTTGGTGCTTTTGGTTTCATGTGATAATGTTGTGGGATGTATTTACCCATGCATCCGAGCCCTACCTCAAAACTGTGCAGTACTGACATGGAAAACATCATGATGGCCAGAGCTTCCCAGAAAATGCACAGGGAAATGCATGAAGAATAGGCTGCCACTCATTTTTGCCGATGTTATGGGCACAGAAGGACACTGCCTGAAACCACCATTGGACTACCCACACAGTAGTCTGAAACCATTGGGAATGGCAATGCTGATTGCCAAAAGCAAACCCATAACTGTGGAGAATTCATTTTCTTAAATCCCAGAAAGGGGTGCAGTACCAGTACTCACCACTATCCAAAAGCCGGCGTTTTAAAACCACCCTGTGTTTCTCTGAAGGCAGGCTCAAAATGTCTATTTTAAACATTGCAACACATCTAAAAACTCACTGGACACCAGCAGACATTTGGTAGAATGGAGTGTTGTGTGCCTACAAAATCTGGGAAATGAAGAGCCCAAAACAATGCTTATAACAAAACTGCTATGGAGTCAGCAGTTTAAGTTGCACTGGATTTAAAGACACTAAAATCGAAAATGTTTAGATTAAATGAGTGACCTATGTTTGGTGTCACATGCCTTTGTAACTGTTGAAATGTCATAGTTTTGCACTTAGAATCAGCATTCTAGCTGCATGTGTAAAATTGCAAGTTAATTTAAAAAGCAACAAAAAAACATGACAGTTAGCTGAAAGTCTGGCTTAAGGAACTTGATTTTGCTTGACAGCTACCCCCATCAGGAGTGAAACTTGAGTCACAACTGTGTTCCCAGGCCTATCTGCCTTTTGCTGGCCACACTAAGGATATACCATCTCTCTGATAATTGAATTAAGGGGAGCCCCCTACAGAATACAGGAGCTCTGAACAATGTAACCCCCTTCACCCAGGCAGATGGTTTATGGCAGGAGTCGTAAATGGTCGTAAAAAGTGGCTTCCTCCTGAAGGAAAGGGGAGGAGCACTGCCTGTGAGAGCAAGCTGGCTTGGCAGAACTGGAAAAACCAGAAATTCAACCTTGTGCTGAGGGTAAACCACACCCCTTTGGAGCCAGAACATAACTTTAAAAAGATGGATCATTCATAGAGCGGACATGTGAAAATTTTATAAATGATACCATAATTCTTGTGATTTTTCTGCCCACAGTTTAAGAGGTTTTTAGAACCGGTGGTATGTTCAGGGGGGTTTTAGCGGAAAAGTGGATATTACTCTAAATGTATGCATGTTAAAAATCTGAAACTTCATCAGTTAATGTCCATACTCCTTGCGCACATGTGTGTAAAATTGGGTTAATGTCAGAAATTGCAAAGTCAGTTAAAAAGTGAAATAAGTGCCATTTCTGAATGCAAGCCCCCAGGAAGAGCAGAGTTTGGACAGGGTATATCTCCTGTGATATGTGATGTGTGCATGTAATTTTAAACCAATGTTTACCTGTGCAAATATGTCTTTTGTTATCAAATCTAGATTTGTGTGCAATTTGACTGGGGAGTGTCCTCTCTGCAAGCCATAAAATGACATCACGCTGACACACACTTCCTTCCCCAATCAAGGGAGAAATGGAAGTTTGACCAATGGAAGTGGAGAGGGGTAGGGTCTAGTGATTCTGCATACACACCCACTTGCAAAAACACATAAAAGCAGAGAGACAGGACAGATAGGGACTTTCAAATCCATTTGCAGCTGGAAGCTCTGCCGGAAAATTCATACTTTACCTCATCAACTTTCAAAGAGCCAACACTTGGACTCCAAGATAAACAGAGACTTCAAATCCCTCAATCTCCAGAATCCAGAAGCAGTGCTGTACCCAGAGAGAGAGCAGAGCTGACCCAGACCCATGTTAGCAGTTCCAGAGACCAGACGCTGTGCCCCGAGACCGTCCGAAGTCCAGACCTGTTGACCAGATCGTGACAAAGCCGCCTTCCTGTTTAAAATCTCTTGTGAGTACTCAGCAAAACTCAGCACACATCTCTTAGTTAAAATCATATAATTCAATCCATTTTTAATCTAAGTAGAACTGCAGCTCAGCAATTGTGTTATCCTGCCATCATTTTTAAAACTGAAAAAGTGCTGCGTTTAAAATTTGCAAAACCAAAAACGACCTTTACTGAATCGCTCATATCTCCGCGACCGTTTGTCTTAGAGACTTGCAGTAACTTTCATCTGGAAGCTGAGATCCTAGGCTTTCTTAGAACCCCAAAACGATAGTGATAGTCCCTGTAGTTCCTCTGTAATAGCGCTCGGCGCATTCGCGAATTTTACCGCGATTTGCAAATTTCTCCACGTGTAAAAAAATCTGCTGCTGCTTGCCTTCCATTTGCCAGAAAATCGTTTGCCTCATAAAAACTATCCCTGAATCATTGCAAGAGTGAGCCTGAGCTAATATTAACTAGATATCACTCACCCTGAACCTCTGAAAGGGAATTAAAAGCATTTCCAGCATATTTCTCATCCATTGCTAGCACATATAAAAGTATTTGGGCCTGTGTTTTCAAAACTCCTATCTGTTTTCTTTAAGCGTGCTTGGGGGGGATTGAACTGAATTACATTGATTGCATTTCTGAGAACTGTGTGCTTTCCTCCCATTTCCTTGCATTGCATAAAGGGGGGGGAGTGAATAGCCAGAGAAAAGTGATTACATTGTTTGGTTGAAATCATATTGAGTATTTTCTGTACTGCATTCATTGAATAGTGCATCCACCTGAGCTTACATAAAGCATTCTTTACCACCTTCTTCTTTTGTTCCTATTTACCAGTGTGCTATCTTATCCATTTCATGTCAACTCATTAGTGATTATAAAGAAGTGTGCTAGTGCCAGATTCTCCGTTGTTAATATTTATCATATCAGATTAAGTGTGATATTCAATTATTAATTTACTATAAAGCGTGATATCTATATCTATTGTTTAAATTATCAAATAAACCTTTTAACTTGCAAAACAGAACTACTTCTTGGCTCAGTGGGGTCAGGAGGATTCCAAGAGAGGGGTGTTATATAGGGGTAGTCATCCAGAACGCATGAACTGGACATAAAGATATATCAATCAGGGTTTCCATTCAGTATCCCAGACTAGGCATTGACTTAGCTGTAGTGTTGAATTGAATCCTCTTACAATGTTACCTGGAAAAAGTCGTCAGGTAGGCAAAATGTTTTGTTTTCCGGATTCCTAAAATAGTTTCCCAACATATTCTAGGATTGGTATACTTTTATTTTATAAACTTCAACCTTAGAATGTTTGGGGAAAGTGTTTGATTTTACTGAGGGTGCATTTTTTGGGAAAATGTCGCCCCCTGGTGGCCCTTTCCCAGGAACCTTTATTACTGGACACTGTCCTTTTCATTGGTGTACAAAGAGCAGGTTGACAAGAATACAGATCTCTTTTGCCACTGTTACCTGATTCATCCTACTGTCAACCAAAATAGAAAACTGCAGCTCAGGCAAGTGGTTGAAAAGGGGGGTATAGATGCAGATTATTCTCAGACGATCCCAGCTACCACCTTAGAAGGGACCAGTATCCACAATGTACAAGGTATCCCCAAAGGTTTTCTGGCAGGTCCTAATGGGCAGCAGCCACGGAGTTGATCTCTCAATTCTCTCAATTCAATGTTTATTTCTAGTATATTTTATAGTCATATTAAGGGCTTCACACTTGTCTTACTGAACAAAGGACAAAATTAAAACCTACCATAACGATATATGGGCCTCATTGAGAGTTTGGCGGTATTGCCTCCAGTAATTCCAACAAACAGAAATACCCTTAACTTGCCTGTGGCAAGAGGAAGTGTGTGAAGGATTTATTGTCAAGCGGACCCTTCAGTTATTCACATTTTGGTTTCCTATAGGTCTCTACTGGAATCTGTAGGTATCACATAGAAGATAGCGCAGTGGCAAACATGCTTGCCTTGGAAACAAGCTGACGGAGAGCAGCACAGGTTCGAATCCTGGATATGGGCTTAGAAACCTTTGGATTTTAGGCGAGTTTTAAATACACAATTACATAGACTAATTCCTACATGTGGCAGTTAACGGCTGTGGTTATGGTTTAGTGTAGAGGACGTTTCCTCCACACAAAACCAGGCCATTTCTAAAGAGTTACATTTTGAATTCCTGATTACTGAATTGATAAACTTTAAATGAGGCCCTAGGTTTTTTTCTGATTGAAGGTTGTCATTCCAAGATTGACCATATTGTACACTCCAATTGTATTCTTTCAAAATACACCAATGAGATAAGGGTAGGGGGCAAACAATACCAATCATGGTTGCAACCTGCTTTACATAAATTCAAAGAGAATTTTAGGAGCATAAGAATGACCACAGATCTTTATATTTGACAAGTATGTCTGTGATAAAGGATTGAATGCTTGGACCACTAAGTGCATAATGCAAAGTGGGCTTGTGGCTAATTTTATTTTGCACCCTTCTGAGAAAGCCACAGGTTTGGGTGTGAATATAGAATGGCCACAGCATTCACTGGGCACCAAAGGCCACCTGGAAGATGAAGATTCCTTAACCTGTTCGGAGTTTTAGCAGGGCCCCCAGGTAAGGATGACTCTGCACTGGTTCAGCATCCAATGGATATACACCCTTAGAGAATTATATAGACAGGACATGCCATCAGAATGTTACACTATTGTACGTTGGAGGTGCCACCCTGACCATAGTTGGTGTGGTCCATGCAAGGATTTGCCCTCTATTTCTCAGACTGTATATGTGGATTCTGGGTGCTGACCCTAGGCATGATGTGGCCTACTTTGTGGGTTTCCTGTTGCATGGCTCAGTTGGAGATTGCGTAGTCCTTGTGGACCATTTGTACAGAGGGCATGCTTGTGGGTGAACCATTTTGTTGAGAATCCGTTCTTTTCCCTTTATGAAAAGATGCCACTTTACTGGGTACCTTAACCCCCTTGTAACTTTCGGATTGTACGCTGTGTGTTTTCCTCTCCTGCCACTCTCTTACCTTTCCCTTCCTCCACAGACCAAGATATGGTTACCTTGGTGCAGGTGCCCGTTATGCCTTTTTCTGGGCAAGGCACAGCTCTGCTACAGGCAGTGTTTGTGGATGTGGTGTACACAGCTTCCTAATATAACATAGAATATGACATGTGCCCTATTTGAAAAACATAAGCTCAGTATGTCAAGTAACATACCTATTTCATGAACTTTTTAAAATAATTGTACAGTGGTATAGGCTGTTACCAAACTCAACTACTTGTAAGCAATTTAGTGCATATATTGAAATATTTAACCGTTGTAAGAGGATTCAATTCAGCACTACAGCCAAATTAACACCTAGTCTATAATACTGAATGAAAACCCTTATTGATATATCTTTAGGTCCAGTTCATGCGTTCTGGATGACTACCCTTGTATGACACCCCTCTCTTGGAATCCCCCTGACCCCACTGAGCCAAGAAGTAGTTCTGTTTTGCAAGTTTAAAAGGTTTATTTGATAAATTAAAATATAGATATCACACTTTATAATAAATTAATAATTGAATATCACACTTAATCTGATATGGGAAATATTAACATCTTGCGCCCAGTCATCAACTCAAATGGTGACATTTTGGTTGCAGATGAAGGGGTAGATCTGATGGCCATTAGGACCAGAGGTAATCGGATATCCCAACTTGGCCCAGAATCTGCCACAAACTTCTTTAATATGCTCACAATTGTCCGGTTATATCTCTCTACTGCCCCAGAAGAAGCTGGTCTATAAGCAATATGCAGCTTTCTCTTGACCCCCAGTATCTCCCACATCTTTGTCATTACTTCACTGGTGAAGTGGCTACCTCTGTCTGACTCAATCCTTTGAGGTAGACCAAAACGGGAAAAGATGTGGTTAATCATCAAGGCAGCTGCAGTTTCTGCCTTGCAATTTGGGGCTGGGAGACATTCCACCCACTTGGTAAACAAGCATGTCACAGTCAACATGTACTTATTCCCCCTAGCCGAGCGAATCACAGGGCCTACAAAGTCGATTTGTAAATCTGACCATGGCAGTGTCATTCCCCTCTTTTGTAAAGGCGCCCGGTGTGTGAGGGATGTCGGCTGAAATTGTGCACACACAAGACAACCCTTCAAATATTGGTTGAGGTCCTGGCCCATGTGTGGCCAGTATGCAACCTCTCTTAAGATTTCCAGTGTTGTGTGAAACCCCCTATGACCGGCGGTGGCCGCATCATGGGCGTGACTTAACATCAGGCTTCGGAATGAGGTAGGAACCACCCACTGATCGTGGCCAGCTTTGGATTTCCTTACCAACAAACCGTCTTGGATCCGGAACATTTTTGGACATTTCATCAACACTCTTAGGTCCTCTTTCCCAATGTAATCGGTATCCGTCAGGGGAAAGTTCTCAGGGTCCTCAAGGTGCTGGTAAAATTTACCAATAATTGGATCCCCCTTCTGAGCGGTAATCAAATCAGCATCAGGGGTCTCCTTACTCCATTGTGCAATTGAAAGGTCGTTGTGAGCATTTGTCTGGGACCTAGTGATGGCAGTGACCTGGATTTCCCCCAACAGGGACTCAATCTCAATTAGATCCCCTTGGATGGCCCCGGTTTTGGCCAGCTGATCAGCTAAGTCATTTCCAGTTTTGTCTGGTCCCTCTACTTTGGAATGACCCTTGATCTTTTTCCAATAGATGGTCATCCCATTCGATGTGACCAGATCATCAATGTTTTGGATCAACTTCCCATGTTTCAAGGGTTTGTTGTTAGCACATAACATGCCTCTGGTTTTCCAATTAACCAGGTGCTCCACGAACCCGTTCCGTACATAATCCGAATCTGTGATTATGACCAGTTCGTGGAGTTGATGTTGGACAGCAGTGAGGATGGCCTGATGCACAGCCATCAATTCTGCCACCTGACTACTTCGGGGACCAATTTTGTATCCAGCGGAGGGTTCTGGGGACTCATTCACCCATGCATTCCCTACGCCAGCCACCAGTTCTTTCTCCCCGTTGGTGTCAACATGGTAAGAGCATCCATCCACATACACAGTGGGCATTCCCTCACACTTGTCTTCTTCAAAGACTTTGTGTGGGGAATTAAGGTATGCCTCCATGTTGTCCTTGATTTTTAGACTTTCGTCCTCGAGACAGTTTTCTCTGGCACAATCATGCAAGTCAGCCAGACCTTGCGCGAGGGGACTCTTCTTGTTTTGGCCATATCGGACCTCCACAGGAAAGCCTTGCATTGACAGAATCCAGGAAGTAATTCAGGAATTACTCACATTTCCGGCCCGGATTCTGTCACTTTGGAGATATTGCAGAGGCTGGTGTGGAGTCTCCACTATGATGTGTTCCCCCTGGATAAACGGGCGGTAATTCTTCAATGCCCACACCGTTGCCAGGAGTGCCTTCTCGCAATCGTTGAATTTTTCCTCCACAGAGGATAAAGTTTTGCTCGCATAGGAGATTACTTTATTGACCTTGTCATGCTTTTGATATAATACTGCCGTCAAGCACGTATTAGAGAACCCTGTCTCCAGGAAGAACTCCTTGTTTCTGACCGGGTAAGCTAGACAAGGCGCTTGTGAGAGGCTTCTCTTGAGTTGTCTTACTGCCTCGGATTGTTCTGGACCCCATTCCCACTTGACCCCCCCCTTTAGGAGATGAATCAGGGGTCTGGTGATCTCTGCGTAGCCCTCAATGAACTTTCTGCTGTAATTAGTCAGTCCAAGGAGGCTCCTTAGTTCCCGCAGAGTTGTGGGGTCTTTCAGTTTCTGAAGTGCTTCCACTTTCTTTTCCTGGGGACAAAGACCCTGAGGAGTAATCTCATGCCCCAAGAAGTTAACACGGGTTTTACACCACTGTGCTTTCTGAAAGGAAAGTTTTGCTCCGGCGGCCCTCAACTGTGTCAGAACATAACGGATCTCCGCTATGTGTTCCTCAACAGTTGAGCTTTTGATGAGGACATCATCTACATAAGCCAGGTTACCCCTTGCACCCAAGTCGGGCATGGCCTTGTGTAGAAAAATGTTGAATTCATTGCCGGAGTTGAGGTATCCGAAGGGAGTCCGGGTCCAGGTGTACTGCTGGCCCCCAAAGGTAAAAGCCAGCTTGTATTGGTCCTCCCTACTGACAGGCACAGTCCAGTATCCATTGGTCAGGTCTATTGCAGTGAATACCTGTGACCCCTGGATCTGGGCCAGCCCTTGGTCAATGTAGGGAAGAGGCCATCGGGAAGTATGGACCCGTTTGTTGAGCTCCCTGAGGTCGGCACAGAGTCTCCACTGGCCGTTTGGCTTCAATATTCCCAGCACCGGATTATTGAAGGTGCTGTGGACTGGACGGATTATTCCCCGGGACTCAAGGTTCTTAATTATTTCCGTAAGGGACTCCATTGATGCGAGAGGCAAGCGATATTGCTTCACAAACACTGGAGTCATGCCAGGGTCCGTGGGGATTGTGGTTGTGTGGATGTCAGTGCGACCACAGTCATATGAGTCTACCGCAAAGAGATCTTGGAAATCCAAGAAAACTTGTTTCAACTTTTGCTTTTGTTCCAGAGTCACACAGGCATCAGCTAGGTTGACTCTCTCTTCCACCATCTGCCTGAAGCCTGGAAAGACTTCTGGTTTGGCTATTTCAGCGGCCTCCTCCAGCTGGGTGGAGAAGTCCCTGGTCAGAGTGCTGATTTGGACCGGAGGCTTCAGGTGGGAAAGGCAGCCCTCATGTACCTGGAAAATCACCTCATCCCTCCTGAAGTCACAAGTCACATCTTCCTTACCATAGGGGCAGGAAGTGTACACCAGGAAGTTCCCCCCATGCCGGGTAAAAATCCTGTCTGGTGTTGTATTGTCATCACTGTCACTGTCAAAACAGTCCTTGGGGATTGGTCCTAACAGTTCGTTACCTAAATCCATGGAAAAATGTCGGTCATCAACCGCCATTCCAATAATGGTGCCTGCGGCTAGAGTAACACTCTTTAAGTCGCTGTTATCCACCTCTATTGGAATGGTGTCATGTTCTAGGTTGACTAATGGAGTTGGGTTTACCCCCAACCCTTGCTGTTGGAGAGAAGCATTTAGATGTATGTAAGCATCAGGGTTTTTCAACTCTTGTCCCCTTTTAACTTTCACTTCCAGGGAGAATTGTCGGGTCCTTTCTGGGATGGTGACTTCCTCTTTGATCTGAATTTCAACTGCATAAGGTAGCAATTGAGCTGACCTAAATGCTTTTTCTGGATCATCAAAGCCCATGGGATTATCCGCTAATCGGGACCAAGCTTTGAAGTTTATTAGGTCCAAACTAATGGCAAAGCGATTGAGAATGTCACTGCCTAAGTAAAAGGCGGCAGTGACGTCTCGCACGACCCAACAATTGTGGACTATGCTCTTGTTGCCAATGGAGATTTTGAGCATACACCTGCTTGGCAGGAGATGTTTGGAATTAGGTACTTCCAGGTCCATTTCCCATTTGTCTATCAGTTTGAAGGTGGGAATGGCTGGATCTTTTGGGAGTTGGCGGAACATGGCTTCACTGATGAAGCTCTTACCGTTGTTCACACACACTCGAGCGAGAACAGAGTCCTTCCCATCATTTAACTGAACAGGGATGAACAACTGCTCTCCTATTTGCTGAATATCAGCCAGACTTTGAGCTGATTTCACATCTTTCTGGACTATAGGAGTGGGAGTTTCAGATTGTGGATTAGTATAGAATTTCAGAGTGTTTCCTTCCAGCGTGGAATACCACTTTAGACTGGAAGGAAGGTTGATTTTCAGAAATAGAGAGGACCCCCCATCACCAGTCTGTTGTCCTACTGCTATTACTGTCACGTCTGGAATCTGGTTGTTCTGGAAGTGAAATTCTACTTGGTCAGATTTTTGTTCAACCATGTGGCATGTGCCGTTTAAACTAACATGGTTGACACTCTGTTTCAATTTTATTGGTCGGCTAGTCTGGGTCCAGAGGACCTTGTTTACACAATCTATTAGGGGTGACAACCTTCTCAGGAGGTCATTCCCTAGTAAACAAGGGGTGCCCTCCGGGGTCACAACTATGACCGGGTGTTTCAACTTGTGTCGCCCGATCTTAATGTCCAAGTCTGCAGTCCCCTCAACGGGAATTTCCTTCCCGTCAAAGTTCTGCAGTTGTCCAGGAAGAGAGGTGAGAGGAATTTGGTAATTCTCTCCCCTTCCTGCATTCCGTTCGTCAAAGGCCCTTCTGGACAGAAGGGTAGCTTGAGATCCAGTGTCCACCAGTGCCGAGATTGTACCCTGCCCCTGTACTTGTACCGGTGCATAATATCTTCCCTCCTTCTCCTCAAGGGGGCACAGATAATGTACATTTTTGGACAACTGGTGGGCTAACTTTCTGGTTTTGGACATCGCTAGCGAAGAGATTTGGGCAGAATTCTGTGGAGAGTCTTGGGAATCTGAAAGAAAAAGTTGGCAACTGGAGATCAGAGCCATTGTGGGTTCCCCTGGTTCCGGTTCTGGGCTGCCCCCCCCTTTTTGGAGGCAGTCCCCAGGATGGGTTTGAACCAGGGGATTTTCTTGCGGTTGGTTCTGGGATGAGATGGTGGGCGGCGGTAGCTCAGTCTCCACATCTCCCCAGTCTGGATTTGCATCCCTAGGGACCCATTTTTCTTTGGGAGGAGTTCCCCCCTCTCTGAAGGAGAAGATCCTTTTCCCAGGATCCTCTGAGGATCCCTCTCCCTCAAATTGGAAGATCTGTACCTCCTCCTCAAACTGAGTCTGTTTGGGTCTTTTGTTTCCCCTACCCCCCCTCTGCTCCTTAGGAGGCAGACATTCAGGGGCAAGAGATTTTGTTTCCGGTTCCTGGGTTTCCAGGGGCTGTTTACAAGTGAGGAAGGAAGCTTCCTCCAAGGCTTTACACCCCCCTTCCCTTTGTGCCTCCTCCCTGGGAACCGGTGAGTTATCGGGGTGCTGCCCCCGTCATTGTTCTGGAGCACCAGGTCCAGAGTTGGGTGCGTTCTGCGCCGGCACGCCCATCTGAGGGTTCTGCTGAGCCCTCAGTATGTGACCCAGATCCCGCGCCATGTTTTGAACCTGGCGCTCTAACTGGGAAACCCGCTCAGGCTGATACGGGGCCCTGTTTTCTCCCCTGGGCTGATCCCGGGAAGGGTAGCTGTCCCTTCTTTGGTAGTACCCCTGGTTGGGAAGAGTTGGGTACCCCTCCACCCTTGGCCTCCCCTCTCCCGGATTCAGTGGTCTGGGCTCAGGGAATTGGGGAAAGAAGGATGGATGGTTTTGGGGCTGAAAGTCGGGAGGATATCTGGGGAAAAAGATCTGCCCAGGGTTTGGTAAATTTCTGCCCTCCTGTGGGAAGTTTGGAGGGAAGTTCCCTGGGTTAGGTGCTTGGCTGGATCCCCCCCCTTGGGCTGGAGGAGTCCACACATAACCCAGGATGGGTCGATTTCCCTTGTAACGTGGACTTACATAATCAGGAGAGCGAGGGACCCCATTTGTGGGGCTGCCTCCCTGGCTCCCTGTCTGTGACTGGCCCGAGGACCTTCTGGGCCTAGCATTATTAGGTGCAGGTAGGTTTTTAGGCCCCCCCATCTCCAAATCCAAAACGGGGGTGACCTTTACCTCTGCCACCTTGGCAGCAGCAGGGGTGCTGTTGGCTTTGGGGTTTTTCTGGGCATTACTTTTGCTATCTACCGGTTTCTGCACCTCATAGATCCGGGTAGCCTGTTCAATGACCCAGTCTAAAGATCTTTTCTCGTGAAAATCCCTCACGAGCTGGGTCATGATATATTTGGGCAAGGCATGAAAAAATGTATTAACGAATTCTCGACTGTCTGTGCGCACCCTTCTTGTGGTCTGTGCGAAAGCACGCTTTAACTCCTGCACAAATTCTTGTGGGGCCTGATCCTCCCCACATTGCAAATTGTAGGCTGCCTTGCGAGCCTCTTGAGGATTTCTGTGAACAGAAAAATGTTTCAGGATGGCCGCCTTATATGTGGACCATCTTACATGATTTTGGTCCTCCAGCCCCGCAAAGAAACTGGAGTATTCCGGGGAGAATGTCCACTTTACATATTGAATACAGCTTTGGCTGTCCTTCAAATGGAAAGTCTCCATCATTTGTTCAAACAACTCTAAGTGCTCCCAAACAGAATACTTAGCGTTCTTATGGTAAGGCGTGATGACGCTCCTGATCGCCTTAATCTGCTTTAAGGGGTCCTTAAGCAAGGCCCTTTTTGCCTTATTGGCCTTTTTGGTTCGGGTAACCCTTGTCCATTCTTCCTCGGACTCAGAGGCACTGCTCCCAGAGGTTCCCGTCTGTTCTTCCAGGTTTTCCCGGATTCTGCGAGCCTGGGAATGGCTGGCAGAATGTGGGGACCTGGTCTCCTGTGTCCTGCGCAGTTCAGAGGAGTCTTCAGATTCCTCCTTGCTGCCAGGATTTGATGGGTACCCCCTCCACTGACCTAACTGGGCAGAGGTTTTCAGGATGCCCTTAATGGGCCTACTCTCCTGGGGTTCCCCATTGAACTGTACTGTACTTGGGTGCCCATACCCGGATGCCCACCCCTCCATTCCTGAGTGGTACTGGCCTATGAGCCCCATACTCTTAGCTGGATAGTAATCTGCCATCCCTGTGGCCCTGTGCTCATGTGCGCCAGGGGACATGGGGGTGGCAGAGTCCAGGGACTGGGGGAGATGAAGGCCCCTGGGGTTAGGGCTCCTGCGGTTATGGTCAGGAGTCTCTCTTTCCCAGCGGACCTCATCTCTATCCGCCCCTGCTCCCTGTTGCAATGCAAGAGCCTGCATTTGTGCCTTCAGTTCCTCTGTTAAGGCCTTACTCGACTCTATCAGTTTCTCCTGCATCGCTACCTGTTGCTGGAGCCTATCATTGTGTTGACAGAGGGCCTCATTCTCCCTCTGTGCTTCCTGGTTGGTCCTGGAGAACTGGGCCAGTCTTTGCTGCAGGAGGTTTACCTCCTGGGCAATGTCCCTATTGGCCTGCTCCTTTCTTGCTAGAGCATCTTCCACCCTTCTGGTGTGCTCTACCAAGTTCTGGTTTTCTTTTTGGAGATCACCCAGCCCCTGGAGGGCCAGGTGATTTTCTTCAATTTCCTTTTTTAAGTGGCAGACTTCCTGGCCTATGGCGTCTCTTTCCTGACTAAGAGCCTGCATTTGTGCCGCCAGGTCGTCCCTTTGCCTTTGGAAGGCACCAGCTTTCTGGCGCTCCTGATCAAACTCTGCCTGGGTATCCAGGTCTTTCAGGATCAGTTTATTGCTCTCCTCTTTCTCTCTGTCTAGTTGGATTTGCAAGGTGGCTACCTGCTCTGTACATGCCCTGTTGAAATTGATCTGTTGCTCCAGCTTTTTCTGGCTCTGCAGTAGGGAGTTCAAACTGTCTTGGTGCTCCTTCTGCAAGGCCAGAAATCTAGTATCCTGTTCTACCTTTTCCTTTTGCAGCACATCCATATCCTCCTTTATTTTAGTGATGTACAGTCTGCTGTCATTATCTGACTCCTGGCTCCTCTGCAGCCTCTGCTCAGAAGAGACCAGGTCAGATTGGACCTTCTCTAACACCATCTGTTGCCTATTTGCCAGATTTTGGCTTTCAGCACATCTATCCTGCATGTCTCCCATATATAGGTACAGGTATGCTGCTATCCTGGCAATCTTATTGTGTTCCTCTTTGGCTTTAGGAGCCATATATAGTTCACTCAGGGCCACATGTAAGGGACCCTGATCTCTATATATATCTGACCCTGTTTCAGTGACCTGTTGTGTGATGGCCTGCAACCACACATCCTGGCCCTGTTCGGTCCATTCACCTCTCACAAATAGCTTATGCAAGAGGTGCTCTCTGGCTATTTTCATATCTACCAAGGTCGTCATTCTAGAGATTGATCTCTGTCCTGACTTACAGAAGTTAGTATTTTAGTTTTGCAGAACAGAACTTTTCTTGGAGTGTCCCTTTTGAGGAATGCTTCACAGCGTAATGCAGCGTGGTGATCCGACCGGATGTATGTATCCCGTCAGTTAGCACACTGTATTAAGCTGCACAAGTGGTAAATCTAACCCAACGTCTCGGCTCGAGCCCCCACTTTGTAAGAGGATTCAATTCAGCACTACAGCCAAATTAACACCTAGTCTATAATACTGAATGAAAACCCTTATTGATATATCTTTAGGTCCAGTTCATGCGTTCTGGATGACTACCCTTGTATGACACCCCTCTCTTGGAATCCCCCTGACCCCACTGAGCCAAGAAGTAGTTCTGTTTTGCAAGTTTAAAAGGTTTATTTGATAAATTAAAATATAGATATCACACTTTATAATAAATTAATAATTGAATATCACACTTAATCTGATATGGGAAATATTAACAACGGAGAATCTGGCACTAGCACACTTCTTTATAATGACTAATGAGTTAACATGAAATGGATAAGGTAGCACACTGGTAAATAGGAACAAAAGTATACTGTGGTAGAGGATGCTTTATGTAGCTCAGGTGGATGCAATATTCACTGAATGCAATACAGAAAATACTCAATGTGATTTCAACCCAACAATGTAATCACTTTCCTCTGGCAATCCCCTCCCCCCCCTTGATGCAAGGCAAGGAAATGGAAGGAAAACACACAGTTCTCAGAAATGCAATCAACTGTAATTCAGTTCAATCCAGCAAGCTTTAGACGACAGAAAACAGATAGGAGTTTTTGAAATCACAGGCCCAAATTCTTTGATCTGTGCTAGCAATGGATGAGAAATATGCTGGAAACGCTTTTAATTCCCTATTAGAGGTTCAGGGTGAGTGGTATCTAGTTAATATTAGTCCAGGCTCACACTAGCAATGATGCAGGGATAGTTAGCAGGTTAAACGAATTTCTGGCAAATGGAAGGCAAGCAGCAGCAGTTTTTTACATGTGAAGAAATTGCAAATCGCGGCAAAATTCGCGGATGCGTGTTTCGCGATTGCGGTAAAACTATAAGGGGTAGGAATGCGGTTCTAGGTTCCTAGGAAAGCCACGATTCTAAGCTATCAGAGGAAAGTTACTGCAAGTCTCTAGCTCAAACGGTCGCGGAGATATGAGCGATTTAGTAAAGGTCGTTTTTGGTTTTGTAAATTTTAAACGCACACTTTTTCAAAATGACAAGTGACAAATTTTTGCAGCTAGAATGACAGGTGACAGCTAGGAGGCAGTTCTACTTAGGTTAAATAGATTGAATTAGATGAATTTAACTAAGAGATGTGTTCTGAGTTTTGCTAAGTACTCACAAGAGATTTTGAACAGGAAAGCGGCTTGGTCACGATCTGGTCAACAGTCTGGTCAGGTCTTTCCGGATTCTGCTCGCAGCGCCTGGTCTGGTCTCGGCTAGGCACAGCACTGCTTTCTCTCTGGTCTGGTCTCTGCTAGGATAGATTGAAGTCTCTAGTTTGGCTTTCAGGAGGTTGATGAATTTGAAGTCTGGATCTCTGGATGTTGTATGGTCCGGCAGAGTGCGTTGCTGCAAATGGAATTTTAGGTCCCTATCTAAGTTTCAGTGGTCCATTTATATGTTCTCCAAGTGGGTGTGTGTGCAGCATCACTAGCCTTGCCCCTCTCCACTTGCCATTGGTCCAGCTTTCATCCCTTACTTGATTGGGGGAATGAAATGAAGTGTCATCATGATGAGGTCTGTTTATGATACAGAGAACCCACCCCTGTCAACTTTACACACAATCTATATCTGACCTAAAAACATATTTGCACAGGTACACATTTGTTTAAAATTACATATACATGGTGTGGCTGAATTTAGCCATGTCTCTGTCCAAATGTGCTTTTCCTAGGAGCTTGCATTCAAAAACGGCCACTTCTAGCACTTTTTAATGTGCTAAACAACATTGGATCTTCATTAAATTTTATACAACTGTTCCTCACATATCTACCCACATACCAATGCATTTTCGTTTGTCTAGCTGAAACAGGGAGTTTGTAATATTAATAAACAATGGGGTTTTGCCCCAGAACATCACACAAATTCGAGTTTAGTCTTGAATTAAAGGTACATTTTTTAAATTAAAGCTCTCAAATTTATACATTTCTGTCATTTGATTACAAAGAGTTATCAGTGTTTTTGTAAAATATATATTTTACTTCCAATTCAATCCTCAGAGTGTTGAGGTCCGCCTCCAAGACTTGGGTGGGTCAGTCCTCTGGGCAGGCAGGGCTTTGTTGACATTAAACAGACAAAATTAACATCTTCCTTTCAGAGGAAAGGGTCCTTTGTGTGGTCTCTGGGAAGCTCCCAGCCAGTCTGCCTTCTATCAATCAAGAGGTCATGTGAGATTCTAACTCCTGGTGTGAAGCTCTTGAGGTGATAGGGTTTCCCAGGCTTCAGGCCTCTGGGAACAGCATGTGGCTAATTTTTAATTAAAATGCATCCTTTGAAGTCAGCTAAGTCAAATCCCTTTGTACAGCAACTGCACTCAGTTCTCCAGTCAGAGTTTAGACCGCTAGTGCCGCCTAGAGGATTTTGTTGGCACTGCATGCAACTTTGGGATTTTCTTGGATTAATGCATTCTAAACAGGAATGGTTCTTACATGGTAGTAAATCCTTGCTTAACATTGTTTTGATGGGGCTCCTTACAGTAAGATGGTTATGTGGAACCCCACAAAAAGGGTTGAATCTTTAAAGTCGTCCAATGAGTCACGATTTCAGCAACTTTTTGACATCAGTAAAAGTGGATTTTGTCAACAAAGACCTTTCTTTACACTGGTGGGTGGCAAGTTAGGTAACCATTTTGGTGTGCGCACAACTGCGCAGCTGTCCTGGATTCTGGGATGAAATGATGGGCGGCGACAGCGCATCCCCATCTTTACCCACTCCAATTATTTATTTTTGTTCTGGGGCAAAATGATGGGCAGCGACAGCTTAATCCCCATATTTACCCCGTCTAATGATTCCACATGGGTCAAAACAATGGTTTCAGACTACTGTGCGGGTAGTCCAATGGTGGTTTTAGGCAGCGTCCTTCTGTGCCCATAACATCGGCAAAAATGGGTGGCAGCCTATTCTTCCTGCATTTCCCGGTGCATTTTCTGGGAAGCTCTGGTCATCATGATGTTTTCATGTCAGTACTGCACAGTTTTGAGGTAGGGCTAGGATGCATGGGTAAATACATCCCACACCGTGCCCCCAAATGAACCTTTTCACAAAGGTGAGCGAGCACCCATGCTGTGCACTGATCAACACAGAGCATTCCCCCTCTCCGGACAGTCCTGACCTATTTGCTCTTAAGATGACCCCTGCCTCTTGGACCCTAAGCAGTGGCCATCTCCACATGCCCCCTTGCAGCATGAATAAGGGACATAGGTTTTCCTAAAATGTCGAAAAATAAAATCTGTTTCAGTCTAATAAAGGTATGAGCCATTTGATCTTTTTTTCTTAAAACCCAGTTGAAACATACTCTACAGAGCTAAGCATCACAAATATGCAACAAGCATTCTAACATAGCAGCCACTAAATGCAGTTAGCACATGGACATCTTTATTGATCTTCTCTCACCCAATCAGAATGCTTGGAATGCAGTCCATAACTACTGGTATCAACTGCATTCCAGACATTTTAAGTTCACAAGAATGCAGAGAAACAACAGAAAGCATTCTCTGCTTCCAAGAAATGGCAATGGCAAGGTTTCATTCATCAAGCTATTCCTGTGGCGTTCCTTTAAGACACACACGTGGCGGAGTGACACAACTACGTCGCGTGTCAGAGTTAATAAATGGGACGTGTCCCATGGTGCACCAGAGCATGCGCGGAGCCCGGACGGGAGAACATCTGTGGAGCCGAGGGGGTTCACAGTGCGTACGGCCCATTCAGGGATCAATACAATTTTGTCGACGAGGAGGTCGTCGGCTATTGCATGGACCCACTGGGCCAGGCAGGGATAATTCCGAGTCATAGCTCGAGGAAGAGAATGTTCTACATTGTGGGGGCGTTTTCTTTCCCTTTCTTCTCATTTCATTTTCCCTAAAAGAGAGAAGAGGACACATGAGACAATACAAAAGGGCCTTACATTTGAGCGTCTGCTTCTTGATTGCATCTGGAGGAGGGCCAGTGGGAAGTTTTCAAGATTGATGTTTTCTTCTGCATTATTTTTGGTGCGCCCATTTGGTTCCCATATTATCTGCGTTGTATGGTGGAGGTGCTGTCTTGTCAAGGGAACTCCAAGTGGCCAATGGTGGAGGACGCTCCAAATGTTTTTCTCCAGTGTGGAATGTGGCCAATAGGCGTAGAGGGGTGCTTGTGCGCCCACATGCACAGTGAATCATGCCTGGGAATAAGGTGATGGTCAGTCCACCCAACTTCAGTTGCCGGCAAGTGCCACCAACATGCTGGAAGGGCAGGATGGTGGAGGCGCTGCTGGTGGAGTCATCTACTCGGCTGGCCCAGTAGTGCAACAGATCTTTAAGACGTTGCAGAAGGCGGACAATTCCTATGTTTTAGCGAAGAATATTGTGCAGGACATTTCATGCCCCTCGCTAACATGGACTATGAGAGATTTGTGATGTGTAATGCAAGGTAGAAAGGTGATGAATCCTTGGACTCTTTTCATGGGCGTCTACGACGTATGGAGACAATCTGCGTATGGGACAATGAGCAGGGCATGATCCGCATCCAGTTAATCCAGAGGTGTATGACTGGAAAGCTATGTTGTCAAGTGCTGTGGGAACCAAGCCTAACTCTGCCCTAAATACTTTAACTTGGAGGATCCCATGGAGTGGCAGAAACACGTGCTTGCAAGATGGACACTGGCGATACGCTCACTCAAGATTGATGAGGTATGGACAATATGTCGCAGCCAAGGGGTGAGAAGGGCCCGGTGGGCCACAGCACAGCCGAAGGAATGAGGCACCAGATCATCAGAGTTGTGCCTGAAGTGTGAGTACGACTTTCCACACCCAACAGAGTGCCCAGCAAAGGGCAAGGCATGTGGGAGGTGTGGAAATGTTGACCACTATGCATGTATGTGTAGAGCACCACTTCCACTGGTGGTCCAGAGAAGTCCCATCAGAGCTGTTTTTTTCTGGCAGCAGCATTCACCGAATGTAGCCCTCGTTGACCGGAAGGAGGAAGGAGTAAGCCAAGAAGTTGAAGAAGAAGACGATGAAGAGAAATGTCTTTTCATCTCTAGTGTGAGTGTTCTGAAAGGGAAGGACAGAAGACAGCCAAAGTGCATGGTGTGAACGGATAGATCACCTGTTCCGGTGTTGGTAGACACAGGTGCCTCTCTCAATGTCAAGGAGAGTACACTGTGACACAATGAAGGATCCCCCAGTACTGAAGCGTCCGAAAGCATGCATTTTCATGTTTGGAGGAGACCAACCAATCCCAGTAATGGGTGCATTCAGGTCACAGGTGGAACATGGCACAAGTGCAATTAAGGTCAGGTTTTTCATCACGGATGTGAGTGCCAACACCCTATTGAGCTGGGCCGCAGCTGAGGCCCAGAGGATGTGAGTTTTGCATATAGTGTGTATGTGGAAGATGTGCACGCGGTGCTTTAAAGGTTTTCAGAGCTATTCATTGTAATTGGACAGATGGTGGGTGAGCTGATCAGGCTACACATAGATGATTCCATCCGACCAGTCGCCTTGAAACATCGGAGGGTCCCTTTTCACCTAAGGGAGTTGGTGTAAAAACAGCTGGAGAAACTCATCCACCTTGATATCATTGAGAAGTTTGAAGGACCAACACTCTGGGTGTCACCCATTGTCATTGCACGGAAGCCCAAACAACCTGAAACCATCAGGATCTGTGTGGAGATACGGCTGCCCAACAAGGCAATAAAGAGGGAGAGCCATCTAACCTCCACAATTGTCAAAATCATAGGCGAGTTGCAAGGTGCAAGATTTTTCTCAAAGCTTGATCTGAGGGCTGGGTACCACCAGGTTGGATTACACCCCGAATCCAGATATATTACCACCTTCACGATGCTCTGAGGCATGTAATGTTTCAGCTTCAGTGTGTCTTCAGTTGCAGAGGTGTTGAACAACATCATCAGGGGTGCCTTAGCTGACTTGGAGGGTGTCATAAATATCAGCAATGATATCCTGGTGTTCGCAAGGTCGGAGGTGGAACACATGGCATGATTAGTCAAGACTCTTGAATACATCCAGGCACTGGTACTCATACTCTATAAAGAAAAGTGTGAGTTTCTAAAAACCAGTATTGAATTATTTGGCTTTGTGATCAAGGAAGGAGGTGTTATCTGATCCCTGCAAAGTTAAGGACATTGTGGAGGCCAGACCCCCGAGACAGTAACAGAGGTTCACAGTTTCCTGGGGATAGTAATGTATTGCGGGCAATTTATAAGGGACCTGGCCACACGATCAGAACCATTGCGGAGCTTAATGAGAAAATACACCACCTGGCAGTGAGATTGTCTCAAACAAGCCACATTTGATGACGTGAAGATGGCCCTCATGGCTGAAGACACAATGACGTTCTTTGATCCATCAATTCCACCAGAAATAGTGGTTGATGCAAGCCTGTTTGGCCTTGGAGCAGCCTGACACAAATGGACGACAAGGGTGAGGCCCATTGCATTTTCCAGCCACACCCTCTCTGAAACAGAGCAAATATATTCGCAGATCGGGCATGAGGCGCTCACAGTGCTCTGGGTGTGCAGGCGTTTCTGCCTATTTGTGTTGGACAAGCCTTGTGACTGATCACAAACTGCTACTTATAATCATTGCGGGGTCATCCTCCAAGCCCCCGGCCTGGATTGAGCGCAGGGTGTTGCCTCTATTGGAATACAGAGTATTGTTGGTGTACTGACTACGTGCGAACAATGCAGCCGACTATCTATCGAGACACCCCCAGAGGGGGGAGACTGATGGAGCGAGCACCGTGGAGGAGGCAGACATGTGCAAGTAATCATCGGGTCTGCCGCTCCGAATTCCATGCCTGTATGGGAGTTGGTGGGGAAAGTATCAGAAGATGATGAATGTTTTAGCCTTCTCTGAGGAGCCCTTCAAAATGGGGAGTGGAAGACTATTTTGGAAGGCCTTGGCAAAAAGACTCAGGAGGCCCGCATGACGTTGGAACAATTATGGAGGGTCTGAGACGATTAGCATTTGCTGACACGGGTCTGCTGCTGTGCTGGGACAGAATGGCCATACCTGCAAGCAAAATCCAACAGGCAATTGAGCTGGCCCACCAGGGTCATCAGGGGATGGCCAAAACACATGCACATCTGAGACTGAATGTTTGGTTTCCCGACCTGAGGAGGAAGGTCAAAGAGTTTGTGGCGGACTGCGAATGGTGCCAGGCGGCAGCCCTGATACAGAGGGAGCACACGGTTGAGTCCATTCCTCAATGTACGCAACTGTGGGAGCAAGTACATACAGACTTTGGTTCCACTGGGAGGAACACACACTTTCTGGTGGTGGTGGATCAGTGGTCGAGATATGTAGAGGTGGAATTCCTGGTATCAGTGTCGTTT
Source organism: Ambystoma mexicanum (assembly GCF_040938575.1). Lineage (NCBI taxonomy): Eukaryota > Metazoa > Chordata > Amphibia > Caudata > Ambystomatidae > Ambystoma > Ambystoma mexicanum. The sequence continues at coordinate 1,329,103,082 of NC_090924.1, forward strand.
GGCAATGTGGCAGTGGCATTATAACAGATTTTTGCAACTCAAAGCCTTCTTCAGGTGTTGTGTTCCAACAAAGGTCCGCTGTTTCATGGAGAACATTTCAGCCAACTCATGAAGGTGTACGAAATACACCAATGGAAGATCACACTGATCTGACCAAGAGCGAATGGGGAGGCAGAACAATTCACGCGGACCCTCAATAAGTTGTTCTGTATCGCCCACGGCCAAGAACATTGTCTCTGAAGGTCTCTCTATCATTTCCTGTGGCAGTATCGGGCAAACCCCACTGCTCTATAGGGGTAGCGCTGGTGGAGGCCATGTTCAGGAGATGTCCATGAGGTGAACCGGGAGCCGACGGTGATCAAAGACAACTGAGTGCCAGAGGAAAGGAGATCCAGGAATGAGAGTGAGAATGCTAGAAGATGACTCAGACCATATCCACTGGTGCCGGGAGATGAGGTGATTATGAGAAACAGGCACCCCCAGGGGTAGCTGTCCTTGCCATATGAACCCAACCCCATTGGCATGATAGCAGTAAAGGGATCCATGGTTACTGCCTCCGATGGGATTGCCACAGTCACGTGAAATGCAAGTTTCTTCAAGAGAATTAGAGAGAGCGGCCAACCAGGTGTGTCCCCCGGACGAGGGGGTGCAGAAGAGGCTGATGAAGGTGGAGGGACTGATCGTTCTCAGATTCCCCTGGACCAAGGGGACGCAGGTGAGGAGAGGCTGAGCTAGGAAGAGTGCCGGCGATATCCACAACATGCAGAGAGGGGAAGACCTACTCACCTGGATGATTATGTGCTGGACACAGTAAACAAACACTGGACGCTGTCCTGACTGACGGAGTAACTACGTTTGCTGTTTGTGTGTTAATTACCATGGGCCTCATTACGACCCTGGCGGAGTGGGTTTACGCCAGCGGTATTCGCGGCGGACCCGTCCGCCCTGACTACGAGTTCCCGTAGCGCCATGGAGCGTTTTCCGCCTGGTTTTTCCAGGCGGAGAAATCCATGGCGCTACGGGACCTTGTTGTTAATTACGCCACCGTATTTTACGGTGGCGTAATTAACGCCTTCCCCACTCCCATTATACCCTATGGGGCAAAAATGGGAATGGGGAAGGGTAAAATGGGGAATGGGGATTTACCGCCCCGCCAACCTCGGAATGGGGCGGTAAATCCGCTAACCCCCATGGCGCTATCGGCAGCTTTCCGCCGTGCTCCATGGTGCATTTGGCGCCACGATTTCCGCCAGGGTCGTAATGAGGGCCCATGTGTTTATGTGGTGACATAGCTCCTCATGTGTTTTGTTCTTTTGAAAAAGGAGGAGTATGGTGTTCTTTTGAGAAACACACCTGGCACAGTGACGCAACTCTGTTGCGTGTGAGAGTTAATACATGGGGGGTGTCCCGTGGTGAGCCAGAGCACGCGCAGAGCCCAGACGGGGAAGTGTGTGCCCAGTATCATCTGTGGGGACAGGGCAGCTTGCAGTGCGTACGACCGCACGGGGGTCAATACAAAAATTCCAACCTCAGTTAACACACCAAAGTGAAAACCACAAAACTATGCAACAATGCTTTCAATTTTATAAAGGGAAATCGTTCACTTTAATGTTGCCCCTAATGTAAGCTCATCCTAAAACTGTTGAAGGTTAGTTACAGTCCAAATACTTAGCTAATAAAGAGAAGCTTGTTACTTAAAAAGCAAAATATAAAACCACTTTTAATTTACTAACACACTCTGTGTTTTTACTTATTATAAAATGAACTTCTTTTACTTCACCACCAGAAATTCAAAACCACTTTTGCCATTACAACTTTGTGCTAATAGACACATCGACCATGACCCTTCCCAAACGTATGGCTCTTGGCGTTGCCTTTGGCCTTGACTTGGGGCTGGGTTACTGTCCTGTCGTAATGACTCCTCCTTCGTTCTGTAAGCCTACAATATATGGCTATTACCACAATATGTTTAATTATTATTCTTGAGTCATCATGAATTATTTATGCATGGCACTACACTCTATAATTAAACACTTATTAGGGTCGAAAATTCAAGAGCAGTATTTTGAAAGTCATTTTAAACACATAAAGGGCCTCATTACGATTTTGGCAGTAGCCATGCCGCTATTGGCGGCGTGGCTGCCGCCAAAATCGGGTCCGGGTCTGGGTTCCCAGAATGGGGACTTACCGGGCCATTCCGAGTTCGGAGGGCCCGGTAATTCCTCCCTCCAGGAACCTTCCCCATTTCCATTTCTGCCCCCATAGGGCTGAATGGGAATGGGGGAGGGAGCAAACAACAGGCCGATTACGAGCGGCTCGTTGTTTGCTCCCTCTTCCCCTCGCGGGACCCGGTAAGCACGCCTGGTTTAACCAGGCGTTACTTACCGGGTCCCGCGAGGGGAGCTTGTAATGAGGCGAAACAGGTTTAACAGGTCCCGTTAACCCGTTCCGCCTGACTTGTAATGAGACCCAAAAAGCTGTATGACTTAATAAACAAAATCAAGAAATCTGATTGTAAGATCCAGCTCACTTCATTCGCCATTTCTAATTCTCTTGAGCCCGCGGTCGTATGTGGCACCCCACATCATGCCACAAATCGCCTGCAGATTAAACAATGGCTCAAAGACCCGAGCAGAACACATCTCTTTTTTCTTTTGCAGTTTTACAGCCTTTGCCATTGATTCCAATTCATTGAGCCACATACAGTCGTTATAGACTATGCTAGGCAAGTCGGTTGGATGATGGTTACATATCGAATTCCAAAGAGTTTTGGGATATTTGGGATAAACCATAGGCAAATGGTTTACATCCAGGCCATGTTTGGCACATTAAGCATTTTTCACATTAAATATTTAGCAATGTCCAAAGATAACAACACATACTCCATTTTACTCTGAGGTCTGGGTAGCCACTTGGCCCAGCAGCACATCATCTCAGAGAGATACTGGAAGGATGCTCTCTGCTAGGACATACACTGTTCTGATGTAGTTAGTATTCTTGTGCAGGGATCTCATGAAGTCATCTCATACACTGTTATAATGATGTAATCGCATTCACAGTTGCAATGATGTAATCTCATACATTGTTCTAAATGAATAATTGCATACTCTCATCTGATGAAGTAATCTCATACACAATGGTCGAATTCATTAATGTCCTACTTAATGATGCATGGAATTACAGAATGGTCAAGAGAATCACACATTGAAGTGCATGCATTGATATGCTGCAATAGTACTAGGCACTTTCTTTGATAAAGTAATACCCCTTGCTATGATGCTTAATGCTTCACATGCACTCTTCTGTAGAATGATCCCATGCACTCATGCATTCACACGCAATACTCATAAGCATATACTTTCAGGATATGTGCATGTGTGTATTATATTCGCTGCATGCTTTTGAACTAAAATACAGCTGAAATAATCACATGTATTGTTCTACTAATGTAATGTTATTTAATGTTGTGATGACACTGTGCTCTAGCACCTTGAAGCATCTTTTGTGCTAGATGGAATTACAAATAATGATCTCAGACCAAATAATCGGACAGACCGAAGAAACATGGCAAAGCGCTACTTTATTTTTAATTCATAAAATAGGGAGAACTCACAGACATCGGACTGATGCTTGCGCACTCACCTAGTAGCTTCATTACATAGAGGTCTTATACCCCAATATGCATCATCTATGATGTCATTCTACTTAGCAAAGTAGAGGGAAGAGCTTTGTTAAGGGAATATATCTACTATCTACTTATAGAACATATAAGGATTAGTAAATCATTGGCTACCCCTTATCTGTAGGGCACGCCTTGAACTACCTCTAAATACGTGTAGTACTGATTATAGCAGACAAAAAAACAGTGGATTGGTCTATGCTACATTACACGTTAGATTGCCCCCCAACCCCACTGATTGGTTGACATACTATCCCAACCCTGTACTTTTGACTCTTTAGCAGCACTTACATAAAACAAAACTTAAGTGTTTGCATCCTGTCAGAATTCTCCCCCTTTTCCCAATTAGTCCATCATCTCTGGTCAGTAGGCCATGGGCCAAGGTCTTCCATTTGCAGTTGACTGTGTTGCCTGTTCGCTGTCCTGGAACATTCAAGGGAGTGTGAGCACACCACTATCTTGGCTTGAGGCTGTAATTAATTGAATAGTCTTTTTTTCAACTTCTGAGTCACGTGTGAAGAGACCATAAATGTGTCCATTTCAAACTTCTATTTACTGTTATTTGATTTATTATGTAGGGTGCTGTTGCCCCTTTTGGCCTCGACAGACTCTATCTCATATAAACTTTATATACTTTTAATTGACCATCAGTTTGGCTCTCATATATGTTTTCTTCTTCTTCCATCAATGAAGAATGTCCAACAATCAGAGTTTATCCATGTAATCTCATGCAGTGATGATATAATCCCATTTTTAGAGTTCTGTTATAACGCCATATTCTGTCTTTATCAGGTTATGTTAAATAGAGTTCTCTTGAGATACAATGAACTGTTTCAATGAGCTAATCCTATGTAAAGTTGTGTTTTAATAGCCTGCTCTGTTCTGATTATGTGGTCATATTCATTGTTCTGTTTAAGCAGTCCTGTGTGCTTTCTGAAAATTTCCTTTTATTGACTTATATGTGAAAGTAATCGCAGGCACTGTTCTGATGATGAACCACAACGAGTGTTCTATTGAGGTAATCCCTTGCCCCACGGATGATGAAACACAATCAGTGCTCTACTAAAGTAATCCCTTGCACTGATGATGAACCATAATAAGTACTCTTTTGAGGGAATCCATTGCACTGCTGATGATCAACCACAATCAGTGTTCTTTTGAAGTAATCCCTTGCACTGTTCTGATGATGAAAAACGATCAGTGTTCTACTGATGCAATCATATGCGTTCTTCCGGGGATGGACCATAACCAGTGTTCTATTGAAGTAATCCCTTGCACTATTCAGATGAAGAACAACAACCAGTGTTCTACTGAAATAGTCCTTTGCACCGTTCTGATGATGAACCACAACCTGTGTTCTAATGAAGTAATCCCTTGCACTGCTGATGAGGAATCACAATCAGTGTTCTACTGAAGTAATCCCATGCTCTATTTAGATGTGGAACCCCAACCATTCTATTGAAGTAATCCCATGCACTGTTCTGTTGATGAACCACATTCAGTGTTATATTGCAGTAATCCCTTGTACTGTTCTGTTGATTAACCACATTCAGTGTTAATTTGCAGTAATCCCTTGCACTGTTCAGATGGTGAACGACAACCAGTGTTCTACTGTAGTAATCCCTTGCACTATTCTGATCATGAACCACAATCAGTGTTCTACTGTAGCAATCCCTTAAACTGTTCTAATGATGTACTACAATCAGTTTTCTACTGAAGTAATCCCTTGCATTATTTTTATGAAGAACCACAATCAGTGCTCTACTGAAGTAATCCCTTTCACTGTTCGGAGGATGAACCACAACCAGTGTTCTATTAAAGTAGTCCCTTGCACTGTACTAATGATGAACCACAATCAGTGTTCTATTGAAGTAACTGCTTACCCAGCTGATGATTAACCACAATCAGTGTTCTACTGAAGTAATCCCTTGCACTGATCTGAAGATGAACCAAAATCAGGCTTGATTTATGTAAATGAGCGTTGAAATCCTGAAAGTGCAGCGCGCCGAGAAGGACAATGCATGAGCCAGCTGAGCCGGCGTGCAGAAAGAAAAATTCTCCCCCCATGTATTCATGGAATTGACATCGCTATTTGCAAGTTGCGGCCGGAACGCCCTCGACACACCCACAAGCAAAGCATGAACAGTCAGAGCAGCTACGTTTGTGTGCTACTCTGGGTGCAAATACCTGCCCCCTTCAAACAGTGTGTGGGGTCCCCAGTAAGCAGTCCTGCGACTCGGGGATCCTGCATGGGGTCCCCACGTAACTGCATCTGGCACCCCAATAACATCCGTTTAAAAAAACATAACTCGGCAATAACTCTGTAAATCTGCATGCAAGCTCACTTAAAACGTCCCTTCACCCTGCTACACTGCTTACACGCACCCCTAAATTACATCAGAACCCTGATTTAGTACATGCACTTCAACATCTGACATGCAAACCCACCTGCGTGCAGAAAAAAACCTATGCACAAGTGTACTTACGCCTGTCTTCGGGTGGCTGATCGTATGAAGGACTTGCATGGCCATTTCCCAGCCGAGACCTGGCTTGATTGAATCCATGAATATGTCTTGTGCCGTGCAATGGTGGGGGTGAGAGGGACTGCATGTACTGCAGGCCGTCCCTTAGACGCCCACTTTATCACAAGTTCTGCACCATTTTTGGTGTTCCGCCCCCTTCTAAACCCTCTATGCAAGTCACGCCCACGCTCTGCTTGGAGTATCGCACAAGGCCCTCGACGGCTCATACAGAGGTGCCGAGGCAGCGCAAACTCCACACAAATCCAGGAAAAGTACTGCGCATTCGATTCCATGAATCGACGAAGGCGGATTTGCGCACGGTTGCGAGTGCAAGTATCCTATTTTTCCATGCAGATAATTCCATGAATCAGGCCCTCAGTGTTCTACTGAAGTTATCACTTGCACTGCTCTGATGATGAGTCCCAATCAGTGTTTTACTGATGTAATCCCATGCACTGTTCTGATGATCAACCACAGCCAGTGCTCGATGGAGTTAATCCCTTGTACTGTTCTGATGATGAACAACAAGTGTTCTATTGAAGTAATCCCTTGCACTGTTTATGATGAACCACAATCAGTGTTCTACTGAAGTAATCATTTGCACTGTTCTGATGATGAACCACACCCAGTGTTCTATTGAAATTATCCCTTGACCCGCTGATGATGAACCACAATCAGTGTTATATTGAAGCAATCCTTTGCACTGTTCTGATGATGAACCACAATCAGTGTCATATTGAAGCAATCCTTTGCACTGTTCTGATGATGAACCACAATCAGTGTCATATTGAAGCAATCCTTTGCATTGTTCTGATGATGAACCACAATCAGTGTTATATTGAAGCAATCCTTTGCATTGTTCTGATGATGAACCACAATCAGTGTTATATTGAAGCAACCCTTTGCACTGTTCTGATGATGAACCACAATCAGTGGTATATTGAAGCAATGTTCTGATGATGAACCACAATCTGTGTTTTATTAAAGCAATCCTTTGCAATGCTTTGATAATTAAAATCCCGTTAACTAGCCTTTAAAGTAATCTTTTGCTGCCAGATACCATTCCTTCAGAGGAGCAGCACGTGACCCAAGATGAACTTCGGTCGCTCACGAGCATAGCTGCACTCACCAAGTGCACCAAGAGTTAGGGATAGGCGTGAGCAGAACATGGATAGATGGCGTCTCTCAATTAAAGTGTTTGCTTCAGTGGCTTTATTATGTTGCAAGAAAGTAGTACCCTAGGACCTTATTACAGCTATAGAGGTCATAGTAAAGTAGGCCAAGGCCCAATGTTTACCTCCAGCGAAGAGGTGCAGGTAAATATGGCAGATGGTCCCATGAAGGCTTTTGAACTGTGTGTCCTACAATGGATCCATGCCCACTAGTTGCACACAAAAGAGCGCACCCGCGGATTGCAGCACAAAAGGCCACATTCTGCTGGTGCAACCTTTTGTGCATGACCTAATTCACTACGGGCTACCCTCCGCTTGCCCACCCACTCCAGCCTCCTCCCCCACTTACTTGCTGTGGGCACGGACCTCTGGCTGTCTGCTCCTCTGCCTATTGAGGGATCTGCATATCGAGCCGCCGGAAGCCCGATGTTGTGACTACAGTACGTCACTACGTGAATTGCTAATATAAGCGGCAAGCGGCTTCCCGCTCGCCAGTTACCTCCCAACTCCGGCTTCAGCAGCATCATTGCGGCCCTGCTTGCGCAGCAAGTGCCATTCTCCTGAAGCTGCCATTCTGCATTCCAGTGCCGCTCGAAACACGTGGTGTTTAAGCTACAAACAGCAGGAGGTAGTAGCTTCCCGGTCCTCGCAGCCAAATTGTGGAACTCATTACCCAATACCCTCAGATCTGAGCCTTCGTTCTACAAATTCAGAAACAGGGTAAAAACTTGGCTCAAACTAAATGAATGCTAACTACTAGCTACCTAACCTCAAACACCTATCTCTATAATTATTCTCTGCTCTAATGTAATCCTTGTAAATCATCCCAACACTGCAAACTAAGCTCCCCTGCCAATTGAGCTTAGTATGTTATATATCTGCTGTAAATTCTATTTATACCTCTGCACAAACCCTCACTGATGCCAAATGTACTGATTCTATGCAACTGTCTTTTGTCGCTTCTTTTTACCATGTAACAGTACATATTTGTATCATGAAACTGTCAGAAATGTGCACAGATGCCTCAGGGCTTGGCGCACTATATAAATAAATACAACACAATACAATACAGTGGTCCCGGCACCCTCGGGCCCCACAACAACCGGTGACGAGGGTGGGATGTAGTGTTCTGCCGATCCTGCACATCAAAGGGCTTGACCTGATCCTGCCATGCTGCTGGCATGCTTCTGGCATGGCAAAGCTCGCTCCCCATATGGGAAGTTCGCGCAAGACCTTGCCCGCTGCCTGGATGCTGGCCTCCCCGGTGCTAGGCGAAGCTCGCTCCCGCAGGACCTGTGAGCCATCCCGGATACCAGCCACCACAAAGCCCACAAGTGATCCGCTTCCGCAAAGGAGGAGCCATTCAAGGCCGAAATGGTGGTTACAATGGTTGAAAAAGAAAAGTATTCAACCTAGGAATTCTCCCGTCCCCTGCACACTTTTGGGTGTTTGGATCAAGTCCAATACTGTTATTTTTATACATCAACAGAATGTTTAAGGAGTAATACTTCATAAAAAGAAATGTCAATAGACTAAATTATACAAAAACATTTTTTATATATCACAAATAATGTGGTTCAATTCTTTCGACATGAAATTTACAACATAAAGAAGCACAGATGGTATCAAAAGATCACATCAAGTTTGGAGAGAATTTTTTTTTTTTTTGAGAAGCGAAAAAGGATTTTTTCTGAAGAAAAAGATGTATACATATGGAGTCCAATTCACTTGGCGACGCATTTCGAGGATATTTTCCTCTTCTTCATATGGCCCAAATTGGATTCTTAACACAAAGAGAAAACATTCATTCAGTTGCTTGTAAAAAACAAAAACTATTATTCAATTTCAGTGAATTATACAGTTACATAGTGTACATCTGTTGATGTGTAAAAATAACAGTATTGGACTTGATCCAAACACCCAAAAGTGTGCAGGGGACGGGAGGATTACTAGGTTGAATCCTTTTCTTTTGTCGTTTTATGTGTCAGGGTTTTGTGCCATGACTCCAGTTCCTCCCCAGCACCTAAAATTATCTGAATACAACTTCAAACTACCTAACAATCTTTATTGAACTAGAGGTGTGCACCTATACTCAACCTTTCTTGGTTACGATGGTTGACACAGAATTCCCTCAGCTAGGACACACTCCAGCCTGGGGGAGCCTGCTAGGTGGTGCTGCCCACACTGCTGCCTGCACAGGATCCTGCTAGGGGGATCCTCTATCATTTGCACATTCATCTTGCTCTAATGCTCCCGACTGGGGGAGAGGAGCCATGTTCTCTGCCGTCACCAGCCTCGCAGTGCGGCAGGAGCTGGCGCAGCATCCTGCTGCTGCTCTTGGTGGCCAAGGTGACACCACGGTTGTGGCTGGTCCGGTCAGCTCTGCTGGGGGAGGAAGAAGCTGCACGGCAGGTTGCCGCGTCAATTGGAGTTATCCGCAACATGGTGCAGCTGGCCCCATCTTTCCACCTGGGGTTGTCGGTGAGTGGCACGGCTTGAGCCTTGTTCGCCCCGCTTGAAGGAGACCCAGCAATCAGTGTGGCACAGTCATGCCACAGAGAAGGGGGTGCTGCTGCCCCTCCGGCACTATGTCCCGCTGCCAGTCTGGGGGGGGGAGAAGGAGAACATAGTGCAGCCCCAGCATCATCGCTACCTTCATTTGTTGGAGTCCCACCTCAGTGCGGCCTGTGAGTTGCCACCGGCAGCCCACCCCTACCAGGCAGGTCTACACCTTGCCGCGGCTTTCCTGGAGTGAAGTGCTCAGTGGCCTGGGTTCTCCCAAGTGATGCAGGGTTCGCTGCAAGCCCGACGGCAACATCCACCACCTTTAAGGTCCTTGCGAGAACAGTATTCAACGGCCACCCACCTGTCAGTCCCATTGGGGGGGAGCCCGAACAACGGACAATCAACACTGCCTCTTTGGCACCCCACAAAGCAGATGTGGGCCCCCTTAGCTGCCGGGTGTGGCTTTGCCTGCATGTGGAGGTGGGCGCCCTTGACATTGTGATAATGGATTGGTAAAATGGACCCAGTACCGATTAATGTATTTTCCATTCTGTTTGTAACACTGAATGTGCCCTGATGCTACAAAGGGGCCCACTCCTGACGTGTGTGTGTATTCTCCCTCGTGTCCCTGAGCAACAATGTATGTGTCAGACTGATGTCCTGCTGATTTGTTCATGCTTAAATTGGAACAAGTGCAAATGTACATGGGATGCTGTGACTACAGCACGTCACCACGAGGATGCGTGCTGGGTCACGTGTGAATTGATAATAAAAGCATTGAGCGGCCACCCATGGCCCATCACTGGAAGACCCTGTGAAACCAGCCCTACTGTGACAAGTCCACACAGACCAAGAAGAATCCTAACCCATGACTACATACTCAACCTGAGAAGATGGAGTAATGAGGCTTAAGCCTCGTCACCGCTGATGGATAAAATCTATCAGTAAGAAGAAGAACAAGCACCTCTCACCTTTTGCCTCCCAACTCCGGCTCCAGCAGCATGCCACCATGCCCGCGGAGCTGCTGCTCTGCCTCCCAGAACCCCTCTAACCACGTGGGCCCGGAACCACCGGGTCGCACAACACCCTGGGCACAGCACAGCGCGCTTCTTTGCAACACCTTCTGTGTCCAAGTTTCTGGTGCCTGCAGACGCCATTCCCCTGTAGTGCAGGAAAGTGCTAGCTCTTCCTTTCATTGTAGGAGGAAAACATCTGTGAGGGGCCGTCAAGGTGGAAATGAAATCGGGCATCTCTGATGCACACCTTCTTACCCCATCTGTGATGAAATTCAGAGCAGGGTCATGTTCACATTAGAAACATGTATGATATGCAACTGCACAGAATCTTCAACCCTCACAATGAGGGTGAAAACGGTAAAAATAAAATGTGTACATAGTGCATTCGGATTTTACTAAATTCTGGTGGCACCCCTCTGATTACCCCAGGCAGTAACTGTAATTTCCATTGGTGGTAATCTGGACAACACATCCGGAATATGAGTAATGAGGCCCGTAATGTCCTTGCTGCTACCTGCAGGTCACCAATACCACGTATGACAGCCATTGTGTGCTATCCTGCGTGCTCAGGGTGAGGCTGCAGGGTCTGCTCAGTGTGTATATTGATTGGTTTGCTACGCTTGTTTAGTGCACACTACCCCACGTGGGCTCTAGGTGCTGGTTACTTATGATATTGAACTACGAGGGTGCTTAGCTTGGACAGGAAGATGGGGTGAACCCGAACGCTGGGTGTCAAGCAAGAAGAAGCGAGCTCCACCTTCTTGTTGCTTGTGCTCCAGATCTACAATCTCTTTTGGGGTGAGCCAGAATATGGAAACAGTGAGAAGCAATGAAGGAGCGCTCCTCAAGCTGCTCACAGCCTCATAGGCTCCAACATTTGAACGCCAGGCAGGCCAGCCAGGTCTAGACCCGTTTTTCAATGGGAAGTCAATGCAGTGATCTTCCGTCCGAGCCGTCAAAGTTTCTTTTGCTGAAGCCATGCACACGCCAAGCTGCCACATACAGTGCATTCCGTAATTTGATTGACAGGAATGCTGCGAGCATAGTACAACCTACATTATGGGTCTCATTCCGAGTTTGGCAGAGTGGCAACAAAGTTGTGGTAATGGAATTCTTACAACTTTCACCATTCCGCCAATTTCCGAGTTTGGACATCACGCTGGTGGTAAATCCTTCATCTTACCTCTGAAAAATCAGCAACATTGGTAGAATCACTTCCGGCAGACTTACCGCTGGTGGTAATTCCAATAATATCCCCAAGGTGTTCTATGGGGATTTACACTGCCTACCACCACTTGTAATCGTTGCGATAAATCCACAGGACCAGGTAGCGGTACCGCTAATTCCGTTTTGTGGTAGTTTGGCAGTAGCAGTAGTTTGTTGCAATTACTGCCAAACTACCACCAAATTCTTAATGAGGGCCAATGATTTAGAAAGTCGCCTACACACGATGGGTTATGTTTGGTTTTTAGGGCTTAGTAAATTACTAAAGGTTTGTAGTGTCTCCAGTGAAGGAAAGAGCAGTTTATAACGCACTTATCTGATGTGTCAATGCCATCTGGGTATTTAAGAGGAAGCTGAAATGTTGCACTTTGTTGATGTGGAATTATTAAGTACAAGGATTCTGCTTCATTGCCAGATAAAGTATGTTCTAGCTTGGAATTAGTTAAAGAGAATTATATTTCATCCAGGACTAAATGATGTTGAGATGATCCAAACGGTCCTGGAATGGTTTTAGTACCCCAACACCTGAATAGAAACCTCTGTATCCTCAGCCTGGGACTGAATAGCCTCTGGCAATTTGATAACAATGTTTAACTGGGGTTCAAAGACAATATAAAAAAACACCAGTGTTAGAGGGGGATTCCGCGAGGGACAACACAGATATTCCGATTCTGTGGGAAGAAAATGCTCCCAGTTGGACTTGTGGGTTCATTCTTTCAGGAAAAATTGAAACCAACCAAGGGTTGTCCCCGTCATTTGGACCGAGGTACCACAAATCAAATGCGCCTGACAGGTCAAACACGGCCAGCAGAGTTCCTGTGCCCTCATCAACGCCGGTAGTCAAGGTGGCATGCCAGAACCCCAGTAACATGGACTAAGTATCATGTTTCGAGCAGACGGGACTGCCAAAGGCCTGGATCTCCTAGTTACGTCATGTGTATTGGCATTTGTATCACACACACCAGCTACTTGCCAACCCAATAAAGATGGCTTGCAGAGATGCTTTAGATCAGAGCCTTGGTGTGTGGGTGGAGGAGTGTATGGTTGAAGGTTTCCTATGTAGATCATGGAGGATGCTATGATCTACATTTGTTTGATGGTGCCAGTGCATCCTTCTGACTCCTAATGCCAGGGCTTGGGAGTGCTCCATTCCAAACACCACATTCTCGTTTTTGCTTCTAATGCAGGCTAGGGTGAAGAATAATAGATACATTATTAAATTGCGCTATGACAATTCGGAAGGATTGCAATGAGACTTATGTGACAATAGCATGATGATTAGAGTTGTGCTCTGATAGTACTGCGCAAACTTGTGGTGTACAGCCGTGCATAATGATTAGAGTTGTGCTCTGATAGTACTGCTGCAAACTCATGGTTTACAGCCGTGCATGATGATTTGAGCTGTTCTCTGATTTGTGCTCTGATAGTACTGCTGCAAACTCGTGGTTGTTGTTCATGGTGATTAGAGCTGTTCTCTGATTTGTGCTCTGATAGCGCTGCTTCAAACCTGTGGTTTAAAGACATGCATAATGATTAGAGTTGTGATCTGATCACTGCAGCTCCTAACTCCTGGTTAACAGCCGTGCATGATGATTAGAGCTGTTCTCTGATTTGTGTGCTGATAGTACTGCTGCAATCTCGTGGTTTACAGCTGTGCATGATGATTAGAGCTGTTCTCTGATTTGTGTGCTGATAGTACTGCTGCAATCTCGTGGTTTACAGCTGTGCATGATGATTAGAGCTGTTCTCTGATTTGTGCTCTGATAGCACTGCTGCAAACGCTTTGTTTACAGCCATGCACAAATACTAGAGTTGTGCTCTGATAACACTGCTGCAGCTAACTAGTGGTTTACAGCCGTGCATAATGATTAGAGTTGTACTCTGATCGTACTGCTGCAAACTCGTGGTTTACAGCTGTGCATGATGATTAGAGCTGTTCTCTGATATGTGCTCTGATAGTACTGCTGAAGGCCCTTTGTTTACAGCCATGCATTATTACTAGAGTTCTGCTCTGATAACACTGCTGCTGCTGCTAACTAGTAGTTTACAGCCGTGCATAATGATTAGAGTTGTCCTCTAATAGTACAGCTGTAAACTCGTGCTTTACAGCCATACACGATGATTAGAGCTGTTCTCTGATGTGTGCTCTTATAGTACTGCTGCAAACCCGTGGTTTACAGCCATGCATGATTACTAGAGTTGTGCTCTGATAGTCCTGCTGCAAACTCGTGCTTTACAGCCATACACGATGATTAGAGCTGTTCTCTGATGTGTGCTCTGATAGTACTGCTGCAAACCCTTGGTTTACAGCCATGCATGATTACTAGAGTTGTGCTCTGATAGTACTGCTGCAAACCCGTGGTTTACAGCCATGCATGATGATTAGATCTGTTCTCTGATGTGTGCTCTGATAGTCCTGCTGCAAACTCGTGCTTTACAGCCATACACAATAATTAGAGCTGTTCTCTGATGTGTGCTCTGATAGTACTGCTGCAAACCCTTGGTTTACAGCCATGCATGATTACTAGAGTTGTGCTCTGATAGTACTGCTGCAAACCCGTGGTTTACAGCCATACATGATAATTAGAGCTGTTCTCGGATTTGTGCTCTAATGGCTCTGCTGCAAACTCGTGGTTTATAGCCGTGCATGGTGGATAGAGCCGTTCTCTGATGTGCGCTCTGATTTTAGTGCTGCAAACTCGTGGTTTACAGATATGCATGTGGGTCCCTCAGGCCTGAATCTAAGTTTGACTTCTGGGCAGGCACAAGTTGTTAATTCTTACCAGCAAATGTGTGTCCGTTGATATTTCAGGAGGCACTTGTTTGTACAGGAGAATAGTGAACCGAGCTGTGTAATCATAGTGATTGTAGCTTGGTGTGCTGATTATTACGGCAGATTCGAGTAAAACATTGGTGCTTCACCACTCGAATCGGATGTTTATAATGCATAGACATCCAGTAAGTTAGCAGAGTGATGCTGTCGTCAGGTCCTTAAAGACCACCTCTATTATCTTAAGGGTTTTCCTGAAAGAAAGCTGGCCTTCGCCTTTGTGGATCCAGTGGCTGAGTTCTAGAGCTTCTCGATTTGCAATGAGAAAGAACCTCAACCCAGGAGAGATTTCCACAATTGTAGCACTTCCATCGGTGAGGAATTCAACCATCCGCACAGTGGGGGTGCGCTCACAAGGGCTTGTTTGAAATTGTATATGAAATTGAATGATTGTAGATCAACCTCTGAAAAATGTGTGTGGCTAATCTGAACACATTTTCCTATGCTCGCTTCACAACATACACATAGACCTGTGTACCCTGGGTGGACACAGCCTACAGGTAAAGTCCTCCCTGTCATATTTAGTTGGGAACTGGCAGGTGGAGTACATGATGCATCTCAGAAGGGGGAGGGCCAAAAGCTTCCCCCATCCATGGCCAGCCTAATTAACTATGAAAGGCTCCATGGATCCACCCTGTCCGTTTGTTTACCCTCTGCAGATGGTGGCATCAATTAACATAATTAATATACTAATAGAGCATACTTCAAACAGACCCACATGCGGCCTGGCTGCAGATGTTAACAAAAGATAGGAAAGCCCCAACAATGTTTGATAAGCACTGTGTCAACCTGAAGCCAGCTCCCGTCTCTCAGTATCGAGGGCAGTCACCTGTCATATCTGGAACTATGTATTTACAGTAGTCATCTCCTCAGGGAGACCCCATTCAGTGGTTTGGCAGAGACCAAAAGTCTGGTTCCGCTGCAGCTTCAAGGGAGACCTGCCACTTTAATGAAGAACCACAGAGAGCTCCATTAACTAGAGAGACCCTTTGATCCACAACTGACAGGAAGATGGGTGGGACCTAGTATTACATCTTTTCACCTCTTTACCTTTTCTGTTGCAAAGCACTCTGGTTATGACCTCGTACATGCAGGAAATTGTTGGTGGGGACCCAGGATTGGTTCATTAAGGTAAGGTTAACTTACACCAATCCCTGGGGCCCATTTGGCTTTAAAGAGGGCTGAGCCCCTCTTTTGGCAGATCATCTGAAGACTTTGCAAGGAAGAACAAGAAGAGCTAATTTGGACCCTGGCTAAAGGTACAGTCTGCTTCACAGCTTCTGCCAGTGAAGGAAGGCCAGGCTTTCCAATGAGGGAAGCAAGATCCCTCCCCTAAACATCTCCCAAGGAACAGAGGCAGATATTAAATCCAGAGAACACTCGAGCAGATCCAGAACCGGTAGCAGTCAGCACACAGCGTGCCATGCTAGGCTCTGTAAGAAAGCTGCCTAGCTTGGAAGTGCCAGAGAGTCTCTGAGCCAAGCCAAGGATAAGGCAGTTGCCTGCAACATTCACCTCAGCTTTGGGCTGTCTGCCTTAAAGTACAAAATAAGCCCAGTGAAAAGGTTTTCAACCAGCATCCTCCTTAAAGGAAATTTTCAAGCCAGTCTCACCCCTCACGAAAGACCCCACAATATCTCACACATGGTTGCTTCCAGTCCTCACACAATCCTACCCCAAAGACCGTAAACATCTGCATTAGAACCTGATGAAAGAAGGCAAGGACTCCAGCAATGCTGCACGCTGCAAGTGATCATCTGCATCAAGACAGCCTCATCATCCTTTAAATAACCTCAAAACCTATCTCTTCTGAAACCTCAGTGTGTTATCGTCACCTAGGCGGGAAGCGCATTGAAGCAATTCAGTTTGCAGGCTACACTACTTATGTCATTTATTAATTCATCCAACTAATCCCTAAACACAAATTCATTTAATAGCAGAGTGGTGTGCATTACTGTGTGTTAAGTATCTGTCATAGACAGCTTAACCCCTTAAGTGCTGGGCTATTATACATCCTTATGTAAATTGGACAAACTTAATATTTATAATATGGGCTCAAGGCATCATCCAGTGCCCTCCAAGTCATTCTTTGCTGAAATGCGATGAGTGGCTTAGGTGGCCGTCTGCAAATGCCATTAGATATGCAGATTCCTTTCATTACTGCCAGGGAGGGTCCACCCTTGAAGACCCCCGAAAGGAGTCAAAGATTGCAGGCGTGTTTCTGAATTTATGGAGCTTATTCTCTGGCATCCACTGCCCACTCATGAGCTTGACTCCTTCCAAAGGGGAGACGCTTCCCCATTCATGTTCTAATGGGATGGAAAGTGATTCTGAGGCCCTGGCCCAGAATGACCTGTAATGCCTCCCCACTGCAGGCTATTGCACGCGCATTAGTCTGTGCGCGTGCTAATGGCCAAGATTGCATGGAAAAGGTTTCTGATGGGGAGGATGGATAGGAAGCCGGCTAATGGGGCTGCCCGAGGCAGCTCTCTCTATGCATCTGGAGCCTTCTTGCTGCAGATTGAATCCCAATGCCTACATTTTACTGTTGGCTAAAGAAACACAAAGAATGGCATGCTGCCACAAGCATTTACAAAGCCAATAGGCTTGTCTGTGCAGGTGTAGAGGATAAGCCTTTTCCCTTCATCAGGGCTCGACAAGAAAAAAATTACCTGCTACGTTTTCAAAATCAGACCAATTGCAGACCTTCTCTGTGTGCAGGTACGTTTCTAGGTGATTTGTGTTGCGTGCAGGTGGGTTATGTTTATCCAGAAAGGAGCCTCTCGCTCTTGCTACATGAGGCGGGCTGGGACTACATAATAAAGCAGGCAGTGCTTTAAGTGGGATTATAAAATTGAGGGGGGCAAATTAGGGGGTATGGCCTACTTAGGCCAGGCCCCTTAACAAGAGCCTACCAAGGCAAGGCCCCCTGACGAGAGTCCCCCACCCTAACCTAAGGGGGGAGGCCTAGTAAAAGAAGAGCTGGGGCGCACTGGCATTATTACCTTTGAGGCGCCCGCCCCCATTATTTTATACAAAAGAACGACTGGGTGCACCAAATGTATGACACCAGTGTGCCCCACCTCACACGCAGCAGGCAACCCTTTCGTTCAAGGAGCATCATGGTAGGCAGCACTTTCACCGCGGGCTCCTGAATGAAAGGCCTGCATGCTGGTGATGGCTCTGAAACAGAAGGCGGACTGGACTGCTCAACTTTCCTTTTGTTTCAGAGTAAACAGTCATCGCGCAGCATGAAGCCAAGGGACTGGGCTTCATGCTGCGCGATGAGTGCATAGACATCAGGCAGCCCACACTGCATGGTTACACCTGCTGCTTGCCGGTGTCAGTACTTCGGTTTAGAAAAAAGACAAGGCGATTCCTTTTCTATTTTTCTAATCGAAAGTGCTGACACCGGCAGGCAGCTCGTGTAACCATGCTGCCACTACTCTGGCTTCCCCAGATGTCGGCGTGACTGGGGCTAGTTGGGGGTGGGTCCCGGCTTGAGAGCACTTTCTGGAGACTGCCGGAGCTCGGGCCTGGGCCCAGCTAGCCCCGGCCCACTTAACACCCTGATAGCAGGTGTTTGAAGGCTTTGCTCTCCAGAAGTGTTGGGAATAAATCTGATCAGCTCCAGCCAGCATAGTCAATGGCAAGACACCTTAGGGGCTGCAGGGCCAAAGCACCAGGTGAGCTGGAGGTTGCACACTCCTGTTATACATGCTGGTGGGCGAGATGTAGCCTTCTGATAGTTTTATTGTGTATTGGTGAGGGGGTGCTCAATGATCATGTAAACCTGAGTATACGGAGGCCAAAAACAAAAACAAAAAAGACGTACCACATTTGATGCCCAGCTGCACTAGCTGAAAAAGTCCTCCACAACTATGTTCTCAAAGTGTGATTACTTCTGTACCCCTACACAACTGGTCTGAGAATAAGAGCAAAGTATTTTCATGCATAGTTACATATCCTGTATACCTTCCTCAAACACAGAAGAGCTCATAGCACGTGTGTATGCTGTTTTTTGCCTTGCACCTTTGCACTCTTCCCTGCAAGGTGAGTTAATTTTGCAGTTTACTTTTAATTGTACCTGCTACCTGCCATGCTTGCATGTCGGGCAGCGTTTAATTTTACCTGTAAACGCTGCTTTCCCTGCATGTCGAGTAGCATTTAATTGTAACTGTACACACTACCTTCCATGCTCACATGGCAGCCAGTGTGTACAATGGATCCATATGGGATCCATCTGCTTAATGCTGGAGCACAAAGTCGGTGGACTCCACAGGGATCTCCAGCATTTTTGCCGGCATGAAAATCCATGGCAGCACAAATGGCAGAGAGGAAGGAAGGTGGCAGAAATGCAAGTTGCATTCCGCCCCTCCTCAGCCATACAAATGATTGAAAATGTTGGTTAAAGACGTAAGGGCAGGCCTCGACTCTAGGGGGCACTTGGGTTAAGAATATATCAAAACTGAGGAATTGTCCCTCTAGGAATGAATTACATATAGAACTTGTTTAAGACAACGGTTTTCTTAACACTCGTACTTCATATGGCTGGGCATAAAAAATCAATAAACCCTTTTGAGTCAATGGAAAAAAGGCAAAAGAACATATTTGCTAATTCATGAGGAAATCCAGACACATAAACCCATTTGTGTCTGGTATAGTTCCTGCATTTATTCTTACAAAAGTAATTCCTTGGCACACAATATGAAACATATGATGTACACACATATCATACAAAATACATTTCATGACAAAATCCATATTTCAAGTGACAATGAAGTACAACTGTCAAGAAAACTGTTGTCTTAAACAAGTTCTATATATAATTCACTCCTGGAGGGACGATTCTTCAGTTTTTGAAAATGTGGTGTGAATGAAAGGCGTAGAAGCCTTGCTCAAGGGATTTCCCGCCTTTCATTCACGTTACGCCACAATTCACAATGAGCTTCATTAAGATTTCAGAAATGTTCTATTTTGTTTCTAGCAGTAGTTTGAAGTATGACTGATCACCAATCAAACACGTGGATGTTCACCGGCAGGAAGAGTATTCTTTCGCGTATGGGTGGGGCAACGGTCTATGCACTGCCACCCTACCCCCTCCATTGCTCGGTAGCTTCCTTCCCGTTTCTAGCATACGTGGACTTCCGGGTACAGGGTGTATTTATTCACTTCCGAGTCATTCTGTGCAATACCCAGCCATCCTCCACACTTTCAATCATGTAATACACTTGCAGTTCGGCGTGCATATTTCTCTGTTTCTCAAATATTTAGGCACTGGGCCCTTTTGGAATTCTATAGCTCAGTACAAAGAGCAGGCCATCCAGTAAACTGAGCTCTTCCCATATGAGAACTGGGCTCAACTTGACACCTGTGAACAGATGTGGGCAACTGCAGTACAGGGAGACAGGTTGCCAATGCGTGGCTCTATATTTAGATTTTTCTCCAAGGAGCCCAGTAGCCGATTTAGAGAAGCCCACTATGCCCCATATTAGACTCAGGTCTGTTTTCCTTGCATGGGACCTACAGCCCAAAGGCTACCCTAATATGAACGTGTCTTCTGGGTCTCCCAGTTATCACTACTGTACACCTGCATGTTCAGGGCCCAGACCCAGCCTTTTTGGCTGGGAGAGATGTCCTATGTTGTGCAACATTGTATGCAATTCCCACACTCCTCCCTCCCTGCTCTTCATCTTCAGAGGTGTCTGATTTCCTTGCAGGTGTTAGTCAGGCTGCCTCCTGCCCACTACTACTGCCTGCTGTCCACTGCGCTCCATGTGCAGCAAATCAACTAACCACCTCGAATCACAAATGGTCCGCAAAATCCTTTTCTTGTCATGCACCCGCCCTGTGGAATTTGATCCTGGTATCGCCCCAGAATGCCTCCAGAATTCTCCAATTTCGCGAATCTCTCCATGGACTAATTCCAATGGACGCACAGAACGCAACTCACAGTACTGCACTACTGTTAAAAGATGTCAACCCAAATGCTGGCTACGCAAGTCTTCTACAGCACTCAGTTGCTCTGAAGCTAGGTCTGTGCTTTAAACAATAAAATACAAATAAAATAATAAATAACTATCCTTCTTTACTGCTATTTGTTCTCCTATGCCGCTCTGCCCCATAGCACTTCTTAAAAGCCTTGTCAGGAGTCTAAAGGAATCTAAAGTACAATACAAGTGACGAACATGACATGCAAACAAACATTTAGGGACTATACTCCAGCCCCATGGATGCCACCAAGCCAGACCAGCCTCCTGGTGCATGCTGGGGGTAAGGCCAGCCCCAGTTCCAGACCCAACTCCACAGAGGCAGAAAAGACAAAGTGGCTTCCAAATATTTGAGGGAATATCCGTTCATGTAAAGAAACAAAAGCAGAGACAGTAAAAGTAGTGTCCTCCAGTCAGTAAGAGACACATTTCAGATGAAGGCCAGTGAATCACACTACAGCAGAACCTGTCCAATGAAAAGAGGCAACGTGCAGCAAGTTCTTGTGGGGAGACCAGGCCTTCTTGTCCAATGAAACGTGATTGGTGGCCATACACCCTTGTGACCTGAGCATCACCAATGGTAGATGGACCATCTCCTCTCCCCCCGCCCCTTCGACGTTGCCCCAACATAGGCCACGCCATCTGTGAATGTACTTACATATTAACGATTTCCAAAAGTGTGGTTATATTAAGGAATGCTCACCCAATCAAGGACAAATACAATCACTTCAGGCCCTAGCAGAGTTACATTTTAGGAAGCACAAGATGTCATAAGATTGCAAGTCTCTCTCAACACTTGTACACAAGTGGAGAAAGCAGCTTGTGCTCCAGCATCCTGTCCGTATCTCCTCTGGTCTCGCTGTTCTCTAACACTATTTGCGCTTCCCATGAGAGAGTGCTCCTGGCAGCCACGCCCAATCCAACTCATTTCGCCCTGAGGAGTTCTCCCCTGTTCTTCATTCACAGCTCTAGGCTCCTTTCTTAGAGCTGAGAAAGTAACGGAAAAGGGACCCATCCTCTTTTCAACTGTACCTACATTTCTTCCCCTCTGAGTTCTTGGGGGTTTCTCTTCCCTTGTCAGAGATCTTGGGAACTGGATGTCGGGGACCTTCCTTGAGTTTCTCTTCTCTTCTAGTGGTGATCTATTTTCCTGTGCAGCCACCTCTACGGGTTCCACAGCGCCCTCTCGACTTCTTTCAGATCGAAACCTAGTGGTCAGAACAATTCAGTCGCCTCACAGATCATTCTTTTAATCAGGTTGGATCTCAAGTGTAGGATCAACCACATTCTCATCAGAGGTGATAGCTTGAAGTTTTGGTATATGTTGTAATAGCACCATAACATTTCTTCTGTTTAGGATTATATCCTTCTAAAACTTTAACATATAACATATACTCCAGTGACAGAGACATTTCATCATCAAATGCATACTTAGCTGACCATCTTGATTACAAGAATTGTGTACTTTTGGGGGGCACTTCTTTTGCTTCACCTTCTCAACCTCTCTATAATTTTGATCCACCTCCTGTCTTTTCTGGTCCATAGTTAGGAACACATTCATAGGCTTATGCCTTGGTTTCCCCTCCTTCACTTCTCGTTGTACGCTCCACTTTGTTACCGTCTATATGGCTGACTTCTGATTGCTCGTTCCGCTCTTCCTTGAGAGATCCAGTCGAGTATACTGAGTAGTCCAGGATAGATTCTTCATGGTTCTCGAAGGCTATTTTGACTTGCGATCCAGAAAATTGGTCTCTCTCCATTTCATTGTTTATCTCAGCTCCTTCTTTTTCAGTAGGGAAGATACTCCTTATTTTTCAATTTCTGTGAGACAAATGCGCTTTTGGTGGAGGCGGTGGAGTTCTCAGGTTCCAGAGAGGTTTTTAGCAGCATTGGATTTTTGTGTTTTTTGCGTAGGCTTATTTTTACATTTCTTTTTTTTTGCGGCCCTGTTTCATAATTGCTTAATAATAATTGCTTAATATTGGGACTTACCCAAAAATCACCTAATTTTATTTCACGTTGATGTCCCTTTTTTGTTTCTGAGGTTTCTTCTTTGCCTCTACTGATCTATCTAATTGAACATCCTCTAGATCTTTAATCTCTACTATCTCATTTAAGGGATTCTCCTTTACTGAATGCGCATATGTCAAGTAACTTTCGTTTTGTTGCTCTTTTGATTCCGTCTTTTTGCCTATGGCTGTCACCATCACTGATTTCTGTTGAAGTTTTGCAGCTATGAATCTACTTCAGAAGTCATTGGGGAGTGCTTTTTTGTCCGTATAGGGCCATACATAACCTGCAGCTATTTTTGGGATTCTAATATCGCTTTTATCATTGTAATTTTATCCATCACTTCCTCCCTCACCACGTCAGATAGGTGATTTTGCCATTGTATTGATTGCTCAGCTTCTCAGTCCAGTCTTGCTTGAACAGCAGTTTTAAATGATATATAAATCATTTTCGCATGTGCCATCGCCAACAGGGTGGCCTGGTCTTTATAGTTTTCATTTATTGTTTTGTAAAGTTTGAGGAATGGTGCAAAAGGGATGGACAGGTTGGGCATTATTGTATCCTGAAGTTGCAGTACAAGACACTTCATTCCCAAATCGTCTAAGGGTGTCACATTTGGGGAAAAGACTGATTCATTCAATGACGAATCCGTAGAACAAGACAAAATGGCCGATGACGCCCCTTGTGGACCTTGTGCTCTTGGTGATTGTTGAAGTTGGTTGAATCCATGCGAGTAGACTCCCTATTCAGATTCCAGCTTGGTTCCCTTCTCTCTTCCGTTTCCAATCTCTCATGGGAGTTTGGACGCATTGTTCCTGGAGCCTTGAAGTGTGGTGGTTCCTCTACACCTTGCTTGACTTTGTCACATGGATCAGATATAGGGACACCATATTTCCCCCTCTGGGCTTTCCGATCTAGGTTGTCTTGGATAGCAGCTATATATTTTGATATCTGAAGCACAAGTGTTGAAGTAGACAACTCATTCATCCCATCCACCTTGGGATCTTTTCTCTCCTGCCTAATTGCCGCAGGGGTTCCACCCATAAGAACGCCAGATGTAGGGATCGCTCTCTCGTCTACCAAAAAGGGCCCACCCTCTTCTATGCCAGACCCTTGATTTTGGATTGGGTTTAGGATTGGGCAGTTCTGCATGTTGTCCTGATTTTCCATAGATGCACAATTATTGGAGTCCGCTCTGAGGTGATTGTCTTTGTCCGTAACTTCCCCCTCTCGCTTTCCATAATCACCACCCTTTGGGGAGTTAGAAAGTCCTTCTTCTACTAGCAACATTTCATGATTGTTTATATCAAGTGGCAAAGTACCTTGTATCCCTTCACGGACTTTGCATTTACCAGTATTAGCAGCCAACTCGGATAATGGTCTCACATCGTTCTCCTGCTCCAATTCCGACATCCATCTCAGAGGATCTGGCCCTTGTAGTTTTAATTGGCGTTGGGTGCGTGATCCCATTTGGACCATCACTCCAGAGGGGTTTTGAAATGCACTTGATGTTTATGTTCACACCAGCACTCGATTCAGCTGTAATTATTACCTTCTGCTCAGATTTTCAGTCCCTATGGGTTATCTCAGGGAAGTTGCACAGCGACCCCTGCAGCCCCAGGGAACCAGAGCTAACTACTTGCATGACACTCAATATCGCTAAAGTATGGCTGGGGGAGGTTGTGGGATGGTGGTGGCCAAGAAGGAGTATGCCGCAATCCACACTGGCCTAGAGCAAACTCAGTGGGACCTTGGCAACCTTGTGTGCAATATAAACCACACCAAAGCACTCTACTCACTCCTGCTAATCAGGGTCCTATGGTGGAGAGCGCGAGGCCATCATTGAGAGTGGAGTGACCAGACTCCCACCCTATCTTTCCAGAGTGTCCTGAGATGCAGCTGGCGTTCCTGAACTTTAAACACGGGTGTTCTATGTAAGTAGAACTGAGGCCTGGGAAACCAAAAGGTGGGGGAGTCTGCTTGCCTTGAATACTTTCCCTTTATAGTGGGTGGGGGTGGGAGGATACTGTGGATCCTTACACTATTTAACTAAAAATATTTATTTAATTAATTCCCCATTTGGTAGAACACTACAGGCTGAATTTGGTAAAATTCAAAGTTAACACAGCTCACTTCCCAGTGTGCGCTAAAAACTATAGCCTATAATTTAATTGGGGAATCCTTTTTGTCCTGCTGACCCCAACTTCTTTAAGGAAGAGGGGTGTCTTTGTTCTTAAATCAGCCCAGCCTTTTTATCCGGCCTCTCCAAAAAAGGCCTTTCAGTGGAGGGGTGTCTGAAATCCAAAATTCTCCAAATCATTCCAATTTTTCTGAAGAACTTACTCAAAACACACCAAAAGTAGAGGGGAGTCTAAAAAACAAACCACCAAATCACCCTGTTTTTATTTTAATTCAAAAGTGTGGGTGACATTATAATTGCCATATGTATTTGTACCAATCTTGAAATCCTTCTGCTAGCCTTTTAAGCCTGCAGGAAAATCAAATTTGCACACCACTACATGCTAATTGCTTTTGTTATTGATCAGTGTAATTATTTCTTGAAGTGAAATTTGCAGAAAGTGCAGAATTGTGATTGTGTTCTTTTCAACTTCCTTTTATGGTTTATTTATGCTGAGAGAAGCCGATTGTGTTGTGCCACGGATAAAGTGGTGTTTGACATTTTCTTACTAATTTCTATTACTTTTAATTTAAATACATACCAATATATTTCCTGTACACTGGCCTTGTTCTTGGCTCATTGTTAGCTCAGGTGGAGGGAACCAAGGGTTATGATATGCATATGAAGTAGGGCTGAAGAAAAGAATCAGTGAAATAGTTTGTTGCGAGACACCTTGAGTGGGGAGGGAAGGGACTCCCCGTGTTGAGCGTGGTCTCTCAATAAACTGTTACAGATTGGGGGCTTGTGACCAGGATTTAGCTGCCTATTTCTGACCCATGACAAGTACATTGTGACAGACTATTCATTTTGATGCAATTGCATTACGGTGGAGGGAAAGTCATCTTAGTTTTGTTAAAGTGCTGCAAGGACCTGACACCTGAGTACAAGGAAGGTGTATAGGTGAAGAATTAAGAGTGTATAAGAATGTATTGGTGTGAGGAAATCAAGCAGGAACAGGGTGATTTCTGCCCCTGCATAAAGAAGGTTTTTCTAAGGTGCAAAAAGCCAATTGTGGAAATGACTGCTGTACAAATTGGTTAAGTCAGAGAGCATCTCCTAGCTAAATTATTTATTAAAGGAGAATGGGTTGAGGACGATGGAGGAATCTGGCAAACCAGAATTGTTCGGGACCTTACCTCAGTAAGCAATGATATTTGGTTTGAAGGCGGAATATTGCATAAAGCACTTGAGGCATTTTATATGACCACAACTGCTCGTGATGAACAGATACAAATGGCTCAGCTAACTGCTCAGACCCATGACAGGCTTCTGACTCTTGCAAAGTGTATGTTTGCAGATCAATGTACGTGCGTAGTCAGTGCATAGCCATTTTTGCAGTACAAAAAGACTTTGCACGGACATTGCACTGCAAAAATACACTTTGCACAGTTCCATGGATCAGGGTTTTTGTCGGCACTGCAAAGTCACTTTTCAGCAGTGCAAAGTCACTTTGAATCGTGCAAACAATTCCATGAAGTTGGCCCATAGCCTTTAAATTACAAAATGCTGACTTTTGAGCCAGACCACCTGAAGGAAGAGAGCAAAGTCTTATGTATATTTTATTTTTGGGACTTTAAGGATGCTGGTCACTGCAATCAACCAATGAACCCCCAAATATGCCATGGGATTCCATCTAATTTAGGTGGCCTTTTAAAAACAAGTGCCATTTAAAAAAACAAATGTTTTACCATTATCACCATACTCAGTATAGGGCCCTAGGAATGGCTGCCTGCAAAATCAGTAGATTTTGCACCACACAGCTCCATAGATATATCAGGATGAATGTTAACAGCAGGGCAGTGCCAGGGAACGTGCTGGACTATTTTTAATGCATGATCTGAAAAGGAACTCCAAGGTGAAAACGCATCTTTTCAATTGCATGCATTAAAAGGTGCAAAGAAATATTAAACATACATCTACTTGAGTGCAAGTAATTTCCACAGGAACAAAAAAGGCTTTATTTATTTAGTGTAAACTGTAAAAATATTCCATCGTTCAAAATGTATCTGATTTCACAATGCAGAACCATATTCACTGCATACATCACCTCCACCCACCTATATTTCCCCTAATCACTGTCATCACCACAGGTAACACGCTCAAGCTAACACCCTAACTGCTTTTTAAAATCGAATCCAGGCTGATTGTGCATTCATCTTGCATCGTGCTCTGCTTTTTAAAATTCGAATCCAGGTGGATTGCTCATTCATCTTGCATTGTGCTGTGCTTTTTAAAGTGAAATCAGGTGGATTATGTTTACATCCTGCATCCATATGTGCACTGCTTTTTAAAATCAAATCCAGGTGGATTGTGTTTGCATCTTGCATTGTGCACTGCTTTTTAAAATCGAATCCAGGTGGATTGTGTTTGCATCTTGCATTGTGCACTGATTTTTAAAATCGAATCCAGGTGGATTGTGTTTGCATCTTGCATTGTGCACTGCTTTTTAAAATCGAATCCAGGTGATTGTGAATTCATCTTGCATGGTGCTCTGCTTTTTTAAATTCGAATCCAGGTGGATTGTGCATTCATCTTGCATTGTGTTCTGTTAAAAAAAAAATCGAATCCTGGTAGATTGTGTATACATCTTGAATCCATTTGTGCACTACATATGTGATTTGTTTTTTATAATCATACTCAGACCCTGACATATTGCTCTGCATTTGTCCCCCTTAATCTACTAGACCACCTTTGAGTATGGGCCAGGACTGTGCAGCCCCCTAATTTGACTTTTCCTTGGCATCCACTCTTTCACCTATCCTCTGCCACTGTGATGGCACTCAACATCTCTCCTATCTTCTCTAATTGCTACTCTATCACCTACCCCCTCTCACATGTAGTCTGGATTGAAAAAGTTCAAAAAAGGCATACTGAGGGCAAACCCTGGCCTTCCCATGTTAGGTACCTACATCAGCGTAACTTCCAGAGAGGTCTTCACTGATATCCTTTTCTGTGTCCCCTCTCCAGATCAATTTATTCCTCATCTCATCTCTACTCTCTCCCCTTTCACTTCCTCTCCCATTAACAGTGGCACCAAGTGGGAAGTCCTCATGGACGGCTTCTCATCCTCACGCTGCATCGTTAATGTCTACCTCACAGTCACTATCCTAGTTCAGGGTCCTCAACTCAACCTCCTTCTCTTTGACCAGAACCTGCCTTCCCTCATTTACTTCCTTCCTTCTCCTGCCTCTCTCCTTACCATTCTCACTGCCCCCCTCTGACTGGAGCACCACACCACTGTACTCTCCCCTGATGAAAACCGTCAATGGCAGAGACCTCCTTCACCTGACGACTCTTAACGCCCGCTCAGCCAACAAACACTCTGCTGACATCTGTCTCCTTCTCGAAGACTCTGACCTCGACATTTTGGCCCTCGCTGAGATCTGGTTCAATGCCAGCTCAGTCACCTCTTTTGACTCCTTCCACCCTGATGGCTTCAAGGTAATTTCCATGCCTCATCCTTACCGTGCTGTCAGATGGGTTGCCTTAATATACCCTGACTGGGTTCTTTCTTCCATCTTACCCACCCAGCTCTACTCTTCCTTTAAGAACCTGGTATGCAAGTCGGTCATATCTTCCTCCTACACTCTGACCATTGCTACCATTTACCGGCCTCCAGGTGCTGCCACACTGTTCCTCTCTGAATGGAGTGGTTTCTGATCCTCCTTAATTTAAATCACCTCGAACCTCCTCCTCTTGGGTGACCTCAACATCCAATTGGACTCCCCTGTCTCAGCAACCACTCTTCATTGACCTGTTCACCTCACTAGCCCGCTCCATTCCAACCCACTCGGCTGGTCACACTCTGGATGCCATCATTCACTCTGACCTCTCTCCCCCCCTCCGGTCACCGCTCTCACTTGGTCAGACCATTCTCTGCTCTCCTCCCACCTGGGTCCTTCCAGCCTTCCTTCCGATCCCTCAAAAGCTCCTGCCAACCTGGTTCACGAACATCCGCCCGATGAATAAAAGTGTCAGCTGCTGCCTTCGCTTCGACCTTTATCCTCCCTTGCCCTCCGACTGCTGCCTCTTCAACTGACTCTGCTCTCAGCAACTTCCACCTGGCCATCAACAATTCCCTTGACATCCTTGCCCCAGTCACAAGAATTCACCTGAAACCTGCCGCTAAGCATAACGCTTGCTAAGATTCTGAGCTCGCAGCCCTGAAACGAAAGTGCAGAGATGAGGAACAGAAGTGGAAAACTTCAGTCTCACGTTCTGACAAACTGGCCTGCTGCCTACTCCAAAGGCAATACAGACTCTCGATACATGCCAAAAAAAGGGCCCACATTCAGGCAAGCGTAACTGGTGCATCCAATAACACGGCTGAACTTTTCAAAATCTGCAGGGAGCTAGCAAACCTCTTGCAGTCTCCTACTCCCCTCTTCTTTCCCAGGCCCTCTGCAACACACTGGCCACACACTTCACCCCTTAAACTCAGGACATCGTGAATACCCGTGTTACTCACCTGCCAAACCCATCTCACACTCCTTAGCCTCCCTTGGCCACTCACCCCATGCCAACCGCCTTCTCTATCTTTGCGCCTGTCACACCTGAAGAAGTTGCCAGAGTTGTCTGATCCATGAAGGTTTCTTCCAAACAGGCTTGCCTCTGCTCATCCAGAACCATCAAGGATAACATTGGCTTACTTGCCCCTGCACTTGTTGATTTCTGCAACCACTCTTTCCCCATGGGATCTTTCCCCTCCTCCCTCAAGCATTCCCTTGTGTGTCCCTCATGAAAAAACCTTCAGCAGATTCTACCTGTTCAGCCAACTACTGCCCTATCTCAATCACGCCCTTCCTGTGGAAACTGCTAGAGAACATGGTCTTGCCCCAACTCAACTCACACACAGAACTTGTGGGTGGTCTCCATGACCATCAATCTGGATTTTGAGCATCCAGAGGCATGGATACTGCTCTTCTGAACACCTGTGAAGAACTGCATGCTTCCCTGGACTCCTCCCAGTTGTCCTGATCCTACTTGATCTCTCCTCTGCCTTCGACACAGTCAACCACTCCATCCTCATACAAAGGCTCCATGATAGCCTTGATATCTCCAGCCATTCACATCATTCTTCCCATTCATGTCACTCTCCCGATTCACATCACACTCTCCCATTAACGCCACTCTCCTCCATTCACGCCACTCTCCTCCATTCACGTCACTCTCCTCCTCATGTCACTCTCCCCATTCATGTCACTCACCCCATTCAAGTCACTCTCTCCATTCATGTCACTCTCCCCCATATAACCCTCTCACTCCATGTCACACACCCATTATCACTCGCTCCAAATATCCCTCTCTCCCCATAACACCTGCACACCCACCCATTATTCATCTCACCTACATAACTCTTTCCCCAACTACATCATTCTTACTCACATTAAGCCCATCACACACACACGCTCACCCCAGCTGTTCCTCTAAAATGCCCTAACTGGCCCAGGCATTATGTAGCTCAGGTCAACCGGAAGCACAAGACGCAGGAGTCACACGAGCATGGCCATTGGATTGGGATGGAGGTCGAGGAGGACAGGTGGCAGGGCAGAAAGAATGGAGAGGAGGAAGCAGAAAGGAAGTAGCGAAGGGCCGTTTTAAGCTTCTCTAGAATTATTTGGCCCACATGCAAGTTTCCTTCCCTCACTCCGTGTTAGCCAGGGGTGGACCAGGAACCAGGAGAGGCCCTGGAAATAATTTTTAAAGTGGCCCCATGTTACACATTTTCAGCAAGCCCAACCCTTTTCCTATGAGAACATTTGGAAATACCACACAAAAGAGGCCCAGGGTACAGAGGTCTACCAGGAAATCTCCAGACTGCCCTATAGTCCAGTCCACTCCTGCTGATAGCCCTTAGACCGCATGGCCTCGCCCACCTCCTGCACTCTGAAGGGCCGTCAGGGAGACACTGCGCAAAATGCCACGGGTCCAGCAAGAACTGTGAAATAAGGAAGCATACACTGCAGGAGAGTGAAGATCCTTTATTGGTAACCAGCCAGAGCCAGCAGTACTCAGCCTACACAGCACCTCTTCACTACAGCTTCTAACGGCTCCTCATGGAATCTCCCCTCTGAACAGAAGTAAACATGACATCAGAGAAAGAGTGGAATTCTACGAGTCTACGAAAATTCCACTCAAGAGCAAAAGACACTTTACAACACTTCTCACCCCTTTACCCAGAACTGACGGCAAAACAACTACACACACACAGCTAAACACGCTACTGCAACACACACAACAGCCAACACACACATTCAACACAACACATAATGAGAGCCAGAATGCAGCTAGAAGAGGGAAAGAAAGATAAGGACCAGAACAAGGACCTTAATGTCGCTCAACGGAGGGAAAACCTATGAACTAGAAAAGTGCTAACGAACTTTGGCACCCAAAACATAATCATTGTACTTAGAAGGAACCTTCCTCACCCTGACAGGATGAGAATGACCCTGGACAGAGACAGACGGCCCAGTAAAGGAAGACGCCTCCTCATCACGTTCACACACCGGAACGGGAGCAATCTCACAATTGTGAGAAGGGGCCAGCATAGAAGGCACCTTATCAGCAGCCTCCCCATATGTAGAAGGGCATGGCAAGGGACATTCAACCAATGCCCCAGCATCGCCTGCAGCGCAATCAGGCTCCCCCCACGCACCACCAGCAGAATCCATTTTGACCTTGTCTACCACAACCACACGCCTGAGACTCCATCTGGAGCCATCTTCAAGCTTGACGTAACCACAACCACACTTGACAACTAAACGTGGCTTCATATACTTGCTAAGTCCCTTCGCTGCAAACCTGGGATTCTTAATATGGACCCAATCACCCACCTTGACTGGCAAGGGCTTCCTGCGGGCCAGTTGTTCCTGCAGAAACCCCTGCTGCCTGCACCGTACTCGATCTAAGACTTCTTGCATATCCACTTGTGATTGAACCCCACCACCCAGGGCAGGAACTCTCAATTTGGAGCCAGGTTTCCTCCAGCAGCATGCGAGGAGGTTGCATAGTGGATACTAGTTCAGTACAAAGTTGCACTGTGCATATTGGTTCTTCACAAGTCTGGCTGACTCCACCCTCCTCAACATGCAGCACAATAATGCACGTCCGCCACCTGCATTCTTGGCCAGTCCGGGGGAGCCGCCTATTGTGTGGGACTTGTGGGTGGACACCTTCAAAGTGTACCTCAGAGCCGCGGTTGGTGCCAAGTTCACGGATGATGAGAAGGAGGCGGCTTTGCTCAATTGCTTGGGAACTGAGGGCCTCAGGGTATTCAGGCACCTACCCGGCCCCAATGTGCACGCTGCCCCCGCTGCCCAGGCAGAAGGCAGTGAGGGTGGTGACGTGGTACCAGCAGTGGTGCTCGCTTATGAGACAGCTTTGGGCAAGTTGGAAGCCCGATTTGGCAAGAGAGCCAACGTTGTTCTCGAGAGGTACCATTTCTTCTCGAGGGCTCAAGGCTCCTGTGAGGGTATAGATGCTTATGTGACTGCCCTACGCACCTTGATTGCAGCATGCAAGTTCACTGGTACCGTTGATGAATACATCTGTGACCAAGTAATGATGCGCACGTGTGATGTACGTGTCAGGGAGAGACTATGGATTGAAAAAGACCCACCAGAGCCGTTAGAAGCTGTAGTGAAGAGGTGCTGTGTAGGCTGAGTACTGCTGGCTCTGGCTGGTTACCAATAAAGGATCTTCACTCTCCTGCAGTGTATGCTTCCTTATTACACTGGCGACGAGAGTAACCAGCCTCCGACCCACGTTGCCTTGCAGCCGCCAGCAGTTGCCTACATTCCTCTTTTCGCCTTGGGAGAGTGCCTGCTCTGGAGGAGGAGCAGGGGGCCATGTGAAGGTGAGCACGCCCGCCGACGCTGTCCGCGTCGAGTCACCTGTCCGGAATCAGCTGGGAGCAGCAGCATCTCCCAGCCTTCACAGTTCGTCCGTGGGCTGCAGCGCCCGTTGTCCCGTGGAAGGGAGGCCCTCTCACCATGTCGGCACAAGGACAGCCGACGTGCTTTCAGCCTACGCTCCCCAGCCAGAGTTGAGCGCGGTGCCTCCTCAGACAGCAGGTGAGAGGGGAAGGGATCCCTGTTTTCCGGCGTGTGTCCGCCCTGTGCGGCGAGCGGGACTGGGAGCCAGGGCGAGCCCGTGTCTGCCGCCCCGTTCCCTTAGTGGATATTGACGCCTGCTACCACCTCAGCCCTCAGGATCTCTTTTACAGAAGCAAAGCCCACAGGTCTCTGCCAACACCATAGAATCATACCGACACACAGAACCCGGGTCCTTCAGACCTGTCACCATCAACACCACAGGTTTTTTTGCAAAACGTCCTCCCTCTTTTCTTACGGAGCCTCGTGCGGTGACGCCAACACACAATAGCATAAGGGATTTGTACAAACCAGTTTAATTACTGTCACACCCAAAACTAACCAACATTTGTAGAACCATCCTAAGACTATTCATTTGTGAAGATGGCTGCATATCTGGGCCTGTGCGCTTGACTGTTTGGTGCATATAAAGTGAGTGTCTGTAAATGATCCAACTGGTTATAGTTTTTAACATCCTCATGCTTGAAATTGTGGTTCTTTTGCCATTTAGAAACCACTTTGCATCTGCTCTCATGGTTTACCCAGTGTCCAAGAACCCCTTGATGCCACGGCTACAGTCCGGGCCTTGCATGTATATTTCACTGGAGCTTTGGTGCTTTGATGGGTTGGTTGGAGGTTGTTCTGGAGAGAAGTGTCACATGATCAGGCAGGCCAACATGTCTAGAAGAAAAATTGTATGTAACCTTAGGCTGACCCAAGGATTTCTTGGTGCCTTAAAATGAAGTCTATGAAATGGGTACAATGTTTTTTGGGAGGCCAATGCATGGGCAGTATGTGGTTGGAGTGCTTCCACTTGGGGACCAAGGAGGTATCCTAGCTGGCAGAGGATCCTGTGCATAAGGCGTTCATTTTAGGCCGCACTCTCTGGGTCCCATCCAAAGATTCCTTTTGAGGTTCCAGTGATAGCATGTAATTGACTGAAGAAGACCCTGATGGTAGGGTACAAGTATCCGGTCAGATGACATCAAGCGTTGTCTTGGTGTTTCCTGTGACAGCCATGTGGTACATGGAGAATGATGGCAGTTCCTTGGGAGCAGACATAAAACCAGGAGTTTGCAATGGACAGAGATGAGTTAAGTTGCTGAGTATCTATTTGAGTGACACAGGATTTACCCCTGGCTTCCTATCCCCTATTATAGAAGGCAATGAACACTTACAGATGACAGACCACATTCTGGTAAGCCTTCTTTATTGCATAGATGCTGATACAGTCTGCAGGTTGATAAGAATGGCGCAACCCTGCAACTCCATTGGTGCGCTCCACCCAGGCACTTCTATTCTTTCCTTCGAACTGTAACTCCTGGAATTCCCAGTTCACACCATAAGATTCCGTACCTTAGCATTCTCACTTGTTACACTGACATCACCCACTACTGACGTCATCACATTCTAACTCAAGACCAGACCACAACATCTCCCTCTTGATGAAGTGGGGTGATCCTGGCAATCTTTGCTAGCTAAAACTCGGTGCACCTAGAAGAGACTAGAGAATGTCATTAAGCGCTAGATCCAAAAACTGGCCAAGAGAGAAGACAGAGGTTTACCATCTCCCAGCAGCCCCTGCTACAGCGGTAACTGGAAGGCTCAACCCGCTGCATCTCTGTAGCTCCGAGTCCTACCAAACTATTTAACTTTCTAATATGCCTTTAAGAGTTGTTCTAGGGTCCTGTGTGTTTTTTGCGTGCAAAAAGACACCGTTTGCTTGTTGGAGGTCAGATGTTGTCGTACGTTCAACTATGCACGGAATGTGTTTCACAGGCATGCCAGCCTTCCTTCATAACATAGAAAGAAACACATTGGCCCTCATTAGGACCCAGGCGGTAAGGGGTTTACGCCGGCGTAAACCATGGCGCCCCTTACCGCCTGAGTACGAGTTCCCTTAGCGCCATGGTGATTTTAACGCCAGCTTTTAGCAGGCGTTAAAATCCATGGCGCTAAGGGACCTTGTTGTTAATTACGCCACCGTAATTTACGGTGGCGTAATTAACGCCTTCCCCACTCCCATTATACCCTATGGGGCAAAAATGGGAATGGGGAAGGGTAAATGGGGATTGGGGACTTACCGCCCCGCCAAGGTCGGAATGGGGCGGTAAATCCGCCAACCCCCATGGCGGAGTTGGCAGCTTCGCGCCATGGACCATGGTGCTAATAGCGCCATGGTCCTCCGCCAAGGTCCTAATGAGGGCCATTGTGTTTTCTGAGAACATTTCAGGTACTTGCAATCATGGCTTATTTCTGACCTAAAGCGCGCTGGCAAAGGAACGACGTGAAGAAAGTAAACAAAGCGAACCCACATTGAGTAAAAGAAATGTTCCTACATGGGTCAGAATACTGAACATGTGGAAGCGATCAGCGGTGCGGCCGCAACACCACGGGGAGAGGGATTAGCATTTGTGGTAGACACACGTTGGCAGCTTCGTGTTACATTATACTTAGGGAATGTCCACCCTTACTATTTTTCACAGCACACAGATCCTGAGGACACTGGTATGTATGATATAATATGGCATTTATAAGGCGCCTATACACAAGTGTTTCACATATGAAAGCGCTGCACCCCACTGACATCTATTCAGCTCTGCTCCCCCTGATGGGCCCAAGGATGTATGCCTATGTTTGGCAGGCATGCCAAGGGCCCCCAGTGCAATTTGCAAGGGCCACCCTAGCTTAATTCCGTGTTAGCCACTGTTGTATCTTGCTTGCTATGTATGTGTGAGCTGATAGAATGTTGATGCGCTGCAGTGGAATGTTTGGGTGTGAGTGTCTGTCAAGGGTCCAGCCTGAGCCACATGGGACAAGTCAGCCTGGCTGATGGGACCCATTGGTTCGCTCTGTACCATCTTAAAGAGACTTACAATAAAGCCTAACTGAAGGAACCTAAGTGAGAGTCCAAGAAGCAGCGTTATCACAGCCACTGCAGGAGCACATTACATGTGTACATACATAGGGCCTCATTACAACCCTGGCGTTAAGGGGTTAACGGCGCCGTAAAAGGCTGCGGCGTCGTTAAACCCTTAACGCCAGATTCACACTTTAACGCCTGCTTTTTGCAGGCATTAAAGTCCAAGGCGCTAAGCGACCTTGGTGCTAATTGCAGCACCGTAACTTACGGTGCCGTAATTAGCGCCTTCCCCATCCCCATTATGCCCTATGGGGCAAAAATGGGAATGGGGAAGGGGCAATGGTGAATGGGGATTTACCGCCCCGGCAACCTTGGAATGGGGCAGTAAATCCGCCATCCACCATGGCGGAATCCGGAAGTAACCATGGTGCTTATAGCACCATGGTCCTACGCCAGGGTTGTAATGAGGCCAATAGTTTATTCATGATCTACTCATTTATTCCTTCTGCACCAACAACTCATGTACATTTGAGCTTGTTGATGCAAGCAGAAAATGTGGAATCCATGCTCTAACCACCATTAGCACCCTGCGAGGCGCATATAGTCAATGTGCCGTGGTGCTTCCCACTCCCCCTTCCCATTAGCACCCTGCGAGGCGCACATAGTCAATGTGCCCTGGTGCTTCCCACTCCCCCTTCCCATTAGCACCCCCGTGGATCCCTAGACGGGTGCTAATGTTTTTAATTTTTTTTTTTAAATAAAAGTGAAACTTACTTTAATCTCGATGCCCATCTCAGCACAGTGCCTTTAGCCCCACTTCAATGTCAGTCATCAACACTGAAAATGCACTTCCAGGCTGAAGGCACTGTGCAGCGTCGGGCAGTGAGATACAAGTATGTTTTTCTTTCTTTTTACAAAATAAAAAAAAAAACATTGGCATGCATGTAGGCATCTACATGGGTGCCAATGGAGATGGGCCCCTCGTCGGCTGGGCCCAGCCTGTAGTTAACAGCCGCCTGCCTCGCTTAGGCCCTTAAACTGAGCGCTGGGCCGTTACCTACAGGATGGGCCCGCCACCTCGGGGCATATGGCCTCTATAGAAGCCTGCATTCTATGCTTCTCCTTTGTTCTTCCACAGCTTCCAGCTCTCGAGACAATCAGCAAGCTTGTGATGGAGCCGGTAACTGCCTGTAAAGGCTGCCTTCCAAGCTTCACTTTGTGATGTGTGCACACTGTGCATTGGGTAAGGAAGGGGACGTGGCCAAGCTCTGACACAGGAAGCACCCGATGAGGCTGGCTCCTCATCTCCCACCTCCCCCCGACCCCTGCAAGGTTGAATAGTGTTAGAGCCCTTGTTACAGGCTCCATTGTGCGCTAGTTGTTCACCACTTCCCTTGTTAAGGCCCTCATCTTTGGCTAAGGGCCACTAACTTGGCTGACGGTCACCTACAACACAAAAGAGCCCTCAGGGGCAGGCTCTAATGCTTAAAAGGGAATAACAGCAGTGTGATGTAATGTCGAAGTTGTAGCTCGCCAAAATGGATTCCAGGAAGCCTTCAGACGCCAGGGGATAATGCGACTGGCGTGATCCTTAGGTAGACAAGTATTACTACAGTACTGCGTTTGAAAAGGTTTTTGGAAAAGGAGTAATTTGGCTGAACTGCAGGCCTAGAGAAATAATGTGATAAGCAGCTATAGAATTATGGGAGCTCTAGAAATGGTGGCACCGCTGGCAGATTATGCCATTTCGACAAATAAAGTTAACCCAATGAAAACAACTGAACGAAAAATATATACTGAATAAAATTAAGTAGGCTATTATTGTTTACTTTAAATAATAGTGATGATACTCCGTCGTCCATTTAATAGAACCAAAAAGAGTCAAACTGATATTAAAAGAAAACGTGTTCTCAATAAAAAAATACTCTCTAGTTTAAGTTACATTGGGCCTCATTCCGAGTTTGGAGGTAATCATGGCGCTATTAGCGCCATGACTACCTCCAATACCGGTACCGAGTCCGCCTTCAATCAATGGGGACTTACCGGTCTATTCTGACCTTTGCGGGACCGGTAAGTCCCCATCGAAAAAGCCATTCCCCATTCCCATTTGAGCCCCCATAGGGCTCAATGGGAAGGAGGAAGGCGCTAATAACGATACCGCAAATTGCGGTGCCGTTATTAGCTCTAAAGTCCTTTAACGGTTCCGTCCTTAACGCCTGGTAAAACCAGGCATTAAGGAAGGGACTCGCTAAGGGAACTCGGAGTAGGGCGCAAAAGGGATTACCGGCACCGGTGTCCTTACCGGTGCTCGGTATCCCTTTGCGCCAAACTCGGAATGAGGCCCATTGTTTTAAATCATTACATGGCCACAGTAGTGGCCATGTAGTTATGGTTAAGTTGGTGTTTCCATAGGAAGAGCACTTTTTGGGCGGCTTATAACTTCGCTCCCCCTGGACGAATCCTCACCAAACTTTGCAAAAAATGTATATGGCCCACTCTGAATTTTTTGCAAAGTTTGGTGAGGATTCGTCCAGGGGGGGAAAAGTTATAGGGGGGTCCCAAAACTTTTGTTTATTCCCATAGACATAATGGGAAAAAACTTTGCTCACGCCTACAGCCCAAACCGCTGGATGGATTTACACCATGCGGCAGGAGCGGTGGCTTGGTCCTGAAAGCGTGCTTTGCTTTATTTGGTGTAAGTCCGTCCAGTAGTTTTTAAAAAAATGACAAAAATGTAAGTGAAAAAAATTAGTGATATCTGTGTTCGCTTCGCGGACACACTTCCCTGTTCGCTCCGCGGACTGGTCGGTGATTCGGCAAGCAGCTTGCGTGATGTCCGCGGACATCTGACGTGCTCTCTCATTGGATGCGGTGAAAGCGTGCAGTGCGTCTGGCTTCAGAGACGTCCGCCATCTTTGTTCCTCGCATGAGAGGCTTTGTCAGCAAGAGCGGGATCTACCGCCTGCACAGTAAGTCTTTTGTGTCTGTCTCCTGTTCCTCCCACCCTCGCTCATGCCCCGTGTGTCCTCTTGTCCCCCCCACCCCCACTCAAGCTCCGTGTCTCCAGCCATCGGCACACGGTGGCCAGCAGAGGGCCAAGGAGTGGGATCTGCCACCTGCACACGAACGCGGTGTGTCTCTCTCCCTTCTCCCCACCCCCCGCTCATGCCCCGTGTGTCTCTCTCCCTCCCCCCACCCCCCGCTCATGCCCCGTGTGTCCTTCTCTCCCCTCCCCCACCCCCCGCTCATGCCCCGTGTGTCACTCCCCCTCCCGCCCACCCCCGCTCATGCCCCGTGTGTTTCTCCCCCTCCCGTCAACCCCCCCGCTCATGCCCCGTGTTTCTCTCCCCCTCCCGCCCACCCTTCGCTCATGCCCCGTGTGTCTCTCTCCCTCCCCCCCATGCCCGCTCATGGCCCGTGTGTCTCTCCCCTCCCGCCCACCCCCCACTCATGCCCGGTGTGTCTCTCTAACTTCCCCCCACCCCCCACTCATGCCCTGCATGTCTCTCTCCCTCCCCCCCGCTCATGCCCTGTGTGTCTCTCGGCCCTCCCCCCACCCCCCGCTCATGCCCCGTGTGTCTCTCTCCCTCCCCCCATCCCCACTCATGCCCCGTGTGTCTCTCCCCCCCCGCTCACCCCCCGCTCATCCCCCGTGTGTCTCTCCCCACCCCGCCCAACCCCGCTCATGCCCCGTGTGTCTCTCCGCCTCCCGCCCACCACCTGCCCATGCCCCGTGTGTCTCTCTCCATCCCCCCACCCCCGCTCCTCATGTCCCGTGTGTCTCTCCCACTCCCCCCCACCCCCGCTCATGCCCCGTCTGTCTCTCGAAATCTCCCGCCCACCCCCCGCTCATGCCCCATGTGTCTCCCCCCACCCCCCGCTCATGCCCTGTGTGTCTCTCCCCTTCCCCCTACTCCCTGTTCATGCCCCATGTCTACCTCCTTTTCCCCACCCCCCGCTCATGCCCCGTGTGTCTCTCCCCTTCCCGCCCAACCCTGCTCATGCCTCGTGTCTCTCTCCCCTTCCGCCACCCCCGCTCATGCCCCATGTGTCTCTCCCCTCCCCCCACCCCCCGCTCATGCCCCGTGTGTCTCTCCCCTTCCCCCACCCCCCGCTCATGCCCTGTGTGTCTCTCCCCTTCCCCCCCACCCCCGCTCATGCCGTGTCTCCCTCGTGTTCCCCCCACCCCCCGCTCATGCTCCGTGTCTCCCTCGTGTACCCCCTCACCCCCTGCTCATGCCCCATGTGTCTCCTGTTGCCCCCACCCCCACTCATGCCCCGTGTCTCCCTCGTGTTCCCCCAACCCCCACTCATTCCCCATGTCTCTCTCGTGTTCCTCCCAACCCCCACTCATGCCCTGTCTCCATCGTGTACCCCCCCACCCCCCGCTCATGCCCCGTGTGTCTCCTGTTGCCCCCACCCCCCGCTCATGCCCCGTGTGTCCCTCGTGTTCCCCCAACCCCCGCTCTTGTCCTGTGTTCCCCTCCTCTCCCTCCACGCCCCGCTCATGCCCCGTGTGTCTCTCCCCCCAACCCTGCTCATGCCGTGTCTCTTCCCTTCCCCCCACCCCCCGCTCATGCCCCGTGTGTCTCTCCCCTTCCCCCCACCCCCGCTCATGCCCCGTGTGTCTCTCCACTTCCCCCGCTCATGCCCCGTGTCTCTCTCCCCTTCCCCCCCGCTCATGCCCTGTGTGTCTCTCCCCTTCCCCCTACTCCCCGTTCATGCCCCATGTCTCCCTCCTTTTCCCCACCCCCTGCTCATGCCCCATGTGTCTATCCCCTTCCCGCCCAACCCCGCTCATGCCCCGTGTCTCTCTCCCCTTCCCCCTACCCTCCACTCATGCCCTGTGTCTCTCTCCCCTTCCCCCCACCCGCCGCTCATGCCATGTGTGTCTCTCCCCTTCCCCCTACTCCCCGTTCATGCCCCATGTCTCCCTCCTTTTCCCCACCCCCGCTCATGCCCCGTGTGTCTCTCCCCTTCCCCCGCTCATGCCCCGTGTCTCTCTCCCCTTCCCCCACCCATGCTCATGCCCCGTGTCTCTCTCCCCTACCCCCACCCCCCGCTCATGCCCTGTGTCTCTCTCCCCTTCCCCCCACCCCCGCTAATGCCCTGTGTCTCTCTCCCCTTCCCCCACCCCTGCTCATGCCCCGTGTCTCTCTCCCCTTCCCCCCACCCTCCCTCATGCCCTGTGTGTCTCTCCCCTTCCCCCTACTCCCCGTTCATGATCCATGTCTCCCTCCTTTTCCCCACCCCCGCTCATGCCCCATGTGTCTCTCCCCTTCCCGCCCAACCCCGCTCATGCCCTGTGTCTCTCTCCCCTTTCCCCCGACCCCCGCTCATGCCCGTCTGTCTCTCCCCTTCCCCCCCACCCCTCGCTCATGCCCCGTGTGTCTCTCCCCTTTCCCCCACCCCCTGCTCATGCCCTGTGTGTTTCTCCCCTTCCCCCCAACCCAGTTCATACCCCGTGTGTCTCCCCTGTTCACCCCCGCCCCCCGCTCATGCCCTGTGTGTGCCCTGTTCCCCCCACCCCCGCTCATGCCCTGTGTCTCCCTTGTGTTCCCCCCACCCCCCGCTCATGCCCCGTGTCTCCCTCGTGTACCCCCTCACCCCCCGCTCATGCCCCATGTGTCTCCTGTTGCCCCCACCCCCGCTCATGCCCCGTGTCTCCCTCGTGTTCCCCCAAACCCCACTCATGCCCCGTGTCTCTCTCGTGTTCCCCCCACCCCCCACTCATGCCCTGTGTCCATCGTGTACCCCCACCCCTGCTCATGCCCCGTGTATCCCCTGTTGCCCCCACTCCCTGCTCATGCCCCGTGTGTACCTCGTGTTCCCCCCAACCCCCGCTCATGTCCTGTGTCTCCCTCCTCTCCCCCCAACCCCCGCTCATGCCCCGTGTGTCTCTCCCCCCACGCCTGCTCATGCCCTGTGTCTCTTCCCTTCCCCCCACCCCCCGCTCATGCCCCGTGTGTCTCTCCCCTTCCCCCGCTCATGCCCCGTGTCTCTCTCCCCTTCCCCTCACCCCTGCTCATGCCCCGTGTCTCTCTCCCCTACCCCCCACCCCCCGCTCATGCCCTGTGTCTCTCTCCCCTTCCCCCCACCCCCTGCTCATGCCCTGTGTCTCTCTCCCCTTCCCCCCACCCCTGCTCATGCCCCGTGTCTCTCTCCCCTACCCCCCACCCCCCGCTCATGCCCCTTGTCTCTCTCCCCTCCCCCCCACCCCCTATTCATGCTCCGTGTGTCTCCCCTTTTCCCCCCACCCCCGCTCATGCCCCGTGTGTGCGCCCTGTCCCCCCACCACCGCTCATGCCCTGTGTGTGCACTGTTCCCCCACCCCCACTCATGCCCCGTGTGCACCCTGTTCCCCCCACTCCCGCTCATGCCCCGTGTCTCCCTCGTGTTCCCCCCACCCCCTGCTCTTGCCCCGTGTGTCTCCTGTTGCCCCCACCACGTTCATGCCCCGTGTCACCCTCTTGTTCCCCCCAACCCCACTCATGCCCCGTGTCTCCCTCGTGTTCCCCCCACCCCTCACTCATGCCCTGTCTCCATCGTGTACCCTCTCACCCCCGCTCAAGCCCTGTGTGTCTCCTGTTGCCCCCACCCCCCGATCTTGCCCCATGTGTCTCCTGTTGCCCCCACCCCCCGCTCATGCCCCGTGTCTCCCTCATGTTCCCCCCACCCGCCGCTCATGCCCCGTGTTTCCCTCGTGTTACCCCCACCCCCCGCTCATGCCCCGTGTCTCCCTTGTGTTCCCCCACCCCTCGCTCATGCCCCGTGTGTCTCTCCCCTTCCCCCCACCCCCCGCTCATGCCCGTGTGTCTCTCCCCTTCCCCCCACCCCCCGCTCATGCCCTGTGTCTCCCTCCTTTCCCCCACCCCCGCTCCTGCACCCTGTGTCTCTCCCCTTCCCCCCACCCCCCATTCATGCCCCGTGTGTCTCCTCTGTTCCCCCCACCCCACGCTCATGCCCCGTGTGTGCCCTGTCCCCCCACCCCCGCTCATGCCCTGTGTGTGCCCTGTTCCCCCCACCCCCGCTCACGCCCCGTGTGCACCCTGTTACCCCCACCCGCGCTCATGCCCCGTGTCTCCCTCGTGTTCCCCCCACCCCCGCTCATGCCTCGTGTCTCCCTCGTGTACCCCCTCACCACCTCTCATGCCCCGTGTGTCTCCTGTTGCCCCCACCATGTTCATGCCCCGTGTCTCCCTCGTGTTCCCCCCAACCCCCACTCATGCCCCGTTTCTCCCTCGTGTTCTCCCCACCCCCCAGTCATGCCCTGTCTCCATCGTGTACCCCCTCACCCCCGCTCAAGCCCCGTGTGTTTCCTGTTTCCCCCACCCCCCGCTCCTGCCCCGTGTGTCTCCTGTTGCCCCCCCGCTCATGCCCCGTGTCTCCCTCGTGTTCCCCCCACCCCCCGCTCATGCCCCGTGTTTCCCTCGTGTTACCCCTACCCCCCCGCTCATGCCCCGTGTCTCCCTTGTGTTCCCCCCACCCCCCGCTCATGCTCCTTGTCTCTCTCCTTTCCCCCCTTCCCCCGCTCATGTCCCGTGTGTGCCCTGTATCCCCCCCGCTCATGCCCCGTGTCTCCCTTGTGTTCCCCCACCCCCGCTCATACCCCGTGTCTCCCTCATGTTCCTCCCCACCCACTGCTCATGCCCCGTGTCTCTCTCGTGTTCCCCCTTCCCCGCTCATGCCCCGTCTTTCCTTCCTTTTCCCCCACCCTCTGCTTATGCCCAGTTTGTACCCTGTTCCCTCTCACCCCCCGCTCATGCCCATGTGTCTCCCCTGTTCCCCCCTGCCCCCGCTCATGCCCTGTTGTGTTCTCTTTATACACCCCGCCTTCCCTTTCCATGGTGGCCATCTTGGGAAAATCTTTTCCTTCCTACACCGGGACTCCGCAGGCGTCCCGGTGTAGGAACGAAAATCTTTTCTTTTTTTTTTACCACCCGGCGTTCCCACTTTGAGGATCTAAGATGTTAGTGGTCTTCATCTATTGAAAAGGATGTTATGGTGACGTTGCACTAATAAAAACCTTTAAAATTTAGTAAAAAAAAAATATTACAGGGACGTTATGGTTAAGTGTCACTAATAAAAACCTATGCCCTTCAATGAAAAAACTTTGTTAAAGGGATGTTATGGTTAAGTTGTGCTGCTAACAACCTATGAAATTCAGTGAAGAAACTTTGTTAAAGGGACGTTATTGTTAGGTTGCGCTACTAAAAACCTATGAAATTCAGTGAAAAAACTTTGTCAAAGGGACGTTATGAAAAACCCTTGAAATTCGCCAGTTATGGTAAGCTAAGCAACCATAACTCGCGCCACCACCGTGCACTGCTAAGACTAACACCCCGGACATCAAAGATGACATCACAAATGTCATTGATGACATCACTGATGACATCACATGTCTGGCTCACTCTTTTTTCTTTTGCTGACATATCTAGGCCACATGGTTTTCATCAGTAACAGTCAGAAACTAAAAATTTTATTTTATTTGTAGACGTATCCTTCAAGTAGGTTCTTACAGTAATTCCCTTAGAGTCCAGTCACATCATATGAAACATATGCATACGGGAAGACACACGCTTGAAAGACAGCAATCCTTTTTGTGCATAAAGATAATCAATAGACCTATGAGCACTTTCTGATGGTTCTGTTGTTTTATTTTTTATGGCT
The DNA here is from genome assembly GCF_040938575.1 of Ambystoma mexicanum. Taxonomy (NCBI): domain Eukaryota; kingdom Metazoa; phylum Chordata; class Amphibia; order Caudata; family Ambystomatidae; genus Ambystoma; species Ambystoma mexicanum. The sequence continues at coordinate 1,329,147,832 of NC_090924.1, forward strand.
GTACTTTCCCTGTATATGGTCATATTTGTATACATTGTACTCAGACTACTTTCCTTAGGGTCCAATCACATCAAGTGATACATATACCTTGGGTAAATAGCAGCTTTGAAACAGAGCAATCATTTATTTGCATGAAAATAATCAGTTAAGTTATGAATTGTTTCTGCTATTACTTGTGCTTTTTTGCTAACTTCACTTTCCCTGTATATACCCATATTGGTATGTGTTCTTGTGTCTTTGTGTTTTGTCTATAGTAATGCAATTATGTAATACATGTGTTTTATTAGCTACTTATTACATATTTCACAGTACACAAAAATTTATTAAGAAAACAATTATCATTTCATTATTCAACATATTAACATTACGAATATTATACCTTCATCTTGTACACTGCACACAATGTTATGTCTCTGTATGAGTAGCTTAGTATACTAGATAGAACCCCATAATAGAATGCTATTTATATCAATGCATCGTTCAATGCACTAATTAGGGTATGATATTTATTGCAATGATCCTTGACACTTGTTTCGCAACATTATAATAAGAATCCCTTGTACACATATTTCATGAAAAGTACATACACATGTGATTTCATCAGTGATGTCAACAATGACATTTGTGATGTCATCTTTGATGTCCTGGGTGTTAGTCTTAGCAGTGCACGGTGGTGGCGCGAGTTATGGTTGCTTAGCTTACCATTACTGGCGAATTTCAAGGGTTTTTCGGTTTTACTTGGAACCATAACGTCCCTTTGACAAAGTTTTTTCACTGAATTTCATAGGTTTTTAGTAGCACAACTTAACCATAATGCCCCTTTAAAAAAACATTTTCACTGAATATATATATATATATATTTATTCATTGACAAAAAACGTTGTTAAAGGGACATTGTGGTTAAGTTGTACTAGTAAAAACCTATGCAATTCACTCACAAAAAACATTGTTAAAGGGACGTTATGGGTAAGTTGCACTACTTACCCATAACATCACTATGAAAATTCACTGACAAAAAAACGTTGTTAAAGGGACGATATGTTTCAGTTGCCCTAAGAAAAACCTATCAAATTCAGTGCAACAAGTACTTGAAAGGAACATTACACTTACTTTGCACTAATAATAACCTACCCATATTGTGTTACAAGTAAAACCAAAAAAAACAGAAATTCGCCACCACTGTGCACTGCTAAGACTAACACCCATGATATCAAACATGACATGACAAATGTCATTGATGACATCACATGTCTGGCTCCATCTTTTTCTGTTTACTGACATATCTAGGCCAGGTGGTTTTCTTCACTGACAGTCAGGAACTAAAAAATCAAAATGAACTATATTTGTAGACCTTAACGTTCTCATATGTTCTTACACTACTTTCCTTAGGGTTCAGTCACATCATGTGATACATGTACATAGGGGAACAAGCAAGCCCAAAACACAGCAATCATTTCTGTGCATGAAGGTAAGCAGTCAGGTTATGAACACTTTCGGATAATACTGCAGCTTTTTTGCTTACTTTACTTTCTCTGTATATGCTTATATTTGTACCCATTGTGGTCTCTTTATGTTTTGTGTGTAGCAGTACAATTATGTAGTAAGTGAGGCATTGGAAGTTACTTAATACATGTTTCACAGTACGCAAAACTGTGAAACGAAAGCATTCATCATTTTACTATCCAACATGGCAAGATTGTGAATATTGCACCTCTATGGTGCATGCTGCAGACAATGGGCCTCATTCCGGGGTTGGAGCTAACCATGGAGTAATTAGCTCCATGGTTGCCTCCGAAACCGTCCAAAATCTGGCATGGTAAATGGAGTAATTACCGGTCCATTCCAGGGTTGGAGGGGCCGGTAATTCCCCATTCACCTTTTGCCCTTCCCCATTCCCATTTCTGCCCCATAGGGCTCAAAGGGAATGGGGAAGGAGGTAATTACGGCACTGTAAATTACGGTACCGTAATTACCTACGAAGTACCTTTGCGGGTCCCGTACTTTACTCCTGCTAAAAGCAGGAGGTAAGGAAGGATCCGCAAAGGGACCTCGGAATACAGAGGTAAGGGATTACTGGCATCGGCACCCTTACCAGTGCCGGTAATTCCTTACCTCCAACCTCGGAATGACCCCCAATTTCTACGTTTCCACATGAGTAGGTGCATATAATGGAAATAACTCTGTAATGCAATGGTGTTTATAGCAATGCATTACTTAATGAACTATGTATGTCATGCTAGTTCTCCCAAATACCTCTGAGAGTTTTCTGGCAACATTATAATGACAATCCCTTGTGGAAGCTTACATGTGATGTCACCAGTGATGTCATCAATGACATTTGTGATGTCATGTTAGATGTCATGGGTGTTAGTCTTAGCAGTGCACAGTGGTGGCAGAAGTTATGGTTGCTTAGGTTACCATAACTGGCGAATTTCTGTTTTACTTCTAACCATAATATTGGTAGGTTGTTATAAGTGCAAAGTAAGTGTAATGTTCCTTTCAAGTCATTATTGCACTGAATTTGATAGGTTTTTCTTAGGGCAACTGAAACATATCGTCCCTTTAACAATGTTTTTTGTCAGTGAATTTCATAGCTTTTTAGTAGTGCAACTTATCCATAACGTCCCTTTAACAATGTTTTTTGTCAGTGAATTTCATAGGTTTTTACTAGTGCAATTTAAGCATAATGGTCCTTCAGCAACGTTTTTTCACTGAATTGCATAGTATTTTAGCAGGACACTCTTAACTTTTTGAAGATGTATTGTACAACATACTGAACCTGTGGTCACCATGTTAATGCGCACAGCAGTCTCGGTGTATGCGTCTGGTCGCGGACATCGGCTGGCATCCAACCTGCTCAGAAAGGCTAGGGCTCTCTTACATAGTGGTACCATTCAGCAAACACAAGGAACATATATGCAAGCAGCAGCATGTACATGAATTGCAAGGTAAGATAGAGTAGGTCTGCAAACTGTAAACTTTACAAAGAAAACAGCACAAAGGCATAGGGACTACACCATAACGGAATGCATCGACAACAGAAATGACCCCTCCCTTCAACAATCGGACCTCACTGCTACTGTGGATGGGAACAAAGAACGAACGGCCAGAGTAAGGACGGGAAAGTAGTAAGACCAGAACATCACTGCAACGAAGCAAGCACACTACATTTTGTCTGATAATTGCGCAGGTGGTGCAGTATACAATAGTACATAAGCATACCTTTTTTGTATACGTAGCAATGGCAAGCACCTTACAGTGGCTGGAAGAAAATTTCCCTCATGACGCAATGCCTTAAGATACTAACCCCACTGGTACTCACAGCAGTGTGAAACATAATTATGTAATATATATTGCTTCATGTACACCTAACACATTTTCTTTTCTGTAAGAGAACTTATTGGAAAGAAAAGCAAGGCAGCACAAGCGGCACCCATTCCACAACAGCATACGGTATAGGAAAGAAAAGAAACTCTATAAATAGCAAAATGATCAGCCTGGAAGCCAAAATGGAAGAATTGGTGAACAATTGTGCCAACTTAAAAGATTGCGTACAAGGGTATATTATGGACAAAATGAAAAAGCACTGCCAGACCTGCACGTGCACCCCTTCCCTATGTCACAGCCCACCATCCCCTCAAAATCTGTGTGATGGGAGACGTTACGGTGATACCGCAATCCCTTCCTCTCCTCACGACCAACTTGTGCAAATCCCCAATTCCGCACAGTAAGTATCCACTTCTGCTACCCCTTCCCTTTCTTAATGAATGTGTGCAAGTAAACGTTGATAATGAAATTGTTGCTGAGTGCATATGTGGTATTGTTTTTTTTTAAATGCCATTATGACTCAGCAGCATGCAGTCATCATAGAAATGACCGCAATTAAGCAAAAGGTAGGTGTCCTACGTACACCGCACCTACCTGGCCTTTCCGCAATGACAATGGAGGGATCCGTACAATGCCAGCATGACCCGCATGTCCGCATATTGTGCACCACCTATAATTATGTGTGGGAGCGGACTTTTGTTCGTTTTACAAGTACACACATGTGTATCTGTTCCTCTGTGTCCTATAAAACCACCACTGTGCAGCATATGCGAACAAACGTTAATTAGGTCAAGCCGCCCACCTACGTCCTACATGTATCTATACAGATAAATATCCCACCTGCTATACCCTATAAACACCCAGCGTCTCCCAAAATGTTCGGCACATGTGCGTGGCACAATTAATCAGTAGAGAAGTGCCAACGGTGTTCATAGTACACCTATGCACATGCGCACAACGTATTCCGCCCAAAACACATCCAGCGGACAGCCGTCCCCAAGGGAAAACAGTGGCACCGTCACCATGCGACCGCGCCCATGCTCTGCGTGGGCCCTCAGTTCGGGGACACAATCAGGACCCTCGGACAGTGGAAATGTACAGTGATGTGCAATGTACAGAGTGTTTTTTTTGGATAGTACATGCTTACAAACACACCATTGCACATGTGTATATGTTTTTGAACAATGTAGGCCTTTTTTCCGGGAGCAAGTTCTCCACAGCAGCCCTACAAAAGGCCACATCCCAGAGCTGCTCTGCAATCTGTTTGTAGCTTTTCAGAACCGAGTAGCAAGCCACAGAGGTTTGCCCTGTAAGTGATGTTGGACTGAATCTGCTGTCCTACATTGCCTTTACAAGTAATGGCAACCATGTCAGGCCGCTCAGTACGCACAGTAATAGAAAAGTATTAACAGCACTTCCTGTGACTCACACCATCAGTTGCGATAGTCTCCACTGTCCCTTTCCCATGGGTAGCATGCTGAAAACGATAGTATGTGGCATGTGCGTTTCCCCAGGTACGGCGAGGACTGTGTCCCAATAAAGCAGAAACATTCCTTCTTCCGTTTCCACTTTCTTCTTTCCAGCACGCCATCAATGGGTACTGTTAAAATGTTCCACATGCATCCACCAATCACATTGAAGAGCTCTCTATGTAACAGTATCAGTTCTGTACAACAGTCCTCTGCGTACAGACCACACCCAGAAATGTTATTGCACAATACCTCAGCCTCCACATTTCCATTTCCATGCCCGCCATCCTCAAAATCTACGGATTTGGATTTTGTGCTGCATGCTGGTATGGGGGAATAAATTGCAACCAGGGTGGGGGAGTTCATTTTTAGTGGCGGCTCTGAAAAGAGCCTTTTTTTTTCTTTTTATAGGTGCTTCTACAGAAACCCCTTTTTTTAGGTTTTTATTTGATTTCATGTTTTCTTGTGCCCACATTGTTACAGCAAACTCTTCAACACATCCTGTAGATGGGCAAACAAAACAGCATTACCGAAGGGTGACAACGAAATGCCATTTGCATGGAAAAACACTGCATTTCCACAACTAATGAGGTCATTGTTGCAGAAGAACATCCCACCAGCGGACACAAAATTAGACATGTTTCAGTTGATGAGACACCTTCCAATCTCTGGCTGGGAACAACATATATTATCATTGTCCCATACTCTTCTTGTTTTTATGGATGAGAAAAGCACCTGGGCAGTGGGAAAAAAGCCTCTTCACTACATTCAGCAACCTCTTCAGTCAACGGAACAATCCTAAACAAGCAACGTAACCCAAATGCATGCCGCCGTAGTGCAGGACGACTACATCAACAGTAGCAAAAGTGGCCAGGTCTCTGCAAAGTGCATGCATATTGGTGAAACTGCAGTCATAGACAGTGCACCACAATGCGTCCACTCCTTATAAACCGAAATTGCCATCAAAGTGTCTTTCCAGGGCATACTTGTGCAGAGCTATCACAAAGGCATCACCCAAAGTCAACACAACACGTTTCTCCATGTCAGCCAGCCTCACTATGCAGGGTAATGTAAAACAGTATAACCGCCCCTTCCTGTGAACCGCACCCTCAGTACCTGATGGGATAATCCCCACAGTCCCATTTCCATCGGCCAGCAGGCTGAGAAGCACAGAATGTGGCACGTGCCCTTCCCAAAGTACCCTGAGGGCCATGCCCCAGTAAAGCAGGAGCAGTCCTTCTTCCCTTTCCACTATTTTGTGTCCACCACTACCTCATTGGGTACGGGTAAATAGTCACACACACATCCACTAATGCCATCCAAGACGTTAGCATCTAACACTGTCAGTTCTGCACAACACTTCATATGTACCATTAAAAATTCAGCCTGCAAGTGTCCTGTCTTTAATCCACATTCATCCACATGAGCACCCATCATCACAAAATAGAGGTATGACTACATTTTCTGCACTATGTTTACAACTCTGTTATAAGTGCCTCTAGGCAGAATATCTGCCACTGAGCACCCATCACCTTCTTAAAAAGCATACTGTTTTTTCTCCCATCGCCTACCATCATGTGGCACTTCAATGGTATGTGCTTGCAACGTTTTCATTTACCCATATCATACATTGTATTATCGAAACAGGAACTCTCTTCTTTCCTTCCGACAATGCTACACATTATTTTCCCCACTATCCCATCTCCTACATAAATCGCAAAATAAGGCACCAAAACCAGCACTAAGTGTATCTTACCAACCTTAAGCAAGTTCCCAAAAGGTCACTGTCTGCACAGCTGTGGTTCTGTCTAGGCTGGACTATTACAACAGCCTCTTTTTATATCTGCCCGCTTCTACTCTCCCCCCTCTGCAACTCATCCAGAAGAGGACTGCGCGACTTGTCCTTGGCCTCAAGCACAGGGATTGTATCTCTCCTAGACTGAAATGTCTGCAATAGCTCCCAGTGGCTGTGAGGAATAAGGTGAAAACCTTCTGCATTATGCACAAGGCCTTCTGGGCCCTGGGACCTCAATACCTTCAACTCTCACTTCCTAAATATCTTCCTCCTCAAGCTCTTCCCTCATCCGCCTCCAAATCCCCCAGGGTCAGTCACCTACGCAAGCAACCAGTTGGTGGTAGATCTCTTTATTTGGCTGGGGCCTCCCTCAGCAACAGCCTCCCTGCCTCCCTGAAACTTGAGGAGAACCATCGCTGGTTCTGGAAGCACCTCAAGCCTTTCTCTTTGCATCTGCTTTTTCACCTCCTCTCCCCGGCTGGCTACCTGGCTGCAACTGATTCTCAACTGGTTACCTGGCAACTCTCTGATGTCGGGCCCAGACCACCTCCCCCCGCCAGTCGCATCCCTGCACTGCATTTCTGGCAAACCCAGCAATTGGGGACTGTTTTCTGTCTCCCTAACAGTTCCACCACCATCTGATGTCTGCACTTATCCTTGCACTTGGCACAATCAGGCCATATTTTTACTTATTGTCATTAGTTCTTCTTCCAATGTACTGTACTTTCCCCTCCCCCTACCCATGCACTTGTCCGATCTGAGGGACACCTGGCCTAGTAGATTTGTTGTCACTGTCTCCCCTCTGTTCCCCCTCCCTTGCCTCGTCGCACCTTGCAAAACTTGTGTATAGGCACATTATAAATGCCATATCATACAATTTCACATCATATGATATCATACACACACTGCATTCATTACAACTGGATGCCTGCCACTTACCGTGTACACTGCACAGGTGTTTTCATTCCGGGTACCCCACTTACTACAAACTTTTCCAAAATGATTGCTCAAAAGCAGCATTGAATGCATGTTACCAACTTCAAACAAGTACATACAGTGCATGCATTCAAACAGGATGCCTGCCCCTTACCTTGCACACTTCCACCATAGCCTTCTGCACTTCTTCGTACAAAGAGACCTTCTGCCACAGTTTTTGTGTACACCACAACCCCAAACCTTATTGAGCAATGCCTTAGCCTCCACAGTCCCATTTCCATGGCTCCCATCCTGAAAATGGCTGGATGTGGCACGTGTAATCCTGAAACTACTGCGGACTCCACAGGGTTTTCATGCTAGGAAAGGGGGAGAGGGAGAGTGTGAAGTAGGGTAGGGAATTGGGTCTTTAGTGGTCGCTCTAAAAACTTTCTTTTTTAAGTGTTTTTTTTACGTGCTTGCAAACAGCCTTTTTTGTTTTTTCTCTTTGTATGAGTTTCTGTTTGCTTCTCCTCCTTCAAATTTTACTGAATTATGGTCAACGCTTCTTGCACAGTGTAAAAGAAAATGGTATTGCCAATGGCGTTCAAAGAAATGCAATTTGCATGGAAGCAGTGTATATTTTGCAACTTCATGCTCTCATAGTGGTTGGAGAACATCCCATCATGCACATAAATGCAGAAATGCTTCTGTTTATAAGACACCTTCCGAGCTCTGGCATGGGAAAAATTACACCGGCATAGTCCCATACTCCTCTTGGTTGAATGGTGGAGGATACGACCTTGGCAGTGGGAAATATCCACATCACTGCATTCATCAACTTCTTCAGGTGACAGAGCAAACGTTCACACAACATATTACCCAAATGTAGACCTCCATAATGCACCACGACAACTTGAAAAGTAGCGATAGAGGGTACATATTTGCAAAGGCGATTCATCCTGCTGAAACTGCACACATAGAGACTGGCCCACAAAGCGTCCGCCCCTACCAACCCGAAATTAGCAGCAACGCCTGTTTGCATGGCATACCTGTACAGATCTTGTACAAATGTATCACCCACAATCAGCAGTGTGCGTCTCTCCATCTCTACCAACCTCATTACACAGAGAGTATTGGGAAAAAGTAGTACCACCCCTTCCTGTGAACCACACCCATGACACCTGTTTCATAATCCCCACAGTTCCATTCTCATGCCCACCATGTTGAGAATGGCAGGATGGGGCACGTGCGCTTTCCCAGTCACAGCGAGGGCTACACCCCTGTAAAGCAGGGACAGTCCTTCTCTCCTCGCCACTGTTCTTCTTCCAGCACTACCTCATTGAGTACTGTGAAATATTCACACATGCATGCAGTTATCACAGCCAAGAACTCTTAATCCAACACCATAATTTCTGTACAGCACTCCATATTTACTGTTGAACACTCCGAGGACACGTCGCGTGTGCTTCCAAAGCACCTTCAGTACAAAGTTCTGGAAATATATCCACAATTTCAGCACCCAAAATCATCCAGAGCGGCACCCATCATGCCTTTGACCTTGCACACAAGAGTCTACTGCTTGCCCACACCCAGCACAACATAATGTAGCCATGCATGCAAACAAGTGGCTAGAAACCACAATCCACAAATGTAACATAGCCAGCTGCACTTCTACCCAACCCCAGCACCATAACACAGCGATGCATGGAAACATGTAACAGTTAGCAGATTCCACAAACATACCACTGCCTCTGCCACCCCTAACCACTTCCATTCACAAAGTATTGTGTCACTGCCAACCAAATCACACAATCTTCACAACATTGGGCCTACTCCCAGGAAGCTACAAAAACCAGAATATCCAAGCACAAAGAAGATTCACTTTACCCTACCCTCTTCTATACTGACAGTGTTCTAACACTGCACCCAGTGGGCACACTGCAGGACTTTTCACTGCACAATATCCAGCCATACACCGAAAACCGTAGGATGTTCTAACAATGACCGCACCCATGGAACCAACAATATATGCATGTCAGCGCACTTCTGGTGCTCTATGAAGAGTGAAATGTGCTCCAGAACCATTCTGTAAAGGTGACCACCCTCTGGGAGATGCAGTCAAAACTGCATTGCTGCAGTGGGTGTGGTAAAGGCCTTGACTTTTGGGTGCATGGCCTACGGCCTGCGGCCTTTGGCCATGCACCCAATAGTCTAGGCACTGGCCACACCCACCGCAATGTAATCCACCCATGCATGGCAGCATGTCACCAAGTACCACATTTCACATTTCACACACGTACCACAGCCACCGGCACCCCTACCCAACCTCTGCACTGCTATATATGAACCTTTTAGCAGAATCTACAAACTTAACACAGACTCCGACACCCCTACCCACTTTCATTCACATACGATGGTGTTACTGCAAACCAAACCAACCAACAATATATGCATGTCAGCTGACGTCTGGTGCTCTATCAAGTCTAAAATGTGCTCTACAACCATTCTGTAAAGGTGAGCACCCTCTGACAGATGCAGTCCAAACTGCATTGCTGCAGTGGGTGTGGGCAAGGCCTAGACTATTGGGTGCAAGGCCTACAGCTTTTGGCCATGCACCCAATAGTCTAGGCCTTGCCCACACCCACCTCAACAAAATGCAGCCATGCATCGCAACATGTGACCAAGTACCACACTCCACACACGTACCACAGCCATCACCACTGCTACCCAACCTCCGACCCGTAATACAGCTATGCATGGAAACATGCAACAGTCAACAGAATCTACAAACATAACAGAGCCTCTGGCATCCATGCCCACTTTCATTCACATAGTATAGTGTTACTGCCAACCAAACCAAAAATGTTTTCACAACAGTGGACCTGGTCCCAGCACTCTATTCAGTACACAAAAGCAATACCTCATAGTGCAGTACAGTAGTCAGCACTCTGCACAATGGACACTACGCAATCCTGTGAAATATGCAGTTCATCCCTCTCCACTTCTATGCACACACTATTTAAGTATTGCACCCACTTGACACACTGCAGTATCCATGCACATAGAAGATGCACTTCAACCCTGCCCTCTTCTATATTGACAGTATTCCAACACTGCACTCAGTGCACACACTGCAGAAATGTTCACTCCATTAGCTGCATCCATGGAGTAAACACTGTAGGATGTGCTAGCAAGCACCACACCCATGGAATCAACAATGTATGCAATGCTGACAAACCACACACAGAAGGCAACAATGTCAAACCTAATTGCAACCATGGCACATAGTTGTCGGTGCGAGGCCTCCATTCATGCACCGAATGGGCTATGGGCTTACCACATGCAACACACCGGAGTACACACAATCTTACAATGTCATGTCAATGCACTCCCCTTCTGCAATTGAGCTCTCACCAGTCACCACGGAAAGAGGTCTCCCCACCAGCTATTGTGCCGTAACAAAGCCTGCCTGCATTCAGCACACATGTTATTTGCAAGTGCAGAGACCCGCAAATTGAAGCTGAATGCACGGATACTGCAGGCACATCAACGTCTACGTCCACCTATTGACATATCTCAGATGAATCACTTCTCACTCCTCCACCCTTGCCATCCCTTCTACCCATCACCACATTTATTTATTTGGCATAATATATGTTATGCAATGCACTCCCCTTCTGCAATTCAGCTGCCACCAGTCACCGTGGTAAGAGATCCCGGCACGAGCTATCGTGCTATAACGAAGGCTGCCTGCATTCACCACACATGGTAGTCGCCATTGAAGGGGCCAGCGAATTGGCAGAGTACAGCGCTGAATTTTGGCTCCAACCCTTTTCAACATCTATCTTAGTGACATACATGATCTATGGCGCATCTACGATGTGATACCAGTCAAGCTAGGCCACCTGAAGATGCACTAGGTGGCCTTGGTATTGTACGTTTTGACTGTATTTAAACGGTCGTACGTACAAAAAGGTCTGACAATGCTACCACCAAAGGTTCGAACACCAAATGTTTGAACCATTGGTGGTAGCATTGCAGGTAAGTAAAAAAAAAGACTGCAGGGGCTATGGGGGTGTCCCCCACAACACCCCACTCACTATACTGTGTGGGACACCCCCTCAGCCACCCATGAAAAAGAAAATAATCAGGGCTGCAGAGGTGTCCCTCGCAACACCCTGCTCACTATAGCACACAGTATAGTGAGCTGGGTGTTGCGGGGGACACCCCTAAAGCACACCCGCGAAAAGAAAAAGACATAAAAAGAAAAGGACCCTGCGGCTCCGGTTCCCGATCACAGAAGTGAAAGGGAACTGGCACCGCAGGGACTCAACGTGAAGAAAAAGTTAAGTGGGGTTTGTTTATGTTGGGATGTGGCTCGGGGTGTGTTGAGGGTGTGGGTGGGCGGTGTGTCATGGGTGTGTTGTGGGTGTGGGTGGGGGTGTGGGTATGTACTTGTGTTCGCATGAGAAAGGTGCAAACTTTTGGTGGTTCGCACCTTTCTTATGCAAACTTTCCAGCAGCGGGCAAATCAGCCGCGGTCGATCACGTAGATCCGGTGGCCTTCGCTGATGATATTATATTCTTTGCTAGGACCGCCCTTGGCCTCCAACAAAAATGAATATATTTCATTGGTACACTGTAACTAACAATCTGGTTACTAACGGCGGTACATCGAGGGTAGTTATTTTCTCAAAACAAATAAACCAAAACTATGTGTTTGTACTTCGGGCCAGAAATGGTTGAGTTGGTGGTGCCTCTCTATTATCTAGGGTATAATCTAAAGAACATTTCTTCTCTAAGCATGTGTAAGGCAGCCTTGAAAGACAAGCTTGCCTCACTTCTAGCCAACATGAAGCATATTTTTGGAATACTCCCTGTACTTAAGTACTATTTGGGTAAGATTGAGCCCATACTATTACACAGGTTAGACATGGCGACTGTAAATCTGGGCCCATATCTAGATTCTTTACAGGGCTCTTACGTGGAAGAACATGCTGCCCTTTCTACCTCCATTCCAAACGACGTAATACACCTTGAACTCAATATAACTTCACTGCAGGCTCAGCTTAGTTGACGTCAACTACTGATTTACTGTAGGATACTCTCTCCCCCATCTAATTCTCTCTACATAGATATGAAACAAAATTTGGGAAGAGCGTACAGTAAAATCAGTTAGCTTCTACACGGCTACCATGCATGGCCTTTTGGGGTGAATAGACTCTTCAGAGTGTAAATTAATAGGAAATCCTGGTGCAACTAAAGGCAAACGCTACAGAGATGACTGGAGATTGACTCTCGAAGCCATGCCTGCCTCTTATTGCTACCTTGTATATGCTAGGTTCCCACACAAGAGAAGGCATCTATCTATGTACTTGAGGTGTTTTCCATGTAAAGAGATTTGTAACATCTATTTGTGATTTAAATTGAATCAAATCCATACCAAGGAAAGGACCACATATTGGTCATCTGTTCCTGTGGTAGGGATTTAGTTAACTTATCACTTTTGCAACTCTGTCTCGTCAATTAAAACTTTAAGACACTGGATCTTGGAGTGGCCTGCTTTGTCTGCAATTCGTGTTGTTGCCTTTTCCAAAGAATTGAATGGCTTCCCATCTAATTCTGCTAGGGAAATGCTATGGTCAAGACTCATGTGGGATGAGAATATTTCATTAATTGATTGATTGATTGATATTTTATTTCTATCGAGCTCGTACACAAGTGTTTCAGAGCGCGACAAGGCAAGGGAGGGGAACAGTGGAGAACAAAACAGCGATCTTACTAGGCCCAGTGACATTCAGAACGCGCAAGTGCATGGGAGAGGGGGGAGGGGAAAAGTGCATGGAAGGGGGAAGGGTGGAAAGTGCGAAGCAGAGGAGAAACAGATACATAACAATAAATACATAATAAAGACAACAAACAGTGGTAATGCAGCCAGCAATTTGCAAGTGCTAGGTTTAAGGCAGCAGACAGGGTAGGTCTGATAAGTGCAGGAAGAAAAAGGGGGGGCTGTATGGGTACAGATACAGACCCCAGTGCACGTGGTGGCCCGGAGGCAGTGCGGGAGGGTGGCAGGATGAGCAGGTAGCTGGGCCCAAAAGACAGAGGGTGGCCAGGTGCACAGTGCCAAGAGAGAACAGATCAGCAGGGGAGAGGGGGAGAGAAGGCAAAAGAAAAGAGGATGGTCTTGAGGTGCTTCCGGAACTGGAGATGGTTCTCCTCAAGTTTAAGAGTGGCAGGGAGGCTGTTCCAGAGGGAGGCACCAGCCGAAGACAGAGATCTACCCCCAGCTCGTTTCTTAGAAAAACGACTGACCCAGAGTGTGTTGGAGGTAGAGGAGAGAAGAGCTCGAGAGGGGAGGTATTTGCGAAGGGATAGCTGAAGGTATTTTGGACCCAGGCCCCAGAAAGCCTTGTGGACAATGCAGAGGGTTTTGAATTTAATCCTTGCATCCACTGGGAGCCAGTGGAGAGATTTCAGAGCTGGAGAGATACGATCCCAGGGCTTGAGGCCAAGGACAAGTCTCGCAGTCCTGTTCTGGATTAGTTGCTGAGGGCGGAGAGTAGAGGCAGGTAGATTTTAGAAAGAGGCTGTTACAATAGTCCAAGCTAGAGAGAACAAGAGCTTGAGATACCATGAGCTTCTGGGGGAAGGAGAGGAAAGGCAGAGTACCTCTGAGGAGGTGCAGTCGGAAATGTGACTTTTTAGAGACCTCAGAGATGTGGGCGGAGAAGGAAAGGGTGGAGTCAAAGATGACCCCGAGGTTCTTAGCCTCGCAGGTGGGGGTAGGAGGAGGGCAGAGGGAGGCCGGCCAGAGAGTGAGGGGAAAGGATGGTGAAGGTGTGCTGATGAGGAGGATCTCCGTCTTGCTGGCATTCAGACAAAGATCTTTGGCGGCACACCAATCTTGAATGGCAGTTAGGCAATCAGAGATGAGAGAGGGAGAGCAGATGGCAGCGGGCAGCTTGAAAATGAGTTGAGTGTCATCAGCGTAGCACTAGAAATTTGAGCAGAAAATGGCAATGCAGTGGGCGAGAGTTGCCAGTATTGGTTGAAAAACCAGGGCGAGAGGTTAGTAATCAATGCTTTGGTTTGTTTTTTTAATGTAATTGATATTATTCTGTAAATTGTATGAATTTTATAGGAGATTGACTTATTTTTTTCTTCTATTTCTGTATATTGATGTTGCTTTTTTCATTTGTGGCTTTTTCTAACTTGCGTAAGGTTTTATGCACACCAAATCACAATAAAATATAAAATAAAAGATGCTGATTGTGCTGTTGTAACCCAATACAATTCAATTGTATTCTATAGAGCACACAGAAACCCCAAAAGGGGCTTTTTAGAACTACTGTTTGACAGTTATGAGCAATTCTGCATAGGTGATGATGGCACTAGGACAATTATACAGTAAACATATATATATATATATATATATATATATATATATATATATATATATATATATATATATATATATATATATATATTACACAGCCTGTGGTAGCAGCCATGCTGTTATGGTTAAGTTGCTCAACCCTTAGGAAGAGCACTTTAATAACTTTGCCCGCCCTAGAGAAATCCTCTCGAAACTTTGCAGCAGAAGTATATGGTCCCATCAGATTGATTCTGCAAAGCTTGGTGTGGTTCCATGCTGGGAGGGGCAAGGTTAAGGGGGTATACCAAAATGTAAGTTTTTTTCCCATACACGCAATGGAAAAATAAATTTGCTCACGCCTACAGCCCAAACCTTTGGACAAGTTTTCACCAAATGTGCGGTAGGAGTGGTGGCTTGGTCGCGAAAGTGTGCTTTTGTAAATTTGGTGTAAATCAGGTGAGTTTTTTTTTTTTTAAATGGCCAAAAAGAAGTTCCTAAAAATGTGTGATATCTCGGTATGATCTGCGGACCCACTTCCCTGTTTGGTCTGTGGACAAGCCTCCAATTGGTCCAGAGGGTGGCATGATGTCAGCAGACATCAGACGCGCCTACTGATTGGATGGTGATAGGCGTTTGATGCATCATATTTTTGGAAAACACCCGCCATGTTGGATCTGCAGACAGCTCCTATTGTCTGCGAACATCGCAGTAAAAACATATTAAAAAACACAACATTGCACTTTTCAAACTAATGAAACAATCTCTGGGGAGGTGAGGGGTGATGAGGATAGGATGGGATATGGCCGTGAGAATCCATAAAACTGGTGTTTTCGCAATCCCTAAAATCTGCAAACAGTCCAGATGTTCGGGTACAGTGCTGTGATGTTCGCGAACACTTCATATGTTCAGGGACATGCATGCCTATTTCTGAATTACACGGTTGGTGAAAAGCTGTTTTTGGATGGCTAATAACTTTGGCACCACTCAATGAACCTGCATGGGATTCTGTAATATCATTCTAGGACTGACCCTGAATGGTTCTGCAAATATTGGTGCTGTTTTGCAAACAGGGAGCAAAAATAGAGGACAGTCCCAAAATAATTGAAAGACATATACACGTGGTGCCATTTCACAAATCTGCACACAAGGTTGCAGAATGATTTCAGACCCAGGATTTGCAAAATTTGGTGGGAGTTTTACTCATAAATCTACAGATAGGACACTGTTGGTTTATTTTTTTAACGAAAGAGGGGGCAAAATTAGAGGGGGAGTCTCCACATTTTTAGATGGCTTATAACGTTATTGCCATTTGGCTGAAATGTACAGAACTATTATAGACTGAACCTTGAATGTATGTGCAAAGTCTGAATGGATTTTGTCTAGTGGGGGCTAAGTTATATGACTATTTTATGTAGGTACATTTTGATACTTTTCAAAAACTAAAACATGGGTGGATTTGCAGTAAACTCATGCAAGGAACACTGGCAAGGACATGAAAGCACCGTTTTGCAAATGTGTCTGTGTTTTGTTTTTGAAAAGTGTCATCATGTAGGTACAAAAAATAGTGATATACATTTGCTGACTGTGGTATAGCCTGTGGCCATGGGTAGTGGCCGGATTGTTCGGCAAGGACAAATGTCTACTCTGAATTGCCAATTGTGGTATGCGCTACTCATAACGACTCACATAAGTATGCGTTGCAAAACATGTTTGGTAAAGGAGGTTAATAGTTTTTTCATATATGTCAAAAGAGGAATTATTATTAAGTTATATACAGTGATGTAAAATTATGAAACATTTTTACTTATAAAAACCTATTCAATTGACAGAAAAAATGTATGTTAAAGGGATGTCACAGTTAGGATGTATTCCACCCTTTGGACTCCTTTCCCCAACAGTTAGCTACTGGCATCCCACCTTGGGATCCTTTGGCACATCCCTCCTGGGCTCCCATGCCCCTTTTATGTAGGGACTTCTGTCACTGCACAATGCAAATGTGCATTTATAGGCGCACTATGTACAATATTTTGGTATACGAATGGGACATATAGATGCAAAAGATTTGTAGATCATTGTGAAGTGGCAGTTGGTGGGTGGAAGTTTAATATGTTGATAGGCTATATTTAGAGTCTTTTAAGTGATTGGTGGATATATGTGTGAATGGTTTAACGCAGGCAATGAGAGAGTGTTACAAACATAACAGTAAAAAGAGTAGAAGGGATGTTTCGTGTGATGGTGTGCATGTGCAATTCGGGTTTTCTAATAAGGCAGGGGAATGCGCAGACTGTGGATAGTTATAAACAGCAATGGATTATGATGTTTATTGTATAGTAGAGAGAATAATTTCTGACAGAAATGTGCTTCTATGTTTTTTTCTTTTTCTCTAGTATACAATTGTCCATTATTTCCATTAGCATAGTAGAAAATGTAAATGGGAATGTTGGCGAATCTTATTGAATGTTACTAATTTACTGAATAATGTAAAGTTGGAGTCTATACGCTTATTTTCTTAGTTCTATGTTTTAACTGTGAAGGCATTTTTTTAAGGGAACCTTTTTTATGTTTTATTTTTGTATTTCTTTTTTTGCAGGTGAGGCCAGAAAGGTTGGCAGGGATATAAGGCAAGAGACTCCAAACACACATATGGAGGGGTAGGTGGACAGGGGAAGATGTTGCGTGTTTGTTAAATCTATGGTAGAAAGCAGTGCTTCTCTTGTTCCTTGGTTACAGCTCCTAAAGCACTTCGAAATTGTTCCCCCCTGAAGAGTGGTGTGTTGCAGAATATACAGAGTGCTGTTGTTTCAAAAGATATGGATCAACAGCCTCTTTTATTGCTTGCAAGCTAGCAGGTGGAATTTTGTGTCCCACAGACGTAGGCTGTGTGGTTACAGCAGTGGTTGAGGAAGAAGAGGTAGAGGAAGACAGCCTACTATTTTCTAAAAAAGTAACAGCCTTTCTGAGAGCATTGCAGTGGTTGGATTTGGTGTGGGGCCGCGTGGAGGTGGTCCCGTAGGAGCACTACCCAGTTTTTCTGTGACTGAGTACAATGTTGCATTCAGTGCATTTCACTTTGGTAACTTTAGCCTTTGGTACATCTCCAACAGTGTTAAAGAACTGCCACACCCATAATTCTCTCTGGATACTAGAGGTAGGCACTTCTTCTACTTCATCTTCCTGGTCTTCTTGATTATCTTTTGAAGTATTGCACTTCTTTAGTAGTGTAGATCCTCAAGCTGGTGGTGGTGGTGGCTGTTAGGGAGAAGGGGTGGCAATAGCAGATGCCATTTTTAAGCTAAATAGCAGTGTTCCTAATATTCTTCCAAGTATGTGCTATGCGCTAGACTGTTAATGTATAATGAGTAAGAATAGATCTGTGCAAGGGTAAATTTAGAGCTTCAAAGTTCCTAGATCAGCTGAAAATGTAGTTTGCGTAGTGACACGTTCGCGGACACATCATCATGTCACGTACCATGCGCGTGGTCACGTGACACTGTCCGAAAAGTCAGCGATGACTGTGATGAATCAACTTCTGGGGCACTAGTGGTCCAGGGATTAATATCAGTTTCTAAACCATCAATCAGCCCCACACCTCAAGTACACCAGAAGAGATCCGAACAGATTGGAAACACAAGTCAATTATAAACCTCCTTGTCCAATTTGGATGGAACAGCAGGTGTGTCTCCGTAGGTCGCGGATCATTGGTTAGTTGCAACACAGTGAAAATGCAACTATTACCCAATGATAAAAGGGACTGTTGCAAGTGATTTCAATCCGGCACACACCCAAGTCAACGCCTAGCATATAGTGCACAACTGAAATCCTTATTTATTTTTGTCTAAAAGTTCTTTATTCTGAACGATATACTACTCATATCACGCCCTCCTCCTGGACCCCCCCCCCGGTTACACTGAACCAGGAATCATGCTGGTTTGCAAAGGTAAAGATGTATTTATGTATTTAAAATGGTATCGAAATGGGTTTTCATAGATACACCACACTCACCCCTGGGGTGAGGTAACACTAAATGATCTCTTTAATACACAAGGAGTAAGTAGTAAGCAAAACAATTCAGCACCGGAAATAATACTTGTGTGTGGTTTCAGCTTGGATAGCACTGTGGTTAGATGTTCCCCCTGCACGCCCCTCAACCCCCCAATAGGCAGTGTAAAGAGATAGGAGGAGAGAGCAGGTATTCAGGAATGGCAGAATCAAATAGAATGTCAATCCCACTTTCCCCCTTTCAAACACAAGAGAAAACGGTATTGACTGTCAAGCTGTAAGAATGGCTTTTAAAGTTATCCTTAGAATGGACTGGGTAAAAACACCAAATATGGTCAAAATTGCTGAAATTGTTATAGATTTTTATGGGAGCCACTTTGGATAGGTGCACACAAACACAAGCAATGATTTAATACCAAGAAACAAATTGAAATTGTAAAATTCAAGTCGGAAGCAATCAAAAGCTATTTTACACGTGTAAGAATTTCCCAAAATGAAAATTTGCGGCAAACTTTTCACTGTGCAAATTCTGCGATAACGGGGAAACCGTATTGATTTGGAATGTGGTTTTTGATGTGATTTAAAGCTGTAGATGTTAGCTACAAGCAGAAATTTTGTTTCTAGCACAAAAACTGAGGGAGTTATGGATGTTTTAGTAGAGGTTGTTTTTTCAAGATAGGCGCAAGAATGGAAAACAGGAATGCACTTTTAAAATGTCAAAGGGGTTTCTTACACTAGAAGATGACTATGAACAAAACGAATACCACACAGGAACACAGTCACTTGATCAGAATGACTGCCTGCAGAGGAAACTCGCCTTCTTCAGATGAGAAAAGATCACCACAGAGTTTCTTTTAGCAATACTAGTATAGGAGGAAGATAGGATGGTTTGGATAGAGAGTTCAGACAATTCAAAAATACTTCTAATAATACAGGTTCTGAATACAAGGTAGGATGGGTTTAAGATAGGGTTTGACTATGCAAAATACATATGCCAGTGACACAATTCTTTCTATAGATACTCACTGAATGTGTTTTTAAATGGAACCGTCAGGATTCTGGTCAGGGGATAGGATCTTGCTTAGGACATACGGCTGGGCACATCGGACTGGATTGGATCAGCAAGATACTCTGGTCACAGCACGGCACAGGACTGGATTGGATCTGCCCTTCTTGGTTCCGATGATAATTATTTTCATCAGGCAAGCAGTACAGGGCAGCCCGGCTGTAGTATGATGTTTCCCTTTAGGTTTTTGGGGTTCTGGTTCTGGAATTTGAGGCCTAGCTGAAAATGGTTCAGCTATGCAATGGGTTTCTGCTTTGCCAAGTTTCTGGAGTCTGGAGCAAGGAAGATGTAGAGTTCAGCAGCAGGGTGCTTCACCAGCATCGGGATAGTGAATGATTGTCCTTCTGAGTGGTGAGCTGTCTCTATTTATGCTATGAACAGTTGTCATAAAGGGTGTGTGTGTGGGCTGGTTTAGCCTAAGCTTGCCCCTTTTGACAGCCGATTGGGTCAGAGTCTACTCTCTGCCTTGATAGGAGGAGAGCAACAGAGTGTTACCTTTATGGTGTGATTTTATGAGGCCGAGAATCCACCCCTATCCCTTGGAACACAAAATCTACTTTTGGCACAATCCATATTTACACATGTGCAACCTCTATAACAATCACATATACAGATTATATATTTTACATAGTAGCTACTCCTCAAACCCTGTAGCTGTGGTATCTTGTCTCTGCGTTTCACAGAATTTTGCTCTTTTCATCAGGAACACAATGTCCAATTTTTAAGCAAATTTCTACAAGTGTGCGTGTTAAACATGGGCATAAGTGTATAAAGTTTCATACTTCTAGCGGAAATAGATTTTGCGTAAAATCACATTTCTTGCCGTTTCTTTCCAGAACATGTCACAGGATTTTGCTGCCTCTTGAAACGTGCAAACAACATTTAGATTCACAAATCTGTTACTTTTATATTTTTCACAATTTTGACTGGCAAGTTATAAGTCTTTAAAAAAAGTGTTCTTTGTTAATGTTCAGCCACAGATGGTTGTTTGGGTCCGCCTCTTTTTGTCTCCCTGCAGTCCAGGAGCAGTCTCCTTCCTGTTTGCTCTTGGCAGAAGCCATTTAACACTGTCTTCGCACCTCGCATTTCCTTAACTGCAGTTGGTCATTGTTCCTCATGCCTCTGTAGACCAGGTTCTTTCCCAACCCATAATTAATGCTTCTGTGTGATTTCCTGCTGGGGGGGAAGACCATCCTTCTGTGAGAAAACCTGTTATTCCAGTTTGGTAGCTTCAGTCAGGTTTAATTTAACTGTTAATTCTGTTGAATTTTTCCTTAGCTTAAAACAAACTTGTGGTATCAAATCACAGCTAAATTCTCCTTCAAGATTTTAAATCATGGGATCAAAACAATTACAATATGGGTTACTATCAGTAACATCAGGTAGCTGAGAGAGTTTGCAGGAAACAGCTGCGTCCTTTATTCAGAGACTCTCTGGCACTTCCCACCTAGGCAGTTTGCTGGCAGAATCTAACAGGGCATGTTGTGTGCTGCTGTAGGGGTCCTCTGTGTCTGGTATCTCCCTCTGTTCCCTAGGAGATGTTTAAGGGAGGAGTCTTGCTTCCCTCTTGGGAATCCTGGCCTTCCTTCACTGGTGGAAGCTATAAGGCAGACTGTACCTTCAGCCAGGGTCCAAATGTGTCCTTCTTCTTACTCCTTTCAAAGTCATAGTTTGACCAGCTAAGTGAGAGGCTCAGCCCTCTTTTAAAGCCAAATGGTCCCCAGTGATTGGTGCAGGCTAAACCTACCTTAAGGAACCAATCCTGGGTTCTCACCAACAATCTTCTGTTGTGCATGAGGTCAGGACCAGAGTGCTTTGCAACAGAAAAGGTAAGGGGTGACAACATGTACTCCTAAGTCCCACCCATCTTCCTGTCTGTTGTAGACAAAGTGTCTCTCTGGTTAACTGAGCCCTCTGTGACTCTTGATCAAAGCGCAGGTCTCCTTTGAGGTTTGTGGCGAGAGCGGACTTCCTGGGCCTCATTACGAGAATTGTGGAAAAATCGCAGTCATTACCGACATGGTGTAATTAGTGCGCCCGTGTTCCCTCAACACCGCAAATAGCTGCTGGCTACGAGAGCGTGAGCACGCGCGAATGGCCATGCCGGTAATGGCTGCACCGCCATGCCGCTAAAGACCTCCAGAATATGCTATCGGACACGATGGTAGCCAATGCGATGAGGTCTGTGCCAATGACCAAAAGCGCGCAGCCCAACTGTGCAAAAAAGAAATATGGGAGGAGGTGGCATGGAAGGTGACTGCGGTTGGCACCACCACCCACACGGTGAAGGATTGCAAAAAAAGGTGGGACGATCTATGTCTCCGGGTGCGCAACATACTCTCAGCCAACCACAGGGAGGCCCTGGCTACAGGCGGCGGGGACCACTCACCCACCAAATTGATGAGATGGGAGGAGACATGTAGCACCACGATCAATATGGAATCGATTGAGGGCTTCTGAGAAATGGAGACAGGTGTGCCGTCATCAGCAGATGGAGGTGAGTGTCCCCACAAACCCCAGAGAACCAAAGCATGATGTAGCACAACAGATGTGAAAGTGAACCAAGCCAATACATGGCCCATCATTCACACATATACAGATCCATGTCCAGATGGTGACCCAAACCCTGGCACAATTATATGCATGCTGCGTGCCAATTGCATTACCAACAGACACCCAACACACAGGGATAAATCACATGTCACACAGCACGCAAACTGCAATACAACGGTATGCCACATCAGTCCAGAAAGGAGAGTCCACGGCGTATGCCAATATGACCCCCCACGTTGCAAGTGCCCTGTGCGTCAAACCTTCAAGAATGCAATGCATGAAACGTGAACTACTGAACAGCACCAAATCATGCATCTTGCACGTACCACCATCACTGATGCTCTGCATCTCTTGTTCCCCCACAGGCACAGATGCAGAAAGTGAAGGCCAGGAGTCTGCCCCAAAGGCCAGAACATCCTCCAAGGGATCAGGGCCAGTCAAGCAGGCACAGGACCTTCAACCTCCAGGGCAACACCGATGCCCAGACTGCAACACAGGCCAGCACCAGCAGTAGAGGGCAGACCAGCTGAAATGGAAACAACATGTGAGACACCATCCAACTGCCACAAAGGAGTTGTCAACTGTTGCAGAGGCAGAGGGTGATGGCACGCAGTCTGCAGCCACCAGTTCGATTGGGGAGATTGCTGCTCTCAGCCCCCCTCAGCGATGTGTAGGGCCACGCAGAGGAATTTCTAGACATGGACAACAACCTCCATGTGGTATGTCCTCATACCCCGGGCACTCAGCCCACCCCCCTGCCCTCCACACAGGGCACAGCAGTCAGCCCCATGCAAGTACATGACGAAGTAGTGGGGAATCCCCATCTGTCGTCCCCATCAGAGGGCAGTCCAGATTTGACTCGCCTGCCACTGCACCATCCACCTCCATAGCCACCACCAACATGGAGGCCCACTTGGCGAGGGTTGAGGCCCGCCAGGATACCATCGTCGAGCTGGTCCGGCAGTATGTGGTAGAGGGGGAAATGATCCGCCGTGAGATACGCGATGCAAATGCGGCTAACATCATAGCCATGAACACCAACACCATGGTCATCCGCGACAGTTTAGCTGCTGTAACCCAGGTCCTTGGCAAGATTGTTGAACATTTGCAGCAGCAACAACCGCCACCGATGGTCTCACAGTCATCCACCTCTACCCCATCCACAACACCTGCCAGCTCGACTCCCGCAAACCCTGTGCGCATGACCAGACACAGCGCACGCCACACAGACATGCTGCCCCCAGACCCAAAGAGAGGCCGCAACTAGCAGGTCCACCCTGCATGTGCTAACTGCCACACGGGGAAAACCATGATTGGCACATCATGTGTGGGATGACAATGGGGGAGGGGGAAGGTGGTGTTGGGGGTGGGGGAGGTGGTCTTGGGAGTGTTGGGGGGAGTGGGGTGGTGGTGTTAGGGTTGTTGGGAGGAGGGGCAAGGGGTTGTGTGCACAATAATGTTAAGTATCCAATACACCCATTGTGTTCAAAATCATATCATGACTGGACATTGTTCATTTTGTGTGTGTTTATTCAATTCATGACAGTGCACAGTGCCCAAATCCCCACACACCCTGTGTCCATATGCACACGATCCCAGTGCCCACTGTAGTACTAACACAGAACAATCAGCATCTCTGTGGTTCAGAAGAAATCGTCAATCAGTGATTGGCGCACAGCACGGTCATCTTGTGCATCGCGAACTGGCAAGGGTGCTGCATATCCATCATCATCATCATCCTCACCCGGTGCATGCAGGTTAATGTCAGGTGGCAGTGGTATGTTTCGCCGGATGCACATGTTGTGCAGCATGGCACAGACCATGATGATCTTTCCCACCTTCTCAGGCCCATAAAGGAGTGCTCCACCAGACCTGCTGAGGCAGTGGAACCGTGCCTTCAACAGGCCAAAGGTCTGCTTAATCACAACACGGGTACGAGTATGAACCCGATTTTACTCCTCTTAGTGCCTGTTCTGCGGGTTCCGTACAGGAGTAAGTAGCCATGGCTTGAAGGGATAACCACCATCACCTGCATGGGAGCACAATGAAGTATGTGTGAGTCAATATCTGACCTGACACCTATGGGAATCACTGCCAAGGCTGCAGCTCTTTGGTGTTGACAAGCACATGTCACTGGATGTATGCACACAAGTTCATTTGACGCTATGTGTGCTGAACTATGATCTGCTGTGTGGATTGCGTTGTCCAGATGATGCAGGGTGTTCACTTGCATGCTGATGCACATGTACTGTAGATGTGGAACAATGTTTTTCCACCCATATTGGTGATGTATATTACTCTGTATGTATTGCCACTAGCGTCATTGCCATCGGTGTAATCATGTTTTGTCATCCATCGCTTGACATTGCCATGGTGGCCTGCTTGTATGTCTGGCATATTGTCATTGAAGTGCAGCATTGGTCCTATGTATGGCATTGATGTGTCATGTTCAGGTTGGGATGATCAGGGCAACAGTGTTTAGCTGTATGTGCATTGTCCACTCACCACCCAATCTCACCCAGGAGGAGTATGCATCCCCCCTAGTTTAACCCCCCTACTGCACTGCCATGGGCCTGTCAGGCAACTTACTGAGTAGCCAGGCACGTCGTCCAGCATGTCGTTCCATGTAGCGGGGTAGTGAGGAGTTACACAGCACCATGGCATCATGTGTGGATCCGGGATATCGGGCATAACAATCTGTGATGATCTTGCTGGAGCCACATACCGTCTGCACATTGATGGAGTGGTATTGCTTACAATTGCGGTACACCACCTCTATGGCATGAGGGACCACCAATTCTACAGGGGTGCATTCGAGGGCACCGATGCAATTGGGCATGCCTGCCAGTGCATGGAAGCCTACTTTAGTGCCAGCAAGCTCCTGGCCAGTCCATGGTAGGGATATGTGGATGCTTGCGTGCTTCAGGAGGGCATCCAGCACTTGGGTCAGCATGCATGAAAAGAGAGGTTGTGATATGCCATGCAGCTGGCCCACTGTGTGCTGGTAGGTGCCTGTGGCCAGGAAGTGGAGCACAGACACTACCTTCAGTAGAGGGGGGATGGCAGTGCGGATTTCTATCAGGCTGACAATGTCGTCGTGTATCAAGTCCACGATGGTGGTGATGGTGTCCCGGCCCAACCGGTACAGGGTGTGGCTCTGCACAGGGGTT
Source organism: Ambystoma mexicanum (assembly GCF_040938575.1). Lineage (NCBI taxonomy): Eukaryota > Metazoa > Chordata > Amphibia > Caudata > Ambystomatidae > Ambystoma > Ambystoma mexicanum. Next base: position 1,329,173,504 of record NC_090924.1, read on the forward strand.
AGGTAAATTAGACTGGCTCTGATGCGAGGGATTGGTGGCTGCCTACGTGGTACCACTTGCTGCACTGTTGGGACTTGCTGGGCCTGTCTCACCCTCCTTCTCCTCCTGCGTCTCCTCTGTGCTGCCTGTTGTTGTTGTTGTTGTTGGTGTAGCAGTACAGGCATGTCCTCCAGTCCCAGGATTGCAACAGCAAATGGGATCATTTTGGTGTAGGAAGGGGTGTGGTGTGTGGGTGTGCTCCTTTTGTGCTGGGACAGGCTCCATTGCCTCCACCTGTGAAGATTGTGTACACCTGTGGCAGTTGGGTACACAGCAGGTTGTGATGTCTTCCTGTTAGCGGCATCCCGGTATTGCTGCCGCCAAGGGCGTGTGGACACATGCATGCCAGTAAGAAGGCGCACGTTAAAAGCAGTGGCAGTAATACCGGGTTTTAAGGCTCGTAATGGCCCAGACCAGTACTTGATGCCGCTATTACCATTCCACCTTCTTTTTTTCATTACCTCCATGCTCCTAATGAGGCCCCCTGTCTCCCTTAAATCACATACTTCTTCCCTCTCTAATGGGTCCTCTCTGCAGGGGTTGCCTACGGTAAATAGTGGACCCAGATGTGCAATTCACCGGCTTTCATACAGAGGGGTGGGAGATAGCTTCAAGTTGACCCATGGCATATCCACAAGGTGTGTAACGCTCACCTGACTCCCACAGAGGCTCTGGTCTAGTCTGGGTTACTGTGGCCTCTTCAAGCATGATGCGCAGAACTCGGAACACTGACTGAACAGGACCCTCTAATCTTGCTTGTCTGGCCCGTAGGAATATCCTTCTGCAGATGAGAAAGGGGATTAACAGTCTGCAGAATAGTGTGCTTGCTCCCCCCTTCCCCCTTCGTTCTTCTCTAACTTCATCCGAAATCCTCGGTTGAAGCTCACCTTATGGTTTGAAAGGATGAACTCTCCATCCTGCTTCTGGTGCAGGGGCGCGTGTTTGTCCAGTTACTTCACTGGTTTTCAGAATGGCGCTGGCAAAATCCACTTGACTTTTCCGAGCGGAACGCCGTAAGTATGAAGATTACAAAAGTTCAAGTGTTGAGCCTCCTTTTCTGTTGCCTTCCTAACCTGTGATCTGTCCTTTATTTCAGGTGCAGAATGAAGGCAATGCGTTGAGGGATTGAATTGCCGATGGTAAACTCAGGTGAGTTAGCTATGGGGACGATCCCTCTTAATGTCTTTATATTCCTCCAATAATGTCTTTTGTCCTTTCCCCATAGGGGCTGGGGTGCGGTACCTGCCAACGAAACGGCGCCGACCCGAAATGAGGAATGGTCCACCAATAGAAGGCCGGTCAGTGTTATGGCGGAAAATTAGGCTTTCCTCATATGTTCCTTCTGCTCACCTTTTGTCTCCTCTTCTCTCCCCTAGGCGCAGAGATGTGGTGACCGGTGCAGACAGTCGCGGTGGAGCCAGAAGAACTCCCAAGGACAGGTGAGTGAAGCGCAGCGCTGCAGCGAGCAACGCAGTGCTTTTAAATGAAAGTCTTTTCTCAGGAACGCTGGCATGAAGGTTCCGGATGCAGGTAAGAAGTTTGATAAAATTCTTGGTTTTCACCTTTCTCTTCTCTTCTTTCCTTACAGGTGTTCCAGGATCGAGGCGGGCGTGGCTGGAGACCAGATGCAGGAGCAGACACGGTGAGCGTTCAGCTGCTTGGATGCAGAACAACGCGAAGCGTGAGCTACTGTCTGGGCGTGGCTTAAATAGCCCCCAAAGTAGTTCCAGGTAAGTATCCTTCCCTGGCCACGCCCGAGTGGCAAAATAGTCGCAATGAAAAAATAGTCCCTTTCAGGTCTCAGGGAGGCCTGAATGTTGCAGCATGGTCTGCATCAGGTAAGTGCACAAAACACCTTCCTTTATGAGCCTGGCGCCTATGGCAGCAGGACTGATGTCCAACATGAGCCTGGGGCCAAAGGCGCCAGGAGAGAGTCCAAAGAGCCCCTATAAGGGGCCGCTGGGCTTTTATCCGGGGGCATGATGCCTGCTCCCGGGGGTGCTGGGCCTAGCCTGGTGCTCCGGGGGTAGGCATCATGACAAGGTGTTAGTCCTGCCTCCCTTTTGTCTGTTCTGTGACCGAGCCTGTCTCAAGTCTGTTTCAATTAACTCTTATCAGTATGCGCTGCCACCCACCAGCAGATTTAGACAATAGAGAGGAAGACCCTTGGCAGTCACATTCTAGCTGAACATGATAGGGAGGACTGCACCTGTAGGCCGCTGTGCCCCCCCCCGGAGTACATATGATTATGTGTTTGTTGTGCGGTGAGCATAGGAAAATATGCAGGGTTTAGCCCGACACATTTTCTGAGTTCATTTCAAAATTTCAAAAAAGCACAGGCGAGTGCACACTCTCCGTGCGGATGGTCAAATTCCCAAGTGAAAAAGTTGCAAAAAGTGTATAGAAGTGTTAGAAATTATGCTAGAAGGTGGGAAATGGCAGAGCGGTGAAACTTTCTAAATTTGAGAACTAATTTGCTATATTGGGGTAAGTATGATATTAGTAAGTTGCAGCAAATTAGGGTGCACTATGTAAAAACCCATGAAATTCACAAAAAAAACATTGTTGAAGGTACTTTATGGTTAAGTTGCACTAATAAAAACCCATGACATTCAATGAATACACTTCGTTAAAAGGGACGTTATGGTTAAATTGCACTGATAAAAACCTATGAAATTAAATGAAAACACATTTTTAAAAGGACGTTATGGTTACAAGGAAAACCAAAAACCCCAGAAATATGCCTGTTATGGTACGCTAAGCAACCATAACTCACGTCACCACCGTGAACTGCTTAGACTAACACCCAGCAAATCAAAGATGACAGCACACATGTCATTTTACCAAAGCACAGCTTACCATAACTGGCGAATTTCTGTTTTTTTTCAGTTTTACTTGTAACCATAACATCCCTTTAACAAACTTTATCATTGAATGTATGTATGTATTCAGTAAAAAAATCTTTGTTAAAGGGACATTATGGTTAAGTTGCGCTACTAAAAACCTATGAAATTCAGTAAAAATAAATTGTTAAAGGGACGTTCTGGTTCCAAGTAAAATCAAAAACCCCCTGAAATTCGTAAATTATGGTAAGCTAAGCAACCATAACTCGCGCCACCACTGTGCAGTGCTAAGACTAACACCCAGGGCATCAAAGATGACATCACAAATGTCATTGATGAAGAACCATTTGAAGAACTTTGTGGAGGACCACATAAAAGGAAAAATTAAATACCATAGTTCAACATGTACCTGTCCCCCCTCTCCATATCCCAGTCAATTATCCCAAACCCTCTCCAGGAAGAAAAACGTTTTGATGAGACTTCCATCCCTTCATCGCCTCCTATCCATCCTCTTGAAACCACTATTTCCCCTGTGTTTGTATCAGTTTTTGCTTCCCCTTCTCTTTCATAAATTGTACATCTATATATAATAAAACAAAAATAGTATGTGTCTTAATTCAGTTCGTTTTTGCGTTTAAAAAAAAAGGCAGTTAGGATGTACGCGGACAATGCGGGTGTCCGGAATGTCCGCAATTAACCAAAGTGGGGGTGTCCTAAGGACACTATACCTGTCCGTACTGTTCGCGGGCAAGTTAAAACTGTTCTAAGAACACACTCAGTGTCTAGAATGTCTGCAATTAACCAAAATGGGGTTGTCCTAAGGACACTAACCTGTCTGTACTGTTCGCAGGCAAGATGAAACTGTTCTAAGAACACACTCGGTGTCCGGAAAGTTCGTAAAACCCAAAATGGAGGTGTCCTTATGACACTATACTTGTCCGTACTGTTCGCGGGCAAATTGAAACTGTTCTAAGAACACACTCGGTGTCCGGGATGTCCATAAAACCCAAAATGGAGGTGTCATAAGGACACTATACCTGTCCGTACTGTTCGCAAGCAAAATTAAACCGTTCTTAGAAAACACGCGGTGTCCGGGATGTCCGCATTTAACCAAAATGGAGGTGTCCTAAGGACACTATACCTGTCCGTATTGTTCATAGGCAAGTTGAAACTGTTCTAAGAATACAATCGGTGTCTGGGTTGTCCGCATATATGTAAAATGGGGATGTTCTAAGGACACTATACCTGTCTACGCACATGCACACCACACCCGTAACTTTTCCGAACATCGCGCCTGTCCGTAACTGTTCGCGTCACTTGTGTCGCACTTTTAATTAATTTCAGGACCCAAACACTGTCCGTAGAACACCCGCGCATATGCGCACAACCGTTCCCATGCATTTGATGTCCTGCGGATACCAATTGCCTTCGCGGACATGTTCGCGACTACATCATGTGACCGCACTCACGCTGAGCATGTGTTCTGAATTGCGGACACTGTCCGGGTCCCCAAACATTTTTAAAGTGCTTTTCAGACTATCCACAGTATTTTATAGCAAACATTCACCATAGCACATGTCCCAGACAATTACCCTGACTCTCTACATACTTTTTGGAACTTTTTGAGCCTTTTTGGGATGTTTGATCTGTCCGCGGACAGGGCGGGTGTCTGCAAACCGCGCACCCGCACCCCTATAAAAGGCCACACCACAGAGCTCATCCTCATTGTGCTTTTGGATATTTAACAAAGCATTGTCTACTTTGGCTGGTATTTTGCCGCCAATCTTCCAGATTTTTCTAAAACCTGATGACATCCATGGCTCCTCTACTGCCACCTGGTGCTACATCTGCCTCAGCACCGCCCCTCCCCCTCCACCACCACCACCTCCCCAAAGGCCTGAAGAGGGGAACTGGTGTGTAGATGCAGAGGAGGATGAAGAGGATAACGAGGATGAGGTAGTGGAAGTCCCTACTACCAGCACTTGCCCTGAGTCTTGGGAGTGGCGGTTATTTACCATTCATGGTAACGTACCCAAGGTGCGTGCAAACAAATTCACCTAAAACCAGTGCAAAATGGTGCGGAGTCACGGGAGGCTTGGTTCGTACAGCTTTGGTACGACTACTATGAAGCGACACCTAAGGTCGTTCCACGGTGGGGCCATTCGCAAGGTTGTACCATGCGAGGAGCATAGTAGGTTGAGTTCCTCTGCTTCATCCTCTGTTTCCGCTCCTCTCACCACAAAAGACACTCCTGTGGGAGAGCGCATCCCTCCAGCTGCCTCACAGGATATTCACAATGATCATCACCCTTACTTTTTGAGGGTCACAGTTTTGTGTATGTACTGCGACGCAGTACTCTGCAGGGGGAGAGACTTCGAAGTGCTTTCGAGACTACGGTCTTGGAGCATGGGAAGACCTGCCCACTACCTTTGTAAAGCCCACCCTACATCTTCCTCTCTCCACCCGCCCTTTCTTATCTCTGTGGTTGGTGTCCCCCCTTACCCTCCTTTACCCTCCTCTCCAAGTGTTTTGTGTGTAAAAAACAAAAACAAATATAAAACAACAAAAATAAAAGGTTCTTTTCAGTGCCGCCCTTCATAGTCTAAAAATAAAAGTGACTAATAAATGGAGGAGGGCCCTGTGCAATATTTGTTAGAAGTGCGCGGACAGTTCGCGAACATCAAAACCTTTGGGGTGCTGCCCTATCAAAATCATTGCACTTTTCTCTCGGAGGAAGTGGTGACTCTGAAAAGAGCCTTTTGGTGGTGTTTTTTAGTATTTGAAAAACCTGAAATAGTCAACACCTACTGCAAAAAAGATGTCTGTAATTCCACAAAAGGACGCAATGCATTTTGTACATTTCTCAGAAAAATCTGATTACCAGCATAAGTAAGATGGACTCCATCTCTACGAACAAAGTATGTGCTACGAAACATAATATTTTCATTGTGAAAAGAGGACATGCCAACATCTCTTAGAAAGGCACAAACAGCCTTATTGACATTGCGCCTCGCTTTCTTCATTTGTGGACCAAATGAAGAAGAACGCAGCCACATTTGTCTCTGCGCAATACGAGAAAATATTACTTGGGAATTTTAAAACATGTCCATGACCTTCCCAAGTCCTTCTTTCATCGCAAATTGCAAAGAAATTCCTGACACATGTCCCAAACTGTTCCCTCCACAATGAATTATAATTATGTCTGGATGAATCTCTGTCTCCAAACTAGCACAGAGAGGTAGCAAGTCTTGCCACTTCATTCCACGCACTCCATGCCAGTGCACTTCCACATGAGGGAATCCAAGATCTGCAGCTACTCCACAGTGTTGTACATGCACCTCCAACCAATGTATCCATGAGTCTCCCAAAATCCACACAATCTGTTTTCTGAAACACAGTCATACTAACTGTTCTTCTCTCAGGAAAAAAGACTTTCTGACAAACTCTCACCTTACACAACACACCCACTAAACTTTACTGACCAATCAATTGCTCTGCTCACTCTCATTTACATGCCTCTCCACCCCAAAATCCCTGTATGCAATACGCGATGTCCGCGGACTACCGCCATGTCCGCATACATATCGTAACTTGGACAGCCCTTCTACCATTTCCACTTCACTCTCTGTGCATTCCTTCATTGGATACAGCTAACCAGTCACACAACCATCCACCAATCACATCCACGAACTCTACATCTAACTCCAACATCAGAGTTCAACACTTCAAATGTACTGTTGATCACTCTGAGTACAAGTCTCATATCATTGGAAAGCACCTACTACAAAAACTGCTCTATAAGTCTCCAAGATTTCTACTTGCAGCTGCATGCATATCCACATGCATGAATACAAACTACAGGTATGCATATTTTCTGCACAGTACATGTACAACTCTTATAAATGCATATACACAGAGTAACTGCCACTTAACCTGTATAGCCTATAAAATGAACTTACTGTAATTTTTCCCATCTAATATAATCAACTGTCACTTACAAACCAGTCTTCTATCTAATTTTCTTTTTACACACACACCTATCTAAAAAATTATAATTTTAAAGATGGGAGAAATAACAATATAATAGTGGAAAAACACTTAGTAGTGTATTATAAAATTATACACAGCCAGTAAGAGGGCATGCATCTTCATACACTCACACACATAGACACTAAAATTGAAAAGCTCCCAGCTGCAATAACAGCAATACCTGTAAATCACTTTCTGCTTTATTACCCGCACCTTCACAAATGCATATATTCCATGCTTTTCTATACAGTTTCTGCCATTTACCTTATAAAAAATGCATAATAAATATATCAATATTTCTTCTTTCTCCTAACATCGTATAACACAGCTTTAAAAACCAAGTGAGGTTCATGAACTTAATATTCTACTCATTTGCAAAGCATGTTGAACTAATATATTGTAAATGAAATATAAAGGCTGCACATAGTCAAATGAAACTGCATGCATACACTATGTTCAGATATCAAACAAGAATACTACTACAAAAACATAAAAATGAATCTCTCAATTAACATCACTGCTATAAACACACAAAATTACTAACTTCTTTCTTTTACAATTGCATTGAAGAACACTCTCCTGGAAAACAGCATGATCTGATCTACAAACACCAACTACAAAGAAACCTGCTCATTCCACAAAAAAAGAGTAAGTACAATACTACCATACTTTCTCTGCCTAGTATTTAAATCTCTCAACAATCTTGTTCCCCCTTAGCTCTCCTCTCTCCTCTCTTTCTACACTCACTCCTTTCACTCTGCAGGCCACTTTCTTCTCACTGTTCCTCCTTCCCCTTATACCACACTCCATTTCCGCTCCTTTCATCTCCTTGCCCCCCTGCACTGGAACTACTTACCTCTCTCCCTCCGCTCTATTTCTACCTTTCCCTCATTCTACACTTTCCTCAACTCTCTCCTTCTCCATTCCCCAACATGAAACCCCTCCCACCTTCTTGTCCCCTGCTCCCTTGCCTTATCTCCTTAATCATGTCCCTCCCCTTCCCTCTCCCCCATTCTCACCTTTAGCCCCTCCTCCTCCTCTTCCCCACCCTTCCCTCTCACTTCTACTGCACTACTCACCTTCTTCCCTTCACTTTAATTGGTCTACTTACTGTTTTCTTGGTCTTATTGTCAAAATGAAATTGTTTCAACTGTTACTGTTATAATTTTACTTGTTATATTTATCCTCTTGTTATCAAAATATATTACTCAAGCACACTGTGCGGGTGATTCATGTAATTTGTGCACAGAAAAAACAAAGATTTGTGGACCGTTCTACCCACAAATCACCATTTATTAAATAGGGATTATCATACAGAATGGCACACAAATCCCTGTTTTTCAGAGCACAAATAACATAACTCAACCCCTTGAATATTAATATTACAAAACAAAGAATAGTTTTAATTGTATACCATTTGATTTACTATTAGTGCTTATCCTCACCACTAGCACACTTTTTACTGTCATCTGAACCGCAGTATAGTAACACATAAATAGAAGAGTAGCCTTCCCAACTAATTGTAGCTGCCCAATGCACAATCACACACCACCAGATACATCTTTACAATCATACTCAAACACTCATGCATACAGCACACAAACATTGCACAACAGCCCAACCCATGTCTTCTATATTTTTGTTTCAACAGACCCCACAGAATGCCTACCAGAAAGCAAGTCCGTAGAAGGCAACGCAGAAATAGAGCAAATGAAAATAAAAATGTCTAAAATAAGCATCCATCTCTAGCAGAGTTTGTACAAAAAGTTCAAACAAAACAGCTAATACAGTCATTTAGCAAAACTAAACAATCTCCCAGTACAGAAACTTTGCCTCCTCTATCAAAATGTAAAAGAAGACAGAAAAAGATTAACACAAATGCAGGTACCACTACTGCTAAAACTGCTCCTATAAATCTTGGTATAGCAGGAAGTAACCATACCAAAATAAGTATAATAAAAAAAATGTTCTGCCATAGAGTCCCTCAGAATCTTAAAAAAATCAGGAGACAAATCATGCACAACCCTTAAAAACTACCGTAGAAAATTAATCTTAGAAGCTTTGATAGACAGTGCAATCCTTCTCAAAAGAAAGTTATTTATTTTAGTGTTACACAGAATGAAACGACTAACAAAACTAAGTACTAAATTACAAAAAAAGCTTCTCAATAAACGGAATGTCAACAAAAATAAATTCTTAAATATCTGTGGAGGTGAATGGAGTCACACCACAAGCACAGAACCATATTTCAATGAAGAAGCATACAAACAAAATCAAACAAACACAATTGCCATCCATAGCAGTGGACAAGGTTATGAAAAACTTAATAATACCATAATGGAACAAGAAATACTGCTTACAGAAATATCCCCAAACAACTCAGAATCAATTCTCCATTTGACTGAATCAGAACATCCAGTATACAAATGGTCATGCACGACAATGTGTAACATTGCCAAAAAATCTTTCAAATTTTTACACCAGTTCCTCAATCAACATGTGAAAGGCAAAGACAAAATCAAAATAAAACTGCTGCAAAATATGGATATTTGTCCAGTGCGCAAATACACAGGACTGCAAGGACATTCATTGGCCTGCATTTCAGGACCTATTTGCAAAAGCAGCTTCCATCATATCAAAATGATATCAACACATCATTGAACTATAAGAAATCTAGTCTATAAACTGTACTATGCTAAAAGTCCTGCTTTAGCACTAGCCAATTTAAATAACACTCTTTTAGATGGTACAGCCAAAGACCTACTCGAAGAAATCAACCATATCCAGAGTAAATATTTTGGAAGTGAAAACCACTTTTAAAAATACATCCACTGAAATACCAAACCATGTGTGTGTGTTGCTGCAGAACCTTTTATAAAGGTAACTTGGTCATTTTGGAAGTGAAAACCACTTTCAAAAATACATCCACTGAAATACCAAACCATTTGTGTGTGTTGCTGCAGAACTTTTCATAAAAGTAACACAAAAACTATAGACATAACAAACAAAATAGAAGACAATGAAGATTCCAAATGGTTTGAATTAGCTCTCTACCTTGTAGCAGAAAACAAATACGAAGTAACTGACCCCTTAACAGTTTGCAGTTACTGCACTACAAAACTTGACAACAATCAAACTCCTTCACATGCTATCACAAATATTTGGAATTATTCCCTCTACCAAAACCCCTGCAACAACTCAATTTATATGAGAGCATCATAATTCAAACAGTACACCCATTCCAAGCAATAATACGCCTTCAACCAAAAACAGCAAAATTACCTCCCTCTGAATTGGTGAAAGGCGTTTGCGGCAAAGTAGTATATTTACCATTTGATCTAAAAGAAAATGTGCACACTCTGGGAGTGCAACATCCAATAGAACAATCTTTAATTGTCTTAGTAAATGGTGTACCTCCAAAAGACAAACAAATTGGCAACAACTGGTAAATTTATATAAAGTTAGACAAGCCTTGGAATATCTAAAAGACAATAATGAATACTACAAAGACATAAATATTGGATAAAACTTAAGAGAAACAACTGAACTAATACAAGAGTCACCAGAAACTGGTCCATTTGAACTTCTAGATCCTGCTACAATATCCAATATTTTAGACTAATATACAATTCATCCATTACACTCTAAAGACACCATAGATGATGCACTACAAATGTACCAAATGCGACAAACAAACGGATCACCAATCAGCATATGGGAAAAAAATGATAGAAGCACATGCTTTTCCTTTACTCTTTCCTACTGGCGGAATGTATTCTGAAGATCCCAGATTTAGACAAAATGTAGAATACATATTCCACCTACTCTTTTAAAGTTAACTAGCAACTCTATATTACGGAGTTTCACACACATTAAAATCAGGAACCCACATTCAAAATATGTCAGCTATGCAATTACTACAAAAAGTGCAAAAAAAAGATGAAGTTTTACAATCAAGCATTACAAATCTGTTAGCAAACATGCGTGGTTCGAAAGAGTACTGGTTCCGACGTCACAGAGATGTTTGTTGCATGATAAGAAACCTTAGCCAACCCACTTGGTTTGTTACATTAAGTTGTGCAGAATATGCATGGGAAGATCTACATGATTTCCTACGCATATCAAACAAAAACAAAACAAAAATAGATATACTAACACCTGGAGAACTTTGCTCTTTAGATCCTTTTAATGTTTCAAGATATTTCCATCACCGCTTCATTGCTATGTTACACTTTATTTGTAATACAATTGTTCCTACCCTCAGAGAATTGCAACACTTCTTTTGGAGAAAAGAATACCAAGCCAGAGGAGCACCACATATCCACACGCTTTTATGGATTAAAGATGCTCCTAAATTTGGTCAAGACAGTGATACAGTTTATCGAAAAATATGTCACTTGTGGAATTCCATCAGAAGCAACAAATAGTGATCTTCATGCACAAATTGTACAATTTCAAAGACAATTTCAAAGACACAAATGTGGCAAATATTGTCGTCGCAATATACAAAAAAAAGGGAAATACTACACCAAATGCCGTTTTGGTTTTCCTAGACCAGTTACAGAAACAGGTGAAGTGAACAACTTCATGTCTTCAGTTAGACATAGTGTTAAAGGTAAATCTCCTAAAAATACATGTTATATAAAAAGAACGGAAAAAGCTAATTATATCAATGATTACAATGGAATCATTGCCCTATTGTGGAATGCAAACATAGATGTGCAGTACATTGCAGACAACTCCACTGCAGTAGCACGATATGTTACAGCCTACTTAACAAAAGCAGAAAAAAACAGAGGTTCAAGGCCTCTGGGATGACCTGTCATCAGACAAAACACTGTCTCAGAAATTGTACAGCTTGGACATAAAAATGCTCTCCCATGGAGAATTTGGCTGCTATGAAGCTGCAGATTGTTTAACCGGTACTGCTTTGTATGGGAAATCTGAAAATATAGTATGGCTAAGCCTTGGTCCTGCTAAATCTAGAAAAAGAGTTCTCAAATCATACGACGACATAGAAAGAATAGCCAAAAATGATCCGAACAGCCAAGACATTTTAAAAAACAATTTAATAGACACATACTACCCAAACAGAAGTACCACTTTGGAAAGCATGTGTCTATATCACATAGCCCAAAACCTTGCATACAAAAATAATATAAAACAAGATGAAAAAAAAATGTAGATACAGAGTGACAAATTGTGAAGACAGCTTAGTAAAACTCACCAAACCAAGTTTAATTAATCATATCAAATTGTCATTAAAAACTCCTCAACATAGGGAACTATATTACATGTCCCTGCTACAACCCCTTAAACCATGGAGAAAAGAAGAAGAAATACTAGAAATACTAGATAACTATGACTCATATGAAGACGCTTTCAAAGCAAATGAAAGCACCATCACCGATGTAAACTTTACACAATACAAAACAATGTTTCACAATGAACAGCTACACAAAGAATAACTAGATAAGGACACTCCTGACAGTAGTCAACCTTCTGTAACAGGAAGCCAAGAACCACTGGGACAGCCACTAATAGCAAATGAGGTAGAATTAGCTATGACAGAAGTAGAAAACGCCATGTGTCAGTATGAAGATACAGAAGACTTCAGTACACTACAATCAAAGCTAAACAATGAGTAGCATAGAATTTTACAAGAAGTAACAAAAGAAATTGCACATGGTGTACAACATGAAAATGAAGAAAGTACCTGCCAACATTACAAACCTATACTATTATACGTCAGTGGTGAAGCTGGTTCAGGCAAAACATTCTTAATCAAAATCATCAGCAAGTTCCTTCAACAATTGACAAACAACAAACTGTCAGCTGTTGTAATTGCCTCCACAGGTTTAGCTGCCTACAACATAGGGGGTGTAACTTTACATCGATTACTACTCCTACCAGTAGAACACCAAAACAAATTAGAATATTAGAAACTTTCTACAGAAGCTACAATGGCACTTCGCAGAGTGTTAAAACAAATGAAAATGCTACTAATAGATGAAGTGAGCATAGTCTCCAACCTAATGTTGGCTTTGATTCACCTCAGATTACAAGAAGTACTTACAACAAACTATGAAGACCTCTTTGGAGGAAAACACATTATTGTTTTCAGAGATCTTCTTCAATTGACACCAGTGAAAGGTGAACCAATTTTTAAAACCTTAGGACACAAACTCTGCCGTAAAAAACTATTGGTAGCATAGGAAATGTCAACCTTTGGCAACATTTCCAATACAGAGAATTAACAGAAAACATGCGACAGTCTACAGACCTCACCTACGCCAACATTTTAAAAAGTATTAGAGTTGGTGCACTATCTCAAGAAGCAGAAGCAATATTAAAAACCTGGCACATCCATGCACTTTATGGGCATAACTCATGTGCTACTGATGTTATGGAACAATTAGCACACAATAATATCAATTGTATGGCATTAATGGCAACTCTTGCAAGCTGTTCCAAATTCAATGAAACAATGTTGAAAAAAGAAATGCAACCAATAATTGAAATTTCCGCAACAGACAAACTGGACGTTCATGGTATGACACTACCCATGTGTGAACAAGCCACAACAAGACTAAATACCTTAGAAAATTCTATCTCCAGCACAGCTGGTTTGGAAAAAATATTAAAATTATCCTTAAACTGTAGAGTAATGCTTAAACATAACCTTGATGTGGAGCAAGGACTAGTTAATGGAGCACTGGGTAGAAATAAAAAGGATAGGCCGCTCAACAGCTCGATTCCTTCTCTTCAAAGACATGTATGTACGCAGAGAACAATTTTCTCCTACTGTAGCATACGCAGTCACCATTCATAAATCACAAGGTCTTACCCTAGACAAAGTATTGATAGATTTTGGTAACCCAGTATTTAAAGAAGGCATGAGCTACGTAGCACTATCACGCTTACGTACACTTGACTAATCAACTTTGATGCAAATAAAGTAAACGCTGATATTCCTTGCATTTTAGAATACAATAGACTATGTTCTCTATACGCCCCCATCTAAAACATATCCTGTTCCAAAAAAAAGAAAACGTAAAAGAAAAATAATTCAAACAGAAATGCAACAGGATCTCACTGCAAATCTTCCAAAGAGACAAAAAGAAACAAATTCTTCATCAATTACCACAAACAAAGAAGAACCTATTACTCAAAGTAACTCAGGTACTTCTTCAAAGAAAAAACAAACACTCCAGAAAAATGACTTGGACACAGACCTATCTGGTCCATTCAAATTTTTAAATATAACTGGTGTAGGTTGCTACGCAAATGTAGCAATGAATATTCTATTTCAATTACCACCAATTGTTGAGAACATTTACTTACACAGTACAGACCAATTGTGTTTGCAAATGTTAGTACTTGATAGAAACGCAACACACAATCCTGACAACACGTATAGTGTTCATGGAATAAGACAAGAATTAGACTACTGTGCTGGAATTGTGAAATTCACTATAAACTCACAAGAAGATCCACCAGAATTTCTAATGTACTTACTACAAGTACTGGAAAACAAAAACATACCTATGAATGAAATCTTCCAGATTTCATACATGTGGAAACATACATGCACTCTCTGCAACAATGTGACACAGGAAAAAATCCCTAATGGGTGTTTCGTGTATGTATCCATACCTAATTGTGAATCCGTTCCATTTCAGCAACTTGTACAAAATGCAAACCATGGTAGATTATGTACTACCTGCAATTCAGATAATCGCTCTACCATACTAATACAAACACATAGTAAATACATAATACTAATGCTTCTACGTTACAATGCAGATGGTACCAAAAACAACTGCAAACTGACTGGATTCACACATGGTCAAGCATCACTTGGTAAGAAAACCTTCACAACAATAGGTATAATCTACCACGCAGGAGCCGCAACCAATGCAGGTCTAGTGACCTAAAAGCAAATGTAATGACAGTACCATTACTCTAAAGCAAAGATTACCAGCAAATCTTACAAACGCTTATTTAATATTCTTAAAACCAAAATTTAATAACTAATCTGTACATAAACATTAACAAAACTTCAATTAAATAACTATAAACTGTTTCAATACGCCAAAAGGTATCTAACTGCCTCAAGATTCTACAACAACCAAAGAGATAAACGAATACCACCAAATTATAACAGGAAATAAACAATTAAAAAACGCCAACAGGTATCTAACTGCCCCAATATTTTGCAACAACCAAACAAATAAATAAATACCCCTAAATTATAACAAAAAATAGACAATTAGAATACACCAACAGGTATCTAACTGCTCCAAAAATGTGCACTAAGCCAACAGATAGAACATTAGTCAAAAGCAACAAGTGAACAGTAAAAACAAACAAACAAATAGACTGTAGCATAACAAAAAGGAATTTTTATCTACCACACAGGAGGCTCAACCGATGCAGGTCACTACACCGCATATACTAAAAAGAAATGTGGATGGTTTGAATGTAATAATAGTACCATTATTCTAAAGGAGAGATTACCAGCAAATCTTACAAACACTTCTTTAATCTTCTTAAAACCAAAATTGTATAACTAATCGGTACTTAAACATTAACAAAACTTCAATTAAAAAACTATAAACTGTTAGAATACGCCAACAGATATCTAACTGCCCCAAGATTCTACAACAACCAAACCGATAAATAAATACCACTAAATTATAACAAGAATCAAACAGTTAGAATATGCCAACAGGTATCTAACTGGCCCAAGATTTTCAACAACCAAACAGATAAAACAATACCACTAAATTATAACAAAAGATTAACAGTAACATTACGCCAACTTGTATTTTACAGCTCCAAAAATATGTAACAAACCAACAGATAGAACATTAGCCAGAAACAATAAGTGAACTCTGAAAACAAACAAACACATAGACTGTAGCATAACAAAAAAGTTTTTTTTTAATCCGACATGGATTTTTTTTTCCCACAGACCCAATGATTTGAAAAAAACCCACAGAAACTGAGCAAATAGCACAGTACACGGGTTGGTAATCTACTAAATGTGAGGGTCTAAATAAATAAACAATGTCTATTATCCAATGCTATAAGTCCTTACAAACTACCAATACTAACATGATCTTTTCTTTTATCACAGAAATTGACAAAGAATATATATACTGCAGTTACCAAACCAAACAGTAAGTATATTACAATAAGTACAACTCATAAATACTGCTCCATAACACAACAACTGAAACAGACAGTGCATATAACTTCAGTCTTGAATGCATGGCCCTTGCACCCAAGACTCTAGAACCTGGCCACAACCACCGCAGCATATCACACCCATGAAAGCTTATAACTTTGGTACTTATAACTTTGGTCTTGTGTAGGCCCTGGCCACAACCACCTCATACACCCAAGACTCTAGGCCCTGACCACAACCACCACATGCACCCAACCAAGACTCTAGGCCCTCACCACAACCACCATATGCACCCGAGACACTAGGGCCTCACCACAACCACCAAATGCACCCAAGACTCTAGGCCTTGCCACAACCACCCCAGCATTTCACACCCATAGATCACACCCATGTTTGATTCTATGGGTGTGATCTATGGGTGTGATATGCTGCGGTGGGTGTGGCCAGGACCTAGAGTTTTGGGTGCTTCGGCCATGCACCCAAGACTCTAGGCCCTGGCCACAACCACCGCAGCATATCACACCCATAGATCACACCCATGGAATAAAACATTTTAAACATGCCATATAGCCTTTTTAATGTCTGCGGACACCATGCGTGTTCGAACAGTTTCAAATTGCCTGCAAACAGTACGGACAGGTACAGTGTCCTTAGGACACCTCCATATTTTTTTTTTTTTTTTACGGACATCCCAGACACCATGTCTGTTCTTACAACAGTTTCAACTTGTCTGCGAACAGTACGGACAGGTACAGTGTCCTTAGGACACCTCCATATTTTTTTTTTTTTTTTACGGACATCCCAGACACCATGTCTGTTCTTACAACAGTTTCACCTTGCCTGCGAACAGTACAGACAGGTCCATTTTCATTTAATTACGGACATCCTGGACACGTGTGTGTTCGTAGAAGAGTATCACCTTGCGTGCGAACAGTACGGACAGGTATAGTGTCCTTAGGACATCCCCATCTGGATCTATTGCTGACATCAAGGACAGTACAGCTGTCTGCGGACACGACGAACACAACAGCGGTGCCTACCACCTAAATAGATACTATATTTGAACCATCTCTTACCCCCCCACCATCCCCAAACAGTCTTACAGACCAACCCACTTGCCAAAATTGTATTTCCCCACCATTTGTCACTGCGCTGTCCGCACACGTCCGCGGATACAAGATGGCGGGCGTTTCCAAAAATCTGACGCATGCCATGCTCTCCACCATCCAATCGGCGAACACGCTGCATGTCCGCGGACATGATGCAAGTCGATTAGCCAATCAGGACACTGTCCGCGGAGCGAACAGGGAAGTGTGTTCACGGACCGAACATAGATATCACTAATCTTTTTTTACGTACCTTTTGGTCATTTTTAAAAAAAACTACTGGATGGATTTTCACCAAGTTTACAAAAGCATGCTTTCGGGACCAAGCTGCTGCTCCTGCCACAAATTTGGTGAAAATCCGTCCAGCGGTTCGGGCTGTAGGCGTGAGCAAACTTTTTTCCCCATTCAGTCGATGGGACAAAAAGACATTTTAGGACTCCCCCTATAACTTTGTCCCCCCTAGACCAAACCTCACCAAACTTTGCAAAAATTCTGAGTGGGCCATATACTTTTTTTGCAAAGTTTGGTGAGTATTTGTCCAGGGGGAACGGAGTTATAAGCAGCCCAAAAAGTGGTCTTCCTATGGAAACAGCAACATAGGGTGAATTTGGAGGGAAACTATGGACAAAAGAAAACCCCCGCCCCCTGAGTTAAACTCAAAGGAAGTTTGTGTACATTGTGAAATAAATGACCTGAGTTGTTTGAGGAGGATGATGTGTAGGAAGTGTGAAAGGGAGGAGAAAGCGTACAATGGGGGAAAAAGGATGGAAAAGGGAAAGAATTCATTCGGAAACGGATAACAGAGATCCCAATTTTATTTTTTAGATGGTATGCCTCAAAATATCTTTTATATGCCTTTTTTCTGCTTCAATGTGCCAGTTTATGTAAAGTAATTCAACGTTCGTTTCTATTAAACGCAGAGACAATACAAATCATAATTACTTAAAACTTACATAACCACTTTCCATGAACAACTTGCCGGGTACATATTCATATCGTTCAACAACTAGCATCCGTGTTATCCTGTGCACTGTTATTAAAAATGGTCTAATAAATAAATCTCCTTTGGAAGTTTAGCAAATCTGCACAGACGAAAAGAGAGTGCTCAACATCGTCCACCCCAACCTCCTCACCCACCAATAGTGCACATCACAAATAACAGTTGTGAAGTGGGAGAATGGAACAACAGGCTCCCACCAATCCCCTCTCGCGCTTGGCCATCTACCAGACGACCAAATACCCTGGTACAGGAACCTACGGATGTGCCCACCTACCTGCCCTACCTGCCCAGCAGCTCGCACTACCCAGGCCGACACCTGCAACATGGATCAACTCGACTAAACCAACACATCGTTAGAGATGCCATGACGGCCTAGCCAACGGCCACACCTGTACGACCATGCACACTGGACACTCCTACACCAACCTACACGAAGAATATACTCAACGCTATGACGTAGGTGACGAACACATCCACGGACGTGCATCTTTATTATTTTTCACATAGGCTTTTAAGATGCAGAAACGCAAGACGCACGATGAACTTATCTAAATGGCTTGCTTACGCTTCACATAAACCCTATGACCTAAAGCGCCTGTGCACTCAACGGCTCCATTTATGCACCTGATTCAAGTAGGCCGCAAGCAAGAGCTTCCATGAACATTAAAAGGAACAAGAGTCCGGTTGCTGATCCTGCAGAATGAGTTCGGCGAAAAGCAGACAGCCAAGCCACAATGTTGCAATCTCGCACGTCGCACACCAACGTCAAGGTCGCACCTGCAAATTAAACAAGGCACACAGTGGGAAAAACAATATTAATTGTGCATAATTCGGCCTCAAACACGGTCCAGCCTCACGTGACCAAGCCAAACCTGAAAGGATGCCAAGGCTAGGAGAACGGAGGCGCCTGGATCCCTCGTTACAAGACACAGGCAGATACAAATAAAAGACTCAATGGACATCTGCGACAGTGGGAGTAGTCGACCTTCCAGCCTATGAATAAATCCTCGCATTGTCTACACGTACCCATAGTGAAACATTGTTGCAAATGACAGGTGCACCGCGAGCTGGGAACGGCGATGGTCCCAGGCTGGGAGACTTGCGAGCGCACCAATCAGAACATGGGACTCTTATCACTGACGCCATTAACATTGACCAATCCTCAGGGGTCTTCATGTAACAATTCTCATGTATCTAATTGCAGGGACAACCCAGGTATACCACCTGACTGACCCTCAGCCACTAATACCCTTCTCTATATGTATGCTATACTAGCCCTACCACTCAAGTAACCAATCCAGAGTGGAGATAGGTTTTTTGCCAACTTTTCGAGGTGACGCAAGTAGCGCGTCATACCAAGGTAAAAAGGGCCTGCGAGCCCCACGATTGTGTGTGTGTCAGGACGGACGCGTACGATCCTTGGCCCATCCCTGCCGTTTGTATAATAAACAGCAGAACCACCTTGCTTCTTGCGTGTGCCTCATACTCATTTTTGTGATACGCGGGAGGAGTTGGGGCCTCCCTGCCCGGAGGTCCACGGACGGCCCAGCCGACCCCGGCAGAATTTCCCCCCGACAAGTTGGAGGCACTGCTGAGATTCGAACTCAGGATCTCTGCTGTCTTTCTCACTTTCGTGAATCATTGACAACCTCTTGATTTGAATGGGAATGGGTTTAGGCGCGTTCTAGTCTGCATATTATTTTTGTGGTGACCTGTCAATATCAGATAATTTGTCCATTCTGATTGACACATTCTATCTACAAGTCATGTTTGCAACGCGTTTTCCATTGAAAAAAACTTTGGGCTTGATTCACAGAGTGTTTTCCAATGGAATTACGCCATTATAAAATGCACCTGTGAATCAGGCCCTTTGTAAAGCAGGACCATTGTCTGCTCTACAGTCACAGTCCTTAAGCATATTCTTCAGGGCTGCTTCTGTTGGAGAAAGTGCACCCAAAATTCACCATAACTATATCTTTACCTTCCCAGGTTTCCAAAAAAAAAGGAAATACAGTCGTGAACCCCTTGCTCACTGTTCTCAGAGGGTCACAGCTTAATCTGACTGATGAGGCCTGACAAAGCCAAAACATGCGTCTCGGGTTGCTGATGGTACTCTTGTTCAGAGGAGAGTGGCCTAGCATTTCGGTTCTGGACTGCTTTTGTGGGTGGGCCCAGACTGATATGCAAATGTGTATTTCTCCTTTGTGAAGGGTGCAGTGAGATAAAACATGGTTGTAGACTCTCTTGAGTGGGAGAATTTCCATGGAACAGGGTATTTGACCCATGTTTGTTCTCAGTAGAGGGGCTCCCACAGGCTTGTTTAATTTGTAAAATTTGGGGTTTTACCCTAAGTAACCCAGGGTGATGTAGATGTGGACCCCTTGCTCACTGCACCCTAGAGAGGGTCAGCTTCACCTCACTGATGAGGCCCGACTAGGCCGAAATAAGTGTCTGGGGTTGCTGATGATGCTCTTCTTCAGAGGAGAATTGCCTAGCATTCTGGTTCTGGACTGCCCTTGTGGGTGGGACCAGACTGATATACAAATGGATGTTTCTCCTTTGTGAAGGGTGCATTGAGTTAAATGTGGTTATAGACCCTCCTGAGTGGGAGAAATTCCATAGAACAGGTTTTTGACCCATGTTTGTTCTCAGTAGAGGGGCTCCCACACGCTTGTTTAATTTGTTAAATTTGGGGTTTCACCCTAAGTAACCCAGGATAATACAGATGTGGACTCCTTGCTCACTGCACCTTAGAGAGGCTCAGCTTCACCTCACTGATGAGGCCAGACTAGGCCGAAATGAGTGTCTGGGGTTGCTGATGATGCTCTTCTTCAGACGAATTGCCTAGCATTTTGGTTCTGGACTGCATTTTTGTGGGTGGGACCAGACTGATATGCAAAGGTCTTTCTCCTTTGTGAAGGGTGCAGTGAGCTAAAATCTGGTTGTATACCCTCCTGAGTGGAAGAAATTCCATAGAACAGGGTATTTGTCCCATGTTCTTTCTCAGAAGAGGAGCTCCTACAGCCTTTTTTTACTTGAGGGTGTTGTCTGTGTGTCTGTCAGAAGTTATCTTGAAGTTATCTTGAAGATGAGTTGGGAGTTATCTGCATAGTTGTAGGCTGTCAGTCCATGAGTCTGAATGAGTTTAGTTTAATGTAGATGATGAAAAGAAGCAGGGACAGGCTTGATCTTTGTGGTACACCTCAGGTGATGTTTTTAGTGTTTGATGCAAATGGCGGTAGGTGTGTTCTTTTGGTTCGGTTGGTGAGGAAAGATTTCAGCCTTTAAAGTGCAGAGTTTTTCCAGTTTCTTTGTTAGTGTTGTGTGTCTGATTGTGTCCAAGGCGGCTGATATGTCCAGTAGTATGAGGGTCGGTTGAGTACTGTTGTCCGTGTTTATTTTTAGGTCGTACCATATGGAAAGGAGTGTTGATACCGTTCTCTCATGGGTCTGATGTCAACTTGGGATTGGTCAAGTATTCTGTTGCTTTCTACATGATTGAGTCGTTTCTCTAGCATTTTCACTCAGTAAGGTAGATTTGATATAGATCAGTAGCTAGTAGGGTCTTCAGTATTCCCTGCTTTATCTTTAAAGAGGGGATTGATTTACCCTGATTTGAATGATTTAGCTACTATTCCTGTGTTTAGGGATGGAGTCATCAATAGTCGGGAGTATAAGGCTGGTGTTCTGTGGTTGATTAATGTTTTTTGTAGGTACCTTGTGGCCATGGGTCACTGGGCGATCCAACGATGTTGGTATCTTTTTTTAGATTGTCAAACCTTTCCTGGCTGATAGGTTCAAATCGATTGAGTACTGTGGTGGTTGATGGAGTGCTTTTTTGTAAAGGTTCTGAGGTGGTGTTTGTGTTAATGCAGCCTTTATCGATGGTGTGTTATATTGTTTCTTTTTTTGCTCTGGAATGTGATGTTGTCACATAAGGTTTGCGATGGCACATCATAGTTGGTGCCAAAAGTTAGGTCTTTCATTTCCTTGATGATTTTGAACAATTCTACTTGCGGGTTTCTTGCTGATTAAATTCTTGCAGTATGTGTTTTGAGAAACCTGAGGGTGGTTTCACATATAGATCCCGGGGATTCTTTGTTCAGGTGGCCAGTGCAGGGCCATTGCCTTTAGAACCAGAACCATTGAGGGAGGATCACATGGACCGGGGATCCTTGGGGAATGTTGGAGGAATGCCTTCAGGTGAGGTGTGGTATTCCCCCGTTTTTATCCAACACGCCCCTACTCGATATCTCCTTTGTCTTTGGAGGCTATGAGAATCCTGTTGCACCCCAACACTTTAACTTAGAAAAGGGAAAGAGAAAACACCATGGGAAATTAAACCATCTTTTGATCCTTGAAAATAACCTATTCCCCCCTCTTCTAAACCCAGAGGACATTTAATACATCCCTCCTTTTCCACGTGTCCGTAAACAAGCTATCTACCATCATGAAAGGAAACTACAATTCCCATAATTTTCTCACCCCACTGAGTTACCCATGCACTACAACTAGAAAGAATACCTCTAGTAACATGCTATTCCCTGCCCCACTGAGACCAAGCGGGTCAATCACTCAATCACATTCACACCAAATTTCGAAAATCACTAAGAAGAAGAGGAGGCGACTAAGAAGAATACAGATTAATCAAAACCACACTGAGAGACAGAAGACAGGCTGCCCCATGTTAATACTGGACTGTCCCACTAATAGATTCAGGCAAGGACAGGCAAACCTAGCTCAGAACTCACACCTGCAGCCTGTTAAAGAAACCCAGGTGCACAAAAGGTTGAGTTCCTGGCAGGACAGTGAAGAAGAAGTTGGGAGAACTGAAGGGAGGCTGCGTGGCTGAGTCCAGCAGGGGATTCCTTCTCAATCCCAACCCCAATTGCTACTTGGGCCAAGGATAAGTGAGATGCAGGAACGTCGACCCAGTGTGGCTGGAGGCTTGCCGCCTGGAGAGAGAGCCAAAAGCCAAGGAGAGCTGCTCGCAGCAGACCAGATAGAGTCCAGTGCTGCTTTCTCTGGGTGGATGTTTATCCTAATCTCAGACCTAAAAGTGGGGAGTCTTTTCCCGAAAGTATCGCGTGGCCAGTACGTTTCTGAGTGAGGGGAAAGCCAGCATGCTTGTGAGGCTGAAGCGGGAACCTGTCAGAAATATATGAACTGTTCTTGTGGGCATGAAATCCACTATTTAACCATAAAGAAAGGTGCATTATAGGACATGTAGTGAAAATGCAACCCTGAAGACATCTGCTCCTTGCCTATAACTTGTTAACTGTGGACAGATGCTACAGAGTAACAGAGTGGTCTGGCATAGTGAAATGCCCAATCAAAAGTCTCTGTTTAGAGGAACCTTTAAGACTGTGAGAAAATGTGAATTGAAGGGATTGGAAGTTTAGGGGAAGGAAACCACTACCGGTGCTGTGATTGCGAGGGCCAAGCCTGGCTGAGCGAAACCTAGGTGTAATCAAGGCTTCTTGTTGAAAGAGGTCTGAGTCTGACTGAGGGAGACCTACAGGAACCTTTAAAACCCTTGTGAAAGTTCTGGGCCCGACTGAGGGAGACCTGCGTGAACTTTTGTTTTGAAAGTTCTGACCCTGACTGAGAGAGACCTTTGTGAACTTTTGTTTTGAAAGGTCTGACCCCGACCGAGGGAGACCTAAGTGAACCTTTGCTTTAAAAGGGTCTGAGCCCGACTGAGGGAGACCTATTGAGACTTTGTGTTTAAAACGGGGTCCGAGCCCGAACAAGGGAGACTCAATATAAACTGTGAACCTGAGCCTTGAGAACTTTGAGATTATAAAAAGAAGGAAGTTTTTTTTATGTGTGTCAAGGCATTCTGCAAATTAGAGACTTTGTTTTGGAAAGACGTTTGTTACGAAAGGCCCTGGCTTATGTCCCGAACTTCATCCTCTGGCCAAAGAAGCCAGAGAGTGTTCCAAAACCTGAGTGTGCCCCTTGATCCATGCTGAAAAAATGGGGGAGGGAACGCCAACTGTTCAGTCATGCTGATGCACACTTTCTTGAACATGGTTTTCTTTTGCACACACCTTTTTCCGCAACACATTTGTTATAGCATAAGGATTGGCAATAGTTATTTTTTGATTTTTTTGATTTGACAAGACACTAACAGGACTGCGTTATTTATTATTTGGTGGTTGAGCTTGCTCCCATCCTTAGACAGAGGGCAAGATAGGCATTCTACCACCCCATCTTTGCTAAATAAGTACCCTTGAACTGTGCCTCCTTTGTGTCTGTCTTCATTCATGATACCATGCCTTCCTTACAATGGCTTTCAGGACTGCTGATTTGCAAATTCAAATTTGTCACTGGTATTTGTTTTTGTGCAATTGGTTGTAGTTGTTTTTCCAGTTTGCTTTTTTTTTAGTTCCCTCAGTTCTTCTGTGGACCATCTTGCTTCAATTTTCTTTTGAGTGTGTTTGAAGAGTTGTACAGGTCCTACTTGATCTAGCATGTCTGAGATCTACATGTCAAGCTTCTCTTCCACTCTTCCACTGAGTCTAGTGTCATTCTATTTAGTTTGTAGGTGTCTGGTTTGGTTGATTCCAATAAGCATTTTTATGTTTTATTTTTTAAAATGTTATTGTATGTTGATAAAACTTAACCTTTATACAAAAATAAATTCAAACAGATCGCGAATAAATGTCTACAGATAAAAATACATACAAAAAATCCATGATACGTTAATACCAGTTCATATAATCACATCTACCGTCAAATTCATTGAGCAAAGTGCACAAATGTACCTACCCTCAACAGCTTCATTCAACATATTAAAAATGTACAAAACAGGTAGCAGGCGCCCCTCTCTCAAAAGAACACGTCATGATAACCTGCTAAGTGGTTTTTAACCACTTTGAGAGTTCGCAGCCATCTACCTTTTGCTCACTGTACCTTTCACAGATGGGAAATACTCATTTGCATACCAGTCTTTGTCCCGCCCACATGGGCAGTCCAGCACCGAAATGCTATGACATTTCCCTTCTGAACAAGAGTAACAACAGCAACCCCATACACTTGTTTCAGCTTTGTTGGGCCTCATCAGTGATGTGAAGCTGTGCCTCTCTGAGCACAGTGAGCAGGGAGTATACGTGTGGTTGCCCTCAGGTAACTTAGGGTGACCAACCCCAGGTTCCTTCCAAAAATACAAAAAAGGTAGCAGGCGCCCCTCTCTCGAAAGAACACGGCATGATAACGTGCTCAGTGGTTGGTCAACCTAAGTTACCTGGGGGCAACCAGATGGCTGCAAACTCTCAAAGTGGTTAAAAACCACTGAACAACTTATCATGCTGTGTTCTTTCAAGAGAGAGGCGCCTGATACCTATTTTATATTAAAAATGTACTTTAACAAATCTATTAAAGCAAAGGATAGGCTCAGTTGACATGGAGCCATTATGCTGGACCACAAAGCATTGTAACAAAACGCACTCGAAAGTGAACACATTTTTCAAAGTGCAGTTGACGCCTCGCAACCAGCATAGGACATTGTATTATGAAGTGATAACAGGTTTCCATTTGCTTCAATTCACAAATTCTACACGTGCACTCAGTCGGACATAATTTTAATCTGGGGCCTACAACGTCCACGGTGTGCGAATAGTTTAAATGACATCTTAGAAGCCACATCCTTGCCCCAGGTGTTGGAATTTTTAATAAAAGCCATAGGGGATTGTAATGTTGTAAGTGCAACACAATATCACTTTTACAGTTTTAAGTTTGACAAGGATTCACAAGTGTTTATATTGTCTAACTTTTATTTTTACCATAAAATTGGGGTTTTCAATCAACACTGAGCTATCAAGATTCATAGCTGCCAATACACAGTCACACTGTTTTATTAAATTGAGATACCACACAATTTTCACCATCCACCTTTGCTTAATTTATCACCTGAAATAAGGAATTAGGCTCCCTGATTAGAATCTTACTGTATAGGGTTAATTTGTTTCTTAAACCCAAAAGGTGCCAAGAAAACATACCATATTCAAGGCAAATCAACTAAATAGGTACTGAGGGAGGTAAGTTCAAGACCGCTCTCCATAGGTGGCCTTCAAAAACATTCAGACAAGTCAAATCAGTGTCATTTAGTAATTCCAAATCATAGTTGATAGTAGGTATCACTTTTAACTTCACACATTCTCTAATCAATGAGTATAGGCAGTGCTTTGACAGTATTATTTTCATTTGAGACAGCAAAAACCTACATTTCAGTCTTATTCTATCTTTTATAGTGCTTACTTTATTTTAGCTAGAGATGTTTAATCCAAAATAAATTCTGTTTTCCAATACCGCTAGCCTTGTATTATTTATAGACCATATTAACCTGCCTTTCTTCTGATTACCTGAGAAAACAATTAATTTTGGTTTTACTGAGTTAATTTCCAAATCATTAGCCGTTAAGTAGTCGATAAAGTAGTTCAGACTCCTTTACAGAACATGTAAACAACTTATCCAGTAAGATTATATGGTCGGCATATGATAACCATCCTAATCCCATATTGCAGATTTTTGGAGTGAATATATCTGGTTTATCCATTGCCTCTTGCAGGGTTAAATAGACAGGGGCAAGAACGCTCTCCTGTTTAACCCCTGTATGTGCCCTGATAGTTTTGGAAAGGGTTCCAGACATGTCTCGTCGCACCTGCAGTATGTTTTCTGTGTGGAATATTTAGACATTATTCAACAAAGCAAGAGGATTCCATGCCCATAGTTTGCCCCAAAGCTTATTCCTTATCGCCATATCAAATGCAGCTGTCATGTCTAAGGCCACAGAATATAATGGTACTGAGGATCTAATCTAGGTTTTCTGTTGGCAAAGATCATACACCTATCGGTTCAAATGTGTACCCATGCACTTCCTGAACCTGGTTTGACACATGGATAATTTCCCAGTCTTCGAAAGCTAGTCTTCGTATACATTTAAGGCATTCTAATATATCTGCCCGGGTTTCCTGATAAAGGTTTTTCCTGTTTATTTTGCATATTACCGGGAGTTTTATGTTTGTGGGCATCATGCGGCTCACGATTTTGACAGTGAATGGGATCATATGATGGTCGCTCAATATCATTGGTACTGGTGGGGCTGCGGTCTAGAGTTCCTCTCTGCTAAAGTGTGTCCAGTACTATTGGTGGGGCGTTTACTGTTGGTTTGAAGTTAAATGTTTACAGTAGGTTGCTGAAAGAGTTTGTTGTGGTTTTATGGTTTGTAGAGCGGTTGGCTATGGTGTCAGGGAGATTTGTGTCAAATGTGGGATTGTAGGAGGGTGCTTGTAAAACAGGAAGATATAGTAGGTTGGATTGGTCAGTGAGCTTGAGGTTGACTAGGAGTGAGTCACAATCTTCTATGTCGGTTGTGGGGAGTGGTATAGAGCTGATGTGATTTTTGTGTGCTAGTGCAATTTCTCTTTCTCTCTGGTTTTCTCTGTTAGAATGTATTAGTTTGGAGTTGTTGGGTGTGGTTTTGTGGGCAATTACTTTGGAGTTGTCAGATAGTCATGTTTCTGTGAGGAAGAGCGTCTCTGTGCCACCTTCGCTTTAGATGTTGTATATTTCTGTTTTTATGCTTTGCCATAGATAGTATGTTGAATAGGATGCAGTGTAATTTGTGTGAGTTGGCTTGTTCCTTGTTGAGTATCGTTTCTGGCATTTCGGTTGGGGCGTGAACCATTGATTTATCAATACTCTCTTGGGTGAGCCACTTATGTTCTGGGTGGGCAGTTGCAACATCTATCCCTTTGTAGAGAAGTTGCATTAAACTGCACAATAGGTTTCTTTGTTCTGATTCATAGAGGTTGGTTATCTGGTTGTCTGACTGGTCCTTTTTTCAGTCTCTGGTTTTGTAAGGGGTGTGAATGGTTAGGGATTCTAGCTTGGCTATGGCTCTTGTGGGTGTCTTTTTGAAGATGTTAGGTTAGGCGGATCGTCATTCTCAGCTTTGGCCCCCACGCTGTGGAACGCACTCCCACCTCACATCCGCCTAACTGAAGATCTAATGTCTTTCCGCAAATTACTGAAAACTTGGCTCTTCCCCTAGAACGGACTAGTGTATAGAGCGGACTAGTGTGTAGAGCGGACGAGTGTGTAGAGCGGATGAGTGTGTAAGAGAGGATGAGTGCATAGAGCGGGTGAGTGCGTAGAGCAGGTGAGTGCGTAGAGCGGGCGAGTGCATTGAGCGGGTGAAGGCATAGAGCGGGTGAGGGTGTGGAAAGGGCAAGTCCGTGGAGCGGATGAATGCATGGAGAGGACGAGTGCCTCAAGCGGACGAGTGCGTAGACCGGACGAGTGCGTAGAGCAGATGGAGTGGGTGAAGTATGTAGATGGATGTGAATGGAATGGGGACGTATGTGGATGGAATGGGGACCTATGTGGATGGAATGGGGTTGTATGTGGATAGAACGGATGAAGTTTGTGGAAGGTACTGGCAAAATATATGAAGGGTACGGGTGAAATATGTGGAAGGTATGGGTGAAATATGTGGTTGTGGTGCATAAAACAACTTAAAATTCACGGTAATGATTGG
Source organism: Ambystoma mexicanum (assembly GCF_040938575.1). Lineage (NCBI taxonomy): Eukaryota > Metazoa > Chordata > Amphibia > Caudata > Ambystomatidae > Ambystoma > Ambystoma mexicanum. Next base: position 1,329,202,257 of record NC_090924.1, read on the forward strand.
AGTACATCGAAAAGATCCGAGTGCATGGAACGTATTGGAGTGCATGAAACGGACTGGAGTGCATGGAACGGACTGGAGTGCATGGAATGGTTCGGAATGCGTGGAACGGTTCGGAATGCGTGGAACAGATTGGAGTGCGTGGAATAGATTGGAGTGCATGGAGCAGACTGGAGTGCATGGATCAGACTGGAGTACATGGAACGGACTGGAGTGCATGGAGCGGACTGGAGTGCATGGAACTGATTGGAGTTCATGGAACTGACTGGAGTGCATATAAGTGCACGACATACATGGGATGGGTTGGAGTGCATGTAACGTTTGAAAGAGCATGTAAACCATCATATCACATCACCATGCTTACTCTCTTCTTTACACCACCATTCAACTACAACACAGAGATACTATGACACCATTCGGTATAGCTGTTCTCATACCAACATCCGCCTCATACTCCACATCACTCTAACTAAACACTGCTGGTTTCACACCCTCCAGCCAGGCGTTTTCCTCAGGCCTAACGCAGCCAGAACCGGTCTGGACAAAACCTGCCAGAACGAACACATACTCTTGATCTCTCAACCACCAAACCTACCGCTATGAAGCAGCTACTACACGAATGCCACACCAGCTGCACACATATCCGGTGCTCACACGCACGTTTGACTCCCTCTACTCTCTCTACTGACTTGAGCTTTGGTTCCCGAGGGCGTTCAACCTACCAGCGCCTTGAGACCATACCAATGGTACATAAGCCGCTATATAAATGCAAAGTAACATAACATAACATAACATGTTTTTAAAGTTGCTGGGTTCGTGTGTTGTGGTGGGTGGTTTGGCAGTCTAATGGGGTCCACTCTAGGATTCATTGGTTCCTTTGTTGTGTGTTTTCAGTTGTAGTAGGATTGTAGGTGGAGAGGTTTTTTTTGTTTGAATGTTTGTTTATTTGTATTGCGCGCTAAACCCGAAGGTATCTGGGCGCTTTTGCACAGGATTACAAGAATGCATTAGGCTTTGTTTACAGGCGTTGCAATTGAAATGGTTACAAGTGAGTTATACATAAAAAGAACAGATAATATTTAATTGGTAATACAAAAGATAGTGCATTGTACTAACAGACTGAGATAATTTAGGTCAATGGCAATGGTTCCAGTGTTAGCTAGTCCAGTTGGCTACAGGGCATAGGCAGGCCGTATATCTCAAATATCCTGAGTTACAAGCCAGTTTATAGTGTTATGCCTAAATTGACGGAAAGGTTGATCCTCTCTCAGAGAGAGGGGGAGGACATTCCAGAACTGCACCGCCATGACCGGGAAACTGGAGATGTATGATGTTTTTGTTCTTGTCTTTGTCCATATCTGAAGGTCGTTTAAAGGTGGTTGGCAGCACTTATGTGTTGCAAATTCTGTTAGGTGGTACCCGTTGTTCGACAGGGATGTGGTTTCATTCCTCTTTCTTGTTCTCTTTTCCATTGTTGTTTCATTGTCCCTGTATCGAGTTATGTTTGTGGTTGCAGTGTTTCAGGGCTGTTGCGGCTTTGTGTTTTACAGTGGGTCTGGTGTGGTGAAATCAATCATCCATGAAATATGTCAAATATGTGCCAGGAGTCCTTTGCTTTGGTACATTCAAAGTGCCCCATTTTGGTTTTAGTTTGATTAATTATCAGATGTCTTTTGCGAAAATAATCAGAAATTACTATTAGTCTCCTTTGTTGACCCCAGGGTGTTAGACAGCAAAGAGATCTGTAAACAAAAGACCAGTGAATATCCTTGCATTCATTTTCAGCCGCCGGGTCATGATTGACTGCTTATTTTTAGTGTCTGGCAGATAGAACTGTTCAAAATTATATGAACTTTAAATTAGTGGAAGTCACTCTGCAGGTGAAGTCGACTGGTCTGGTGAATTGTGATGACCGTCAGATGTAGGAAGTCTGCCTAAAACTTTGAGGAGGGGGATCTTTTGAGGCAATAGGGGCAGCGGGCATGCATCATGGAGATGAGGTGAGTTGAATTCTATTTTTCATTTATTTTTGCTTAAAAGCCTTTGTAAATTTGGCACTGTGCATGCCATACAATTCCACAAAAGGATCTGAACATCTATTATGATAGGGCAAATAATTTAACAGAATTCAACATGAAGAACTATATGAAAGTGTGATATTGCTATTGATCCTTTGTCATAAATTACCTTGAGCGAGAAATTATCTGACTGTGAAGCTGATAATGGGCCTCATTCCGAGTCCGGCGGCAACCCTGCCGGACTCGGAATCATTTACTGGCACCTGATTTCCCGGTGCCACTGGCTCATTACGAGTCTGGCGGCTGGGAAGTTAGGCGCTGGTAGATTGTTAATCTCCATTCCCATAGAGTCCTCTGGGACTCTATGAGAGTGGGGACATGGCAGCACCAGCACCGTTAGCAACAGTGTGGGTGCTTCTGTGATGGGTCTGCCTACCACGCCCGCTGTGGCCGGCAGGGTTAGACCTGTCAGGCACAGCAGCTCCAGCAGGCAGACTCGTAGTTTGCTGGTCCGGAAATAAGGGTGCCAGTGAGGTTACCGGCACCCTTGTTTCCGTACCAGAAAACCTGTATTTAAGCCCAGTGTCTCAATATGTTTGGCACATAGGTGCAGTAGGGAAGTCTTGAGAGAAAGTACATTTTCTAGGTACGTCTAAGGCAGAAGAAAGATTCAATGTCTTTGTGATGCAGGTGTAGTTCCCAGTTGGTGGCATCGTAAGCACATGCTAGTGGAGACAACCTTTTGAGTGGAAGAAAATGCCCTGGATACTTGCAAGTCCATTTTCTTGTGGAACTTGAAGGTCTTCGAGAGTGCCCAATTCTAATGTTAGGTCAACAAAGTCACCATGTCCCAAGCTGTGCCTCAGGTATGCTTGCAGCGAGGAAGTCTTGAAATGATGAAAATGAACTTCGGGCTGTGGGATGTAGGTGCTGTTAGATTAGGTATCACCCCATGATTTCATGGGCTAAAATCCAGAATCCCAAAATGCTGAAAATGATACTGCAAATTTCAGCACAATTATATGTGGGCGGTGGGTTTGGGTAATATATAATTTTGGGGATTATGGAGGGGCTGCAGGGGGTCTCCCCTGTATATCATTGTGCTGAAAGTTGTGAAAATAAAAATAAAATAGACATTTTGCGATTCAGGATTTATTTTCCGACAGTATTCACATAGATCCGTTAGATGTCAAATAAGAATGCAATGTCCCTGGCTGAGATTGATCAGATGCTCATTGTCCAGGCATTGTAGGTGAAGAAATTGATTTGAAAAAGACCAGGTTCTGCTCGGATCCAAAGCACGTTCCAAGGTCCCTGGATAAACCTACAGTCTCTCTTGATCAGTTCCTTTTAGGCCGCTAAAGAATGTTGAAGCTGTCATTGGTTTTGAGTTAAGTCAAACCAAATGTCTTGCCTCCACCTGGGCTCTTAAGTCTTCCTCCATCAAAACGATAGAAGAAGAGGATGCTTCCGACCCAGTTTTCACAGATCTCTCTTTGGCCAAAAAAGTCAAATGACAAATTACTGTAGCCTTACAACCGAGGGAGCGGTCATATCTCTGGATACTGACCCTCTTGTAAATTGGTGAAGGGTCATTATCTCAGGCGATAACAACTCCTTTTGAGTTCAACAAGGCCACTAGTACATGACGGTAATAGCAATAACGGTTTTGGAGTTGTGGTGATGAAGTAAAACATGTTTGCTTAATAGTAAATAAAGCACACACAATGGGCCTCATTACGAGTTTGGCCAAACTCGCCACCGACATGGACACCCGCGATTGGGCAATAACCGGGCATTACGAGTTGAATGGGTTGGTAATTGCACATTCGCTGGTGGCGGTATTGGCGGGCTCCCGATCCCCATTCTGCCCCACAGAGCAGAATGGGAGTGGGGAGCATGGTTGCACCGGCACCGTTGATAACGGTGCAGGGGCAATTACAAGTTATGCTCGTAGGTGCTACACAGCCACTCGCGAGCAGAACTCGTAATTCGGCGGCACGATATGAATGGTGCCGGTGCCAACATTATAATGAGGCCCAATGTGTTATTCAATCAAATGTGTTTTTTTGTAATAGTTGAAAACGTAGGGTGTCTTTATAAGGTAAGCCTCTTAATTTTAAACTTGGTTACACTGGGGTAGTAGTAGAAGCTTTCATTTGGTGCAACATTAAACTGAACGGGTCCTCCTTAAAAAAAAAGGAAAAGCATTGTTTCATATTTAAGCTCCAACTTTGGTGTGTTAAGTTAGGTTGATTGTCATGTTGAAAGAAATCTTGCTCAGAAATTGCCAAACTTCTCATTGCAAACATAAAAACCATCAACAGGAAAGGTATCCTAAGTGGGAGAAAAATCAAATAAGGAATAAAATAGACATCGATGCCTAGTCATCCTTTCCACAACACTATAGGCCCTCATTATGAGGTTGGTGTAACCCACCGGTGCTACCGGCATGTTCCCGCCAACCCCACATTACTGTTACCGCCACCTGACATCCCAGTGCCACCGGGATATCACAAGCCGTGGACTCCATGGGAATGGGAACTCTGAAGCACCATTAGTAATGGTGCCGGTGCTTCAGTGAAAAACAAACCAGTAGGGGCCTGAACTACCGGCAGGTCAGGCCTGCCGGTAGTCAGAGCCCCTATCGGCAAACACAGAGTGAGCCGGTCCAGAAAAGGTGCTGGTAACTTTCCGGACCGGCTCACTCATAAAGAGGCACTATATCCAATTAGTCAACAAAAAAGAGACAAATAATCAAAAGAACCAAACTCATCCAAAAAATTACATTGATAGACCGGATATGAATAATGGGAATATACACCAGTATAGATCAAGACATGTAACCAGTCATCCTACTTGACCTCTTGTGATGTACACGTATAATATCAGCTCACCAAATGATGTACACGTAGAAACCCTAGGCCTGTAATTTGTTGAAGCATACAAGGTCTCCAGGATCCTCAGCTACCTTTCTCAGAAAGGCATTGCAGATCTTTTGAAATCGTTTTTTCTGTTTCCAGCAAAGTGGCAGTAATGTTTTCCATGCTGAGTATGTGCCATTTTCTATGTGACCGCATTGTAACAGTCGGCGTCACAGCTTTTCTCCAAAATGATAAGATACACCAACAAGCAGCTAATTATACTTTTTATAGTAGCTTCTTGTGCAGGCCCTTATTGTTGTCTTCCAAGTGTGCAGGTAAGTCCAGAATGAGCAGTCCTGGGATGTCCGAGATCTCTGGTCCGATAATATGACTGTCTTTGAATGCATTTCAAACCAGCAATGTGTATCTTTGGGGCATCCCTATGAGATGTGTGCATGTGTCCCTTCTCCTATGGAGTCCCTTCAGCTTTTACCCAAGACAAACTGACCAAAATCGGAAGAGGTTATAGTGCCCTCTGTACAGATTTACAGAATTGTGTATTGCATGTCTGCTAATTGAGCACTTCGGAATGTCTTGCCCCAAATTCCTGACCATGTTTCCACTCTTGGTGGAAACCCTATCTCTTTCCACCATCCTCATATGTGGCTATCTGACATGTTGTCCCCATTCTTCCAGAGATATTTATATATCATAGAGTTAAGGCTCTTGATATATTTGTCACTTGAAGCATTGTTCAAAGTCCAATAGGTTCCTGCTCTCACCATCTTAATCAAACAATGAGTGCTCAATGTCTAATTTGAAAGTAGTGAAAACATTCCTGTTCACTTGGGCTGTAGTCCAGCTTATACAGAGCAAAAGATGTCATGACTCCCGCAGTGAATACATCTCTTTATTTCTTGCATCTGCCCTCTATTTAAAGTGAGAATGTACATTGAGTCAGGCCCGGAGTGAAGTTGGGCTTGCCGAAAATAGGAGCAAAGGTGAGGGAAATGTTGAAAGACCATGACTGACTATTGCCTGATCTCAAATTCTGACAGTCAGCCGGGTAATTGGATTGGTATAAAACAGTGGATTTCAAACTGTAGGGGTTGGCCCCCTTTGATAACTGTAAGAATATCCGGGGCTGCAAGGCTCTTCCAAAAGGGAGTTCAGTGACTGATTATAATAGAAAATGTAAGCAGATATGGCATATGGCGCAGCCCAGCAACAATATTCGTATTCAATCGGGCTCAAGAACAACATTTGTACTAATTTGGGGCTCAGCATAAAAAAGTTTGAAAACCTCTGGACTACAAACAGATGTTTTCCTCTTATCGTCATTTAGCCATGATCGACCCCAAATATGTCATAGTACCTCGGCTAATGGGAAAAGAATCGGATTTCCCGCCATTCACCAGCACACCTCCCCATCTGCCACTTCTCAGGAGTAAGTACTAAGAAGCTATAATCCACCTGATCGAAGGCCTTTTCCACATCCAAAGACAAAAAAGCTGATTCCAGACCTGAGTGAGTGGATTTATCTGCAAGGTGGAGAAGCCTTCTAGTGTTGTCGAAGCTGGGCAGCATTGATAAAATAAAGGGAAGAGTGATTCATGCCTATTTGCTAAGATTTTCTTATAGATCTTTGTGTCAACGTTGATAAGGAGTATGGATTGGTAAGCAGAGCCTTGCTGGTGGTCTTTACCAGCTTGCATACGGCAATGATGTTAGACATTTGCATCAACTATTTTCTGTACTTTTAATCATATTATATAGATGCATTAACCTGGGGACTAGTTCTAGCACAAAGTGTTTTTAAAAGGCAGCCTTATAGCCATCCGGATCTGGGCTCAATTGGTCTTGAGATTGTTAAGACCACTTCTTCCTCTATTGACCTCCCCAGACAGTCATTCTGGGCTGTGGAGCTACTAGGCACACATCTTTTCATTTGATCTGGTCACCCTTATCCCATGGTTGGGCTCTACACAGGGCACTAAAAAAGCTTGCGTTTTAACTGCCTGTATACTGTATCTCCACTGAGCCAATGCATGATCTGAACTTTGAGGACGCGTGCCAGCAGAGCACAAGACTCATAGAAGAATCGCTTTGCTCTAAGCACCATGCTTTCAGCTTTGTTAGGGATCATGATGTTTAGTTACCCCCATGATGCCATCGACTTTCAGTAAGAGTCCTAGACCCATCTCTAATGTATTGAGCATCTAATGCAGCAACCTCTGCTCTAATATGGTTCTCTGCAAAGTTTCTAGTTTTTTTGCCTCCGCTGATAATTGAATCTGTTTCTCCCTCACAGTAGCCCTCATGGAAACACACTGCATGAAGATTTCTGCATTAGAAGTGTTGTTTTGTTCCCAGTGGTCAGTGAAGTATTGGGTAATTGATTTGTGGTCAAGTGGGTCTCTGAGGAGATAAGCTTCTAGCGTTCCCATCCCTTTTCTCCTATGTCCCCTTAAATAATCCACTTCAACCATACACAGAGCATGATCAGATAATGCTGTAATGCCTTAATCAACTTTACGCATTCCTTTTACATACTGGTGCATGTGAGACTGCTATGTGTAATCAGGGTCTGAAGAACCAGAATGTCCCCAGGCATCAAACAAACCTGATGGCATAACGCATGCCTTTAAGGCCTTGAAAATTGTCCTGGCTGAACCCGCCCACCCTCTGTGAGATTGATTCACCTGAGTATTCATCACAACATTAATATCAACCTTGCATATTATTTCACCCGTCGCCTGCTTCTTCAGGGACCCACATGAGTGCTTAGAAAGAAACCTTGTCCTTGGTTTGGTGTATATACAGAGGCAATGGTAATCGGTCTCTCTCTAATCTTGCCCACCCATATACAATATCTACCATTTGTCAGTCGCAGTTGTCGCAGTTGTCCTGAGAATTGTTGCAGTGACTGCTCCTTGCATTTCAGTTCTTTTTTTATTAGCATTTTTTAGTTTACAATTTTAAACTTTTTATGTTTTCATTTAATCTCCATAAAAATGATGATGTATCAACCAAACAGTAAATGAATCGTTAAGTCAAGGAACGAAAAAGAAAACAAAGAGAAGAAAAGAAAGAGAAGAAAAAAGAAGAAAGAAAGATTAAAAAAGAAAAAAATAGGAGGGGATTCTTTCAGAAGAAAGATCATCAAGTGAAGAATAGTAAACAACACAGACCAAGTTCCGTGAGATTTCCCTGGATCCAACCCCTGATACAGGAATCGCTCAATCTCTATTTCACGTACAAGTCTGAAATGTCTTTAAAAAAGGCTAGTAATGCCAATATCACAGTAATTCTTTTCTCTTGATTCAAAAGATCCCATATTTCTTTGCGTGTCCTTGTGGAACAGTCATTTAGAAACTCGGCCAGATTTTTTTTTTGTTAAGTCCTTCAGTGCCATGCACTCGATCATAAAATGCATCTGAGTTTCCAGTGGCTCTGGACAGAATCTCCATGAATAATTACTCTCACTTTCAGTCCACCATCTCTAAGTTACTTCCTTGGTCGGGAATAGATTAACTGCCTGATTCATGGAATTGTTTGCGCCGAAAACGCAGATTTGCGCTGAAGTATGTTTGAGGTATGGCGATTTTCGGGCAGAAAGGCACGCAAATCTGCGTTTTCAGCGCAAATAATTCCATGAATCAGGCAGTAAGACGGAGCCTCATAAACTTGGAAGTATTGTTGAGCATATGCTTTTCCACTCTAAGAAAGGGCTTTTGTAGTCTTTCTTCAGGGCATTATTCAATACTTCAAAGCCTCCCTCTCCAGGGGGAAGCAGGTATTTTCGTAGGAAGGATAGTGTTTTCCACTCTAAAATGCATACAAAGATGTCAATCCTAATTCTCTCTGAAGTATTTCAACTGGTAATGAATTTGGCATATCAAGAACTTTTCACCAAGCTGATCCTGCTAATTGACTTTCAGCGCTGTAAGAAAGTATAGGCATTACCTTAAGTTTATAAAACTCAATAACTGGAGATAGAGAGAACTTGCAGTACCTTTGTGTGATGATTCTCGCTTGGGTGGCCAAGTTCCTTGCTTTGGATTTTAATGTTGTCAGGCCAAAGGAGTCATTAGTGCTGTTATACAATGACAGGCCAAGATAAGTAATTTCTGCCTCTTCTGGAACTTTCACCTCTTTAAGGAACCATGCTCTTTTAGTGTGTTGTGACCACCTGGCATTACCTAGCGTTAAAATCTTTGATTTTTTTAGATTAATTATTAGCACATTAGAATCAACATGGGTTGCCAGTGCATCCAACTGCCTTTGCAGACCCATCTCTGTTGAACTAATAACAGAAGGTCGTCTGTGTAGAGGAGTCTGCCCACTGCTATTCCAGAGATTTGTGGTGGAAAACACCTGACGTTGGTGAACTCCTCCTCGATATCAGAGATGAAGAGACTGAAGATCGCTGAGGCCAGTCGACAACCCTGCTTTAAGCCCTTAGAAGTGGGAATTTCATTAGATAGAGGCCCTCTCTTATCGAGTCTTACTCTAATCGTAGTTGACGTGTGGAGTAGTTCCATGGCTTCTCTTAGATGGATCGGGCATCCCCATTGTTGCAATTTGAATCAAAAGAATGTTCCTGTCTATAGAAATGTATTTATTTTTAAAATGGGCACATTAACATTTGTGGGTTTTTCTCTATATGGGTTGTGGTTTTTATAATGAATGCAATCTGCAACGTTAATGCTAAAATTATTAGTTCATTTTGTACCGTATTAGGGAAAGATACACATCATTCAATAGAGCAACATAACCTCTACAATGAAGAGGGCTTTGTTCTCCCTCGTGGCCTTGCAAAGACGTTCCCTTTCTTGAGCTGTTTGGTCTCCATTCGGTGAATGGTCTCAATAACTGTCAGGACAAATATTGTGTTCAGAATGGTGGTACAGTTAACCTTTGAAAATATTTTAAGCAGTCCTGGGACAATTGGCACATCGGCTGAAGTTCCGTCATGCAATTCCTCGCTTTTTTTTCTGTTTCCTCTTCTATGGCAATGGGTCCCACAATGCTGCACACAATATCTTGGTTGGTTGATATGAACACTGAGGGCATCATTAAGAGTCAGGCGGTATCCCTGCTGGTTGACACCAGACTTGTAACATTTTACTGGTGCCTGACTTCCTGGTGCTACCGGGAGATACTAAGTCCAGTGGCACGGGAAGTGAGGTGCTGGTAAAATGTAAGTCCCCATTCCCATAGAGTCACAAAGGACTCTATGGGTGTGGGAAAACTGAAGCACTGGCACCGTTACCGTGACCGGTCTGACTACCGTGGCAATGCGCCAAACAGGGACAGACCTGTCAGGCACAGCAGCCACAGCAGGCAGACTCAGAGTTTGCTGATCCGGAAATAAGGGTGCTATGAGTTTACCGGCAACCTTGTTTCCGAACTGGCAAATTTATAATGAGATCCTGAAGCTTTTTGACAGTCAGTCTGGTGTGAACAAATGTGTGAGGGGGGTTGAAGGTAAGCAGAGCTATTGAAGTCACTTAGCCAACTATGAAATGTGTGCACATTCACAGGAATGTGCAGCAACACATATGTTTGTTAAAGGAGTATATCACTATTTTTTGTACCGGCATTTTGACACTTTTCAAAAAATAAAACACAGGACAGATTTGCAAAAGCATGTTTTCAGGCCCTTGCCAATGCTCCTCACACAATTGTGCTGCAAATTTGTCTAGCACTTCTGACTGTAACCGCAAACACATTTTTTTTCCCATTCAACCCTATCGCCATTTTGAACATTTTGTAACCCCCCTACAATGCCCCTTCTTGATAAAATCCCTTCATACTTTGCACAAACATTCAAAGTAGGGTCTGTATTCTCTTTGCAAAGGTTTGCATGGATTTGTCAAATGGCACCAACATTAAAAGCCAAACAAAAATGGGGGTACCCCGGCCTTTAATATTGCCCCTCTTTACAAAATGTCAACAAACATTGCAACAATATTGAAAGTTGGGTCTATATTTCTATTGCAGAATTGTGTGCACTTTCGTTGAACGTCATCAAAGATATAAGCCGTCTAATAACAGCTGTACACAAACACTGCAAAGGGTTCCAAGTCATTACTTTGTGGTAATTTACATCATGGAAATTATTTCAAAATTTTACTTCAATATAGGATTTTTTACGGGAGGTGCAAAATTCAATTTCTGCCTGTACAGCCCTATTGAATATTACCCTGGGGCACGGGGTGCAGGGCCAAGTCCATTTAAATGATTGTGTTAGCAATAGAGCTCTTGGCAGTTAGTCTGTTGTGAATGTGTGTGGAAGTGGAGTTTTCAAATCTCACCTTGTGCTTCAAGATGCGAGGGTGGCGAGCCAACCAGATGGCCAGGCTCCATTCATTCCTGATTCTCGGGAGCTGTGACCAAAATTCAGTTTTCCAGTGTTGACAGATATATTCGAAATATATGTCATTGCACTAATGCAAAAATGTAATGGTTATGTTCAACCTTTGAAAGCATTCATTACTGTGCTATTGAATACTCCAAGAGCCAGATTCATGGAATACTTTGCAGAGAAAATTGGAACTTTGCGGGCCATTCTGCACGCAAACCCCAACCTTTGTCGATTCAATGAATCGACTTTGCATGACTTATCAGGACTTTGCGTGGACTCTACGCTGGTCCAGCATGTCTCTGTGTGCAGTCGAGCACATTGTGTGAGACTCCTCGCATAGCATGGGCAAGGTCTGCGCAGAGACAAATATAGTGGGCAGGCTATGCATATACCCCATTATCGATGCAGAATGGGGAATAATGTGGGTGTGTTGAGGGACGGGACACATGAAGCAAGGGCATGCCCAATCCACCGCAAACCAAAATGAATTCATGGATTCCAAGGTGCAACCTTACGTCGGTCAGAGTCACACGCAAGCCCTGTGATCCAACGCCCCATGATAGCAGGCGTAAACCTCAATGCGCAAGGGCTCTAATGCATATAAAGCATGCAATGCACACCATACTAATGTCGCACAGCCATGATGAATGCTGCAATAGTGGAAGCCATTGTACATGGACACAGAAGGAGGAGGAGGATGCCCAAGCCCTGGATTTCCCGCTACATGCACCACACTCTTTGGGATGCCAGGTGCCAGTTCCCACCCCATATCATCCTAGATCTTGTTAGGGAGTGGGAGGAAAACCTAGCATCACCTACCATCAGCTCACAGGTCCTTACACTTCTAGAAAAGGTGCTGACAGCACTACATTTCATTGCCACTGGCTCCTTCCAGTGTACCACTGCCATAGTTGGTGTGATATCATAGGCCACACGATCGTGCTGTCTCCACCATGTTTGGCCTGCATCACATCACGTGCATGTCTGCGTAGGCACATATGTATTCAGAGAATACTGGAAGAAAGGCAAAGGGTGTGCCATGATTTCTCTGTGGTTGCACACTTTCCATGTGTACTTGGAGCCATAGACTATACACATGTTGTGCTACAGCACCTCCGAATGATGGAGCACAGGTACCACAATCGTAAGCACTGGCATTCCATCAATGTGCAGGTTGTCTGTGATGCAAATGGAGTGATCATGCAAGTCAATACCAATTTCCCTGGCAGCAGGCATGACAGCTACATTAACCGCCAGTCAACACTCACACGTGCCCTAGCATCACGAAAATATGGCAACACCTGGCTCATTGATGAGCATGAACTGGTACACACATGTATGTATGCATGCATGTCACACACTGAACAGCAGACCATGACAGTTAGTGCCAATAACAACCATGCAACTATTTTCAGCGGACATTGCCTACCCGCTATTACAGTTCATGATGACGCCATACAGGAATCTTGCTACACTAGCTAAGGTAAGATATAATGCTGCCCATGTGGCCACACGGGGTGCAGTGGAGTGTATATTCGGGGTGCTTAAGTAAGGTTTTGCTCCGTAGACAACTCTGGTGGGGTATTGCTATATGCCCCACCAGTAGTCTGTAAAATCATTGTTGCAGCATGTGCGCTGCACAATGTAGCTACACAGCATGGCGTGCCAGTTGATATGCAGGAGGGACATCACCCTCAGCCACATGCATCACCCTTGCCTTTGGTTGGCTAAAGGGCACAGGGAGAGGCTGCACACAATTGGCTGGTGTAAACACAGTTTACCTGAAAACCTGCCCCTGTGGAGCATACACACTGAGGCCCAGCCTTGGTGCCATTTAATGATGAATTTGGGCATATTCTCTATGGCCATAGCAATAGCCTGAGAATGTGTGTCTGGGAGAGGAAACTATGTGTGTCCACTAGACATAATATAACATGCACTAAACACCAACACAGTCATAGCAAATGGAAACAACAGAATCCATTTGTTGCCAGGAAACACGTTCAGATCCCAGCCCCTCCTGAATGATTCACATTGTGGAATGAACACTAACATTTGGTGAATTCACAGGGGTGGCCATACAGGTGAGAGGGTGGAATCATGTGGGTAGAGGTGGCTGGTGGGACATACGTGTAATGTATAAGCACATACATTTTTGAGTGAAAAGAACCACTTGGTTTGCTGAAGTGTCATGTACAATACATTGCATGTGCATGATATACAGAACACATGTATTTGACAGTAGGCCTCAATCTTCACAGGCTGTGTATCAAACACAGAACAATGATGCCCCTTATCGTGCTTAACTATCACATCACAACCCCCAGGTAGGCAGGGAACACACATGCACACACACATACAAATGTATCAAGTTACAACTTCATAATATTAGATAAGAATGCAAGCAGTCAAATGGGAGTAGGGTTGTGGCTGATTGTGACTGTCATGCCCATGGGTTCCAGGGCAGAGGTCCTGAGCATGAGATGAGATATAGGACTCCAGTGCCCCTCATGATAATGCTCATCACATTTGAATCACCAGATGTCTAGGGATAAAGATCATAAATTCATCGTGAATCAGATGGATCAGTGGGACATGGAGGAAGCCCGGGGACAACCCCTTGGGTGAATTACCTGCCAAAGGGGGGGCAACAGAGAACAACAAGGTCCATGATTTGTACCAGGGTGAGCAAAGGGGGTGAAGCCAACATCAATAAGAATGATGCAGGGAGGCATGATGGGAGGGCCTGTGTGTCTGGGATGAGAAAACAGTTTCCTTGTTTGCAAGGACGAGGCTGACCTCAAAGTTTCCTACTGAGTCCATGTTGATGGGCAAGTGCTCATCACGTGGTTAGATCCCAAGATAGGGTGGAGTAGTCAAAAGCCTAAACAACCATGTCACAGCGATCCAAGTTGAAGAGACCGTCATCCATGTGTGAAAAAGTTAGAGGAGATGACATGGCCAAGGGCAGTCTGGACAACATGTAAATAGGCATGGTCAATGAGGGAGGTGGCTGAACACTGTACATGAAATGCATCACACATGATGACTTACATGCAGATAACCTACTGCTTGTTTTGAATTGCAGTGGACTAAGAATACCCTGTCGCCATATTCATATTCAGCATACAAAACAAATCTCTTGTTCTTCCTGAAACAGGGTGCACCTAGCGTTTAATCCAAGTGGACTGTTAACTTAAGTGCCAGGCTATTATGCAAGTCTATGCAAAAAGGAAGAGCATATTCATTACAATATCTGTCTGTTGTGAGGTTACCCTACATTGTCCTTAACAAAGCACACAACACAAGCAACAAAGTCCCCGACCACTGTTACATATGCCCCACTGAGTGCCATGCAACAAAGGCAAACAAGAACTCCCTGCACCCATGCAGTCAGATCCACACACCTCAAGCAAATGCAACAAGTAACAAAGTCCCCGACCACTGTTACATATGCCCCACTGAGTGCCATGCAACAAATGCAAATAAGAACTACCTGCACCCATGCAGCCAGATCCACACACCTCAGGCAAATACAGTCCTATCACGCTACACCCAACACCTACACTGCCTGCCCCCCACGGCGCCACGCAGTGTGGATCAGGTACTACTTACCCCTTGTCCTGGTGAGGGGACATTGTGAACAGAATGATCCGGCTTGAGTCAGAATGACGCTGAGAGGACTCCCAACTAGAGATCACTGAGAGTTTGGAAACCCAGAATCCCCTTGGAAGCACTCCCAATGCCACAAAATGGCATCCCCTGATTAATGTGGCATCAGGACAGAGTAGTAAAACACTGGCAGGGGAGCAGATGATGGAAAGTCCAAGATAACGGCATGCAAACATCTCATAAATTACAGTGAAGACATGATTCAGCACAAGGCAGATGGTCAGAGACACAGCAGTCATACAGGAAGGCAGGGCACAGAGGCAACTGGCATGAAAGAGACAAGCAGACAAGAGAAAGGAATGAGAAAAAGAGGACCAGGAGACTGCCACACAAAAGGGAGTAGGAAACAGACAAGAGGAAGGGAAGTCAGAGTCCACAGGGAAAGGTTTGAATGGGGACCAATGTCCTTGGAACTGAAGGGTGTGTTGAGATGCACTGACCAGCATTCAACAGGCAGCAAAATATTTGCCATTGTACCATACATGGAACATGTCCCCATGGCAAACAACACCATGCCAATGGCTTGTGCCCGTGGTGAACATGGCATCCCCAAAATGGCTTGTAATGCTGAGTGTGTATTTGTCTCGAGACACCACCCTCAGAAGGTTCTGAAGTACCAAGAGTGGACTGCGAGTGTGGATAGACATAACATGAACAGCAGATTGAATGGTAAGCCACACGGCCGGCAACACGCACATGCAGAAACTGCAAGCAATCACTCACTAGACTCCCATAATTTGTGTCCTAACACTGATTCAGCCGGGTGGGCCATCCTTGTGACAACTCACTATTAAAACACCCTACAGTAGCAGCCTCCCTCACAACGATCCCTCCTCAACCAGTTCCCCCTTGAATGCTTGCACACAAACCGCAAGCTTGCAACTACCAGCCTACCGTCACCATGTGTACCAACATCCATGAAGCCAGACCCCCACACCAGTACAAGGAAACACAAAATACACCCCATACAATGCCAGACTCCCAGCCACCAGAAAAACCACAACAAATACCACTTTGAGTGCCTTCGACTTACCTGCACAAGGTACCCACATGTCTGGCATCCACAGCATCCCACCTGAAACAACATTCTGAACTTGCAAAGACATGCAATGCATCAATGAAAAGACACTGGACAGTCATGTCAACTTCCGTATGGAACAGGATATAGCCATGGACCATCCGGTGTCAACGTCCGGAACTACAAGAAAACAAGCATCTTCAACTATCAACATACCAACAGCAAAACTTACCAATAGATGAATTACTGGAAGCGAAGAAAACGTATTACAAACACAGTGCGACATGCACCCTGGAAACAGGCATCAGTCCCCCCCGGGATGCGGCCACAACTGGGGACATTGTTTACAGGCATACAAGTCCTGCACACCCAATGTCAGGTGTCATGTGTGACCTAGAGTCACCCATGGATGCAGGGGAGGAAAAGTACTCCAAGTGAGGTGGCAATGGTCTTGGGAATGAAAGTACAAGTATGTTAGCTGATGAGAAGGATGACCGAGGGAATGAGTGAGACAGGACACTGGCCCTCATTACAACCTTAGCGGAGGACCATGGTGCTATTAGCACCATGGTCCATGCCGCTAAGGTTACGATTCCGCCATGGTGGATGGCGGATTTACTGCCCCATTCCAAGGTGAGTGGGGCGGTAATTCCCCATTCACCATTTGCCCTTCCCCATTCCCATTTTTGCCCCCATAGGGCATAATGGGAATGGGGAAGGCGCTAATTACGGCACCGTAAATTACGGTGCCGTAATTAGCTCCAAAGTCCCTTTGCGGGTTGGATTTTTAAACACCAAC
Source organism: Ambystoma mexicanum (assembly GCF_040938575.1). Classification (NCBI taxonomy): domain Eukaryota; kingdom Metazoa; phylum Chordata; class Amphibia; order Caudata; family Ambystomatidae; genus Ambystoma; species Ambystoma mexicanum. The sequence continues at coordinate 1,329,218,995 of NC_090924.1, forward strand.
TCGTAAAGGGACACTTGTAGTCAGGCGTCAAGGGTTAATGGCGCCGACGGCGCCGTTAAACCCTTAACGCCTGAGTTGTAATGAGGGCCACTGAGTGATGAATGAATAGGAGTGATGAATGAATAGGAGTGGAGTGCAGTGAGAGAGAGGGATAGAGGAATCACAGGGGGCAAGGAGGAGACTAGCTGGTGGGGGGATGAGGAGAGACATCTAGGACATTACAGTGGATGAGAGACGAGAGAAGGTCGGCAAGAGAGGAAGACAGACACAGAAACACATGAATAAAAAGCAGCACATCCTGAGAGCCTGGAATTTACATTGATGGAAAACTGGTACATGTTTGGGGTGAGGAAGGACAAAAGTGGGTGATGGAGACAGGCAGACTGGAAAACAAAGGCCACCTGTGAAAGGTCAATCAGTAGCTTCACATCACAGAAACACAATGCAGAACCCACCATGCCATTTTAACCAATAGGAGACCCATGCCTGCAACATCCACACAAATATGTGCCTCCAACCACAACCCCATACCCTGCACCATCCCCTCCGCCACCATTGGACACCAATGTAAATTTACATGAGGATAATTTGCAGCTCTACAATCACCATCCAACAGACCACACACCCTGGATGTAGAACACATGGTACACTGAACAGATGAACAGAACAGAAAGTGTGTGGCGTGGACGATATACCAGATGCATGTGGACAAACACAAATCTGTACTGACTTTTACTGTGACTCAAACATTACACCCTCATACAATAAATCTGTGAGAATGCATGAAAATATTGTGGCGATGACTAATACAGATACAACACTAGAGACTGTGCTCATACTTACCGGCTGACCGAGCTGCCTTGATGTGATTCCTTCATCACCTCGACCGGAAACTGTACGTCTACATTTGTGAAATGAGGGTCAATGCTTGGCAGAGGGCATGGGGACTAGGGTGGAGAAAGGGTGCACGGTGGACCTACCATGGAGTGCAGTCACAGGGTGACTCAGGATCACTGCAACAACATGGGGCATAGTATGTCACCAGCCATAGCACCAAAACAGGCTTACAGCACATATGTGGAAAAGGTCCATCAACCCATTGTTACTTGCACATGTCATCCTGTTGTTCTCAAGGCAACCATGCGGTTGACATTACTGTGCATGGCTGCATCTCCAGTACTGCACTCATCATTCCTTTGAGAGGGCAACAGCAAAACTATCAAATAAAACAAACAATAATAACAACCAAAACAGTCCATCTTGGATTGGTTAAATAAACTACAGATGCCTACATCCTGTACAGGTGTATGAAAACATGAGAAAAATTGGTCCATCCTGATCAAGGGGTCCAAAAAAACAAAAATCAGCCCACATCAGTCAGGTAAAAAATAAAGAAGAAGCCCATCTTGGACTGAGGATTAAAAACATGTCCACACTGGAGGAGTCAAGGGGAGGGTGCATGTCAATATCCACATGAATGGACCACACATAAAAATATTAAAAAGAAAAAGAAAAAAACTCTCCATGGACATCACGGCAACAGTGGTTGAGGAGGCATGGGTGTGCTGGACACCCATACTGTGATTGATCTGCAGGTGGTTGTGGTGGTGGATACAATCCATGCAGTGCTAGGGCCTGGTCTTCATTGGCCATGGCCAGCCATGAAATCTGAAGCACAAGCATCACAATGGTGGTGAGGTCATGAGGCGCTTCCTCACAAATGGCTACAGAGTCTGTATGCGCACTCACTCGTGACGCATCGAGTTGCTGTGACAGTGTCTGCATTATGGCATCAATCTCCTCGTGGAGCTGTGTCCTTGTGACTGACAGTTCATCATGCAGTGTAGTCCTCAAGCCCTCCATCTCCCAGCGAAACATTCTATGCAATGCCAACATCGCACCCCTCAGGGCCTCTCTGTGTGCCCTAGCATTTGCATGTAGGGACTCCTCCAGACACATAAGATCAGCCAGTTGGCCCTTGATGTTTGCCTCCATACCCAGTCTGTGGGAGCTGCTTGAGGACCACATGATCTGCAGCAATTGTGCATCCCGGGCCACTGGTGGGGTCACGTTCCTGGCCAGTTGATCCATCCCCTCTCAAATTCTATCCAACACATTGCTTTGCCGGATGGCGTTACGCAACATTTACTGCTCCTACACTGTCTCCCCAGCCTGAACACGTCCACCACGTGTGCGTGGCCCACGGTGGTGTGATGCAAGCGACCAGACCTGTTGCTGTTGTGCCTCTGTCGTTGGCTGCAGGTCTGCAACCCTCCATTGGACATCAGCGTCAGAACCATACACAAACTCCTGTGAGGGTGGTCTTGCAGCTGTAACCAATGCGGACGTGGGGACCACCACTGACTGTTTTTGCAAAGCCAGATGCATCACTGCAGAACCAAAGGCCCCATCTGAACTTCCCATTGGGGCACTCACCTTCTCCCTCATTGAGTCCTCCATGTCTGGTTCTGCATCCGAATCAGCAGAGTCGGAAGAGGCCAGAGCATGGCTGATGATGGCCTGTAGCACCTGTGGGTTTTCATGTTGCACTACACCACAGCCTCGACTGGTGGACTGATGTACCACCTCCTCTTCTCCCTCCTCCTCCTCCTTTGAATCTGCTGCTTCATCACCTGCACATGGACAGAGATTAACATTTGGAGTCATGTGTGTCCTGACAAATATACACATGTGCATCAAAGGGCAGTCACACACAAAATGGCAGGATACCCATGCATCTGACATCGTGACTTGGAACACTGTGAGCTGTTAGCCATTGATATATGGCATTTGCTGACATGCAGCACCACCCCACCCCTGGTCCAGTCCATGTCGTTAGTGGACACATAGATGTACTGAAGTGGCAGACACAATGATGCAACAGATAAGGCATGCATCCATCAGGCATCTAGTGACAGACGCATACAAGGCTATCATGTGAGACCAGTATAACTGTTTCGAAGTATATGAACACATCTGTAAATCGACCATGCACCTACATGACATACAATGAAACAATCCGCAGAACTGTGGAAATTAATGATATATGTGGATGTGCCATTATTTCACGTGACACAGAGGTGTGTCCTGTGGGTGATGTGTACTTGTCAGGGGGGCACTTCATGGGGTATTGAAATTTGCAAATATGCCGGACATTCAAATCCTGCATGCAAGTACTGGAACGGCTATGCGGGCTACCAGACAGTGATGTGAAACATCCCATTGACATGGGCCACAAATGCGGACAACACAGGTAAAGAAGTGACAGAAATGTATATTTTAGCAAACATGCATTTCCAAGGATGGCTGACAACTGCAGCCAGCTGTACAGCTACACAAATATGGGTAGGTGAAACATGATTGTCCCCACATACTGTGCACATAAATGCTACTCACCAGATGTTTCCTCATGGGTCTCCACATGTTTCACGCCTTGGACCTGCTCAATGCTGATGGGTTGGCCTCTTCTATTGGTGTCAGCTCCTCCTTCTCTGCTGGCCACCCTCCAGTGGCCAGCGCTGAGGCCAGGTTGGCACTGAGCTGATGCTTGGTCCTCCACATGAGATCATTTCACCACTTCTGGTCCTGTTCAGCATTGAGCGTCTCGACACCCAAGGCGTTGATGAAGTCAGCGACACACGGCCAATGGACCAGTTGATGTGCAAATGTGAACATGCTCCCTGCATACGGCAACTTTGCACAATGTTGCTTGGTCACATAATCAACGAGGATCTGGAGCTCCTCCTCAGTGAAGCACCTCCTCTGCAGACCTGTCTCCTGTGCTGTGTTTTGGGTTGGAGCCTCTTCCTGTTCTGCAGGGTTTCCCTTCTTGGCACTAGTGGCCCAAGGTGGTGCAGATTAACCTGTCTGGCTGCAACCATGTTGATGTCCAGATCCCGGGTCACCTTTGGGCTGAGACCCACAGTGTCTTCCTTGGGCTGGGGCAGATGTGTTCTCACCACATATCTGACCTGGCCCCTGTCTACTTCTTTTCCCTCTTGGAGCCTTTACACTCATGTTTCAGATGTTAAGGAGAAATGGAAGGCACACCAAGATATTGTTCTGGGCAATATGAGGAAGGGAACAGTCTACGTAATGTGAAACATAGATGTGTGGTCCAGCAAGGCTCCAATGTACCCCAAAAGAAAATAAATGCATACGTGATACACAGAGGCACCTCTAAACCGTAAAATTGCATATGCGACACCCAGACAGCTTCTGAAAGGTGAAGAAAAATGGTACACGATACGCATAGGCACCACACAACTCAAAATGTGCTTACTCGATACCCGGAAAACTTCTGAAAGGTGAAAAAATCAGTCCGCAATATGCCTCAAAATGGAGAAAAATACATGCACGTATGTGCACAGGCAACCCCCAAAAATAAAAATGCGATACCTGAAGGAAGCGACTTGTGTTGCACCCCCAAATATGTGTATTCAATACTTGCCTGGCTCGTATTTCGCGTGCACAACCAGTGATGTGCAACGCAACGCCTTATACTGCCGTGAGGCACGTAGGTGTTCTGCATAGGTGTGCTGTGTCCCGTGTGTAGGACATAACTTATAGGTTAAATTCCTTTACTCTGTTATCAGCTGCTATGGATGGGAGACATACACCAGAGTTCCTCCTGCACGCTAACTTCTGACTTTGCCTCCTCTGGCTCTGCTTTGCCTCACTCACTCCTTATCTGGTGCTGCCTGCTTGAGTGTGAGTGCTTGCTTGCAACCAGCACTGTCTTGGAGTGCTAGCTGTCCTACTTTAACCTGTAATCCTGTGTTGGGCATGTGGCTGCCTCTTCTGTACTTGGGACTTCCACCTCTCCCTCTCAACACCACCACAGCTCCACAGCACTTATCCAGGGCCCTGAAAAGCCATACCTGCCTCGGCGGTGCCATGTTAAGTCCATTGACATCCTCAGAAAAGTGCAGCACCCCCACGTCGAGGCAGAGGGCTGCCAACTTCATCTCCACCACAGGATAATGACACAAGGCTAAAGATTTGGGATTACATCACGGCTGTCATCAACATGGAGGGGGTGACAGACAGCACAAAAAATACAGTTCAGAAATGTTGGGATGACTTTCAAGGACTGTTGCCATTCCAAGGTGGTGGCAGCCCTCACCAAAGAACCCACCGTGGATGTGTACCATGCGGGCTGCCACCCGTTCCCCCATGTAGAGCTGCGGATCCTTCAGAGTTCTAAATGAACCTACATGCCCAGATCAGTGCCCGGAGAAGTCATCTGGAAGCTGCTGGTGAGTATCCATGTGGAACAATGCTCTACAGTGTATGTTTGCAGATGCCACATTCTGTTTGCAGCTTGCGTGGGGTGTGCAAAGCAGCAGCTTGTTGCCTCATTCCAATGCTGGGCATATGTGGCATCAGACTTTGTATACTAGCATATGCATGGGTATTGGCTGATTTTTCATCACTGACTTGTTGGACTCAGGCAAATGCTGAGTGAGATCCTGGAGCTGGTGCAGGGACAGTACAGATGTTGGCGTGCTATGTTGTGGGCATGTGAGGGACATTCTATGTGCTTCTACCTCCATGTGTGGTGTACCTGCAAGTGCATTCATGCAGACAAATCTGCTGAGAGTGACACATGTGCATGAATGTCTGTGAATGGCAAGTTGTTGCATTGACATCTCCAGGACAGGGATGTGATGTCTCATCCTACTATTTGGACCACATATGTATGTGTCTACATGCAATATGTGAATGCTGGGCCACACACAACGAGCAATTGATTCCCAGATATGTGTGGCGGTAATAGTTGCTTGCTTGCAGGCCACACTGTCACATATGCATGTTGATGACTATGTTTGTGTGGGCAGATTCCCTGGTACAGTTCCCATGTCGCTGGCTGCATGTCATACTTGTGTTGGTTGGTCATTGGTATGTGGCATTGCATGTTTTGGGTGATGTGTTGGTGGCCACGCAACAATGTGCTGTGTTGACATGTGCATGTGCCATGACTGTGATTCATCCTCAACAATACACTCATGCAGCAGTTGACATGCAGTTTGCATGAGCACATACATGTGCGTGTGCATTGTGTGTGTGTCGATTGCTGGTTGCAACATACTGCATGATTGCAATTTTTATGTTGTGTATGCCACTAATGCATTTATCACGATACCCAATGTTAATGTCTTTTTTCCCATTTTTCGTAGTTGCTGCAGCACTCAAAAAGGGCGAAGGCATCATTGTTGAGCAGAAGGGCAGGAAGTAGGCCACCAGACCGAAGCACACATCCCGGCCAGCCACCATTGAGACCACTTCATCTGAGAGAGAGTTGGCTGGGGTGCAGAAGTAACATCGGGCAGAGCTGCTGGGGGTACGTCCCAGGAGGTTGTTGTGGTGGGGGTCTCCTCAGTGGCTGTGGGCAAGGGTGCAGAAACAGATGGGCCATCCAGGGAGGAAGGCTCTCTGGCGTCATCCAGGGAGATTGATGGGTTGGTGGAGGAGGAGGAAATTGAAAGTCAGCACACAGGGTCTGGTGGGAACATCAACAAGGATGTTCAGGCTGCACCCCTGGGTCAGAGGTGTGAGGTTGTGCAGTGCACCATAGAGGTAGCTGCAAAACCTCCTGTTCCTAGTCCATCTGCTGCAGCCCTGCCCACTGTTGTGGATGCCTCCACCCAGTCTGAGCCACCCCTTGTGCCCTACGAGACCAGCCCTGAGTTGGTGCATGCCCTGCTGGCTGATCTGACAATTCATACGGCATTGATTCACAATGCTGTGACAGCTCCTCGTGAGGAGCTGTCACGGCATCACGATTGTATGTGCCTCTACCTGGGCCAGCTGTCACGTGCACTGCTCTCGGGTGGTCTCTGTGTGCTGGCACATTCATTTTCCCCTGCAGCTCTGACTCCTCTCTGTCCCAGTCGTCCTCTGGGGAGCCATCCTTGCAAGTTAACATCAAGGCCCACACTACACCCATCCCACCACACCTACCAGTCCCTACTACAGAAGGGGTGGTCACTGTGCCTGCCCAGGAACCTACACAGGGACTGGCATCAGTGGGACAGCTGGCACTTCAGGACTTGCTGGCACTGTTCCCCAATGTCTAACATCTAGATGGCGCGGGTACCTGCACAGCCTACGCACAGCCAGACAGCAGCAGATAAGGAGAGCCCAGAGGCAATCTTTGCAGGGCCATTCTACATCGAAGAGACAAGTTCAGTCACCTGGCAGGAGGAACGGAGAAGACACCCTGAAATGGTGTGCATCAGAATGGAATTCAGAAGGCATCTGATGGCAGAGAGGCAGCAGACTAGGGATGCAATGATTGCTAGGGCCAGGGCAGAACTGTTGGAGAGACAGACTCTAAGGCGGGCTGCCATCCTGGATGAGGCTTGCAAGGATGTGGAGGAGGAGGGGAAGAGGATGTTGGGGTGCCTGCAAGCCATCCAGGAAAGAACGGAGTCCCACCCCCATGTCGAGGACGAGATATCCGACTCTACCCTGGAGGATATGGTGAGACAATTGAGCCTGCTTCCTGTGCATATAGTTATTTGTGTGGATTTTCTTTGTTGACTTTTGTTCATTTTTGATCCTTGGCCATTTTCCCCTTCCACAAGGTAGTTTTTTGCAGTGTACATGTTTTGAATACAGATTTAGGTTTCTTGATTGCACAGTTGCTGCTGTCTCTTTGTTCATGTGCTACATTAGGTTTACTATGGATTTGGTATTCATTTGTTCTGTGACTCTCACGTAAGATGGGGGCCTCACTGTGGATGTGTGGGATACATTCATCACTTGTGCAGTCGTTATTCGGTAGGTGTGTTCCTCCCGTGCATGGCCAGCTACCTGCAGACATCAGCTATCCACCAGTGGATGCTCTCATGTCATGCTGCACATCTGCCACATAAATGCTACATATTCACATGTGCGTTTTTTTTAGTCTGGCTGTACACATCATCCATCTCCTTGGCTCTCACACTCTCAGACAACCTTCACATCACCAACACACATGCCTATTCAACTTGTGTTAGTTGCAGGGGCTTTAACTTCTGTGCCTTCCACCTGACTCCATTAATTCATTTTTACATGTTACTCTACACACATACATTACATGTGACTCTGTCCTATCAGTAATGTCTTGGACTTCTGTCCTCCTAGGCCATTCACCTATAGCATGTTGAGGCTATTGTAATTGCGCATGGCCACAATGATATGTCACATTGCATTATATTACTTTACTATGTCACATGTACATGGTACATTCACAGTGTAGCTGGTGCTACATCTGATGTCCTGTTGCTTTGGCACTGGTTGTGATGTACCAGGGAATCCTGTGATTAGCTATGAGCAAGGATCGTGTAGCAGTGCCCCCAATTGTCCATGGTAGGGGTGGGTATGTGGCCAGTGTGCTTCATGTCGAAGGCAGGCCAGGTCAGCTGAGTTAAGTTGTTGGTCAACATTGAACTGGTAGGGGTGTCCTGTGGCAGGGCCAGTCTGGGGTGGTGTCAGAGGTGATTGGGGCTGGTGGGTGGTGTCAGGACCTGAGGGGGCTGCCTGGGGGTGGTGTTAGAGGTGAGGAGGGCTGATTGGTGGTGTCTGGGATTGAGAGGGCTGCTGTCCAGTAGGGGTATATGCCAGAAGATGGGGTGCATTGGGAGTAGGGTGGATGGTTCGCAGTTTTACAGGTGTGCAGATTTACATGGGTGCAGCTGCCACTTAAGGGGAGCTTGTGCAGAATCACAGGGGTGCAGACTTTACTTACGTAGGACCTCACACAGAATTGCAGGGTGCAGCCTTTGCGTACGGGGAACCTTGCACAGTATCACCGGTCTGCTGGATGTTGTATCAGAGGTGAACGTGGAGGTTTGCAGAAAGGTTGGTCTACGGCTATGGTTTTGGTTTGTGTGGGTGTGTGTTGTGGGCGTTTCTCGCGCAGCTCGGTTTTGTTTGCGGATCTGGTTGTTTTGCGATATGGATTCCATGAACACACAGGCCGCGCATTGGAAACTTTACGTGTAGGATCCCGCAGACTTGTTTTCGAAACAAGGACTTTGCAGGGTCAATGCAGACATTTCTGTGAATCAGGCCTCAAGTGGTATGTTAGGTGTGGTTTATAAAGCATAGCCTTGCCACATACATCACCTTGAGACACTTTAAATAACATATATGTTGTTTATAAATTCCCAAACGTGAAGGTGGAACTATTGCCAGACCACTTTGTCTTGACAAGAATCAAAACATTTGATTGGATGATAAACACCCTGAGTTCAAGTACACACCACCATTCAATCCACATTCTTTAATGGATGAGAATAACATAAGTTTAATGATATTTGTGAGACCATCTTAACCCACAATCTGGGACAAGAAGCAGATTGTTTTGGATTAAAATGTATGGTTTATATTTCAGAAGAACAGATTAACTGAAATGCAAGTGATCCCTACTTAACAACTGGGGAAATAATCAAATCACAAATAAATAAATCTTGGCGTGAAATACCATATTTCATTATAATATAACCTTCCTATATTTCATCTCATTATTAAAATAAACCATGTAATACAGAAATAACATTGCTTTTTCGGATAGATAGACATCCGTGAATTATCATCAGTAAATATAGCACAGTCAACTTGCTTAAATGAATAGTGGCACTCATACAAATGTAGAACATAATGAAATGTAATCACATCAATGCCGCCCTCACTCTTGTAACGCATGCTAGATTTTTCTGATGAATCAGAATTGGAATATTTAGGATTTTGGTTTCAAGTTGGCATGTGAACATAAGAAATTGTGGATGAGAGAAAAGTCAATTTTCCTAACTGAGCTAAGAAAGTTGTATTACAAATAATATCTGTTTCTAAAAAAAGACAAATACAATAACATACTAACTGGTTTGGTTTAGGAGTTTAGCAAGTGAGAAGGGTAATCGATTTTAATCACTGGTTCTATTAGATCCTAATTTCTTAATCAAAGGCTTCCCCCAATGTGCTGAATACTAGCAGGTGAAGAGGGACACACAACTTGTGGGTGTTGTTTGGTAATTTACTCACCTTTGGACTGCCCATGGCCATGCTAATGCTATGGTCATTCCAACCAGCTACCAGCCCCTACCCACCTAAACACATCATCCTGGGATGGCTTTAAGCAGCTCTACCAGACAGTAACATCAAACTGTAGCCTGCCAGTTTCATTTCTAAGCAGTCTACTGAGAACATTGTGGTTTAGATACAGCTTTAAATGTTCTATTGGTATAATACACATGTAATAACCAAGTGTGCCTTAAACCACTTGATTTATATCTGCATCTTTTACTAAAGTCCTTTTAAAAGCAAGCATTGACAAAGGCAATAGTTTTGGCTTGTAGGTAGGTGTTAGATAGTCATTTGTTATGCACTGCTTTCATATGCCTAGTTATAAAATACCATTTTACAGCTGTTGCAATATTATGGCCAGTTAGTACCAATATGGCATTAGTAGTGGAAGGGGCCCTCTTTTGTCTCCATCAAAATGTTGACAGGTGGGCATGCCCCCTGTTTCTGGTCTTAGCCCCTCCCTCTTTTGATATGCTTTGATATAAACTTAATTTAAATTTGATATAAAAATTATATAAAAAATGTTGATATCAATTGTAAATCAAATGTATATGTGATATAAAGTGTGTATAATTTATATCAGTTTTGATATAAGTGAATATAGTTTTGATCTAAAATCTATATAAAAATGGGAGCAGCGGTCGACGATGTTGCTTGGTAGAGCGCAAAGAGCGAAGTGAGCTCTGAAGACAGGGACTGTCAATCTAGGGTTTTGCAGAGTGAGGCGGTGATGACTTCACAGAGGGGCTCTGCCACGATGTGAAAGGGAGTGGATAACATCAAATAATTTTGATATCTTTTAAGGAGGTTACCCCACGGAAACCATAGAACTAATTGAAAGATAGTCATAAGAGGAGGCAACTAATGACTGAATACACAGGCTGACCAAGACGGACGCGCTAGGATGCCTCATCAACAGCACTCTGACCCAGAACCATTCAAAGCTTCAACTGACCAGTGACACATTAGATAACAAGAGAAAAGATAATACCAACCCAGTTCCACGTCCGAATAAAAGGTTCAGACACACCTACCACCCCATAAAATACTCGCTATGATACAGCTGGATCCGCGCAGCACCACCACAGCGAGACAACCAAAAGGAACCAGCAACAACTCCACCCATAGGGATACAGCTCAAACGGAACCAGAAGAACCTGAACCAAGATACAGACCCCACTAACCCAACCCTCAATTTTCTGCATACTCAACCCACACAAATCTCACACAATCATTTCTCTCCCAGCAATCCGCATGCACTTTACCACACCACATCAACAACACATAAACAGCACCTACAGCACACGAGGTCTCACACGATCCGATACTTGCAACAAAGCCCAGCACTCGGTGTATACCGAGCTGAAGCTGCCAACAGCACACCACCTCTCCGTCTCTCCTACTGCCCTCCACCCGACTAACCTACCCACCCTCCTTCCTGTTTACATATCCACCAGAGCACCTGGGGACCAATTCTGTTGGTGATGGTGCGCTATATAAGTACCTTCAACATAACATGAAAATGCATATAACAAATAATTAGAAAAAATGTAATTTCTGGTATACAAATGAATATAAAAAACAATATGTTTTTAATATAGAAATGTATATAAAAATGTATATTAACAATCATATTTTTGATATAGACATTTATATAACAATACATGTTTTTTTAAATATAAAATGAATATAACTTTTTTTAAATAGAGGTTGCCCAAAATCCTGATATCAAAAAATGTGTGAATTCAATTTTGATATAAAAATGTATATCAATCTTATGTGAATTGACTTTGATACAGGTGTAAACAATGAAAAACTGTTCTCTTTATAAGTAAACTGTGTTTCACAGACCCCATGGCAACCTGCATGTGTACCTCTGCTGCTCTGTGTCCCAGGAGAGGGTGTAACCGGTGAACTGCTGTGTGATGGGGGTTTTGAACTGCTTAATCACAGATGATTAATACCAGGAATACCAGCAATTCGGATTATTCATACTAATGCTTGTGCAGGCAGCAGGAAACACAGACGGTCTTTATATTTAGCTTGCCGGAATACAAGCTGTTACGTGACAGCTGTGGAAACACACCCAGGGAAATACACAAGGACATTTGTTTATCCACTGAACCCAACTGTGGGCACCAAGGCTATTTTTAACTGATGACAGAAGGATGGCACAGGGAAACATCTGCAGGCTGAGCTTAAGCTTGAGTGTGCAGGAAAATTAATGCTGTGTTTTGTTGATAAGAAAGGTGTCTCTGGGCCCAGGAAACAGCTCGAATTTGATTGTTACAAAACCCCCTGTACATGGGTTCTGGGAGCCCTGGTGTGTTGATATGAAAAGGGGCACTGGACTCAGGAAACAGCT